>NC_090663.1:4163718-4815484 GCF_013368605.1 Nyctibius grandis | reverse complement strand
TCTCTCCCAGCTTCCTTTCTGTTTGCAGAGAAAGAACTGGAGCCATAATATGATCCCACCATTAAAAGTCTATCGTCTGCCAACTCCCAGCCCCAAGACTCCCAGATAACATGTAAGCCATGCTCCAAAACTGACCACTACCTATAACCAACTAGCAGATGCCACCACATATGTGCGAGGGAATACATTCAATATATGAGGTTAAAAATTCAGTAAGGAAGTAGCTATCTAAGAAATGCAGGCATACAGCCGGCTGAGCAATAAAAGCTACAAGTAAAGAAGCATCCAGAGAACAGTTTGGGTTTGCTTGAATAGTTGTAAGAGTGGAGTGGCAGGAAAGGGACTCCAGCATCTGCAATCACTCTGGCACAGGCTGGCTATCACAAGGAGAAAGCTGTCATATGACAGGAGACTCTTTTGAATTAGGGATGTTGTCTGACCAGATGCCTTGGTTCTGCTGTTGAATACATGCTCTACTCTCATAGCGAGTCTTCAAGCTGAATATGTAATATGAGATTTCTTAAATTTTAAGAATTGTGGGGTAGGGCAGCAGGAGGTATGGGGCAGTTAGCAGAGACGTTTTAATTAACCCCAAATTGTATCTGGAAACATTTCTTCCTTTTGTGCAACTTCAGGCTTTAGTCCCTGGGATTTCTAATTTTTTTTTATAAAGGTGTGAAACCTAAATAGCAGTAAAAATGTTAAGAAAGCCTAAAGAGAAAAGTGAGCTTTTTTTGTTACAGTCATTCCACTGAACACCTGTGAACTGTTGAGTTTAATTGGGTTACAGCTGGTGCTGACTCTGTGCTTGGAGAGAGGGAGAAATGTGTGTGAGGAGGTGTTTAATGACTTATTTGCCATATATTTACAGTACGATGCCTTGATTGTTTCTAGCCATGCTCTCTGTTCCCAGCTTCCACTTTCATGGCAGCAGATTAGAGCAGCCTGGACAGCAGAGTAACAGTAACTTAGCTTGCATAAACGTTCCCCAGTCTGCAAAATAAGGAATTTATTATAATAATGACACTCAGTTGTAGCTTGGAAGCCGGAGTGGGTTGGGTAACAATCCTATACAGGTGCTTCTAGTGGGACAAGAGCAGGAGTTGAATTGCCATGTTAATTTTCCCTAGCCTGAGGACCACTTCACGTTGTAGCTTTCAATATCAGTAATTAAGGTAAAGGGTAACAAGTTTCAGTTATTCCCATGGGACTGGACAGCACGTATGTGGTTCAGGTCATACAATCAGCATGCAACAGGTAATGAGCATAACTTCAAGGCCTGCCTGGCACTGCCCACTTCCAGAGCTGTATGTTGAGTGCAGCCCTATCACACTTACTGTCTTCAAACTCTTTACTCAGATAGTGATTTCCCAGTATGTGGAAATGTTTTTTATATGTTTCTGTATGCACAGCTCTCTAAATCTGTAACAGATGATGGTCCTGAGGAATTGCAGTCCAAACCCAGATGAATTTATTAATGCATTTCTGAAACTCATCTTTTCTAGATCTATTCATAGTTTACTTAAATTTGCAACTATTTCTATATACAGTCTTAGCACTAGAATAATTGTGTGCAAAATCAGTGCTACATAGAGTGTTGGCTTAGATAACCATCATGGACCTTCCTGATCTTAATGGAATACTAACAAAATGTCTGCCAGAGGCTTTCAGTACCTTACCTATATCAAAAAGTCAAGGCAATTGATACAGAAATTCAGTAAGAAAGGACCATCGTGAGAGCATACACTTTATCATAACCATACATCATAGATTTCAAAAGCCAAACCCATCGTGTTCCTTGGCCAAAAATCTGAGTAATAATATGATGAAATAAGAGCTATTCGATTGCAGCAGATGTACAAAATATCTCACTGTTTAACTCCTTTTATTCATAACCATGAGAGATTTCATAATGAGCTGCTTTGCTAATTATACTGTGACACAGAGAAAAGGATTTTCTGAAATAGGCAGGCCCCATGAGACATTTAGGAAGAAAGCTGACATGCAGTCTGGTATAGTTTCTGTTTCTCAAATAATTTGAGGTCTGAGCCATTGTATGCAGAACACACTACAGCAGAGTATCTTTCAAGTACAAGAACGTTGTCACAATCTGCTGGTTTTAAAATGAAAAGCAAAGTGGCCCTCCTGGTAACGAGGTGAACATCTAACATAGATGGAATTTCAATACATGCAGGAGATACTACTTATTCCTATTCTTGTTCAGAAATAGGTTAAATCCTCACTTCATGTTTGATTTTTTTAAAGGTTTAATCCTTGTGATTTGCTACATTATTCCTACTTTCTCTCCCTAAAGTTTTAACTGCCATTCAATTCAGTCTACACCATGTACTGAGATGAAATAGATCAGATTCTGATTAAATTATTGAGCTTAATCATCATGAGTTAAAATTATCCATTCGTAGACTTACATACCACCTTAATCAGAAACTCGACGCATCCAGCAGACAGATGTTGAATAAGCCAATATAGAGGCAGTTGACTATGTCTTAACCCATGAGTGTTCCTGAAAACTCACACATCCACATGAAAATCTAGCACCTTGGAAGACAGTGTGCCTATTTCACAAGTCTCTTCGGTTAGCCTTGAGAACATTTGCATTCAGTTGCAGACTACATACAGCAATGAAGCCATATGTGTTGAAACACTGACATGTCTTTTCAATGAAAACAAAATCTGTCTATATTCTGACACTTAGCAGTCTCTTAACTCCTTGTCCTTCACTACAGCATCATAGGATGATTCAGGGTAGAAGGAACCTCAGGAGGTCTTTAGTCCAACCTCTTCCTCCAGTCTGAGCCTTTCTTGTTTCATCTTATGTCTGTTGTCTCCCATCTTCCCACTGTATCTTTTCAATAAACTATCCACTGGTACTGGAAGGCTATTAGGTCTCCCTAGTCTTGACTTCTCCAGGCTGAACAGGCCAGTTCCCTCAGTCTGTCTTCATAGGTCTTTTTAATGCCAAAGCTACCACATGGATAGCTGTCAAAGCTGCTTCATCCTCACCCAGTGTTTCCTTCTTAGTTAATAGCAGATCCAGCTATACATCCCTCCTGGCTGGCCCATTCAGTACTTGTGTTAGGAAGTTATCCCTAACTCCTCCCAGAAATCTTCTTGAGTGCTTGTCTCCTTCTGTGTTATCCTTACAGCAGATGTCAGGGAGCTTAAAGTCTCCCATGAGAACAAGGTTCTGTGATCTAGAGCCTTTCTTGAGTTGTTTAAAGAAGGCTATTGATCCTGACCTACCAATTCTATACCACACTGTCATCTGTCCCAAAGAAGAGCTCCACATAGGCACCATTCACACCTTCCTTGCCTGTCTTTCTTGAAGAGCTCGTATTCACCCATCGAAACATTTGTGCAAGACGTCCCACTGCATCTCAGTCATTTGAACAATATCATAGCTCAGAGACCACATGTGGAGCTCTAGATCATCCTGCTTGTTTCTGGGGCCATGCGTCTGTGTATATACACTTGTGGAGGATCTCCTTATGCCCTATTTTGTCATTCCTGAGGTATCTCTTGTTCCAACCCTCCTGCACCCTCTGCTTTCCATCTCAGCCTCTGCTACCTCACTTAAGTACAGTCATCATCTGCCTGCCCTGTTCCTAGTGTAAATCTCCCCTCACTAGGCTAGGCAGCCAGTTGACAAAGATCCTCTTGCCTCACTTTGTTGGGTGTATCCTCTGTCATCAAGCATCCTTGATCCTTAAAGTGGGTGCTGGAGCAGATCACTTCTGTTCCAACACAGCCACAGTTTCTTGCAAGATATATCTTCTGCAGTGCAATTTCACTTCCATGAAAAAGAGAGGATGAGTCTGAGCTTTGACACTTTTGTGCTTGGGATTGCCCCGACCCATGTGCAGGACCTTGCTCTTGGCGTTGTTGAACTTCATCCAGTTCGCACGGGCCCTCCTGCTAGCCTGTCAAGGTCCCTCTGGATGGCATCCCTTCCCTCCGGTGTGTCGACTGCACCATACAGCTTGGTGTCATCTGCAAACTTCCTGAGGGCACACTTAATCCCACTGTCCATGTCGCTGACAAAGATGTTAAGTAATACTGGTCCCAATATGGACCACTGAGGCATACCACTCATCACTAGTCTCCACACAGACATCAAGCTCTTGACTGCAACTCTTTGAGTATGACCATCCACCCAATTCCTTATCCACTGTGTGGTCCACCTGTCAAATCCATGTCTCTGCATTTGAGACACAAGGACGTTGTGCGGGACAGCATCAAATGCTTTACACAAGTCCAGGTAGACGACATCAGTTGCTCTTCCCTTGTCCACCAGTGCTGCCACCAGATTTGTCAGGCACAATTTGCCCTTAGTGAAGCCATGTTGGCTGTCACCAATCACCTCTCTATTTTCCATGTGCCTTAGCATAGTTTGCAGGAGGATCTGCTCCATGATCTTGCTGAGCACAGAGGTGAGACTGACTGGCCTGTTGTTCCCAGGGTCTTCCTTTTTAAAAATGGGGGTTATGTTTCCCCTTCTCCAGTCACTGGGAACTTCACCAGACTGCCCTGACTTTTCAAATAGGATGGATAATGGTTTAGCAAATTCATCTGCCAGTTGCTTCAGGACCCTCTGATGCATCTCCTCAGGCCCAATGGACTTGTGCACATTGAGGTTCCTTAGATGGCCACATTACCAGTGAGTCATTAAAAAACACCTCCTTTTTGAAGGGTGAAGAAGCAGCAAGGAGGAACAAAATAGTAAGGAGCTATTTTAAAATCTTTAAACTATAAACTGTCTCATTAAGTGCAGTGCACCCTGTACCTTTGTGCATGATGACTGCTTAGCTGAGCTGTACCCGTTCTCCACATAGCAAGACATTCCATAAACAAATAAAAATCACATTTAAATGATTGAATAGAATGACAGCTTTGTCAGGAAGAGGAAAAAAAAAGTAGCTTTGCTTTTGGAGATGCATATTGATAGTAGAGACAGCTTAGAGAAAGAAATTAGACTGCACTTCAGTCAACTAATTTAAGCCAGGTGAACATGACCCTTATCAGAGCATCTCATGCCCTTTTAATAAAGGGTACCAGTTTCATTTACATGCACAGCTCTGGTTTTAAATGAACTCAAGATGAACGCATCTTGGTGTGCTCTTCTCTTCTTACGAGATGCAGGACACAGTCATGACATTTCTTAACTCTCAAAGGAACTGAATTGAACTTTCTCCCAGTGGAAAGGGATTTAGGTATTACTGAAGTAGATTAGTGCAGAGCAGGGACTATTTGAAGAAAAAACCACATCATTTACAAAGAAAATAACAGATAGTGACATTAATTGCTAGGCTCTGTTCCGCCTGTTAAAAGTTGAATGAGGCAGCTTGGCATGATTTTATTCACATGGGATTTTTTTGGTGGTGGTTTTATTTCTAATATACTCAGGGTCTCATTGGCCTCATTGGGTTTCAGCCTTCGTTAAGTGCAACACGGTATCCCAGATCAGATAACTAGACCCACCACAATAACTTATCAGCTGCCAATACCTAACAGTTCAAAAGAATATAAAAACTAATGTTAACGGTGATGTAATAGTCAGACCAATCATATCACAGGCAAAGGCAAAATAGTTCCTGCCTCCTGCGGCTGGAGCATGAGAAATAATTTGCTGTGGTAACTACAACAAAAAAAGGTTACTGGTATGCTGAGGGTGTGCTGATGTAACAGTCAGATATCCTGATGAGCATCCTCTGGTTGTTTATCTGTGCTCTTCATCTTTCTGATCTTCCATTTCTTTTCTCTTGTCCTGTACTTTGAATACAAGGTCTCGAGAGACATGGAATATTATAGGAAAGGATTGTATTTAATAACCCAGGGGATCTTTCTCAGTCCCATGTTCCTTCTTTAATGGTACACAGGGCAATTTTGGGCTTTGTTTTATGGAGCTTTTCCCTTGTAGCTTGCTGATTTGAGCCTTCTGAGAAATAGCAAATTTTACTATTCACATGTCCATAAGAAGGTTTTTCCTCTGCCAAGCCATCTACGGTATGAAAAAGCTAGATGCCAAGGAGCTGGGGCATGTGCAGGGTAACTAACTTAAAAATTCTAATTCTAGTAGGATTATAATGATTTACTGAAGTCTCTGTGCCCAGGGTTTCTTTTAGAACTTGACCAAAATCCCATTGAGGTCAGTTGTAGTCAGCATAAAAACTGAACTTGAAGTAGTAACCTTTACTTCAAAATAGCACGAGCTTCCAGTGAAGGGAACAGAGCTCACATCAGCCTAATGCACAGATTGTCCCATTCTTCTTCAGAAGCCACTAGAAAGATTTCAATGAAAAGCTTGCATTTAAAATACCATGAAGCCCTTAATGGAGCGAGTCCAGAGGAGTGCGACCAAGCTGGTGAAGGGTCTGGAGGGTATGACCTACGAGGAACGGCTGAGGGAGCTGGTGTTGTTTAACCTGGAGAAGAGGAGGCTCAGAGGTGACCTTATTGCAGTCTACAACTACCTGAAGGGAGGTTGTAGCGCAGTGGGAGTCGGCCTCTTCTCCCAGGCAACTAGCAATAGGACAAGAGGACACAGCCTCAAGCTTGGCCAGGGGAGGTTCAGGTTGGACATTAAGAAGAATTTCTTTTCAGAAAGGGTTATTAGACATTGGAATGGGCTGCCCAGGGAGGTGGTGGAGTCACCATCTCTGAATGTGTTTAAGAAAAGACTGGACATGGCACTTAGTGCCATGGTCTAGTTGACAGGGTGGTGTCAGGGCAATGGTTGGACTCGGTGATCCCAGAGGTCTCTTCCAACCTGGTTGATTCTGTGATTCTGTGAAAAAAATAGAGGACAAAGACATAGGAAGAGTGTATTTAAAAGAAGAAATCTAAAAGATTTTCTGTATGGGATGTATTTAATTTATTTAGATGATAAAAGAGTTCTGACACAATATTCCATATGAAGCTATTTTGATATCAATATATAGCAACACAAATGTTGTTTATCAGGAAGAGTTTTTAAGTAATGATATGAGGAGATGTTTGGTATACACTTTACTCTGGGATTCAATTTGTAAAATTTTTATATTTATTCACTTTTTTCCCAGTTTTATATTATCCGTGTCAGTCTTTCACAATTGGAGCTCTTAACACTGTAGAAACATGGAGTTTAAATGATCCCATAGCCAAATTAACAACTTTGAGGCTTATCCGTTTGTGCTCTTTCTCCCCCAAAACATGTATTAAAAGACGTTACCTCTACACAGGAAGGATTATATGCCAAGAAAGAATTTCTTCAGGCTACAGTTCATTTAATTAGAAAACAAAGAAGCAAACAAAAAGACCATGAAGAAAGTCTAACCTCAGACTCAAACAGGGACTTCGAAGTTTTCCACCAAGTATCCAAGTTCTTGTCTTCACAATCTCAGCAGTCACAGAGACAGAGGACCCTCTTTCTGGGCTCTTGCAGCCATGTTCTGCTAACTTTACTTAACGACATGGATCTAAATAATAGATCTCGAAGAAATTTATCTAAAACTTGAGCAGGGATGACCTATGTAACTTTATCAGAGTTCCTAACATCATGAGGGCTGCCCTGGTTGTGCCCTCAGTGCAGAAACTTCAAAAACAGGAACAATGAAATTGTTCTTGGATAAAAAATACACAGTACTCAAAATTGATACTCCTCAGGTTTTCTGCCTGCAGCGTTTTTTGTCTTAGTGAAGTTACCTGGCTAGAGAAAATTATACTTGAAGGTCATTCCTATGTACATGATACTACATAACACTGAACTAATGAAAAATGCAAATTTATCTCAACTCTACCACATAGAAAAGATTCTCTGAGGGAAAAATAATGTGAATTCAGTTTCGATGTCTTATCCCCAGCAAGTTCAGAGTGCAATCTCTCAGACAAATTGTGTTGTCTGCTTTTATATATATCCTAGCAGGTTGTCCCAGCGTATTTCTGCCCGTTTGTCCCTCAGCTTCACCTTCCCAGTGCCAGTTCCCCATATTCCCTTGTTGTCTCTTCCCCATATTCTCTTGTTGTCTCTTGGTTCTCCCACAGCCCCTCTGTTGTATCACCAGCTGGCCCCATGCAGGTTTCTTGTCACAGACAGATTTAAAATGGCACCAGACCCCTCAGGTCAGGCACCTGCATCACTCTGAATCTCCTCCTTTGGCAGTCACTCATGGCAAGTGTGTCCCAACCATGAAAGTGGAAACACTGCACAAGTACAGTTCACAATGATCTTGAGTGAGATTTACAGGTTTCTCTAAAAAATGACTGGGTAGTTATCTACAGTTCAAAGACTGAAATATGTGTTCAAGAAAAAAAAAACTGTTGAAAACATATTTCAGATTCAACATTTAATCATTACATTTAGCAATTTGTGAGTTAACTACACACAACGTTGTTGGAAACATGGACTTCCATTTGAATTGCCTTCAGTGCTCGCTAGATTTCTGCACTAATAGCACTAAGTATAATTAGTTCTGTTACCACCTGTAGTGTACTAATTTAATTTTGGTCCCATCCCAGCACCCATCTGCTCATAAACATCAGTTACAGCAGCCTGAAGGCTTCTCTGTAGTGTGCCTAGTTCAGGTGTACACGAGTATATTACAGGAGGTGCAAAATAACTGATAGAAAATGTTTGTGCTGGGATGTGGTGACCATAGTTCTACTCTCTAAATGAATAAAACCTTGCAAAGGGAAAGCAAGTAGTTAAGTGGCATTTATAATCACATATAAGGTTCTATCGAACCAAAAGACAAACTGTTGCATGACACCAAATATTCTTATCAAGTACAGTGTGCAAAACTGTTTGCACAAAAAGGCTTATGCTGAATTGCGATGTAAAAGTACAAGTCAACTTCTTGTTTTGAAAGAAGAGTGAAATGAAATGTACAAGAATCAGTTCATTAAAGTCTCTACTTCTGTAAGAGATTCAGTCCCGGATAAGTTCTAGACTTTTCATTTATTATTCTGTTAGACACTACACAACAACAAGAAAAAGAAGGTCACAATAAGAAAGGTATTAATAAAAGAATGAGACACATGCTCGGAAATTTAATTTATATTCAACAGCAGTCAAGATAAAAGTAACAATATGAAACAAAACCCAGGGATGGAAGTTCAGAGATTGAAAATTACCCTGAAAAACACTGCTTTTCTTTATTTGTGAGTAAAGCCCTACCAAGCAGGAGCTTTAACTTCCTGCTAGACACATCAGAAAAAATCTAAAATCACAGCTATAAGCAGACTAACTTATCAGTATGCACACAATGTTTGGTTTTATCTGTTTCTTATGTAAATGTGTTTCCAACTTTATAAACAAAACTGTAATCTTTCCCATTTTTTTTCAATAAAACCCATTTGCTTCGTACTTTTAGCTTATACAGTGTTTACAGTGGAGTCGGGTGCATTTCATACAGCACAGCACTTGTGTGAAAGCAAAGATTTCAAATAAGTCAGCACAGAAAGACAATCACTCCCTGGCTTATCTTCATATCTTAAGAGTAGAGGTATTTTGCTCATCAAAGTGAAAGAATCAATTTGCCTGTGGCTAGTGGCAAGCATGAAAAGAAAGACAGAGATACTGCCAGGCATGATCTATGTCATTTTGGCAAGGGGCAAACCCGTAATGCTTGGACATGCAAGGGAGAATGAAGTAGGAATGCAAAGGACTCATCCTGGACACAAGAAGTGCCATCAATATTTAAGTATTGGTAAATTGTCACTTTTTGATACGTGCAGACTGAGTTTGCACAGGTACCCAGAGAGCTTAGGCTTTTAAGTTTTGAATTTTGAGATCCAAACTTCCTTAACCTCCTGCAAATCTGTGCACATTTCAGAATCAATTTCCCAAATGATAACATTGTTTTATGACTCAGTGTAATAAGTTTTAATTAAAGTTACCCATGTTTTATCTGTTAACTTCCATTGATGTGAATTCAGTTCTGTGAATTCATAGAATCATCATAGAATGGTTTGGGTTGGGAGGCACCTGAAAGATCATCTAGTTCCAACCCCCCTGCCACGGGCAGGGACACCTTCAACTAGACCAGGTTGCTCAAAGCCTCATCAGCCTGGCGTTGAACACTGCCAGGGAGGGGACAGCCACAGCTTCTCTGGGCAACCTGTGCCAGTGTCTCACCACGCTCACACTATAGAATTTCTTCCTAATATCTAGTCTAATCTCCCCTCTTTCAGTTTAAAGCCGTTCCCCCTCGTCCTATCACTACGTGCCCTTGTAAAAAGCCCCTCTCCAGCTTTCCTGTAGATCCCCTTCAGGTACTAGAAGGCTGCTCGAAGGTCTACCCAGAGCCTTCTCTTCTCCTGGCTGAACAGCCCCAACTCTCAGCCTGTCTCCATAGCAGAGGTGCTCCAGCCCTCCGATCATCTTCGTGGCCTCCTCTGGACTCGCTCCAACAGCTCCATGTCCTTCTTATGTTGGGGGCCCCAGAGCTGGACGCAGCACTTCAGGTGGGTTCTTATGAGAGCAGAGCAGAGGGGCAGTATCACCTCCCTCGACCTGCTGGCCACACTGCTTTTAACGCAGCCCAGGATATAGTTGGCCTTCTGGGCTGCAAGCACACACTGCTGGCTCATGTTGAGCTTCTCGTCAACCAGCACCCCCAAGGCCTTCTCCTCAGGGCATCTTTAAACACATAAGGGATGGCACACAGAGTAAGAGCAGGGGCTTAATAATTCCAGCATTACCGTTTGCTATCTGATCCTCCCTGCAAGCAGCAATGAGTATCTATTTAACATGTATAATTTCTTCCTCTTCAGCAAAGCTGAACACACACACTTCCCTTGACACCATTAAAATATCTAAATACTGGAAAGATTAGACTCTGTTAGTTTTGTATTTTCTGAGTAGAAGGTGAGATAATTTTCTAAGGTTTTTTTTGTTTATTTAAAGAAAGGAACCCTGTGTTCAAAGGAATGGATCATGAAATTCCAGGAAGATATAATAGGATTTGTGTCTCAGCTTTAAAATTGACTCCATCATCTCCATTGAATTACAGAAAGTTTCCAGACTTAGCATCGGGAAACAGTGCAATTGCAAACCCTTGGGATATTATAGGCTGTTCACCTTCAAGGTTCTCTTCATGACCAATAGCACCCTGGAGTTGTTTGGATCCTTTCATTGTGTGATAGATGACTTGATCTCACCAAGCCTCGTGTGCTAAAATGCATTTAATGCAATTAATATTTGTGTCCTATAAGAGGTAAGGTTAGCAGTTCACTGGATGGCATTCAATAGGAATCAATATGACTTCTCAGTCTAGCACAATATTACATGTAGGGGCACAACCTTGTTAGGAGAAATCTGTTCATTACAAATTTCAATAATTTACTCCTAATTTGCAACAGAGTAAATGATATATGAATCTGCATTTCCAAAAGATTATTGGATATTAGAGTTCTTTCAAGGCTAACATAAATGGACATTTTAAACTTCTGGAACTTTCAATTTTTGGTGCTGCTTGCTTAACATTTTGGTGGTTTTGTTTGTCATTTGCATTTGATTCCTGAATTCAGTCCAAGAAGACATAGAATCATATAATCATAGAGTGATTTAGGTTGGAAAAGACCTTTCACGAAGTCCAACCGTTAACCCACCACTGCCAAGTCTGTCACTAAACCATGTCCCTCAGCACCACATCTACTTGTCTTTTAAATACCTCAAGGGATGGTGACTCAACCACTGCCCTGGGCAGCCTGTTCCAATGCTTGATAACCCTTTCAATGAAGAAATTTTTCCTAATATCCAATCTAAACCTCCCCTGGTGCAGCTGGAAGCCATTTCCTCTTGTCCTGTCACTTGTTACTTGGGAGAAGAGACCAACACCCACCTCGCTACACCCTCCTTTCAGGTAGTTGTAGAGAGTGATAAGGTCTCCCCTCAGCCTCCTTTTGTCCAGGCTAAACAACCCCAGGTCCCTCAGCCACTCCTCATAAGACTTGTGCTCCAGACCCTTCACCAGCTTCATTGCCCTTCTCTGGATTCTCTGCAGCACCTCAATGTCTTTCTTGTGAGAGGCACAAAACTAAACACAGGATTCGAGGTGTGGCCTCACCCAGTGTACAGGGGGATGACGACTTGCCTTGTCCTGCTGGCCACACTATTCCTGATACACGCCAGGATGCTGTTGGCCTTCTTGGCCACCTGGGCACACGGCTGGCTCATATTCAGCTGGCCATCGACCAACACTCTCAGGTCCTTTTCCTCCAGGCACTTTCCAGCCACTCTTTCCCAAGCCTGTAGCAGTGCATGGGGTTGTTTTGCCCCAAGTGCAGGACCTGACACTTGGCCTTGTTGAACCTCATACAGTTGGCCTCGGCCCATCGTTCCAGCCTGTCCACATCCCTCTGCAGAGTCTTCCTACCCTCAAGCAGATCAACACTCCTGCCCAACTTGGTGTCGTCTGCAAACTTACTGAAGGTGCACTCAAACAAAAGGAGGACTAAGGAGGATCTCCATCCTTTATTGGATGTGGGGGGAAACAATGACAAAGGGTGAGGAAAAGGCGGAGATGCTTAATGCCTTCTTTGCCTCAGTCTTTAGTAGTAAGACAGGTTGTTCTCTGGGTACCCAGTCTCATGAGGTGGAAGACAGGGATGGGGAGCTGAATGAAGCCACCATAATCCAAGGGGAAATGGTTAGTGAGCTGCTACACCACTTAGACACACACAAGTTTATGGGGCCAGGTGGGATCCACCCAAGAGTACTGAGAGAACTGGCAGAAGGGCTCACCAAGCCACTTTCCATCATTTATTAGCAGTCCTGGCTAACCAGGGAGGTCCCAGTTGACTGGAGGGTAGAAAATGTGACGCCCATCTACAAGAAAGGCTGGAAGGAAGATCCACCACTCAGGTCTGATGTCCTGGTTATTCTGTACATGATGGCACTCAAGATGATCTGCTCCATAACCTTTCCCAGCACTGAGGTCACACTGACAGGCCTCTAGTTCCCTGGATCTTCCTTTTAACCTTGTCTTTTATGGTAGCAGCCAGATTAAGTTCTAGTTGGGCTTTGGCCCTTCTAATTTTCTCCCTGCATAACCTCATGACACCCTTGTAGTCCTCCTGAGTGGCCTGCCCCTCCTTCCAAAGGTCATAAACTCTCCTTTTTTTCCTGAGTTCCAGCCAATAATTTTGGTCAGCCTCAGAATGCAAGGCTCTGTTAGGATGCATATTTATGCTTCCTGTTGATGACTTAAATAATGTTCAGTGTATCTTATTTCCACAGTTATACCTTTCCTAACCTCAAATTCCTGAAGGTATCTAAAATAAGTATTATACATTACCCGTTTGCTGGAGATGTAGGACACAGATCTCAGTTTCTGGATGACACTCTTAGTCATATGGTTTAGTTTTAGGTAGTCCTACAAGGAGCAGGGGGTTGTACACAATGAACCTTATGGGTTCCTTCCAATCTGAGATATTCTGTGAGTTTATGATTCTATGGTTTATGATCCTAGCCAAGTTTTTCAAATGACTCATGATTTTTGGTAGCACAAATTAAAAAGCTTTTAAGTGTCTAATTCAAAAAATACCAAACCTTCTGCAATAGTAAATTTTTTCTGAAGTTATTCACTGAAAAAAATTAAGTGTCCAACAAACACTGGTTACTTTTGAGAACTGCGTCTTCTTACTATCTGGTGCTCACTGCTGGCATCTCTTCAGATCCCTGCAGGAATCTCACTGAAAGTGGAATTAAGACACTTGGTGGGTCTGTGCCACAGATTCAATACAAACTGAATTATTTGAGCCAAACAGAACTGCTAAGAGCCAGGCTTCATTGCATGACGCTCAGACCTGAGTGCTGCATTAACTGGGGAGTACAGTGACAGGAATACTGCAGTCTGCCAGGAGAAATCATGGAAAGGCACTGAATAGTGCATGGAAATTTAAAAATTTCTGTCTGAAAGTGGTCAGGAATGCACTTAGGAAACACTTTTTCAGGGGCCAGAGGAAAAAATAAATAATGTTTCCTTTCCTCATATCTCTGTTTGTCTGATCCTCTGTCATTCAGAGAAACATCTATGATCTTTTTTTTTTCTGTAGTAAAGTTTTTAACATTATATACAAATCCTCACTTAGGCCTTCTTTTGTTTCCTTTGTTGTTTGCACGGCCAACAGGGAAACCCAGAGTAATCGTATATACAAAGACACAAAACATCGGGGCAAAAAACATGTATCCTCTTTCTTTGTAACTGGCCTCTTACATATTCTATTCCCTATTATACATTACTTTGTTTTTCCACTCTACTCCCCTAAAAAGGAGTTCGTTTCAATTTAAATGTGGTAATTCACCCTAGAAGAAGGAAATAATAACAATATGAAAATTATTTTCTCTGCAGGACTGGATGATTATTGTTATTATTGTACTAATTCTCAGTGGTCAAGTGATAACTCTGAGAAACGGCATCTGTTATGAGAAGAACTCTGGTTTGCAGTATACATTATTCATGTGTGTCCCCCCTTTAAAATTATCTGGCACATAACCAGGAAGGCTAAGGTCACAAAAGAGACACGCTTTAACATTATATGTCATCGTAGACCTTTGCTAGCTTTGTAATAAATGTTTTAATTAAAGAGTAACATCAGACAGTCCAACACGTGGATCAGATTTAATTGTAATTCCTAATTTTCACAATTCTGTATCTTCAGCTCTGAGAGAGTTGAAATACCCTCAGCTAATTATCTTTTGCTATTCAGTATTCTGAAAATGCATTATAAATAGAACTTAAATTTTTAAGGTGCAGTGTTATATAAAAGGCAAGGGGACTCTATTGTCCAGATTATATAGCTGACAGTGTCCTTTAAAAGAGAAAAATGCCAGATTTGTTAAAATAAAGCGTGAAATGGCAAAGTAGAACACGACCTCATAAAGTCTAGTCTTCAGTCACATCTTAGAGTCATTTGTCTGTTAAAATGCAGATATTTACTGTAGAAAGGACAACACTGGCTCCAAAATTTGAGGCAGATTTGTTCTGATGCCTTCACTGTAAGCACTTTGAATCCACGTTGGCCTTCTTTCACGTGTTTCTAAACTGTGTAGGACAATAGGATAGTTGAAGCATCCGTGATCTATATCAATAAATTAACCATAATAATAATATTAATAATAATTTAAGTAAGGTTTATTTATAACTTTGTAAAACTTTACTCTTTTGCACCGACTTTTGGGAAACCTGGAGTGGAAAGGTCTGTCTTTGAGTAGGTTTTAGTGATTTTTTAAGCCAGGTGTACATTAGAAAATGGAAAAACCTCAACACTAATAAACATCACATTCTTACTTTATTTTATATAAAACAGTCAACTGTATGCTTTGATATCTGACATGGAATGGTTGCTTTGGGAAGAAAGTAGTGAGAATTTCTCAGTGAAATTTGGCTTTGATATCATTAGCTTTGCTTTTGTAAAGCTTTTTGGGTTTTCATCTGGGAAAGATACGTGTGTGTACGTTCTATTACATTATGTTGAATTGCAGGGGAACTTACCTACATATATTGCAATGAACCAAAATGCAACTTGTTCAGGAGGCTGAGTGTCTTCTGTGTGCTTTTTGGTGGCCTTTAGCAGTCACAATACGTCAGTGTAAGGACAGGTGTCCGATTGCTTGCACATGAATAGTATGGAATGAAATTATTATAATGAACTGGATATATGCCTTTCACCCCGACAAACTAGATCCCAGATAGATCTTGTTAATCACTACCTTCACTACCCCAGTTTTACACCTCATACAGAAGATGACACTTCCAGTGGCATTTTCCAGCTACACCATAGAGCAGAGGATGTGGTTCAGTAAACTGACACTGATTCAATAACATGAAGGCACAATTAAGAAATGGGGAAAAATGTCACAGAAATGTTTTGTTCTACCACAATAATCATGACAGTGATCCGACCCTCTCACCTGCCTTCTGTATCACGAAAAAGGCAATGTTCTCTGTTGCGCTGTGATCCCCTTGGCTCAACTCTCTCTTGCTTCATTTTAGACATGAAGTATGTCTCCTACTAAGAAAGCGGGTCACCTCTAGTTTTATAATGAAAAGACAGTACATCTTTCAGGGCAGTTACATAAATGGCAGACAACCATTGGTCTAGCAGCAGTGTGGGGGCAAAGTTTTGTGAGTACATATTTTATTAATCAGAAATTGTTAATTTGCAAAATATTTTTAGTTTAGGGAGTGGGAAGGGAGAAGAAACTGAGTCTGATAGAAAAATTCAATGTATTTATTAGTTTTTTTTAACATCTTATTTTTACTGTGAAGTGACATGTCATTCAGAAATATGCAGAACTTGATTGAAAATACTCAAACAGAAAACAATAACCTGAAGACCTGAAGAAAATTGTGATGTGTATAAGATAAATCATAGAGTCCACAGATTTTAATGCAGAAGTTTTTACACAAGGAAGCTACCACACCAGAATTATCTTGAACTCCTTGTTGGCAGAACCAACTGCTGTGCTATCTAGTTGATACTAGCTCCTAATTCTTTGTGAAGGTCTTCACGGAACAAATGTAACTGTTTTTGTTGACATGACTTCTTATTTTCTACCAACCTTACAGACTAAACAAGGACTTCATTCTCCAGGAGTGTCAATCCGATAGCCTTCTCCAGGGCTAAAACATCACTTGATGTTTTAAGGCTAAAGGCAAAGGTAGGAGGGCTGAGGGAAATTGTATTATTTGAAAGTTTTACTTCTGCATATGTTTTTCAGTCTCTTCTTCCAAAGCACTGTGGCTCTCATTACTTGTAGATATCTAAAAAAATATAATTAGTTTCTTTACTCTAATTTCTTTCCTTGCTCTCATCCTTTTTATAATTAATAAGTACATGCTCTTTTTGCCGCCCTGTTCCTCCTGCAATTGATTTCAAATGCGTGCATCCTGCCGCTAGTGTAGATGGAGCTACTCCTTTTCCACTGTCATCTCTTCTGAGTATACAGTGAGCTTCATTTCACAAGCAGACTCTTGTATTTATTGATTTTTATGGTAACGTCAATGTATATCATTGTATCTGTCCAAATGGACATCAGTAACAAGTGGTGTCCTTCAAGGGTGTGTATTGGGACCAGTAATGTTCAATATCTTTAGTAATGGCATAGTGGGCTTGAATGCACCCTCAGGAAGTTTGTAGATGACACCAAGCTGAGTTGATACGCTTGAGGGAGGGGATGCCATCCAGAGAGACCTTGACAGGCTGGAGAAGTGGGCCCATGTGAACCTCAGGAAGTTCAACAAGGCCAAGTGCAAGGTCCTACACCTGGGTTGGGGCAATCCCCAATATCAGTACAGACTGGGTGATAGATTGAGAGCAGCCCTGAGGAGAAAGACTTGGGGATATTGGTAGATGAAAAATTGGACATGAGCTGGCAATGTGTGCTTGCAGCCCAGAAAACCAGTCGTGTCCTGGGCTGCATCAAAAGAAGCGTGGCCATCAGGTCGAAGGAGATGTTTCTCCCCCTGTACTGTGCTCTGGTGGGACCTCTACCTGCAGTACTGCATCCACCTCTGGGGTCCTCAGCACAAGACATGGACCTGTTGGAGCAGGTCCAGAGGAGGGCCGCAAAAATGGACAGAGGGCTGGAGCACCTTTCCAATGAAGAAAAGCTGAGAGAGTTGGGGTGGAGAAGCATGGAGAATAGAAGGCTCTGGAGAGATCTTATTGCGGCTTGTCAATACTTAAAGGGGGCTTATAAGAAAGATGGAGAGAGACTTTTTTTACCGCAGCCTGTAGTGATATGACAAGGAGTAATGTTTTTAAACTAAAAGAACCTAGATTTACATTAGATATAAGGGATAAATTCTTTACTATGAGTGTGGTGAGACACTGGAACAGGTTACCCATGGAGACCTTGTGGATGTCCCATCCCTGGAGGTGTTCAAAGTCAGGTTGGATGGGGCTTTGAGCAACCTGATCTAGTGGAAGATGTCCCTGCCCACGGCGGGGGGGTGAACTAGATGATCTTTGAAGGTCCCTTCCAACTGAAACCATTCTATGATTCTATGATCTGCCATCTGATACTTATGGAAGAGGTTCTGCATGCTGTTCTAGTTATTCCAGGAGAAAAAGGAAAAGGCTTTGGTAATTTTAGTAAACCACACTAAAGCTGCTAAAAAAAAATCACATTTATTGCTATTGCAAAAAACAGTAAGGCCGTTTTTCCTCTTACTTCATGTGCTTCCTTTACGTACTTTAAAACTGAAGATTTTTAGAAAGTGGAAGGCATAGAAGGAAAGGAATATGAAGTCCCAATGTTTCAAATCAAAACTTAACTGATTATCTGATTTAGACCCAACATGACATAAAAATATTTTTACTGAAAGTTATGAGAAGTTGAAATCCTTAAAAGACACACTGTATTTACCAGCTAAATGCAAGAATGTAGTGTAATGTATTACATCCAGCAGGTTCATATCTGCATGCTTTAAAAAAGCAAAACCAAGTTTAAATTTATGTCCTACATTCAACAGACCACCTTGAAGTCCCTGGAGTCTGTCAGTTTAACCCCTAAGAAGTTTAAGCTTTTTCTGGCATTTCTAAATAAGAAGCAAGAAGACTTGTTAGTAATGTAGGCTAAAAGGATGTTCAAAAGGATGCAAAAGAGAAAGAAATGCTTTATCCTTTTTAATATGCAAAAAAAATCAGACAAATCCTCTTCCCTGCCCTATCATTTCATGCTTTTCTACGTGTTTCCTCATAAAGCTCAGGAAAACTGCTCAATTAGTGAAAGGAAGCACACCAGAAAAGTAAAATGTGAGCAGGTGAGAGGGGAAGACTTCCTTATTGTACTAGACAGATATAGACTATGTGACTTTTTGCTCTGTGTTTTAAGTTAGAATGAGAAAAAGAATAACAATGAGAAGACAAGATGAAATACATAATAGTCTGGAGAAAAGGAGGCTGAGGGAAGACCTTATGCCTTTCTACAACTACCTGAAAGGAGGTTGTAGTGAGGTGGGTGTTGGTTTCTTCTCCCAAGTAACAAGTAATAGGACAAGAGGGAATGGCCTCCAGTTGCATGAGGGGAGGTTTAGATTGGATATCAGGAAAAATTTCTTCATTGAAAGGGTTGTCAAGCACTGGAACAGGCTGCCCAGGGAAGCGGTGGAGTCACCATCCCTGAAGGGATTTAAAAGACAAGTAGATGTGGTGCTGAGGGACATGGTTTAGTGGTGGGCTTGGCAGTGCTGGGTTAATGGTTGGACTTGATGATCTTAAAGGTCTTTTCCAACCTAAATTATTCTATGATTCTATTATTCTATAATATAACCTTAGGTTTTGTGCTTTTACCATATTGTGTGAATTTTGAATGACTACATGGGGAAGGTTTAGAAACATGCCTGGTGTTCTTGCTGTATTTCAATTTACAGAATTAGGTGGCAAATTCTTCTTAACCAGCTTTTAAATGATGGATTTGTTACTAATTTCTGATGGATGTTTACCCCAGAAGTAGCTGCATTTTATATTATCATTAAAAACTCATTGGAAAATATCTCAGGAGACTTTGGGACAGAACAGGAGATATAAATGGAGTATCCTATTAATATTCCATTAAGTTAATAATATCTGTCCAACTGAATCACAGTTATATTTCCCACCAGCTTTTAAATACAGTTTATTTTATTTCGGTGTTTAAATTCCCATCGTGTGGAGCTGTGCTAGCTTCAATGTGCTAGTTTTTTGCTGTTTATCTTGTGGTGTTCTAAATGTGTGATGGATAAATTATTGAGCTGGAGCCAGAGGTATAAGAAACCGAAGAGTCTAAGGCAAAATAATGATTTTGACATTGTGTCCAAAGCATAACCACATGTCTGTGAGTTCCACACTCTGTCTGATTACACATTCACACACTGCTGGATGGTTGTTTATCTGCTTTGACAGTGGGTCCAGAGCAGTGTTCAATGAGCCTTAATTGCATTAATTTATATAGATTGGGGGGGGGGGCCTTTCTGGGATTGCATTTTGCATCAGGTTCCAGCCAGACCTCTTCATGCTGGTCACTTCACATTTGTATAGACTATATGCTGCTTCATCAGGTGATACTCCACCAGGTTTGAAGAGGTAAATAATTCCATAAACTAATAAGAGGGGATCCAATTGCTTCCACCTCTAAATAAAATAGAAATTACCATAGCTGTGGTAGAAACCTGGAGAAAGTTAAGCAATTAATGTTATCTGGTTTTCTTGTTTTTTTTTTTTTTTTAATTATTATTTTCATTATTCTTGTTATTAAATGCAGACTTTCACTCTAGATTTTCAGTGGGAACTATTCCCTTTTTTACAGATGTACAAGAAAAAATCTAAGCTAACATTCCAGCGGTTTCTTGTGGATCTGTGGGCTATATGTCTTTGGTTTTGATTCCCATGTAAGTCTGTAGGTATTTTTTGAAGTTAAAATTGGAAGAGTAATAGTCTTGGTACCTTCATTTTGGATCAGCTTTACTGCTCTTCTTGCCATGATCTCATTGTTAAGATCAAAATTAAGTCTGGATAGATTAACAAATCAAAGCCTAGAAAAGGAACAACAGATATGATGGTAAAAGTTCATTGTATGAGGTGACACCGAGAGTAATGCTGTAAGCTATTTTATGAAGCAACACGGTAGAATAAATGTAAAATGCAAAGCCAGAAGCCCTGCAGGAAGGGGGAAGGAGGCATCAATTGCTTCAGAAAGAAAGAGAGGGAGATTCAAGAATATGGCAAGCAGGCAGACAAATTGGGAATGATGGCAGAACAGAAGTGTTTGAGAAAAGTAGCGGTTGCTCTTCTTCACAGAATCACAGAATCACAGAATGTTAGGGATTGGAAGGGACCTCGAAAGATCATCTAGTCCAATCCCCCTGCCGGAGCAGGATTACCTAGATCATATCACACAGGAACGCGTCCAGGCGGGTTTTCAATGTCTCCAGAGAAGGAGACTCCACAACCGCTCTGGGCAGCCTGTTCCAGTGTTCGGTCACCAAGTAGCTCATCAGTTCTTTGCTGTGGTTGTTCTTATAAATCAGTACCGTATATATTATCCCCGTGTGCCACCACCTTTTTTTTTATACTTCAGTCAACGATTTCCAGCTGGAAACCTGAATGTTAAAAATACCAAGTATTGTGTAGTTATGAGTCACTGAGAGCAGTAAAAGCAGATGGAGCTTCCAAAGGAAACCTGGTACTAACCTACAGATGGTAAGCGCTGTGCAGACAGCAGGATTTCAGCTCCTGAGCAGTACTTCCTAGCAAAAGCACTTTGCTCTGGTGTCTCTGCTAAGTTTCCAGGGAAACTAATGGCTAAACTGAGTCTGTACAGACTGTTCTCTGAGGTGGAGACATTATTTTCGTAGCTTCACAGCTCCAGCTAAAATTTCCCAGAGGACAAGTGAGCCAGAACAGAAGAGCTTAGATGCTTACCCTGGGATTTCAGTGGCTCATGTTAGTGTAATTTCCAGCTTTGCCAGCTCACCTGTCTCACAGTAGGATAATCTAAAGAATTTGATGCTATGCTCTATTGTCTGGGATCTCTAATATGAGAGATCTTAAAATATATAAAAAAAAAAAAAGAGAAAAGTTACGCATGAATTTAAAAGGGACGTTAGCATTGTAGAGGACAGAGGAAAGTGTTGAAGGACAGCATTGCTGCCACCTGTTCTTCAATTTTGATGTCAAGCAATGTAAAATCCAAAGACTCATAGCCCTGTCACGTGACAAAGACTATGAAATACTGCTGTCTTCAGAGATTATTGTATTGGTGTTCAAAATGGGATATGTATTTCTATGGTCTGGTTAGTGACTGTACTTTTGGCTCATCTGATGAGGAAAAAATGAACAGACATCACTCTGTTCTTCTTGACATTTTAATTCTTATTTTCATAACCGATATTTTGAAAAGATCATGGAGATCTTGTTCAGGATCTTTTGTTGGTGTTCAAGAATGTATAGATAATATCTCAGTCAGTAGATTCTTTCCAGTCAGAATATTAGTCCTAAACTATCATCTTAATCACACCAAAAGTTTTGAAGTCTATTTTATAGCAAATCTTCCAATATACATTAGATAAAATAATTTAGAGGGTACTGAAACACAGTGCATCCCTTAATCTTCCTTTCCAAGCTACATACCTCAACCATTAGGCTACATTGTCATGCTAATATTGTTTGGTTAATAACTTAAAGAAACTTCAATTTTTCTACACAAAGTCAAAGTAGTTCATTAAAGGAAATTCAAAGGTATCTAGCTCCTGATCCAGAGCAATAGCTCAGTTCCTGATGATTAGTAGAAACCCAAAGGTGGTAGGAGTTATGGCATTGAAGTCCCTGGGCAGTCAAAAATCAATAAATTCGCATCCTGCATGAGATTTCGTTCCCGTCACTCCTGGCACTGATGACAGGCGTGACAAATCTCAGTTTGTGATTCTGAGAGAGATTAGGCATCTGCCAGATGTAAAAGATCAGTTTTAATAAGATGGTTTTGGAAATGCTCCAGAGGAAATCTTAAGACTCCTGGGGAATCTCGGCATCACGCGTCGCGTTACCTGCAGATCTTCAGTTTAGGAAACACAGGAGTGGGATGTCACGGGGAGGTGTGGATCTCTCCGTTTGGGGTTTATGTCTTGAACGCAAGAGTCAGACTTGACACTTTTAATTTCCTTTATGGATTCAACCCTAAATAACTTCCTTTTATGATTAAGCTGTTCTGCTCACAGGAATCTTGTTGCAAAAGCAGTGAATGTGACATAGCATGCAGGTAGTAATCTACAGACAGGACTCTCTCTCCTTGTCTAAGATGCTGAATACATTAAAAAAAAGAGAGAGAGGAAAAAAGATCACTTATGATAAAAAAGCCAATTTAGCTTCCTGCCAGGAAGGCCATAACACATATGACATGAAATTAATGCCAGCAGTGAAGCAACTTATGGCTAGTTTATTACTGATTTTGAATTAAGACTGTCCTTCAGAATTATTAAAAAAAAAAAAAAGAGGAAAAGAAAAAGCCCAGCTTAAATAGCTGCCTAAGCCAAAATTCTCCCCTATCTGTGATTCTCCCACCCTCCAGTCCTGCATTTGGGATTTTGGGGTATTTTGGAGAGACTTGAATATTTTTGTGAGACCTGTGTTTTCTCATGCACTTTTTTTTTTTTTGTGGCTGCAATTTACTCTAATGATATTCCAGTATCACTGACTTTGAGTTTGTAGGCCAGAATGTAGATAGGATCAGCAGCTCTATGTTCAGAATAACAAAATTACTAAGGTTAAGAACAGGTTTTTATACCACAGAAGCCAAACTAGAATCAGAACGTAAATTGCCACTGGTTGTACTATACTTGGCAACTTGCTTAAGAAAAGAATTAATACGTTAACCTGCTTAGAGTATAAAATTATCATCAGCAACTGTCACTGATAAAAAACGCTACTGTGGAAATGGGAATTTAAACCAAAGTGACTGAAGCCTAGTTCAAAAGCATGACAGAAAGAGAGAGAGGAGTTGGATATAATTTAATTCCACTGTAAAGTCAGTATCATTCTGCAGGAACATTTGCTGTTTACTGTAATTTCCACAGACCTCTTACAGACTCTTCATTTTTAAATGGAGATTTGCATAGGATTTCTTATGCATTAAGTTTGTGAAATAAATACTGTAAAGCACCATAGAAGCTAACAGAATAGCTAAATATAAGACTATACATATGGAGAGCAAGTAAGAGAATTTATGTTGCCATTCTTAAAATTATGCAGGATAGCCCAGATTTTGGAATAGACACACACAAACTTTACCACAAGAGAAAGTAATAAAATAGGAAGATAAGTTTGTGGACGTATTACCTTCCAAATTTATGGTCCATGAAATGTATTAAAGATTTCAAGCCATATCTTCAGGGGATTTAAACTGATAGACTTCTAGGAAAAGGAAGAAATCTGTGCTGATTTCCACTGTCTGAAGATCTGCCTCATGCAGACATGCCAAGTTTCCTTCTTCACGTCGCTGTCATAGGTCACATAAAGGCAGAGAAGGTGACTTTCCCACAAAAATCAGATTATGCGAGGAAGCTGATCTGAGTTGACATGATTTGATTTGGGCTAGAAGATTAATCCAGACTTCAGCTGCCAGAAGCTTTTAGATAAATAGCACTTAGCCCGCTTATACTGAATGGATTTTTTTTTTAAAGGAAGGATTATTAATTAGAACAGTGGTAACTGGAAGTGTAAGAACTCTACAAAGAGTTAGGATTCATGTGACAAAGGCTATGAAATACTGCTGTCTTCAGAGATTATTGTATTGATCTTTGAAATGGGATATGTATTTCTATGATCTGGTTAGTGACTGTACTTGTGGCTCATCTGACGAGGAAAAAAATGTAGTATCTAAAAGAACTGAGGAGAACACAAAATAGTCCAGCCTGCTTCGAAAGGACTATGAAGACAAAGGTTCTGAGACTATTTCAAATGCCAGTTCTGACCTGAGGCTGCATAAAACCTTAATCCGAGATAGGACAAGCATTGCGACAACTTAACATTTCAGTGCACTGGATGGGTGATATAAATTTCGTGTTGCCAGCACTCAGATGTGCTCCTTCTACATGCATTCCCTTCTAATATATCATCTCTGAAATATTTTTGTTTTGAACATGTCATTACCCAAGTCTCTTCTTAGAGCAGGTTGTTCCCTAGGTAGCAGAATCTTCCGTTAGGTTCCCCCTAAATTAAAACTAGTAGACCAAAAAAAGGTGATTTATTGTAATTTGGAGAAGTCTGCAGTTTAACGTCCTTGGTTTGGAGACGCGCAGTGTGGGTTTTTACTCCCAGAAAAAATGACAAGTAAAACTTTAATTTGGAGAAGGGTATCTCCAAATTATTGGAGATAATGTGGCCAAATATTGGCCACAAAAATGATCAGAGGGCTGGAGCACCTCTTCTGTGAGGAAAGGCTGAGAGAGTTGGGGTGGTTCAGCCTGGAGTAGGCTCCAGGGAGACCTTCTTGCGGCCTTTCAATACTTAAAGGGAGCTTATAAGAAAGATGGGGACCAACTTTTCAGTAGGACCTCTTGTGATGGGACAAGGGGTAATGGTTTTAAACTAAAGGAGGGGAGATTTAGACTAGATATAAGGAAGACATTTTTTACGATGAGTGTGGTTAAGCACTGGCACAGGTTGCCTGGAGAGGTGGTAGATGCCCCATCCCTGGAGACATTCAAGATCAGGTTGGACGGGGCTCTGAGCAACCTGATCTAGTTGAAGATGTCCCTGCTCGTTGCAGGGGGCTTGGACTAGATGACCTTTAAAGGTCCCTTCTAACCCGAACTATTCTATGATTCTGTGATACCAAGAAGGTCTCAAAGGAGGTCAGAGGGAAAGAACAGACATACAGCTGAAACAGCTTGTGACACAACCCCAAAGAGTGAGCTGGAATGCACAGTTAGTTGCTAACACCACAGTAATGCTTTAAGGCTGTGATGACTGTCCAAATCCACTGTGTTAAACTGTGAACAAACACAATGCCAGTCACATATTCTAAAAAGATATGGTACAGCCAAAAGCCATGGAGGGGCTTTATTCCTGTTGATAACAGAAATTGATCGCATTTTCTGGTGTCATGCGACAAATCTGTGGCAGAACAAATAATTTTGGTTTTCTAAAGCTCAGTTAAGAGCCCATCCATAAAATGCTGAATGACTAATTAATGTTCAGTTCTGGGCCCCGCACTTCAAGAAAGATGTTGAGGTGTTGGAGTGAGTCCAGAGGAGGGCGACCAAGCTGTTGAAGGGTCTGGAGGGTCTGACCTACAAGGAACGGCTGAGGGAGCTGGGGTTGTCTAGCCTGGAGAAGAGGAGGCTCAGAGGTGACCTTATTGCAGTCTACAACTACCTGAAGGGAGGTTGTAGTGAAGTGGGAGTCGGCCTCTTCTCCCGGGCAACTAGCGATAGGACAAGAGGACACAGCCTCAAGCTTGGCCAGGGGAGGTTCAGGTTGGACATTAGGAAGAATTTCTTTACAGAAAGGGTTATTAGCCATTGGAAGGGGCTACCCAGGGAGGTGTTGGAGTCACCATCTCTGGATGTGTTTAAGAAAAGACTGGACGTGGCACTTAGTGCCATGGTCTAGTTGCCATGGTGGTGTCAGGGCAACGGTTGGACTCGATGATCCCAGAGGTCTCTTCCAACCTGGTTGATTCTGTGATTCTGTGATTCTGTGAATGTTCTTTGGAATTTCCAAAAGAGATTATATTAAAACATTGTTCAAAAAGATAAAATCACTGGCAATTTCTGTACAACTGGGGACACTAACATTAGTTTCGTTTTGCCAAAATATCAAGAGTTTATTCTAAGGTAATACTGAGGCTACCTGTGGAAAATCACTGGAGACAGGTGACTCAAGGACACGCACCCATCATAAGTGTGTATGATCCGTAGGCAGACATGGGTGTGTGAAAAATGTCCGATAGAACTGTCAAACATCTTTCTAGATAATTTTAAATCCTACTTAATACCTGAAATTGAACTTGGACAGTGAAACTGAATCACCCACACCAAAATTATGCCACTTAGCCAGGCTGAGGTAATACTATGTATATACATGTATATACACTGACATCAAAGTTTAACAATATTAATTTGTGCAGAGGTGTAAGTGGATGAAGGTTCTGTTGACTTCCAAGAGCTTTGCATAATCCATTGTTCAGGGTTAATTAGAAATATTCTCTCAGGCCCTCACCATCCAGTGGATAAAGTCTGCAAAAGCTTGTAGTTACAAACCTCAGTCTTTAGAAATTTAATTTTAAACTCTGCAAGAAATTTGATTGATTCACTATCTGTCAGCCAAGAAAGCTAGACATCAATAAAAGAGAAAATCCTGTTGGAATATAAACTCCTGGAACTTTAGGCAGATGAAAAATCCCTTCTAACACAATTTATTCTGTGAGTCTAACAGTTGAGTCTCATGCTTTACTATCCAGGCCTTATATTAAGTTTACATGAACAAGTGTTGTCCAGCTGTTAGGGCATCTGGTTCATTTGGGGAATTTGCATAGGTCCTATCCCACTTGTTTGTATTGTCTCATTCTCTTTATGCAATGGTCACGAACAAAGAATTGACTTCAGTAAATTCAAGTTTTGTGACTGCATATACTCCTTTCCATCTTATACTTGCTCAATATTTAATTACTCCTACCACTTCCTATGGGAAGGAAGGGAAGATTTCAATCCCTTTTGAATTACCAAGTGGCAAAGTTCTAGCAACCAGTTCCTAAAACACTGGCTTATTCCATCTGAGCATTTCTTTACTGCATTAAAGTAGTGATCATTCTATCAGTTCATTGCTCTGTTGAAGACTAAAACCTCATCAGCTACTGTAGAAATACATAGCTTACTATTTTTTATTAAAGAAACACTAATATTAATAGAACTTTCATGAGACTCGTACACACAAAAATCCCCCTTTTGCAAAAAAATAGCTCTGATGGCTTAATGGCAACATTAAGAATACAAGGAAAGTGTTTTCACTGATACTCTGATACCTCTTGAAGTTATTTCAAAGAGGGCTCAGATAAGACTGAGTCCTGGGTATGTCTGCAGCTTTTTTTGGACCAAAAGGTGAGAGGGAAAAGGTGAGAAAATAACGGAAGAATAATTGACAGCGTACTTGTGAATAAAATTTGGAACATTGGTGAGATATGATTTCTCAACCGAAAGTTTTCTGAAAACTAAACTCTTTGCCCAATGAGTGAATCCCTTCTAGAGAGAACAAATTATTCTGTAATAAACTTGCAAAGCTGCAATGTGCTTTACTTGCATTATGATGGCGTATTATGGATTCTTCAAAGTTGCCATGGAAGGATTAATCTTTTTCGTACCTTTCAAGTTAGGTACTAATTTTGTAGGTACAGCTCTATCTATCTAAACACACACACACACATTTGAGAGATATATATGCACACGTATATGCGAGTGTGTGATTGTGTGTGTGTATATATATATAAAAATATAGGTAAAATATCTTTATTATCTATTGATAAAAAGATCTTGCATAATAAATATACAGTAACATAATAATCCATAATTTTATTTTCAATAGATGATCCTGTTCATACTCATTCTTCTTATAGAATAGTATTTCAGCCATAACATCCCATACTTTACTGCTCAAGTAAATTACAGTTAGGTACTTCTTCATGAGAATTTGCATGCAAAAGAAATAGTAAAGTTTCTTTTTTTTTTCTGGAGAAGAAGTAAGTTTATTACAGAAAGCATATTCTATGCTTTTTTTTTCCCCCTCAAGAACATGGATGTGGAACTAAAAATTAAGTTTTAAAGTACAAATATGTTTAATACCAACAAAATTAAGTTTTTGGAAATTACTTTTGGAATGGCTGTTGATTTATGACAAGCTCTTTCTGAAAGCTTTGGCAGACAGCCTCACACATTTTCTTTTTAAGATGTTTTATGTTTAGAGCTCTGTGTGTAAATCAAGGAAAAAAGGTGAGAATTCTCATAGGCTAGAGACAGTGAATATAATCAAGCTTCTCTGTGGTCTGCCAAAATAAATACATACGTAAGAAAACTACTAAACTGCACATTTTCACTATTAACAGTGATTTGACATTTTCAAGCAATAGAAGATAAATGAAAACAGAAATCTGTGGTGTTCTTCACCATAAGTCAGGAAATGATAATAAAATTTTTTCAGATCTCTTGTCTGATGTGTTTATAATAATATTCAGCTACTACCTAGTGTGCTTTTCATCAGTAAAAGTCAAAGTATTTTTCAAAGCAGACAATCTTTAGAAAGGTTTGGAAAAATTTCAGCTAAAACATGTTTTCATCAGTATTTGCATAAGAAGGAAAAATAAAATTGATTTCTCCCAATTTTCCCAGACATCAGGTAGGGTTTTCTTTGAAAGAACAAACTGCATCTCGGTTTTGTACGTTGTGATGCTTTGTGTTGGCACAGACATTGCAATTGCCTGCAACACTGTTTGAAAAGGAATTTGCAATCTGTTTACTACTTCTTTAAAATTGCTATTCACCCAACAAGATTATACGGAAACAACTTGTTTTTGAAGTAATCAATATATGGTTGTAATTAGGGGCTTTACTTGTGTAAGTATTCTCTGACTGCAGATCACAGTGATTAATGCAGGGAAAGATACGTGGAGCATGCCTGGGTCACAAAACTGCTCAGAGAGGGTGAAGAAAGGCCACTATCAGGCCCAGGAGTTTTTAAAAGTAAGCTATTGGAAAGGTAAAATCACCTCAGTCCTTAGATGCTCGTGTATCTAATGCATGAGTGTCTAATGTCCATCCCAATGCATGGACAGTTCTAGTGGCAGGGTTATCCTGCAATTTGTGAAATACTGTTTCTTCATTTAAAGCCTGAATATTTAATTATTTCATGTCAGGGAGCTGAAAGGTGAAAAGACCAAACTAAAGCCATTCACTAAGGTCCTGGCAGAAGCTTTTTCACTGACCAATCTGATGGCTGAAGATGATTATTGTCAAGCAAGAAGAAGGAACAAAAAACCCCATCTCTTTAAGATAAAGGTTTGCAATGCATAAAAGAGATTTTTTTTTGTGATGTGGATTCAGAATGCAGTGTTTGATGACCCCAGAGATGCCCTCTCCTCATAAGATATATGACACTGTCTCTTACACTTGTCCTAATGGAGTAAAGGACTATATTTCTGCAGAGTTCTTGCACTGCAGACAGGAGATGTATTAATGGGGGTGGCTTCAGTGCTGACTATGTGCTGCAAATAGGAACTCAGCTGAAATCTCCATATTCATTTCACAAAGGTCAGTGAACACATATCATTGCAATACATCTTTTAAGCCTGAGGGATCTGATTCAATGTTGTATCATTTTACGTTTATGTCAGTTTAACTTCTCTGAAATCAGGCCAACACTGAAATCAGTGGAGTTAGAAATGGCATAAAGCTGGAACAAAGTAGGGGTGAGTCATGCCTTTTTATTTTCAAATATAAGAACTGAGTGTTTACTGTGGTTTCAGCATGAAGCCAGAATAAATGCAGGAATCTGGAGTGGGTTTTGATGACTTATCTGAACCTGTAGCTCAGAAGGCATGAATCCATGCAAACCAAAACCAAAATACAGTGCATGCACACATCCCATTGAACAAAACCTGCTGACTTTCACAAAGCTTTAGCTGCAAAGTCACATTCATTTGACATTTTTTCCTTGATGAATTGTTCACAAAAATCTGCAAGTAGTCAGATAGAGAGTGTTTGCAGGGAAGAATGGCTTCAGAGAAAGTGTGTGATCACAACAAATTTGCTGGTATATAAAGAAGGTAAAAAGAAAACAAATCCAAACAAAATATCCTGAAAACAAAAGTGGTATTCTTTCCACCTATTTGTGATTTTACAAATTGATCAGGCAACTCTCCACCTTCAAGCCTGAACCCCTTCTGTAGATTGTTGTCTTTCTGAATTAGTGGTAAAATCTCCAGACTCTGCACTGAATTCATACGTTTAGTGCTGTGCATGCCATTTCTTTGCAATGCAGCCCACAGGCGTTGTTCCCTTATCAGTTATACAGGTGGTGATTTAGGACTGAATACCAGTAAGTACTGAGTCAATATGCCCCCTATGAGTATTGCAGTACTACCGGATTACTTGCAGAGTGGTGAAATTACAAGACTTTTTTTTTTTACTCCCCTGAAATATAGCTAGATCCAGGCCTTAAAGCAGTGCAGTAAAAGAGTGTAAGTGTTGGCATGATATACCATACACTCAGCCAATTTGTGAACACTGTGTTTTAAAGTTTGTGCACTACTACTAACCCTTGCAGTAAATCCAGATCAATGAAGGTAGAAGCTCTCAATGTCTTCAGGGAAAAAAAAAACCATCTTTTTGGCACGTTTCTGTATGGAAACTCTCTTACTTTCCTTCTTCTCTCATACACCCAATGCACAGAGTGAATTTCAATGAAAAACAACTTACATGAAATTAATCTTCAGCTTCTACCTTATCTATAATTAGTGTCGTAGACTTCATCTAGTATCTGCCATCCTAAGACTGGGAAATACTTTTGAGGTGTATTTTCACCATAGAAGTGTTCTATATCAATATTCTTGTCACTGTTGTATAAAAGTAGAAACTGAGGAGCAGATCTTTCCTGAAGCCAGAGAAGAAGAAGGGGAAGAGATGGTTAGAGAATCCAGAACTACCAAATCACAGCCCCACTCCTTTTCCCTTTGAAAATATGCAATTCAAATAGTGAAGTCCAGTAATGCTGCCAAGAGAATAATTTGAAAGCTGTGAAGGCTGCGGGTATGGCTGGATACCATCTGGGACACAGAACTGGCTCATGTGAGAAATCTTTACTCATTCAGGTAGTCCCATGGAAGACAATAATAACATTAAACAAGGAGTGTTTTGGGGAGCATAAGCATGTTGGGCTGGCAAATGTAGAACTGCATGTCCAATAGTTATTTTTTAAAGTACTTGCTTTCACAGTTGTGGCTTAAATCAACAGTTAAAACCCTTTAAAAAATGCTCCAAAACTATGTCAGATGCTAATTCTCTAATATAAACTTACCCAGACTAATGATCACACCATATACCATAGATGATTAATTTAAATATTGCAACGTGCAAAAGTTTAGATCCTACATTCCCTACACAGTTAATAAGAGAGAGGCTGTGAGAGGAATACTGCAATGCAGAGCACCTATGATTTGCTAATGGGGATGAACAGAGTGACCAAAATTCAAAAACTACCTTGGAAAGAGGAATCTGCTCTCACACAGGCAAAACATGAAGATATAAGACTTAAGGAAAATGGTTACTAAATTAGCTCATGATACAGGGACTGTATTTCAAACTTTGAATAGGAACAAAAAAAAATGACATACCTCTACACTAAGAAAAAGAGAATCGGCAAAAAGCCAAGACAATAGGAGGATGCCAGAAGCCTCATAACTGTATGGATTGTGTGTCACTTTTGTAGGAGCACTTGAGAACAGATCTTCTCTTTTAATGTTTTCCTACTCAGCAGGAAATGAGGCAGAGAGAGGGTCTTCATGGAGACGAACTGCTAAAGGAGATGGTGGTGGACTGTGAAGGAGTTTGGCTGGCAGCAGCGGATAAATACAAGACACAGGGAAGGAAAGTACTTGAGAATAAATTATATTGCTCTTACTGGCCTTTCTTTTTTTTTAAAATTGTCAGGTGGCTTCCTATTTTATCCCAGATCACCCAGAAATAGAGAACTATGTGGCTGGAAGGGCCAAAAATCATACAGTTTTTCTGCCTGCTTTAAAGTAGGTTCAGTTGTTCCTGTCATTCCTAAGAGATGTTTGTATAAACTGCTTGTAATAATCTCCCGTGCTGGCAACTCCATGGCTTGCCTAGTCAATCTGTCCCTGTGTATCACAGTCTTTTTGCTCCTAATAGTTAACCTCAATTTTCCTTGCTATAAACACACTACTCTTGTCCTACCTTTCAAGGATACAGAAGAGAGATAATTTCTTTTCTCTTTGCTGAATTATCCGCCCCCCCCCCCCTGCCCCGGGGGTGATTCTATCATGAATGTGGTCCATAAGCAGCACTCCACTATGAATAAATACTGTAAATATCTAAAATGTAGCTTCAGGCAGACCAGAGCTCAGGGCAATTCTCTTTTTTTTTTTTTTCTGTATCTTTGAGGAATAATTTTATTGACATCTTTGGCATGTAGATGTCAAAATTGCCACTGTAAGATGTGCCTCTTATTCAACATTCCCGGGCAACTAGCAATAGGACAAGAGGACACAGCCTCAAGCTTCGCCAGGGGAGGGTCAGGTTGGACATTAGGAAGAATTTCTTTTCAGAAAGGGTTATTAGACATTGGAAGGGGCTACCCAGGGAGGTGGTGGAGTCACCATCTCTGGATGTGTTTAAGAAAAGACTGGACGTGGCACTTAGTGCCATGGTCTAGTTGCCATGGTGGTGTCAGGGCAATGGTTGGACTCGATGATCCCTGAGGTCTCTTCCAACCTGGTTGATTCTGTGATTTTGTGATTCTGTGATTCTATGAAAAAACATGGTGTGTGATTCTCATCTGTCTGTTCTCTTGGTTTTTATGACATTACTATAATCCTCAATTTATTTCTCCATCTGAGTTTATTTTTTCTTTATCCCTCATCATATGCGAAATCTCTTCTTCCCTGCTGCTGCTAGTTCCCAAAGTGCTGTGAGATCTCAGTCTGCAACACTTTCTATGTGAATATAGAATAAAACACCAATTTGTGCATTCAATCCTAATGCTTAGCTTTTCCAATTTTCTTTTTCAAATGAACGTTTGTTTGCTCACAGTCCCTGTAAAAGCACATAGAGTTGAAAATGTTCACAGAATGAATTTTCCAGTTTTGTTCCAATTCTTCTGTTTAGGGGTTTGTTTTTTGGGTTTTTTTTTTGGCTTTATTTACCTTTCTAGCTCCTCATCTACAGTGCTGCACAGGATTTGTTGTGGCACAACAAATTCCTCCGTGTAACTCAAGTCACACGAGCTCTGTAATGCAAGATGTTACATGTTGGGTTGAGTTAGAAATAGAATTGCCTGCCTTACCCTGAAACTCACTGGTATACACTAAAACCTGTCTTCTTCCCCTTATTACTGGGTTAATGAAATCAAATGAGAAAATTGCAGAAACAGGCCAGAGAGAAAAAACAATTACTGAGCCTGGAGGTCGTGACCTCGCAAAAACACTGTGTGTCCTCATCTCTGGAAAAAATGAAGGTTCAGCAAGAGGAAATTCTCACAAATGTGGGGTCATGATGGAGAAACAAGTTTTATCACTTGACTTTCGGCATTTAGGATGACACAGTCATGACATCTCACACTGGTTCATGTATCAATCATTCCTCCACAGCACAGAAGAAGCTGCAGGTTCCCCAGGGCAAGAGATGTACAGCCGTGTGTCACAGGGTAGAAATGACGTTTCACCCCATCTTCAGGAATGATTTAACCAAGAAGCTTCTCTAAACAGCACAATATCAATTTAGCAGCAAACCACTAAGATGCTTGGCAGCACAATACATACTGAAATTCCACGGGAAGATTTTGAAAGACTGCTACATTTTTTTTCCCTTCCTTATACAACAGGTAAAACTACATTTTTGACTGTGCAAGTAGTTCCAGTGCAGCTGAAACTTCTCGGGTACCAAAGCACGCGATACTGCCAACAAATCTTTATGACTGTATTATAAACTAATTGCTCTCTGTGGCTGTGAGAAGGATGAGAAGACTATACTTTAGATTCAAGTACTTTTAGTGTAGTATTGATAGCTCTCTCTTATCTGCCTGTAGTCATAGTAATCAGTCATACCTTTTAAAACTACACCCAAACAGCAAGATGATGTTTACCGCATTCCTGCTTAGACAGGTACTCCTTTTTCGAGGCAGACGTCACAATACTCATCACAAAGGAGACAGCACTCGTCAACAAAGATTGCATAACTGAATCGGAAATATTAATTTATACATTCTTAGTTAAAATGGGCGGGTACTACAGTAACTCATCTGTGCTGACACATATCTCTTGCTCTCTGTAGCAACTGAATTAACAGATTGACTCATACTGTAATAGGAAGATCTACCTAAAGAAGAAGTTGGGATTAGGGTTTAAAGAGAGTACAAGTTTCTGGTTTCAGTCTCAGTCATATTATTAACTGCAAAGTCAAGCTGTGTTTTCATCTAGGTGTTGGTCTGAAGTCCTCTCTGCTTTCATCACCAGGAACATATGAAATATAGCAGTTTCTTGATGAGAAGAAAATTACAGAGAAAGATAATGACAATTCCAGGAAAGCAACGCCCCTCTTGTGCTGAAAGCTGCATAAGGTAGGGACCACAATACTGCCCTGTGACTCCAATAGTACAATGAATATTGACTGTGCAAATGAATATCAGTCATACAAATAGCAATCATAATAATTAGGTTGTCATGTTTTAACTGCAACACAGTGAGGAAAGGTGCTTATCAGAACAAAGAGCTGTACTAAACAGATGCTGTTACTGCTTGATAAAACATAGACATTTGTGATGCTGTAAAGATCAATACATAAGTCTCCAAGAGTTTAATATAGAGCTGCATATTTATGCAGAACACTAAGGGTCAACATTGTTTAGTCCAGTGTCAGGCATTGGTTGTGTAAACAGCTACACAAAAAAAGCTAGGAGCAGCAAAACAGAGTAATAATCAATCAGGCCTGCCCAACGCTAGCCATACATCAGTCACTCATTTGCCTCCTCCTAGGGCAGGAGGATGGATTGCAGCAAAGACAGCAACAATTCAGTGCAACTGAGCCCAACACTCTTGGTTTCCCTTGTTTCACCGGCCTCTAGAGATGGAGCAAAGGAGTTGCAAAAGGTGATACATTTGATTTCCACGGCACTACCAGCCACCATAATTAGTAAGATCCTTGTGAGCCCATTAGCTGTAGGTTCAAGATGTCTTATGCTCTTAGGAGGAAAGAGAGCTTTGCTTTGTCCCAGTGGGGAAATATGGATAGACTTTAATGGAGAGAAGTGGACCACTAAATGGACAGCCTTCCCCAGAAGTAATTTTTCTTCCTTCAACCAAGAGTAGCATTTTTTTTTTCTCCTCCCCCATTGCTGTGAAGCACTGAACAAATTCCGGTTAGTTTGGTTCATTGTTTAATCATAAGGCTTTTATCGAGTGAGGAAATGTTTCCTTGGAAATTACACACTGGGGGAGTAGAGTGAGAATTTTTGCTGGGGGATATATAACACATGGTGTGGTTTGTGGAAGGGTTAGGTAAACTATTGGAGGAGAATATGAAAGTTTGGATGAGTTGGAGTAGCTTAAATTGCAGATCAGTATTTCTTCACATGTGATCCAACAACTGTGAAGAAGGCAAAAAGGCAAAATGTTTCACTCTTGCTTTAATATAATTTCTAACACACCAAAAATAAGCAAAATATGAAAATAAGTAAAACCTAAGAAAATATATGAAATAATACTTAATATATGGCTGCAGAATACAGTCTACTTGTTCTTACAGCTCCTTTAAGAGATGTGGATCTAAAGAGCTTCCTAACCTGCCTTGGACTGTCTAGGTAAATGACCTAGTTTTAAATTTCTTTTTTAATGGACAAGAACAGATATTCCTGACAGATTTCTAAGAGCTGTCTCTCTCTAGCTGGAACTGAAGTTTAAGGACAGATTTTATTGTTTTGTTTAGCAGTGTCCTCTTTTGACTTTGAATTGTGCTAAGAAACAACAAGAAAGACAAAAGCAAGAGAATTAACTAGACTTTCTGAAATCTAAGACTAAAGAAAAGGACAGAAACAAAGACTGTAAAGTGAATAAAGAATCTTATTTACCTCATTAATGCTGTATTTCTTTCTGTAGACAAAATCAGAAATTATTTAAATAAGTTTGTTGTAAATTGAAACATAGACTCAAAATTTCTATTAAAAAAACCCAAACAAACAAAAAACAAAAATTCGTTTAGAAAAGTAAAATAAAGTCAGGGTTTTGTCATTTTCAGGAAAAGAAACAGATGCAGGCTGCATGATGCATAGACACCCTGTAACTAGCTTATATAGAGCTTATAGAGTCCCTTAGAGCTAGAGGCTTTCCCTGCATAATGTCCCTAGAAAACAGACAGCCCAACATTTGAATCATTTCCCTGCATTATAGTTCAGAAACTGATGACAATTTTAAATACTAGGATACCTGGAATGACCTTTGAAAATCCATTGCTTACAAGTTAAACAGATGGGTGTAGAAAACTTGCTATTTTGGAAAACATTAGTTTAAATCAATGCTTCAATAAAACATTGCCTTTATGGCAAATCCTCATTTTCCGATGAATATACACGGCACAACGTTCCAGATAAGCTCCCTGGCTGTAACAGAAACTGCTCTGTTTTCTCCCATGTTTTCAAATTCCAAAATAATATGCAGAAAATAAAAAAAATTACATAAAGTATTATGAAATCTATTTACTGCTAGGAGAACAGATATCTGTAGTTACGAGAGAAAATACTGGGTGTGCTGGTTTAAAATTTAGGATGATGTGCTGCTTGGCACACCTCTCATGATAACGCATACAAAAGGTCTGCCATGAAAATGGAGTTGGCATTTCTGGGCTATTTCTATGTTTATACACAGTGCCTACAGGTATACTCATGCATGACACTTTCTTGAGGTGAAGCCTTAGCAAATATGCCGTTTGCTCAATTTAGACCTAAAGATCTGTAGAAAAGCTCTGCACAAAATCAAATTTTGAGTGTATTGCTTCATCCCCAAGACCATGCTTTTCTTCTCTCCCTTCTCAAACATGCTCTAACGTCTGTAGTGCAAAAAGCAGAGGGAGGCCTTATTAATCAACCACAAAGTACATTAAAGAAAACTAAGCACCTAAATAACTTGTTTATACAAATGATCTGCTCCACTGTAAGTGATGAGGTCAAGAGTCCCATTTGTTGTGCTGTGCCATTTTATTGATGCAGCAGGATGCATCGGCAACTGTAATTTCGTCATGGTCTGCTTTCCATTCCTCCAAAGGATAATCATTCTTGGGCTGTCAGATGCATCGAATATCCCAGTGCATGTTGCATGTTTGATAGAGCGCTACCTTGGTCATTAATCACGCATGGAGTTAAATTTCCTCTGTCAATACTGTAATTCTGCAAGGACAAGAATGTGTTATCAATTTTTATTGAAGAAATGACAACAAAAAAGTGGGTCAGTGTGAGGTTGCTTTAAAGCAGTTCCTTAAAATTAAAATTATACTGACTAGCTAAATTTCATTACTCATAAATAATATGATTTAACTTTAAAATATTTTCAATATCCTGTTACATACCAAGTACGGAGGATTGACTTTTTTCCTTTTCGAAGCGCATCCATTTCTCAGAGTGTAGTATCACTGCAGGCAGAAAAAGGGTGATTTTAAACATTATCCCATGAGAAGATCATTTGCTATGGCAATAAAAAAAAGTCTCCAGGGTCTTGCAGGTTTTGGAAAACATTTCAGAAAAACAACTATTCTGACAAGGACACTTACAAATCCCCCAAACTTTCAATAGTCGTTCAGATTGTCAAACGGATGCAAAGGCTAAAATAAAGCAATATGAAATACGTCAGGCATTTCAACTTTACATTCCTGTATTCATTTAGCGTAAGAGTCAAAAAGGTTATGAAAAATCAAATCAACTTCAATAACATCAAAATTCAACTTACAGAATTATGGATGATCATTATTAACACAAAAGGATTTCTGAGGGAAGAGACCTCTTTGATCTAGCAAACAGAAGTATAATGAGGTGCTTTGGCTGGAAGCTGAAGGTAGACATATTCAGAACAGAAATAAGGGAAACATTTTTAACCATGAATGTAATTAACCATTGGAACATTATGCTTAGGAGCACAGTGGATTTTTCATCACTTAACATTTTGGAATCAGTCATTACCTAAAAGAAACACATTAACACACTTACAAGTTGTTATGAGCTTGATACAGGAATCATCCTGGTGGGTAGGAAAAAAAAATGGGCAGATATGGAGTATCTGTTAGAGCTCTGTTCATAGACACAGTATTCTCTTACTGATCAAATACAGTTATTTTTTTTCGTTGTATATTCTGCTTATTATAGTGATGAGAACAACTGCCCATTTTTTTTCCTTACTCCCTACAATTAATACAGCAACAGAAGAAGGGTTAATTCTAGTGAAGTTATTTCATCATCAGTAATTAAATTAAGGAGCTGTGGTAAGGGATACAATTATTTGTAGGAGCGCTGTTCCGTGACATCAAAAATAGCAACTGATGTGTAGTACTGGTGATGATGATACACAAACTTTAGAGGATGTATTTTTTGTTTCCAGAAGAGAGTAACAAGCTTGTAGGATAGGTCTAGGAGGCAAGGATGTTAGTAAATTTGGTAAACATCATCTGCAGTAATTAAAATTAGGGAGTGTGGATATCATTCCAGCAGAATCACTTTGAAAAATTGGATTTTTTCTCAAAGACTGGTTAACTGGTGAACTTCTTTGCCTCTGAAGACCCTCTGCTCATCTTCCTCTGGAACATTTGAATAATCTCAGTATACAACATTTCCATTTGCAGTCTGTGAAGTTATACATAGAAGAAAATTCATGTGAAACAAATAAAATATTTATTTTTATGTTTATTCTTTCTTACATTCTCTCTACTTTTGCACTGAGATTCTAGCCAATGCTAAAGGAATCCCACAGTTTACATCAAAAAAAGGACAATTTAACCTTACCTGTAGTAGATTTCTCGATGTTCAAGGCCATATGCGTTTTCATCAGGGTAAGAAAATATTAAAAATTGCTGAATTCAGCTTGTATCACAAAAGGCAAACAATATATTATGCTTTATTTAGTTACATATCTGATAAGAGCTTCATGTGTCACAGAGAAAAAGAAGTTTTCAATATTCCCTAAATATGACAAGAAACAGATTAGGACTAAATGTGGAACTGCTTATTTTGGGAAGGATTTTCTGTTTTACTTTGTTTCTTAGTTGCTCCTCTAAACTGTTATTGAACCAGAAGAAGAAGATGAGAGGGTCACAGGGTTGAACTGTTTTCTCTATATATTTCAGTTAATGTTTCTTTGAGTGGGAAAAAAATGAGTCTGCCAATCCCAGGGTTGAGCAGGATTAGATTGATGCCTCTGTTCTTTGTTCTAGCAAGTGACCTTAATTCAAGTATTCTATTTATTTTAATAAATTGTATTATGTACTGCACTGACTCAGTACAGCATTTATTTTTAAAAATAAATATTTTTTTAAATGTTTATGAAAGAAGCCTTTACATACATACCACTGATGTGGCTCCCTGGGCTGCTGCCAGAGAATGAGCAGTGCATGGCTCGAACAATGAGCTTGGATTATGCAGTACTTATTGCTTTTCTATTTTATCTCTTTCATACAATAGACAGAAGCTTTCATCTGTTATGAAGTACAATACTGTTTTCTCCACATGATAGTATTACTGCCTTAGTACATTTTTTCCTAACCCACCCTGTCATTTCTGGGTTTGAATCTTTCTTTATGCATCTACACATCTTTTTTTATTAATAGAACACAAATATTTTACTATTTTCTTGACGCCCCATGTTCCACTAATATTTTAAGAATGTCACATTCCATTTAAGTGTCAGGATGAAGACATCCAGTGTAATCTCTTCTTCCTGTAAGTGCTTCTGACTTCTTTTTTGTCTGTATAGTTCTGTCTTGCGAGGAGCCTTTTGCAAACGAATGTTCTTAAGAACACTGTAGATGAAAAGAGCTCACCTATGGTATTATAAAGAAATGAAACTGGCAGTGGGTGAGTAGCTGGGGAAGCGAGATATTAGAAAGAAAAAGAAATAATCTTACTACAGTGAAGCAGTCTAAAAGCTCATAGCTGAAATGTAGGATAATGAATTAAAAACGAGTAATATGTATTTCTTCTAAGGAAGCTAAATTCTGCTTAGAGCTACCAGTCCTGAAGAAGCTGACTGTGAAAAGGATGCTAAGAGTAGAAAAGTGCAAGTTTTTCTCCACCACTGGGCATTGGGTCTGGCCTAGGAAGGTCTTAGTAAGGGTAAAACATGCAGCTAGTTTTCTGCGTGCATTCAGCCTTTCACTTGGTGATTTGGATCTATCAGATATTGATCAGGAATGATCAATTAATTTCATACAAAGTCACCTTCAAGTTGTAATTGGTGATGGTTATTATTCCTGTCTCCTAGGGAATGCTAAACCTTCGTCCAGGTACACAGGAACAGAAGCAAAGTGAATAAGAACAGCAGCAACAATAATAACACGTGACTTTATCTAGGCGGGGCTTTGGGGAACAGCTTCTTAGTGTGATAAAGATGTGTGGGGATTATGCTAGAAAACTTTTTCATGCAGTTTTTACTTTACCTATTAACGTTATTTACCAGGCTTGTGTAAGACATTTCAAAGGAATCTATCGATGATAACACCTCAAGTTTTAACATTTCACCATAATGATGTAAAAATGCCTGCTACACTAAAATAACTTTCTGTCTATGAAAAGCAGGGGCGTAGTAAAGTAGTGATAATAATCACACGAGGGTACCTATATTTTTACAGTTTGAAACTGTGGGTAATTATTTCACTATAATTTACAATACTGAGTGTTATTGTTTAACAAGGCAAAATTTGCCACTGTGAAAACTGAATGCAAAAACTACAAATATGTTTTATAGAATTTCCTGGAAAATAACATTTAGTCTTGTTGGAATGTGTTTGTATTTTCACATTACCCATCAGGATTGAAGTTGATAGAAATACTACTTTAGGAATAGTATTATTCATACACTTCCATTCCAAAGAAAATGGAAAAGGAGATATTAAAGGGTTGATAGAAATAAGCTGAAGATTTTTCAGGAAGACATTGAATGAAGAAGGCTTTAAAGAGTGGAATTAAGAGAAATTCTGTGCATGTTTGAAGACTGTGGACAGAATTTATCAGTGACTTCATCCTTTGATAAATACATAAGATTTGAAATTAATGAAATAGTAGTAAAAATAATTAGATTTTCACACCTATCTTGGGAGTGACTGATTTTTGGTGCCAAACTAAGATGCTCTCAGGGATGGAGGGAGACAGGTCCTTTTGTCTTTTGGGTACACTGATCTTTTTCAGTGCAACTTAAACCCTCTTAGTGTTGGCAATCTGGGTATCCATGCGTACTGGAAACATTTCAATCAGCGATGGATAGGCCAATAATTTCTTACATGACACCTAAAAAAAATACTACTTTTCTTCTACCTTCTGGACCACAGCTCTGTACAATCGATTCTTCTGTTGCCAAAATCATAAAAGAGAGAAGCTGAAGAAACACATATAAAGCTAAAATCTTGCCCCTACCTCCAGGGAACTAGATTGTCTCCAACAATATATTTGCTATTGTTTTTTCTAGAACACTGACCTTGTCTGGTACTGATATTCAACCTATGTAGTAGATGTTATCCTGTTCTTTCTGTGCACAACTTCCCGGTTTTTACCCTTCTGACCCTGGGAGCAGAAGAACTGACATCCAGCATGAACTGAGATGATAAAAATATTTTTTTCTTTAGATTTTCCCCATCTCTTCTGTCAGAAAACAAAAATGATTCCTTAGATATTTTCTAATTATTACAAGCAGATAAGTAACAAAGTCCAGATAGCTAAAAAGTCTTTGCTACATGAAAGAAAAGTCATTCCATAAGGATACAATAAACTTATGTAATAAATAGTGCAGCAAAAGACCAGAACCAAAATTCATAGCTTAGACATTAGCAGTATACTTATTTTATAAAGCTTAAAGCAAATGGCTTCTTTACTTTTATTTGAATTATAAAAAGATCAATAATTTTTCAGTGAGAAATGGCATAATGCTGCAGTTTGTAAATATCCATTAATGGAATTATAAGCTATTGCTAATGTTTATTTGTTTTGTTTTACTCCTTCCTTCTGTTTTGGTAGGAAAGGAATCAATTTAACAATGGAAATTAATTCTACGTTTACCTAAAATCGTTCACCAACATGATTTTTAATCCTAGAATTAAATATATCTTGCAGTTAGGAATTGCAGGAAGTATATTTCTGTGTGTAAATAGGTACTGTATAGATTATTAACTGCTTAATGAGTCAAAATAATCAAAAGCAACAAGTTGACACTAAAAGGTCTACACAGCAGAAATATTTGATACCTCCTATCCTCGTACAACTTCCATCACCATGCAGTGGTTTGAGATAATTGCTCTTCAATCTACAAGTGGAACAATTTATTGCAGCTAGAAGAACAAAGGCATTTAGAAAAAATACAATTTCTACCATCCCAAATAGAACAAAGTCAAGGTTTCCCCTTTTGACTCATTCACTTTTTGTTTTTTTCCTGGCCAATAGTCCTCAGACTTTATCACAGAGGCTGCTTTCTGCATGTTGCATCACTGGGAAGGGAGGAGTGGTAACAGTGCATCCCTGCATGTCACCCTGGGATGACATACTTAGGACATGGCAAGGGGTGATCTGGCCAGGCAACAGGGAGCTGAGAAACACTTCTTGGTCTCCAGTGTATGAACCTTGAATCCTGTGTTCAGTTTTGGGCCCCTCACTACAAGAAAGACATTGAGGTGCTGGAGCGAGTCCAGAGAAGGGCAACGAAGCTGGTGAAGGGTATGGAGCACAAGTGTGATGAGGAGCGGCTGAGGGAACTGGGGTTGTTTAGCCTGGAGAAAAGGAGGCTGAGGGGAGACCTTATTGCTGTCTACAAGTACCTGAAAGGAGGTTGTAGCGAGAAGGGTGTTAGTTTCTTCTCCTAGGTAACAAGCGATAGAACGAGAGGAAACGGCCTCAAGTTGCACCAGGGGAGGTTTAGATTGGACATTAGGAAAAATTTCTTCACAGAAAGGGTTGTCAAGCATTTGAACAGGCAGCCCAGGGAAGTGGTGGAGTCGCCATCCCTGGAGGGATTTAAAAGACAAGTAGATGTGGTGCTTAGGGATATTGTTTAGGGATATTGTTTAGTGGTTGACTTGGTAGTGTTAGGTTAATGGTTGGACTCAATGATCTTAAAGGTCTTTTCCAACCAAGACAATTATGTGATTTGTGATTCTGTGTAGATATGCCCAATAAGAGAAGCAGTTGGGAATCGAAGCGTACATTTTAAGATTATAGGCAAATAAAGGAGAATAAGAAACTGAACAAAATATGTCTTCTCAGTGATATTCCTGAAGGAAAATTTAAAAACATCTAGTCCACTGTACAGAGAGTGTTAGGTTGGTTCAGTGTAGAAACAAGGAGAAAGTCTTTTAAAAAATGTGTGTAATTAATTGTTTTGGGTTAGCCCTGGTAGGTAGCTAAATTGGAATTAGTTTTAGAGTTTGTGGAATTTATCATTTGAAATGTTTCTATTTAGAAACTATTCATGTTTTAGATAATCTAAAACCAATTTAAAGGCTACAGGCATGGACTGTGCTGACTTGGACATGCTTTAGCTTGGCATCCCCAAACTTAATCATAAAGTTTTCTTCTGACCTGAAGTCTTCGTTTCTTTAATTTTTTTCTTTGTTTGTTTGCTTAGTTCCTCTAATAATTAAACTCATGTAGTGGAACCATAAGCAAAAATCCTTACTATTTCACATTGTATACTGCAGGCCTACTTGTGTTTACTCATACAAACACACGTGTCTAACGTTAACAAGTTCAAAAGTATATTGATTCATACACCTGTACCCACATTGGTGTAAATGTGCAAGAGTCAAGACTACCACTTTACCTTCAGGAAGGACAGGAGGAAATGTCCTCCCCCATCACATATGTGTTCAACCAAAACATGTCTCATTGAAATGAGAATGTCCTAGAGTACCACTGACCTTGAACATTTTACCTATCAATTAAGAATGTGTTTGCCAAAAAGTATTAGAAACGTTAAGAAAGGAAGACCTCAGCTTTCTCGTACCAGATCCTATTCCATACATCACTATGGTTTATTAAGTAGAGCCATGACACTAACAGATTTTGAGCTTTCTGGTGGTACTGTGGGATGAATCGGAAAAAAATAATATAGCCTGGGTTAGTTAGAAAAGTAGGGAGGCACTGGAATATGATACCATACTCAAGGCAATATCTGCTTCAGACAACTTTACTCTCAAATGTAGTGACAAGGGAAAGGAATGGCTGAAGCCTGGAAGTTGAGCTCTTTTTTTCTCTTTATGCTTGATAAGAGATGCTATCAACTGTACAGGAAAGCTTACAAAGAAAGGGATTTTTAAGCAAAATTTGCATCGTCGGAAATCGTCATGTCAGCTACCATAGTGAACAGTATTACTGCAGAAGCAACTATGCAAAAAAAGAATAAGTTGCTCTAAAGACAAGAACCAAGCCTTACAATTCCCCCGTCATACGCAGGGTTATCACCTACACGTAAATAACCTACAGGGAAGCACTGAGTCATCTCAGTCTGATCACATTTTATGGATATTCACCATATGGATGAAGGGGAAATGTCTACATTGACAATAGAAACCACTGAACAAACAAAATGTTATCTCTGGGGCCCAAAGATAGACAAATTTACATAAGAAATAAGTTACACGTTTTAAGAAGATTGATTAACCATTTCAAAAGTTTATCTAAGTACATGATCGGTTCCATCAGCTAAAGTCTCCAAATCAAGATCAGAAGCCTTTTAAAGTGATATTAGCTAGTTTAACCAGAAGGTTTTAGGGAATTAATATAGGCATCACTGGATAAAATATTATGAGCAGAGTATTCTGCCTTTCGAGTCTATAAATATAAGAAAAAAGGCTTAACAATAGTGGATGATTTGTCAAATGAGACTCCCACATATATGGAAAATGACCCCAAAAGCTAATTGCAAGCATAAAATATCACATAGCTCTTGCCAAATATTTGCCTAAGTGGTGTCTTTGCTTTGGAAAGACTGCATCAACATCTCCTCATGGTGCTTTTACAATTCATAAATAAGGACTCATGTGTTATAGAAATAAGGATAAATTAACTAAAAATTTATCTGAATATACTCAGACAGAACGAGTGGGCTGTAGCTTTTCATGTTTGCCTATCCCTGACTATGATTAATGATATAAATGAATCTGAGGAGGTTTGAAGGTTTGCTGATGTAAGCATGCAGAAACATTTGAGCCTGGTTGAACCTATCCATAACTATATCTAATCCATAAACTGGGTTGGAAACACAATAAACAGGCTATCCAATGAGAGCTTCAGATTTTGGTTTCCTAATATATTTTGTCATGCGCTATTTAATATAATTTTCATGCTTAATATCCAAAATAGTTTTCATTTATTTTCTTTTTGAGCTTAGTACTTCTAGAGGGTATTTTTTCCTGATAGATGCTAACAGACTAGTGTATTTGGACATGGAAACTGTATTCCTCTCCCTGGTGTTATTACAGATGCATGACATAAAGCTATATAAATGTCATCTGAGTCTCAGAGGACCATCTACTCTGGTTTCTTGAGCCTATCTTTGCTCCTGAAAGAAAGTCAAATTAAGATTTGGATCGAGTTCAAAGACGCTTTTCTGTTCTTAGGGTTTTACACGCTTGTTTCAGCCTGCCTCAAGCTCTGGTTATGCTACCAATTTTCCCTGCACTCCATCCTGACATCTTCCATATCTCTCAGCACAAGATGCCTCCTTGTTCAGACCTCCTGATTCTTTTACTTTGTAGTATCCTGGAAGAACTTACCCAAACTAATTTCATAGCTTTTAAAGTTTCAGGTTATTATATCACCCAGTCAGATTCCTATGTACTACAAACCATTTAATGTCATTCAATTATCTTTTGACTGACAGCAATCACTTTTTATTCCATACACTTGCCCAATTTTGAGGATTTCAGGAGACTGAGAAGTTATCACTGTTTTTGTAATTTGCTGCAATTATTTTCCATGTTAAGGATTTGTGCTTTGTTTTGAAATTAATCTATTTCTAGATTCCAACCATTATACCTTATTAGAGTAAAGCACCTTTAGTACTTGGCATTTTCTTCAGTGAGAGTATTTATGTGCTGTAATGAAGTCGCCTCTCAATCTCTTTGTGAAAACAGAAATAACTTAATACATTTATCATTCTATGGCATTCTCAAGTCTTCACAACACTTTGTTTGTGCCTCCTGTCTGTGCATTTGTCATCTTTTTAAAATCCTACTAAAATCACTGGGCACTCACTGAGTACACAGTATTCCAGTACTGGGCTCACAGATGCCACATGCAATGCTACTGTTAACTTTCATTTTTAACGAACTACTCCCTGCTTTATACATCAGGAATCACAGTCACATCGTTGCACAAAAAGCTTGATTTTCTTGACTACTATAACTCTTAAACCCTTATAAATTTCCAGCACACAGCCTCCCATTGTGCATGACTGGCATCACTGTTCCATGATCTCTAATGCTTTATTCAGCTGTGCTGCCACATACTTTGAGAGATCCAAAGTTACCAAGTAAAACAAACTTTTCTGAGGTCTCTTCCAACCTGGTTAATTCTGTGATTCTGTGCACACCCTTTTTATTTAATATAACACAAATCTTTGGGTCATCTCCACATTCTATCAGGAGACATTTCAGATCTGTCTCTGGATGACTGATAACATATTCCATATCATATAGGAGTATTCACTGTGAATATCTCCTTCTCAGTCTTTTCTTTCACCTCAATTTTTTTGAACGTGAATTTAACCTGGAAGACCTTCAGGAGCTTCTCTTTACTCTGACAGGAGAATAACACAAAGGATGAAACATTTGTTGAGGTCTCTAGATAACATCACAATGATTGATAACTTCACATTTGCATTTTTATACAGACTGAGAAGAATTTGGTCCTTTCCACATGGCACTCATCTCACAAACCAAAACAGTCAAGATCCCTCCTGGATGAATGAAGGTGAAAGTCACACATGAGATCAATAAATACAAATAAGCAAAGTTGCAACCTTTGAAAGCTTGGGAGAGAAAACTGTGTTATCAGCAGCTGACAACAGGTGGAATCATGACACAAGTCTTCTTCTTCTGAATTAAATTTAGTCGTATTAAAAGTTAATCTAATGCTGTATCATTGCAGTCAGGAGTCAACTTTCAGTCCTGATAGAGATTTCTTATTTGCTCCATTATTTTGTCATTTACACCTCAGCCATCAGAATGCAAAAATGACCTACAAATATGCAAGTCACAGAGAGCATCTGGCAGCTTTGTGCTCAACCACCCTTCACAGCATGCATCATTCACAAAATAATACAGGCATACCTTAGGGCACTGCTGTTCGCACCAGCAGCTGCATCAATGTTCCTATAAGGAATACAGATTTTCCTGGATTTTAGTTGGCTATAAAATTTGCTTTCATACCAATGCCATCTGACTGGCATGAAGGGTTTTTAAAATTTATTTTAAAAAGAAAATAAAATTGACAGAATTTAAAGAACAAGAGCACCAGCTGTATGTAAGTGTTGGTATCAGACAAGTTTTTAAATGCGGTACACATTACAAAGCCTGAGTTACAGGGCATTTTATTGGTTTGTTTTCAAGACACAGTGATTTATTTATGTTTTGTTATCAGCTGTTCTACAATCATGGAGCAGTTCTGAATTTGCTACACTGGAGCAGTTCTCTTGGCTGACATGATGCTGGTTTGTTTAGTAAAAGTAGGGTCCAGCACTCAGACTAGGACACTTGAGTTTACCTCTGTATGTGCAGATAAGTACAATACTGATTAGATCTGCCCTGGCTGTGAACTCAACAGAGCCTTAGAGCTACTCGGTGAAGGTGTCTGCCGAACAGTTCTTGATCTGAGGTCCATTGGCTGCCATGGGAGCTTAGGGTTCAATTCATTTGCCAAAAATATGTAGTGTCATCTGAGACACTCTAGGACATCTACATGGCCTGCAAACACCAGTCCAGAGGACACATGTTTTTCATCAGTCATGTGTCACACCTTCCAAACTTGTGGAGATGCTACAGATCTACTACCATGTTTGAAATGGCTCCAGGTGGCTGGTTTTCAGCAACTGACTCAAGACTCTCACATATAGGCATCTACATTTAGGTGTATCAGAATCTGCAAGCTGACTCCCACCCCAAATTTTCATGTTTCTCCTAAACCAGGAGAAGTACTAAACTGTATAATGATAAAAATAATGGGAACTTTTGGCCTAATTCTGGTTGCAGACTGATTTTGAAGTCAGGAAATGTTTTAGTGTTCACTTTTCCCCACTGAATATTTGGAACAGGGGATATTCCAAATACAAACTGCTATTCATCACTTAATCTTAATTAAGAAGCTCCACTTTACAGTGGCTGTGCGTCTGTACATTTTGTTCTCATTGAAGTAACTAAAAAAATAGTTACCAGTAGACAGAAAACACAATATATTTGGTTTCCTTAGATGAACCATCTTCCTGGAACATTTCTGAATAATCAAGTAGTCACAGCCTGTTATTATGACTAGTAAGAAAGCTGAGGAGAACTTTCACTTAAAAATACCAGAGTTGTGATTAACAGTTTTATGCACGAGCCTTTTTTTCTGGACTGCTGCACAGCTAGGATCTTCCCCAGAAATTCTTGATACAAATGACCTGCAAAGTCACATGTGAATAAAGAGATGAGACACAAGGTTATTTTGGAGAGTTGAAAGTAGTGTATTACTCTTCCCTATATAAAATCACAGTTCAGCAAATCAGGCTATTGGGGTCTGCAAGAAAAGGCTTTCTTTCCTTTCTCCCTATTCTCTTCTCACTTGCCTTTCTGTAAAAATCCTCCAAAACTTCACTGAAGTTAATGAAATGTCACCAAAGTAAAAGGAATCAATTTCAGGCCATTTATGTTGTCTCACATTTGATCTTCTTCTTGATGTTTTACTTGGCTTTGTCTTCCTTTCTTATTTCCCAAGAGAACAAAATACGCAGGATCAGAGCCCAGTTCATCACTGGATTTTTATGCCAGTGTAAAGCCATTTATTTCAGTGCTTTATGCAGGTATGAAATTTGATTTATAATGTTTGGATGTGCACATCCACGGAGTGATAAGTTACAAAGGAAGCACATTAGAGAAGAGTTAATGAGTTAATTCATGATGTTATTTTTCAACCTAAAGTTTGTTAATGATTTGGTTTTTATTAAATGTCTGAGATGTAAGGTATCAAATTTAAGATTTCAAAATTGAAATACAGAAAGATCTTTAACTGTCATGACAACAGCAGATAAAGTATCAATAATTTCTGTTTTGAATACAATCTGAAATTGAATTTCTTTCATTCCAGAACAAAGTTGATAACAAAGCAAAATGAAACATTCCAATAATGTACTTTCCATATTTCTGAGAATAAATATGATTTCTTTGATGAGCAACCTGGAAATTGGCACATTTCATGGACAGAGACATTAAAGTAAGCAATGATTTGCAATTAGAGAAGACTAGAACTTCAAATTAAAATTACAGTATTAATGCAGTCCATTGCCTCTGCCCATTCCTTATGCTATTACCTACAAGTTCCATCTTCTGTTGGTTTTGTATATGCAGTTTTTGTTCATGTTTTAGGTAATTTAAAACATAGGTTCAGTAATATATTCCAGACACAACCTAGCTTTGATATTCTGCAGATGAAAAACTCCTCTGAAATACTTTTGAATAATCTGTCTTCCTAAAGTATGTACAAACAACATCACATCCTCTGACGTCTGCTGTGCCAGTAGTTACACTCGGCATTGCTAGAAGTGTATTCAGAGTAAAGTCCTATTTAACCTAAGAAGGACAGCAGAATTTATCTACAGCTATAACACGTAGCTCTGATTAAGAAAACTGTCAGATTTGGTTATTTTAAGAAAAATATTTTAAAGAAAAACACAAGACTCTGGGGGGAAGAAAAATGTTTGGAGGATGTATTCTGAGTAGGTTTTACCTTCAGAATCCAACGTGGAGCATGGAGTTATGCAATATGAAGCTTTCAAGTATATTTGTTTGGGTGGACTTTTGTTGAAGTGTTTTACTCTGTATTTCTAAGGGGAAAGAGGAGAACCAAGGTTTATAATTCTCATCTTTTCACAAAAGCATACTTGAATAATAGAGAACAATCATTTGCAAAAAAAAAAAAAAAAACAAAGGGTTTTGAGAAATTACCTGATGGCATCTAGTATTATGCCACTTCAAAAAGGTGAACCATTTCACATTCTGCCAATAAAAACTGTAGAAAATTTTCTTTGACTATCTCTATTAAAATGGAGAATATGTTTTATTAAACATTTTAAATGTACCAAGCAAATTTAGTCTTTTTTTTTTTTTCCAGGAGGACAAGTTACAGTTTCCTTAATTTAATTTATTCTGGCCACAAAACAACTTGACATTTAAACATGTGCATAACTTTAAATACATGCTTAGTCTCCTTAAAGACAGTAAGACTTCTCACATGCTTGAGTACCTTACTAGATTGGGATCTATAGGCCTAGTCCAACTTCAAACTGTCTTTTAATTTATTTTAACGAGTATTGGATTGGATGCTGTATGAATTTATTTCACCGTTGTCATCTTCCAGTATTGTACCCTGGGGACTGAGCGCAAAAACTTGAGATTCAACATGTGTTGCTCATCACTTTTGATTAGAAAATGTGCCATGTTTCCTGTCGTCCTGTTCTTTGAATGGGTGAACACAGAAGGACTTCCCACAGGATGCCTTCCTGGGCAGATTTACATCTCGCATTCTTCAGATGCTCATATGATGCTTTGAATTTCATTTGCTGTGAACATTTGTGCCAGTAAAACTTTATTGTCTAGATACGTGCAGAAAGTGAGCACAAAAGACATGTAAGTGTATGAAATCCCTTACTGCTAAATGTTTTTTACATCTTTCACTGTGGCTGATGAACAGATGAGAGTTGGCTACGGGAACCAGAGAATTTAATTTTGTCAGTCACGTTTTTCAATGGGTTATTGGAAATTTCTCTAAATGCTAGGGTGCTGAGAACTGTATGAAGGCCAATATAGAACAAAATCTTTCAAGAAGTTACCAGGGTTCAGTTTAGAGTGACAACAGAGATGGCAGACAGTGCCTCACACGAAGGGATTTATGAAACTAAATGACAGCTGGCGGAAAATGTTTGAATATGCATTAAAGTTGGGAAAGTAGTAAGGCCATTTTCTGTTTAAACTCTCACGTTACACAGATGAGAATTGTCAAATAGCTGCCACATTCAAATTCAGTGGTTCAGTTTCAACGGTGAGAAAAGTGTTTGTGAAGTGTTATAAGCATGCATGAGTTGTATCCTGAATGATTATATTTGATGATAAAACTTGTGAGTAAATACATTAAATGTTTGCAGGGGAAAAAATCTCTCTCCAAGACAGGATTATATCAGATAGAGTTTATATTTATCCCTATATGCAAACCTAATATATTATAAAATTCTATAGAAAAACTTACAAACCAAAATAATAAGTTCACTTTACAGACAACCTCATAAATCATGTGCTGAAGATGTTTGTGTCTATAAATGAAGGAAATTCCCTTCACACTTGAATAATTAGAAGCTGGAGAGCAAGGGCTCTAGATGAGGAGAAAAGATGAAGATCTGTTTCCTGTGGAAATAATATCCTAAAAGCTGGGTTATCAATCCAACAGGACAGGTTCTCTAATACAATAGCTACCTTTTAAATTAGCTCCTGTAATTTAACCAGCTCAACTAAACATTGGCAGGATCTTATCACCATAATGCACAATAAAGTCTACTTTATTAAAATTCCACCGAAGAAAATTTAGTGTGAGATAAGACAGATCATTAAACATTAATCCTGATGACAACCATTTCCACTTTGCTATTGAAATTTCCTCCTTCCTACATTTTCATTTCCAAATACAATATAAACAGCATGCTCTAATCAATCACATATACATCCACCATAATTTTTATACAAGACCCTGTATCTTAGATATATAAGTCATTGAAGATATTTTATCTTCCCTCTTGCTTTGCGGTCTCACTGTATGAAAGGAAAGGTAGAGAAAGGTAAGGTGGTACAGAGAAGTAGCAGGAAAGATACAGAGTTTTGGGGACCATAAGTAGTTTCACCACTGACTTTTGCATTCAGAATTAGTTTAATGATGAATCACAGATGTTGATAACAGTCAAACATAGTCCAGTCCAAAAGAGAGCTATGTTTGGCACAGCATCACCTGAATGTGATGATATTGGTTCCAGACTAGTTCTAAATCAAAATGGGTCATCTTAATTGTCTCTGCAAAGTGATTCCAAGGCCAGGTTTGTCTCCTATGGTGTCAGCTTGATGTTCATGGTCCTGAATTCCCCTCCACCCCTAAGTATAAGGACTAAGTCAGGATCTGAGTCATCACAGGCTATTTGTAGATGTTGGATGTTCCAGAAGAAGCGGTGCCTGCATGGCACAGTTTAGATCACTTATGATGTGACTGGTCTGCTGACCGTGTTTGAGCTTGGTGTTTGTAGAGACAGACTAGGATTGTGGTGCTCCTAGTTTATAATTTATGTTCAGGTGGGGTAGATGGTAAAAACCTGTTCATAGATCCCCAGTGTTTACTCTGAATGGGCATCAAAATCTGCAATTATTTTTGCATTAAGCACTTGCACACATGGCCTACTTTTCCGAGGGGAATTATCAGCAAGAGTGGTTAGCACTTAACATCTCCAGGAGTAAACGTACATCAAATTTCATTGGCAAACTGCCAAGAGATGTTTTAGTTTAGTTATCTGAGCTTGGAATGGTGATTTTACTACCCACCAAAAAAAAAAAAGCTTCATTCTTCTACCATAAAACATGCATATGTATGCATGTGGGCGAAAGGACATAAGGGTCTTCTCCTACTTCAGCCTTAAACCTTCTAGTCACTCTTACGTCAACAAGACAGCACAGTAAAATCTACAATTTATAAAGAAAAATACAGATGAGAAATAATCTATGAAAATATGAGTTATTCCTAAAATGTATCTATTTAAATAATTTCTCTAAGGAAATCTCTAAGGAGAGTGGCAAAGTGGAGAACAGAAAATGGCTCTTTTACTAAAAATGAGGACCATTTTTTCTGAAATCTGCCACATAGATCAGTATAATGGTACCACTGAAAATTTTGCTTAGAACATGATGTGAGTTTCTTTGATTTTTTTTTATTTTTTCCTAGAAAATCAATTTGACATAGCTACTGCACGGAATAATTTTATAAATGAAGACAGCATTTCATTCAGTCTCCATCAGAAGATGCAACTGGAGATTTCAAAAGGTGAGCAGAGTATACAATGAGAAGGAAAGAAAATACAGCCAACATTTTTTCACAATTCACAGTGACAATAGAGAAAGAAGTTATGGAAAATATATGTAAAATGATTTGAAAATTAAGCACATATAACAATAGCTCTGAAAGAAACATGAGCTAAGAACTAAAATGAAAAAAAAGGAGGATAAAATGCAACCATTATGCATGCAAACAAGAACAAGGGTTCAATCAACTCATGCAAATGCAAATCAAGACATTTAACATTTTGAAGATGAGCAATACAATGCAGCAGGGAGAATTTGTAGACGAGAACACGTTCTGGGGACCTGATGAATTTTACCTGAAAAGCAATTCCCATATGTTAACGTCAAAAGAAATATTTAGAATGAGTCATGGCTCGATCTGACTTCTCTGCATACAGAGCAGGTATTGGTAACTATGAACTTTTAAAATGAGAATATCAAGAGAAAAAAATCCCTGTCAAAGCATTTCTGAGTATACCCACAAGAAGAAGACTGTGTTGTTAACAGAGCACATGCTTTTACTAGTTGCCAGCATGTCCCAGGAGTTTAGATCCCAGGAGTTTAAGTCATACAGTCTAATTTCTGTGGTGACAGAATAAAACCAGAATCAAAAGTTTCTTATTGCTAAGAAGAAGAAATTGGATAGGGTTGTTCTACCTATATTGTAGCCAAATGTTAGGAATAAGACTGAGGGATAAAGTGGCTGATTAAAACAAATCCCCAGGACCTTTCAAATATTTACCTTTCAGTAATATGCTAGTTATTGATAAACCAGCATGCAGCTAGGAAAATTTCACATGTCAGAGCATACTGGGTTACTTCATGACAAAAGATGAGATCATCACTTCTCTTATTAGATAAAATTCCTTTAATACCAAAACAGGATTTGATGCATTTTATATATTTGAATAAAGAACTATTATTATCTCCCCCATGCCCTCCAAAATGAACAATGCTGTAAATCTCTTACTTATTTCTGGGCTGTCCAAGGTACCTGCAGAAGGCAGACTGAATGTGAGACCTGGGGGCAAGAAAATGCTTTCAGGAAGAAGAACAGATGAAATAAATTAAGAGCGACAGTTTCCAACAGCACATAGGATAGCAAAAAAACCCCACCTACCTGGACCAGAAGTATCCAAATCTTCTTCAGTGAATCGGTAAGATCTTACATCCACATTGACTGTCTTCGAGGTATTCAAACTGTGGTCAATATATTATCATCATGGACTGTATATATGCCTTAAATGACAAAAAATCTGAATGCCACACCTGAATATATCCCTGTCTGCCAATTGTCTCTATGATATATGCTTTCAGTGGCAGATATGTCAGACCACTGGCATTTTGTTCCTGATTAGCCTCACACTAAGCTGCCTTCTTCTGTAACACTGCAAGGCACCCAATCAGTCAGTTATATATATTATGAGGCTTTTAATATAAATATTATAAAGCTTTTCTTCCAGGAAAGGCAAGTGCTTTTCAATTCCATATCATTAGCTCATTGCAAATACAAGCTTTTTGGTACTGAGTATTCTCCCCATTTAATTTGTTTTTTAAGATCTCGCATATTGAGACCTCTTCCGTTATGGCGTGTCCTCACTCAGCAGATGATGTCTCACTAAATTATTTGCATAAGAACAGATTACAATTGCAGTTGAAAGGCACAGTGATTTAGCCCTTGTAAGATATCCAATTTCCAACTAGATTTTTTTTTCTTCCTAATTGCTTATTGCTCATTATTAGGTCTATGCAGACAAGGTAAAGTTCTGCCTTATTTCTCATGTACTTATGCTTCCTGCCTATGTATTCTTCTCATTTTTATGAAATTAGATCATGTCTTTCAGATAATTTTGATCAAAAAACTAGTTCACAATACTTTGCAATTCTTTTAAGAAGAAGAAAATGTTTCACAAGAAAATTGCAGTTTCCATGGAACTTTATTTAAGAAAAGTATTTCAGGCTGAGATACAATTTTTTGGTTAAAATATTCATCGCTTATATAAATATATTCATGCATAGAATCATATTATATACATATATTATATACATGTCATATTATATATATGCCAGTGCATTTATTTCTTATCTATATACATAGATATAAATGTGTCAACATGTAGTCACACAAATATATATAGAGAAAAAGAAACAAAGAAACCAACTAATCAGTAATTTGGTATTTTGCATACTAACATCATGGGCTATGAAAACTGCCTTTCAAAACTTATTCTAAATCAGACCTATCTATTCCAGGACAAATATCCAGGATAGAGACAGGATAAGTTCATCTTGGATGCTACATATTTTTTCTAATTGCTTCATGTTAAACCATTAAAGTTCTTGTTTTCATCCCAAGGCAGAAAGGACTTAGGGTTTTAAGATATCACTAATTTTCATGGAAAAGAAATATTTTTCCTTTCTCTGTTATTGAGTAACATGCCCACATGCAGTGCTATATTAATGGACAGCATGGCGAACTTTAACCCCTTTCTCCTACATTCGTACCCTTTATTCTTACCTTGCTATTTTGCCTTATTATTTTCCAGTTTCAGTCAGCAGTGAGGAGTGTTGCTTAAGGTACGTACTATTTTGACAGTAAATTTACTTCAGCTTGTTGCTCTGGAAATAAAAGGGAAACAGGTCATGAAAAACAAACCAAGGAAAACAAGGATCATTTAACCAGAAATAAACTTTCTAAATGGAAAAAAGTCGGGCACACACTGAAACAGGGGAAGTTCTATCTCAATATGAAGAAAAACTTCTTTACTGTGAGGGTGCCAGAGCACTGGCACAGTCTGCCCAGGGAGGGTGGGGAGTCTTCTTCTCTGGAGATTCTCAAAACCTGCCTGGATGTGACCCTGTGCAAAGTGCTCTGGGTGACCCTGCTTTGGCAGGGGGTTGGACTAGATGATCTCCAGAGGTCCCTTCCAACCCCAACCACTCTGATTCTGTGATAATAAGTTATAAATATTTAAAATTAATCCATCACCTGGAGCAATGCAAACTGAACTGGGAGAAGACATGAAGAAAGTCAAAACTGCATAGAGACTACAGAATTATTTGATCAGCTTATAAATTAATGCACATGATTTGAGGAAGAGTAAGAAGTCTAGATGTATTTGCTTTACCTGCCCCATAATACTGGAGAATAGTGAGGCTTAAAGTACAGACAGTCTGAAACCTTCATTTAAACAGTATTAAATACATGCAATTAAGTGATACATTTAAGTATTATAGAAATAATTTTAGCTTCTAGCATCTCTTAGGGCTAGTAAAATTCATATCTGGAAAACCACTAAGAACATTCAATCACTTAAAGACAGAAATGAAATCTCCATCAATAACAGTTTCCTCTCCTTATTTTTCAATTTTAGAAATGAAGGATTCCCCAATGGAAAAAAAGAATTATTCTTGTCAACCTCTTGATGAATAGGTATCATTTCTATCCATTTTATGCTACTTATTTCTCCCATCAAACAGATTTTGTTGAAACATGTTTTGACATTGATTTGAAATCAGCATGCAGATGTGGAATTAAAAAAAAACCCACATGCTGTTATTCTCACTGTTCTTCTCTGATCACCTCTCCATGGTATTTTTCTAGAGTCATGCAAAAGGTCTGACTTGGTGAGGAAAAAAAAAAGAAAACATAAAAAGGATGCTATTGTAGCTAAGAGCACAGGCAGCAACTGAGACATCCAGCTTCAATTTCCCCTTTATTAAAAGCTGGCCACGTTCCTGTAGGCAAATTCTTTAAATGAGACATTCTAAAAGTGTTTTATTACCAACAACTGGGGATAAACACTCAAAAGTACTTCGTAAATGGAAGGCTATAAACACTTGAAAAAAATTCAGCCTAGAGGTCTTTTGTAAGTTCAATTCTTCAAGTTCAATTCTCCAGTCTTCCCCCCTTAAAATCTATGGGAGTTGAGGATACTTGGCTTGCTGCAAAATCACATTCTGTCCCTTTCTTTTACCTATTTGTAAAAAAAAGATAAGAAAATATACTCCCTTCAGCACTGTGCAAGGATGATATCATTAATGCTAAGAAAGCTTTTTAAGATTTGTGGACTGAAGGTGCCTGTGACTACTCTTAATTAAGGTACATGTCCAAAACCAGCTGAATTCTCTAAGCTTTCTAGCTTTCTAAATGTCTCATGATGTTTGAAATCTCTCTGAGTCTCTTTCAAGGCCTTTGACATGATCCTACACAACATCATTGTTGCTAAATTGGAGAGATCAGTTTGATGGATGGACTATTCGATGAATAAGGAGTTGGATGAATGGCCACATCCAAAGAATTGAAGTCAATGGCTGCATCAGACCAGTAACAAGTGGTGCCCCTCAGGGGTCTGTACTGGTACTAGTACTGTTCAATACCTTTATCAATGACATACACAATGGGATTGAGTGCGCCCTCAGCAAGTCTGAAGATGATACCTAAGCTGAGTGGTGCAGCTGATTTCCTAGAGGAAAAGGATGCCATCCAGAGGGACCTTGACAGGCTGGAGAACTTGGCCCATGTGAACCTTGTGAAGTTCAAGAGGCCAAGGTCCTACACCTGGGTCAAGGAAATTACCAGTATCAGTACAGACTGGGTGATGAGTGGATTGAGAGCAGCCATGTGGAGAAGGACTTGGGGATATTGCTAGATGAAAAATTGGACATGAGCCAGCAACATGTGCTTGCAGCCCAGAAAGCCAATCGTACCCTGGGCTGTATAAAAAGAAGAGTGGCCATCAGGTCAAGGGAGGTGTTTTCTTGAAGTCTTGCCTCTTCATGTAGAAAGTTAGTTCTACATGTTTTGGTTTTGAAGGTTTATTTTTATTAAATGCATAAAAGAAGGAGGGTTTTTTCAAGATGGAAGGGATTCTGCTTCTTTCAAATGTCAGCTGTCTTATATGTAGGGAATGTAAATAGTGCCAGAAAAAATATCAGGGCTCTGTTCTATAGTAATATTACTTGCATTATTGTTTAAATATTATAAATACAAGAAAGAAAAGTTGCGCTATAAAAAATGAATCCCTATATTTCAGTGTTTAGACCTGCTGAAATTTTGTGGTACAATGCTCTAAAGCAGGGAGTTCCATAACTTATTTTTTTACCCTTCTCTCTGCTTTTATGCCCTCATGAATGAAGTATGAACAAAACCACAGCAAACTGATGGCTAAGAAATCCTTTAGATCTATCATTCTGCTTCACATTACAGTTATTTCATATATCAATGTAATAATCAAGGATAGGACCTCAAGTGAGTCTATGGCAAATAAGAGCTAATAGAGATATGAAATTAGTGTCTTATAGCACAAAGGACTATTATGCATTGCTTGTCCATAAGAGATCAGAGGTGATACATGAAACGACTTTAAAAGCTCAGATAAAAAGATTCAACTAACATGAGCAGATGTTGATACAGGATCAGATGCGTTTGGCTTTTCGTGGTTCTAGGCATATTTGAGATCCTCTAAAATTTTCCTTGCTATCTCAAAGCCCCTGTGTGCAGCCCAGCAGAGATTTGAGGTAGTTCACTAGGCCTTTCTTAAGCACTAAGTAATCCTTTGATTAAAGAGAGATTGATAAATGTCAGCGTTACATCTGCAGTGTACAATCAGATGTTTCTGATGCTCTCGATTACAAAAAACAAAATAATTCAGAAGCAAACCACCCTGCATGTTGCAATACATTTCTGCAAATCCTGTAGGTCATTTTCGATCATAGAACACATGCAATGTATTTCTTATGAGAAAATGGTGAGTTTATATATCCAACAGACTCCTGGGTAAAGTTTAGAAGTTTCAATGTCTGTCCGACTATGCTAAACCAGTCAGGTTTAAAAAAAATAATTCAGTGTTGGAACAGTTGATTTCTTGCTGTGAAAAAGGCTCTTAAAGTAGTCTTTTGTGGCAGAACTGAATTCCTCCAAATCAGCAATGCAAATGGAAATATTCTGTTATTCACTGAACCCAAACATAATGCAAGGAAAGGAAAACATTCTGTTAAGCAAACTTTCTGATGTATGCTTGAATGGGAAATTTCTCCTCTTTGTGCTTGCTGATCTATAAACATAAGGCATTAGGACTTCTGTGTTGTCTACTGCTGGGTCTGACACTTGGAAAAAGAGGATTTTTTATTCTCAGATCTGCACTACATCAGTTAAATGATCCAAAAAACCCTTATATTCTCCAAACTGATGCAGCACAGTAACACTACACTTAAAATTTGGAAAATTATTCTGATTAAATTCACCCATACCTTCACCCTTTGAATCAAAACTGGGCAAACTGAGTGCCTTAACATAACTAAATTTGCCTTTTTGTTTGCCATATTGCAAGGCACATACTGTCATCAGTGCATGGGACAAAGAAGAGATCTGGGCTGTTTCCCCTTCCACCAGCTTCACTCAGCAATTCCAAGGGAAACAGGTGAACTTTAGTGACAAAGAGGCATCTTTTCCCAGAATTACGTGGGCTATTACTCTGTCTAGCTGAACTATCTGAGATCATTTCCCTTCTCTTTTTTTGTATGTAATGTTATGTAAAATAAGGGTAAACCCCTAATATTTCATAAGCTGCTTGTAAACAGTGTATAGTTAACATATAATATGTTTACTGTACTTATAGCACAACAGACTTTTGTGATCACATTATTTTCTTCCTTGAATAACTGATCAAATTTGTCTATACTTATGAAATAACACTGTCTATAATACTCTCCCTTACTAGTTAATATCTTTAAAGGAAGAAAACATAGTTCACTTGGAGGCTAGGAGGAGGCATTTATTTTACCTGCAATAATTTAAAAAGAACACAACAAATAAAAAACAAACAAAACCACAGCTTTAGTAACCTCAGTAGGTTTATACTATAGAAGATCAAAGTCAGTAAGCAATATATGATTGTACTATCCATTATTAATGTATCATTAATTAATCCATTCAACTGGTGCTAAACAATGATAGAGCTGCTTCTGCCACCACCCCTACATACCACAAGGGTCGGTTTGTTAAGTAAAAGCATAAAAAGGCTTTTTATAACTTTATTTCTTTTTGTTAAAAAATGCTTTATTTGAGAAGCTGCAGCTCTGCCCTGATTACAAAACATTTTGCATTGTGTAGCAATATAAGTCTCAGTATGCTGTTTACTTTCTTCAGAGGGAATTTATGAAGATGTAATGTATTTTTGTGTGCTGGACATTGTTTCACAGAAACACAGCAAGCAGCAATAAACTGCACACTGTAAACCTATGAGCAGATTACAATGCACCGAACTATGGCCATTCAATCAAATTGTAACAAGATTTGTATGGTCCTTAAGAGAGTTATAGAAAGAGCAATTCCAATATGAAAAGACTTTGGTTTGTTTGTTTCACTGATTTTTTTAAAAAATTGTGGAAGTCTTAGATGTGTTGCAGTGATAAAACAAAAATATCAGCATTGTTTTGGGTGCTTTCTGATATTACCTCTCCATCTTCCTATTCTGCACCAATTTTGTTGATAAAAATGAATGTGACTCTTTTTCAACAATTGAATCTGGTTCAACATCTTTTTCTCTGCCCTAGGGAAGACATAGCTCCATGTACCATTCATACAGAAGCAAAACTGGTTGGCCTTATACCGCATTGTACAAGAAATTATCAGTTCCTTTCATCCAGCTGCAAAGAATTATCCACTAAGAACCATGAAATCAAAGGGAAATGAACTTGTAAAAAAATAATGATGGAGCGAGACCGCAAAAAACATAGACATGGGGAATGATTTATAGAACTAGTTTTAAAATAAGTGTCTGCCACTTAGAACTAGATACTGATCTGTCTGTCAAGGTGGGATACAGCCTTCTCTGTGCTGCCACAGTTTAGTAACCACTATGATGATAATTAAACCAGACTGAAACAGTAAACTTTATAAATAAAAGCAAAACAGCATCTAAGGTGATTATATTTCCTCATTTTATTGTGATTTTGGCACAAATGAAGCCAAGATATATTTTATTCATTTTGTATTTTCTGTTCATGTTTTGCTTTATAGCCCTTAGGGATACAGGAATATGGATGTAAAGAAGTCTATAAATTAAAACAGAACCATGTTTTACGGTAAACACTACCACATCTTTATAATGGGTTAGCTTAATGTGAGCAAACAACAGTTTTCATGGTCGTTCATTTGCATTTCCTTCCCTGCAGATTCCCAGGTATTTTGAGGTATCAGTACTTTGCTTGTGGAAAATATTATGGTGAGGGGAAAATTTAAAAAAAGGCAGAATAGCATCCTCTAAGTTTTCTCATCTCAACCATTTCCCTTCAAGTCATTTTATACCGTTCAGATACAGTTGTTCCCTGCCAGCAGGTGGAGGTGGATTGTCTGAATCTGTCTGAAACCTGCTGCTCATTTATTATCAAGACAGCTGGAATATGAAGAATATATCTGAAAAAAAAGTCCTGGTTTTGGGTGCTTATTCATAATGTTATAATGTTTTGAACTTCAGATGTTAAAAGTTATAATCACAGAATCACAGATTGGTTGGGGTTGGAAGGGACCTCTGGAGATCATCTAGTCCAACCCCCTGCCAAAGCAGGGTCACCCAGAACATGTTGCACAGGGTTGTGTCCAGGCGGGTTTTGAATATCTCCAGAGAAGGAGACTCCCCACCCTCCCTGGGCAGCCTGTTCCAGTGCTCTGGCACCCTCAAAGTAAAGAAGTTCCTCCTCATATTGAGATGGAACTTCCCATGTTTCAGCTTGTGCCCATTGTCCCTTGTCCTGTCACTGGGCACCACTGAGAAGAGTCTGGCCCCCTCCTCTTGACACCCACCCCTAAGGTATTTGTACGTGTTGATAAGAAATTAATAATTTCATATCCCTAACAATGATGTAGTGCTCTCAGTGTATTATTATAGACAGTCTTCAAAAAATGAAATCATCTGATAAGAAAAATTATACTTTCTTCCCTTCTCTAGAACTGCTCTTAGATTCTCTGCATCAAAGATGAGGACAGAAAGCTTTTCTTTTTCATTTTTGTTTGTTTGTTTTAATGAGTGACTAGGACTAGCATTTCACATTTTAATAGATACCAGTCTGTCTAACTAGGTCTTTAATTCTGCACCTTTCTTTGCTCTCCTTAGAGTCTGAGCACTTCTTTGCCAAAACAGGTACCTGCAGATTACAAAAGTCTTACCAGAACTTGTTCAGTAAAATATGGCGGAGATATCTGTGCCCCCCCAAATATGTGTAATGACATCCAAATGTCTGTGAGTGATGCTCTAAACATAATTAAATTAATGGTTAAACTATCACTGACGTCAAAGGGAGAAGGATATCATCCTGTACCTTCTGCTGCTAGAAGTCATGCTCAGCTAATTAGTGGTGTATCCAAAAATTTAATATACACTGTCATAAAGAGCTTCTAATGGGCAGCCAGATCTGTGCTTTGTAAGTGTGGTGGTGCAGACCCGTCCCCACCACCAGGCCACAATATAATTTCAGGACCAGCCAACATTAATCAGGGAACAGTGAGCGGGCTGAGGCAATCAGGCACTCGCTGATCCTGCTGGTGGTGCAGTAAGTCAAGACAACCTAGTACCTCCCCATCCTAGGCACAAGTACAGTGAGACAGTACAATTAGGCAACCCTAACTGCACCAGTAACTCCTGTTGCCCAGGAAATGGACAAAAAGAACGAGGTGGGTTGATTGGGTGCTCCCCAGCTGTGCCTGACTCCTGTTGGCTGAGAAACATACCCAAACGCCTCCTGCACTGGAACATCTCCTGCTCTGAATGGTGCCAAGACTGCCTGACAAGAATTATGGTTATCTCGAAAAAAAGTACTGACCAAAGTCAATCATCTTGCGATCTTATAAATACTGATCCTGAGTGAGGCCCTTTGAGCTCTCTGGGATTGCAGCAGGCTGTGACCCTGCGTCTCCCCTTGAGTTAGGATGCCTCTCAGGGCCACTTCTACGACGTCCAGGCTTGACTCATGAGATAATTTAGACCATCCACCAATAGATGCTGATGAAGGGAAAGAGTGAGTAATTCACTATTAGTGGCTGGTTTTTTTTAATATAGTGAGTAATTCACTATGTTTCAATTTTGCAATACTTTCAAAGATTATTGGATTCCAAAATTTATGATCTGCAGAAAAGAAAATATCTTAAATATAGGTTAACCTCTATATCTATTTCTATCTCTGTTTCTATATCTCTGTGTGTGAGGGGGTGTATAGATATATAATTTAAGTAATTTTTTTAATCTTTAACTGAATCACTGTATCAATTATAGTAGTTGGTTATTAACTGATTAGCTATTACTAAAGAATCATATAATCTAATCTTGTGATATACCATAATAGTGTTAAACCTTAGTTGCTGCTATTCTAAAGTTGCACAAAGTACATAACACCACGTTGAATCATTACCATTGAAATCCCTGTACCTGATTCCTTTAGACACAAACTGTTGACCAAATCTGGGAGTAAGATTGGATCCAGACACATCTAGACTCCTCTCTGAGAAGGAGTTTAGAAAGCAAGTGGGTCCTTTCTGAACCTCATGACTCAATGGGAGGGTCTTTCATACTCGTTCCTTCACCCTTTTCCCTCTACCCCTGCATACTTCCGATCCCTGTATAAACTGTTCTAGTCCAATTCTGCCCCAATTGCTCCTTTGTAGTAAGTAATAGAGTGAACGTTGCCATTCAAACTTTGTTAAGTCACACTTTTTACCAATCCTCATTAAAATCACTTTATCTAATATCTTTGGTGGTGATTCTTTAAGCAATCTAAAACCTTCCACTCTCCCCTGTGACAGTAAGGCACATTTCGCTTCACCTAAGGAGAATGTGCACATCATAGATGGTATGCACGACACGTGATTATTTAATGTATATACTTATATATCATTGTATAATTTCTTGTAACACTCAGTAAGTTTTAAACAGCAAATGCAGTCTTATTTTTATTGTTGTGCAGAAGACCAGAATGCAGCACAACACTGACTGGTTTAATAGTCTTCCATAAGTCATTCTCATATTTTTTTCCTTCTTTTCCTGAAAAGAACTACAGGTGTGTCTGTCTGTACATACACATGCACATACACTGTCCACACACACATGCACACAAAGATATATATATATATGCATATGTAATATGTCCTACACAAGAAAAACTAGAAAGAAAATGAAAAAAATTACTAACACTTTACTGTAACTTTCATAGGTGCATTTTTTTCCCCTGAAAAACTCTCAAATTTTCATACCCATTTTTGTGCCAAAAATGTTGTTATTATGCCTCATTCCTCCTATACAGATGATGGGAAGAAAAGCAAATGTTTCTTCTCCATATTATGCAGAAATTAATTGAGTGGAAGAAAGTTCTATTGATTCTAGCTAAAAATACTCTGCTTTCAGTTGTCATCCTCAAGTCGTATGCTTTTTAGGTTCTCATGCAAGTGCATGAGATTAGTATACACCCCATTTAATCTGATCATGATTTCCTGCTATTTTAATTAACCTTTATTGGCATACCTAGAAAATATACTTTGAGAAGCCCCATTGATAACAGTATTTGTCAGGGTTTTTTTACAGTTTCACCCATCAAGTTCTTCAGACAGATAATAAATCTGTTCAGCCCAATGTCATTGGTAGGCTGTTTGTTTCGTTATGTTTTTTAACAACACATTTAAAAGTTAATTTTCTGAGGATACATAAGAAAATAATTTCACTCTTATCTTACAGAGAGGAAAACTGAGACAGAGATTATAAGGCTTGCCCCTCCCTGTACAACAGGTCTAGCCTGGGTTTAGTCTGTTGTATGAGAGATAATCCAGATAATTCAAATGTTTAATTTCAATATTTAATGATCATACTCTCCCAACTTTACATACTTCCTTGCCTCCCTGTGACACATCCCTACCTGAGTATGGGTCATCCTGCCTGGGGGCTGGGAGATGGTCTAGATCATTGTTCAGTTTCAACTCAAACCTTTGTTCTGACTGTGAGGTCTGTATCTCAGTACTCTTATTAGTCAAATCTCTGAATCTTTCTTCTAAAGTCAGAGGCCGTCTGTCCATGAAAACACCTTCTGAAGCTTCCAAGTCACAGATTCCCTCACCATAATGGAGTAAAACAAGACATTACTTTACACTCACCCAGACGCATGATACAATTTGGTGCAGCCATTGAAGCACCACGGTGGCAATGGAGCATTTATTTCCTTGAATGGCATCTCTGCAGCTAACCACCACTGACCTGAAGACTTGTCACCAGGAAAAAGATAAGATTAAGCAGAAGTTTGGGTGATGAGTTAATCCTTCTTTCTGTCCTAAGGCAGGATTCTGTGCCTGCCTGTTTTCTAACCCGCAAAATGAGTTCCTGAAGGCTGTATTTTGGTAGATTTTCTACGATCTTTAAGATACCAGAATTTTTGCTATTTTTCTTCTTTGGCAGTAGACTCTAACTCCGTATGTTGCTTCCTTCTACTATAAAGTTATTAAAGAAAGCTCAGCAGAGCCTCTCCCACTCTTAATTGGATCCCTTCCACTTCCACTGGGAAGACACAGTACTTTAGGTGATATGTAGCTGATCAGCTGTTCTCAGTGGAGTTTGAATGAACTGTCTTTACTATCACCTTGCTCTGTATAAGCACAGACTTAGCTCAGCAAGAGTAATGTTTGTTGCTCTACAGCCACTATGGATTGCACACTTTAAAGAACTGGTCTCATTTCCTTTCGGTTTTTTTTTTTCCTTTTTTTCTAATAGCCCTAGTAAAATACATGTGTTGAAGTGGGATTTTCCAGTTGTTGCCATTTGAATGATAAACACAACCCTCCATACAAGTACCAATCACAGCTCTGGTCTTACGTGCTACTCCTGAAACTGCCTTGTGAATGAGGAATCACAGCACATCATAAATCCTATCCAATACTGAAAGACATGCAGAGATAACAAGGAGCAAATGGGTCCTGTTTGTTCTCAGTTATGCTATCACATTTTTGGGTGCTTACCCTTTGACAAAGAAGTAAAAGATTTTGTATTTCAGCCATGATCTTCAAGCAGAAAAAGGAGTAATTTAAGAGACAGAAATATGGTTACTTCTTTAGGTTTTAATGATTGTTTGAGTAATACTACTTACGAGCCCTTGTATTGTTATTTATCATTAGAAAAGACATGAGACAAAGTAGTCGGTAGTAAAATATCAAATGTGAGAGAGCGCAATGTTTTCCCGAAGTGCAAATGTGGGAAAGAATTGGAGATGACATGACGGGAACTGAAGAGAAGCAGAAGCAGTGACAGTTAATTTTGAACATTCAGTGTTCTAAGTCTACTTTGTCAAAGTTATTTCTCAGTTTCATTGTTGGTGCTATGAGAGAAATCCGATTACTACTAATGAAAAGGTACCACTTGATTCAAAAGAAATTTGAAGAACAAATCAGCACAAGCCCACTGACAAAGCACTGAATAACCCTAAATATTTTCCCCATACAAATCAAGTGCCATATACCATATGATAAGAGGAAAACAACTTTCTCCTAATGCTAAACTAAGTTTATTAGAATAAACTAAGAAATACTATTTCCCAAAGTAGCTTTTCTTTCCTCTGCTCACTGTAATGCTTATGGCTAAGATTGTTCTCAGTTCTCTTCTGCCTGGACACCACCTACAGCTTTAAAGAAGCTATACATGTTTTATTTCACATGCTTCTCCTTGCTACAATTAAATATACTGGAAAGGAAACCACACATTTTAAATAATTCTCCTTCAGAGGGAATTAATTCACAGGAGTCTCCTTATATACCTTCTGCTCCTTAATTCTGAGGTTTTCCAAATATAGCCTGCCCCTGCCAAAGGGAGATTTTAGGAAAATGCAATGGGACCTATGTGGTACACTCAATATGCTACTGCTCCGGTGATATGGAAGTCGCCATCTGATAGTAAAGGCTCCTTCTGTCTTCTCCCTTAGAAACTGTGACTAAGACTTCTAATGTCTATGATCATAAATTGTTACTAGACAAGGTGCCACAAAATGGCTCAAGTGTACATGGGTATTTCATGAGTTATGCAGCACCAAATAAAAGTAACTGTGCACTTTAAACAGCAGCTTTTATGGAGCTTGTAGTATCATATTTCTCATTTTTCAGACAGAGAAAATGGGATACAGACAGTGAATGATTTATGCAAGATCAAATCATGTATAAAAAGTTGAACCAGGAACAGAATCCAGGATGTCTCATTCCCGTATCTGGGTTTTGACCACCAGAATATGCAATTGGTATTTGTATATTTTAGTGGGAAGATTATCAAGGCCACAGAAGACCCCAAATGCTCACGAATTGGGTTATTTTGCTTGAAAAATGTGCCTCTGCAGTCTTCCAGTGGTAGAAGACCACCATTATGTGTATGAAACTGAATCTGAACCTCTTTAGCAGATCCAGTGTCAACTGAGTTAATTAACCATACTGCAGTGCTGAGTAAATAGCTTTTTGTTGAACTTCTTTCTACGTGCTTAATTCCAGCAGAGAAAACATTTTTCATTGGACAAAGCCAGCAGGACCATTTCTTAATAGCAAGAACTGTTGAAGAGGTTCCTGGATGGACCATTACTCAATTAAAGGGTAGTCATTCACTTGCTCAATTCTCTCTTCTTTCTCCTGCCATTAATTGTTTAATTTTCTGCCAACTACAGATTAACTTTTATGTGTCTGATGAGTGATAGATGGTGACTTTCAGATAAAAACAGTTTCAGAGAAGCTTGCTCAGAATGCAGTGTCGTACCTCATGAATAATTATTGGCCCCGTGTCAGTAGGCTCACATATAGCAGCCTGCAGAACTTCTTTTTGGTCTATTCTAGAAATGGCTTTCACAAAGATTTACTGAAGGATTGTTTTACTTCTGTGCATGGATAACTCTAATTTACTGTTTACATAGATAAATAGAGAGAAGGTCTGAACAACCCATTTTTTTTAGTAATTATAAGTGGAATAAAAGGGTAGCTACAGTCTACAGGGAATCATTTCCCTTGTACTAAACAAACAAACAAAATAACCTTATTTAATCAACATTCAGTAACATTATACAAATTGGGAATCAGAATAATCAGAAATTCAGGTAGGTTTTCTTCCTTGTTCCTGGTACCTCACATTTTTTTCCTGCTATAGCAGCTCTCCAAAAAAGGGAAGACAACTTCCTTAGGAGACATTTTTTTAACAGCAGTCCAGTCCAGAAATGTCATACACAATAGGATAGTTACTGAAGGGAAACACAAGGCTGGCAGGTATGTAGTGAAATCCTTACCCAAGGTTTTTTCTCAAAAAAAAAAAGTCTATACATATATATATATATATATAAAACCCCACAAAACAGCCAGGAGTAATTCAAGCAGAGATTAGATGGGATCTCAACAGCTAAGCAGGGCCAGCTCCCACAAATAATTAGACTGAGCGCAAAACTAAATTTATGTAGCCTTGGGCAAGGTATGATTGCAGGTTTCATTGAATTGACCACTGGAAACCCATTGTTATGCTGATTTTCACAGCAGATGCTTGGCAGAAGCATTAAGATGGGACAAAAATATTCCATAGTTCTGTTACTGTGTGTTACTTGTAAGAAGATATGGACACAGTGAACCTGCGGTTTCATTCCCATCAGTGGTCCTCTACAGTTGATGGATGGTGGTTTTGCCTGGCAGAAGAAACTTGCCCACAGCTGTGTTCTGAGTCACTGCCCAGGCTGGGATGGGAGCCTAGGGCTGATTTCACTCTAAAAGTCTGCATGAGACCCTTTGCTAATTCCACAATGCAGCATTCAGTTAGGATTAGGATTATTCAAAGAACTGATTTTAGTTCAAATACCATAAAAGAAGGGTAGGAGTGGCATAGGAAGAAATTACTACTTTTCATATTTTCTGTGCATACTTATATATAATTTTAATTAAATCCTGATAAACTTCCAAACACAATTGTTGTGCTGCAAAACCTTTAATTTTTTCCCAAACGACCTAGAAGCTTTATATAGGGCCACAAAGAATTGCATGAGTGGAGCTCTCCAGCCCTGCTAATGTTGACCCTTTATTGTGTTTGATGCTGAAGAGGCTGGCTCCGTTTCACCTGGCTGTGAAATAATTTAGCATTTAATCCTAGTTGCTTTATAGTAGTGCTGATTCCGAATCTGGCAGTGCACCAAGATATAAGGAAGGGATAAGGAAATAAATGATGACCTGAAGGGACTGTGGACATAAAAAGCTATGTTCTGTATAATATGCTATTGTTATTACTGTTAATACTTGTGGCTATCGCCGTGCCTGGAAATCCTAGTCCTAGACCATGATTACACTGTACTAAATACCACCATTTCTACAATAAAAAAGTAAAAGATTACTTATTTCCCTTCAGGGAGAATACATGCTATTTTATTCCTTAGGGAGCATTTTCCTTCTGTTAATAAAGTCTACTAATAAAGATAAATCAACAGCATCTTCATTTAGGATGGATGGACTGCTGCACCTGGTTTCCATTGACAGGAACCTTGGGGAACCCAATTTCATGTCAAAGCAATGACACCATAAGTCTTAACTGATTTCTCTGTGTTCCTGCTACCTGGAAGATTTCAGCTTTACAGATCAGGAGACTGAAGTATAGAAAGGAATTACCTGTCCAAGGTCATAGGGCATGTTCTGGCATAAACAGGAATAGAAACTGTGGATGGCAAGTCACATCATCTATTCTAAATAACAGACCAAAGTGTCTTTTCATTCTCCAGCTTTCTATAATGTGTCTAGGCAATTACATGGCAAATTCAAGGTACAATGCCATTTTTATTTAAGTTCTTTATTTTCTTTTTCTGAATTAAAAAAAAAAAAGGCAACTTTGTTCAGATGTCATTGCTAGTTATAGAAAACACTTTAGATTTCTTTCGTTCAAAAGAAAAGGAGGAATCAAAGCAATTCTATTTAATTACTGCTGTAATTTTGCTTGCTTAGTGCAGAAAAAGTTTGTCAAGTTGACGAGGAAGGAATTTATAAACCTAATAATTGTATTTGGAATAAAAAACATATCACTTAACAATTAAACAGAAAGAAAAGTTCTGAATTCTTAAAATTATGCAAAGGCTTGAAATATAGTGGAAAATACTGAATTATTCCCAGATTCCAATAAAGGTGTTCCTCCTTGTCCATGCTAATGAACACTGAAAGAAAAGCATGTCATCAAAGTATAATCAAAGCTAGCTTGTTTTGTAAATCATTAACAGGGACAGACGCATAACTTGGATTTTTTTCAGTCTCACACTAATACTTCAGCGAGACACTGAAGTGCACTGCATTAACAAAGCTAGTACTTCCCTAGAAATTTTACAAATGCAAATACACAATATGTCTCTCATTTCATTATATTAATACAAGCTCAATACATCAGCACAGAAGTAAGAGAGAGTTTGCAATCTGAAATGGACTGTCCCAAACTAACAGAGTGGGATATGAAATACAAATTACATGATGTATTTATGCCACCTGAATAATGTTTTATACTCCATTGGTAGGGGATGATCGATTAAACAGGGATGTAAGAAATACACTGGCTAATCAGAACGCTCATTAGCTGCAAGCTGAAGTAGACTCATGAACAAAATCAATACCACCAGCATCAAGATAATGACAGTGAACCTTCACCTGCAAACCTCATTCATGGCAATTGAGGTTTCTCATGCAGCTGGTCCCTCTTCAAGTAAAAGGGACTAACATCACAGTAAAGATTTACAGGGCGAGATCCACAATGAAGTTTTCATTCTGTTTTTTCCCAGAATGAAGAGTATTGAGTCTCAAGTAACCATCAAAGCAAACCAAGCAAGTTACATTATGAGGAGAGCTCATTTTCCTTTATTAAATGGAAAGAATGTGATATGAAAAGGACCAGAAGATTTAAGGAACAAGACTGGTCAATCAGTTGATATGATCTCACCTGGGCAGGTGTAAACAAGAAGCAATAACATGGAAAGATGAAGTTTTCATGGAGGCATCTTACTCTACTAGTATGTGCATATGGGATTTGCACTGCATCTCAGCCACTGGGAGGAGTGGCTGAGATGCCGGAAGGCTGCGCAGCCATTCAGAGAGACCTGGACAGGCTGGAGAGTTGGACGGGGAGAAATTTAATGAAATATAACAAGGGCAAGTGTAGAGTCCTGCATCTGGGCAAGAACAACCCCATGTACCAGTACAAGTTGGGGACAGAGCTGTTGGAGACCAGTGTAGGAGAAAGGGACCTGGGGGTCCTAGTGGACAACAGGATGACCATGAGCCAGCAGTGTGCCCTTGTGGCCAAGAAGGCCAATGGCATCCTGGGGTGTATTAGAAGGGGTGTGGTCAGCAGATCGAGAGAGGTTCTCCTCCCCCTCTACTCTGCCCTGGTGAGGCCGCATCTGGAGTATTGTGTCCAGTTCTGGGCCCCTCAGTTCAAGAAGGACAGGGAACTGCTAGAGAGAGTCCAGCGCAGAGCCACGAAGATGATTAAGGGAGTGGAACATCTCCCTTATGAGGAGAGGCTGAGAGAGCTGGGTCTCTTTAGCTTAGAGAAGAGGAGACTGAGGGGTGACCTCATTCATGTTTATAAATATGTAAAGGGCAAGTGTCAAGAGGATGGAGCCAGGCTCTTCTCAGTGACATCCCTTGACAGGACAAGGGGCAATGGGTGCAAGCTGGAGCACAGGAGGTTCCACTTAAATTTGAGGAAAAACTTCTTTACTGTAAGGGTGACTGAACACTGGAACAGGCTGCCCAGAGAGGTTGTGGAGTCTCCTTCTCTGGAGACATTCAAAACCCGCCTGGACGCGTTCCTGTGTGATATGGTCTAGGCAATCCTGCCCCAGCAGGGGGATTGGACTAGATGATCTTTCGAGGTCCCTTCCAATCCCTAACATTCTGTGATTCTGTGATTCTGTGATTTCTGAAGACTGACAACAGTAAAACTGTCAAGGACAAAAACACCTAAGTATTTCACAAATATACTTCACATTGATGATAGGGGAGTCCAATGTATAACTGATCTCTATATGCTTGAACTTAGCAGTGAAGTATATCTATAACAAATTAAATTATTTATTCTAGATCCTGGGGTATGTGGGGAGAGGAACTGTAGGCATCATGTTTCACCTTGAGGGCTGTACATGTTGGGGTGGTATTTATCAAGATTTCATCATGACATTTTAGGTGTGATAAATCTAAAATAAAAGCAAGTTCCTTTTGAGAAAGAGAGTAAAAGTTTAATTTTTGTTTAATATCTAGCAAAAAAGGGGTATTCCTCCTTTCTCCTTCTCAAAATTAGCATTTTATATATAACTCTGCCTCTTTTGTTTCATTTAGGAACAAAGTAACAATCATCTTTATTTTTTCTGTAAGTTGGAACTCCTTTATTAGTCACCTCAGAAATATATACCTAGAAAACAAACTGATCTGGGTTTACAGGATGATTTTAATTTTGATCCTTCAAAAGAATAAAGTACTTTGGAAAAGGATAACCATATCTAACCTTTTTTATTTTTCTCCATCATCCATTACAGCAGTTTATAATGGATGGGAGGGAATACTACAAAACAATATAGTGAATTTTATGTTGCCACATCCTTCAGTTTCCATCTTCAAGAAAAGGCCATGGGCTAGATAAGACTTGTGATAGAAGTTCGTGCCAAACCTAATTGTGCTGCTTTAATGTATAGAGAGTTCTTCACCAGAACTTGTATTAAACTCTGAGCTTGTATTAAAGTCTATATGGAAAGCTATAGAACAGTGAAAATCTATTTTGACTTATCACTGACCCACAGTGAGTAAAAATTAGAATTACAGAATTAGAAGTAAAATGACCTAACATCTGTTTGAAATGTCTTGTGCTTCAGAGACCAATGCTTGTCCTGTATCGCATTTTTAATCTGGGTTAGAGGATCTATTGGTTGTATTTGTCACTATTTCTTGATCACGCTGTGTTTTTGACATAGCAGACAACAGAGCAGCTAGTCCTCATTGGAAAACCAGTCCATGATATTACAAAACTTAATTCTTTCCTCATCATACGTAATTAAAAGATGGCCCATTGATAGTGACCTCCATTTTATTTTAAATAAGTTTTTTATTAACTACCTTTGATTTCAAAGCTGCGGTGATTATAATCATTATGTTAGTTTAATATTAATGAAGTGGTTACTCCTAGTTTACCTTATTTCTCGTAGGCCATTTTTAAAGGGAAATGCCAAAATATCATTAGAATATTGATCAAAATCAATCCGTTTTTAGTTCTATAATATTTTATTTCACTTATAAGATTCACAAGATCATCTTTCCAATATTAAGGGTAGATGTTATCTTCTACCTTACACTAAGAAATTCTCATTTTTGGGGCATCTTAAACTAAAACTCGTGCACAAAAAGACATGAGGTATTACAAGTAGTGAGAAAACAAGAGAGTCCATGACATGTCAGACCAAAAGTACAAATAGATTATTATGCTGTTTGCAATGGTGTGCAACAGTAGAAGCTCAGGGAGTGAGAATAAGAAATTGTGCACCCTTAGTATGAATATTTAGTATTATAACGCCTAAATTCTAGTCCATGTAAAGGAATCAATGATAGCTAGCTTTCTTTTACATTGAAAAGAGATGAAGAGCCATCAGACAACCTTTCCAAGATAGCAAACAGGGAAGCAAAAGCTGAAGAGATGAAGATACCTGACTTCCTTTGAGAATCTACCCTTACTCCTTTTTGCAAGGCCGAGGTCTGTAAGAATGTCAGAACAGATGAAAAATCACATGCCTTGCTAAAATAAATATTATACTACATTATATTATGGTATACTAATTCATCATAAACTGCCAGAAAAGTGACAGTTTCAGATTGCAGAAAAAATACCTTTGTTCTCTAATTTTTAAACTGAAGAACAGCTTGATCTATAACTGGAAGCTGGAAGAAAGAGATTTAATGCAACTTCTGTGTTAGTTTTGTATGGGATGGAAATGTTCTGGCAAAAATACTGATGTCTGATATCGTAACCTCATAGGAAATTCCTCATTTTGAATACTTGTGGCAACACTTGTAATTTCTGATAGGAAAATGTTTGGTAGAAATCTTAGCATCCTGTCAGAATATTTGTCAGTGTGAAGTCAAGAGTGTGATTATTTTTGACTGCATGATTTTTGTGTTATACAGAACTGTGTAAAAAAAGATACACTGTTATTACTTAGACATAGATGATCTGAGGGTTCCTCCTTTTACAGATGCTTTGCAAGAGGGACAATAGAATTTTTACTTGTGTGTTGAGGGGAATCAATCAAGAAAATTTACTTACTAGCCTCATGAAATGCACAATTAGTGGTAAGGTCAGCCCTACATAAAGATACTAAGAGGCCTCCTTTAGTTAGGATCTGGTGTTCCAGAATGACTCAAACCAGTCATGAGAATTTATCTCGCTATGCTTCCATTCATTGGCTCAATCAAACTACTTAAATAAGAGTATTGGTGGAAATTTGTAGGATTGTTTAACTCACTGGTATTACAGATTTTCTTTTCTATGCAGCCTATATAAGAACTACTGCTTTTGATCTTCTGATCCCCCTTTTAATTTCTTGAATTTTCTTGATGGGAGAGGATGGATGCTTGCACAAATAGCACTGTTACATTTGCAAAAAGCGATTTCTCTTCCTTTGACTACAAAGATGCTTGCTTTGTAACACAATCTGTTTTGCTTTGGATGCTTGTACCCTCTTTAGATCAATCAAAGGATAAAATAAAAAAATGAAGAGAAATATCTGATAAAGTTGAGTATAAATTTCTGGTCAATGTTTTAATGAGAAAATTGAAGTTTAGATTAATTGAAATCTTATGAATTACTGATGAACTGCTTAGTTAAAATCATCTTTACAGCGCCTTTCAGAAGTTGAATCCTGACTTTTTAACCCAACAGTGCCATTTCTTCATCTTCACATATTTTTGTCTCAGTTTTAATCTGAGTACAAAGTATTAGGTTTTTGTTAAAAGGAACATGTAAAATGAATTTTTCAAATTACCTAAGAAAATGTTTATTTAAAGCTTAGTATTCTGCTTAAATAGGTTAATCTAAAATTAAAAAAAAGCCACAACTCTGATTAGTCAATTAAATTAACATTAGAAAAATCTGTTACTGACACAGTTCCAGCTGCTATTTAGAAATAAGTGCATTTTTAACTATCGGTTAGTTACGAAGAAAAGGTTTCCAAATGAAACATTTTTTTTCAGAAAAGAAGAAAAATCTGAAAGATCAAGATACTATTTCCTTAATTTAGACATGTTAAAATATGTATAGATTAAATGATTTGACAGAAACCTTGCAAGGAAAAAAAACCCTGTCTTAGATTTTTACTTTAATAGATGTCATTTAAAATGTCAAATTCAACCATGTATGTATGCCTAGTACAAGTTCATTAAAGCATGTACATGCTCAAGTTTGGTCCAAATGTTGGTAAAATTTATTCTCAAATTTTAAATTAAGTTATATTTATTCAAGGATTTCTGTAAATCCCTTTATTAATCGCACAGCTTCCTGGAATGGATAGATTTCATGATTCAGAGTATGGGCACAAAACAGATGAATTTCAGTTTTTCTCTAGTGACTTGTTTGTATCTGTTGTGTTTTCATCTACCTCAGTAGTATTCCTACTGATTTTGACCACTTTATCCATGAGGAAGATCAAAACAAACGACTGTAATTTCAAGGCGATTCACTCTGGAGAGATGTGTGAGAAAAAGCATATATATTCTCTGCATCTCAGTTTTCCCATGAGATGTTGCAGACTCAGTTGAGATCTATAGGTCACAACCACGCTCTCTAATGTGTTCTGAAACCCAGAAAGCCTTTTTTGGTGTAATGCTGATTACAGGAAGACATATCCACCTTCAGCTCCTGCGCTAAGTCTCTTTCGAGCCAGCATGCGTTAGGTGGACCTACACTGAGCAACCTCTAGAAGGGGCCCAGGGTGCTGGGCTTTGTGTGAGAGATGAGATCCACCCCTATCCTGACCGTAAAAATATCCAGTTGTGACACACCTAGAGCCATTTTTGGTGAAAGCAATTAAAATTTACCTCCGGCATCAAACCAATAACACAGCAAAAAAAGTTTATGAGGACATAGGTAGGAGATGTGGGGAGGGAGCAGAAGAAAATTAAGAGAACTAAGACTGCTTAATCTATTTATCCTAAAATAAAATCCAAAAGCTCTCTCTTTCCTTTTCTGTGTCTATCTGACGTATTGTCAACATTTGCTTTACTCCCATGGACTTACATGTTCTCTTGCCCATTCTGTGTGCTCAGGTTGCTAAAACAGGAAACAGCCTTTTCTTGGCAAAGTGTGCTAGTTTTTATGTTCAATCCTTTTCTTAAATCTCTCTGGGGTTCCATTTAGATTAAAATCCTTCTTCCTCCCACCAAACATTATTGATCCTTAATTTATTTAGGAGGCAGTTTCAGCACTCCTCCTTCCAGGTATTGACTGCCCTTACTGCCTTGGAAATGATAATGGCCCTTCAGAAAAATAGGTGCTATCTCTTGCACTTGAGTAGACATTAGAAAAATATTAACAGCTCTCCCCCACTTGGACAGCCAATGAGTAAATCTCTTTGTGAAGTTTTTTTCTGTACACTGAACCTTATATTTCATGTTAACATGTAAACTCCTAATCATACATCAAAGGAATTGATGCTTGTAGCTCATTAGTGGGTGTCGGTTGAGACAGAAGTGAAAGTAAAAAGATAAAAGTAGGTCTTAGTAGACTAAACTGTTTGCTTAAGGAAAAAATAAACAAGGTCTCTCAGTTCTTTACCCCAGGACCTATACAAAACTTACGTACAATTGCAACACTAGCATCAGCTGTCTGAGATGTCATCTTATCAGACTCTGCCTCTGAAGTTAGAAAGCACAAGTCCATTATCCTAAAAAAGAGTTTATGAGGTAACTGTTTAACACCTGCAGACTTTGAATGTCCTGTCAGAGATCATAAGTACATCTTGCCATGGTTGTGAAAGACTCTCTCTCATTTGTCATCTGGTAGAATGCCAGTCACCTGTTTAATAGCACTTCTAAACCCAGAAATACTCCTTAAAACAACCTCAAAGAATGCTCAGAAGACTTCTGTTGCATCTCAGTTGACAGCAACTAAGTGTCCAGCTTTAGTACTCTGAAAATATTTAAAGGAGAGGAAATGTTTGTTCCTCAACAGTTGGGTAGAGAAAAATTTACACTTGAAAAATAACAGCTCTGCAGAATGGTCTGTCTACATTCTTATATGTGTCTTGTTCCACATCAGTGCCTGAGATCTCATAATGGATGTTAATGAGCTAAACCTCACCTTATGTCAGTGATATAGGGAAGTGTCCACATTCCCCGGCTTTACAGATGAAGAAATGATTGAGACAAAGAGAAGCCAGAAGCACCCCCATCCCATGGCACTGAGTAATGATTTGGATGTCCCTAAACAGTAACACAATGTGTTGTCCATCTCTCCTCTTCTGGCTTCTCTGTATTTGCACATATGGCTGGGAGAACAGATACCCTGACCTTTAAAAAATCCACCATGAAAATTTCCTTGGTGTTTTCACTTTGCCTTAAATGAAAGGCAACTACTCTCTGTGACAAACTCTGCTGGGTAATTACATTTGCTAGAAAAAAAATATTTGTTCTCAGCTGTTGTTCCATGTGTTTATTAAAATAAAACAGGACTAATGCAGTCAATTCTCAGAGTGCATTCATCTCCTGGCAAAGGTTTTTTATTTCCAGCCTAGACTGTCACTAAACAAGGATGTGGACTTCAACGCATAAAAGCAATATGGATGGACTCTCTGACACTAAAACTCATTATTAAGGTAATAGGTATAATACCCCATTACTTTTAATGAATTGATTAGTAACAATTATTGCAGTCTTTTCATAATAATTTTAGAAAGTAATAAATGTGCTAATATTTGGCTTGCAAAAGTAAAGCATTCATATCTAACTGTTACTGTTTCCTCATCAAGTACTTGACAGAAACAACTGTCCTCCTTTAATGCACACATTCTTTGACTAGAATCCAGCTAGATTAGACCATCGCTTTCCTGAATCAGCCGTCTTGTGGTTGCCCCTGCATGAATGGAAAAGGGAGCCTGCATGCTTAAGTAATATAAAATTAGAAGGCTAAAGTCTCCAAACTTCTGTGCTACTGAGTCCAACAATCTTCTACTTACAAACTGCCCAAAACTGCTTTCTAGAAGGAAGAAGCTGAGTTATTTGTTATATGTATGGAGCCACCTTCTCCTCTACATACATCTGAAGAAATGTCTTATCCTCCAGCAGAAAGAAAACTGGACATAAACAAGAAAACTTGTCCTTTTTTTTCCATGTCTTTTGGTGTATTCATTGCAGATATAGGCCAATACTAAAATATCTCTTGTTACTGATTTCAGATCACTCATGCTTGATTCTGTTGCCCCATTAAAAATACTTATGAGTGGTGACGCACCCATCTCAATGACTGAGAAAGTTAGGGCTTATAGTTATATTCCAAATTTGCTAAGCCAAACATGAAAGCAGCAGACAGAAATTCCACACATCTGTGCAAGAAATGTACAAGAAGAAAAAGCCTACCTGTGCTGCAACTTCTGATTAATTTAGCTCATCTTCTCAATTAACAACCAATATTACACACACAGAAAAAAAACAACAAAGAAACCAAATCCCTATGGTCTGAAATTTTGCCAGCATGTAAGAAAAGGCACCTGATCCAAGGAGGTTTAAGTCATATTCAGCACCATTTTGAGGCAGAGCGGGAACAGGATTCAAAACGACACAAAATAGGAGAGAAAGAGTATTGACAATGTTTTTCAGCCCTGGCATTGGAGCCTTTCAAACAATACTGAGGTTTTCACCATTGCAATTTAACAGCTGTTGGTTGTACCTTTTTCAAGGGAACAAAGGTGCTGAGCTCATGCTCAGTCTGGAGAAGCGGTACGTTGCTCCCCACTCCAAGCCCCAGCTGTCAAGCTGTCTGGGCTGGGATATGTGCTGACAGCCAAGCTGTGACTAGCATATCTCCCAGGATCATAAAATATCCTTGCACTTCCACTAAATCAAAGCTGCTTTGGAAGCCAAGATGATAGAGGAATAGTACTGAGCAAAACCAAAACCCTCCAGATCTGACTTACTGGTTTAGAAAGGAAAAAGATATAACTTTGAAGGAAAGGAGTGAGTACAAGTAGAAGGAGCAACCTGCAAGCTTCTACTGTGCTCAGACCCAGGCAGGAACAGTCACCTGTGAATATCCCCAGCCATGGCATCACAAAGGGAGTAGCATGTCTGAAGGTATGATAGACCAGCACCCAGGGCCTGCAGAATAATATAGAAATCTCAGTATGCAATGATTAGTCACACTTTGAGCCCCAGGACACATAAGTTTTACGATAAAGTGAGTAACAACAGAGGGAAGTACTGAGCTGTGCAAACTCTAGAAGTGATTACACATGGGAGGAGAATGAGAAAGGGAGATGCTGCAGGGCTCAGGCAAAATGATAGTACTGCAAAGGAACAAAGCAGCCTCCCCGTAGCCTCTCTTCCCAGATTCATTACTTCTAACATTAAAAACCATTTCAACAATAACAGGGTGAGGACCCAACATTGTGAGAAAATTTAGGAGTGTAATGACATAAATGATTTTAAGGTAAAGTTTTTAGAAATTCTCTGTTCTGTAGAAATGCAGCTTTAAGACACTGACAAGGCAGAAAACTCAAAATAGGACTTGTTAGCTACAGCTTTAAGCTTATAGCTACAGGCTACTATTTTGCCCTTGAACATATCATTTAATCCCAGATCTTAAAGCTGAAAGCTAAATGGGCTTTCGCACTAGAATTAGATGCTTGTGTAACTTTGAAGACATAGGCCTTTGTTTTTTAACTGTAAATTGGAGAATAAAGGTGATGTCCTATGTCACATAAATTCTGAGGATAACTACGATAAAGACTCTAAATAAAATCATGTAATACAACAGTGAATTCCAAGTAAGAACCATGAAAAATGTATTTTACAAACTCCCCATTGTATTTCCAGCAGAAGCAGACGTTATTCTTCAGACTCCAGGTAAGATACTGAATTTCGAAAATGAAAACACAGTATGCAGTAGCACGCTGAGCAAAGAGCCTATCGGGACTGCAGCATGTGGAAGTGACTTAAGAACATACTGTACAGTCGGTAATAAAATGTTTGTTGTTACCTCCCTGGAAGTTGTAGAAAATCAATATACCCATCAGTCCCAGGCCCACTGGTTCTAGCAGGCTCAGCCTTGCTGTAGGCTTTGATTTCTTACGTTAGGTCTGCATCCTGAGTAGGGAGGGAAGCACTGTGCGTGTGTCGGTGTCTGTGTGTGTGCATGTAAGAGAGAGATGTGCAGTGAGGTGGAAACCAATTAAACTGTAGTGTTAGATAGGTGACGAAAAGGGCTCTGTAAAAGCAGGAAGGTGCCAGAAGCTAGAGTTAATATAGCACCTAGCAGACAGTGAATAATAACATTAAAAATGTTCTGAACTAATTTATTTGTAAGGAGAATTAGAATAAAAAAAAACAAAGTTCAAACAAAAGATCAAGTTCAGGCAAGAAACCTGGAGGAAAAGATGAAGGAATGTCACATCTGATGCTTAAAAAAATGCCCAATAGTATAAAAGAGCAGTTACCAATAGAAGACTTGCAGACTACCAAATACTGACTGCCAAACCTCCATTAAAAATAACCCTAAAATGTTAAGTGATTGAGATAAAGACTCTCATTAGGTGTGACAGGGGGAATATGAGTCAGTACAGCCACTTTGCCAAATCTCTTGAATTTATCATCAGTACCGTCAAAGGATACTGATCCTCAAAAGATACTGATCCTCAAAAGCCAGTGTGCCTTTTGGGCAACTGCAGATGGAAATGTGGTATGATTTGCCTAGATTTTCAGCTGACTCCACCGTGCGCCTCGGGTTGCTGCACCTTCATTTCACTTTCCCTCATTCACAGAGAGAAGAGCTGCAGTTCCTGCTGCTTCCTAGTTAGCGATATGGAAGGCAATAGAGACATTAGGAGAGAATTTCAGCCAGAAAGTCAAATGGCCATGGTCTGTTTGCCCGAGGCAACAACTTGAACTGTCTAACCTGGAAGCCTGATCATCAATGTAGATCTGTCAATAGAGACATCAATGGAGAGTCACCTCCACAGGTTGACTGAGGTTATAGGAAAACCAATTCATCTTGCTTTTCATGTTCTCTGTGCTTTATACACCTTCTGCTCTCTTAGCTTGCTCTGATCTTCATTTCCCCTTCCCCAGCTGTAGCCCAGTCTAACTTTGACACCAGGAAAGCTGCAGCACCATTCTGAGAGCACCTTTGCCTCTCACACTACCACATCCATCAGCTGTATAGCCGAGTCAGGCATGTCCACCACTTAATTTTCTAAAGGATAAATAAAATAAGGCTCTTGCTATAGCCCCAGCCTTGCAGGATAAGGAGAAATGAGGAAGAAAGCTTTCCTTGTCATGTTCAGTCCTCACACTTACCCACGGCTGTTGAAAAGAGTCAGGATGCTCAGGGAAAGTATTCAGAAACAGCTTCCAGCCCTGAGCTGCCTCTGGCAGGAAGCTGAATAAAAAACTGAAGCAGCACGGTAACCCTAAACAAGACAATTTCAAGTCCTTTAAAAAAAAAAAAGGCAAAAAGCTCATCACCCCACTAAACACATGTACAGCCACACAGCTACACTCCCATGCTTGGGCAGTACATACCAGATCCGCGTACACCAGGGAATGGAAATAATCTTCACTGGGAATTACTGGACTGAACATTTCTGCCATTAGAACAATTATTTGGAAGTAAAACTACACATACGCACATGTACACACTGAAAACAAGGCAAGAAGGGGATCTTTGTAGAGGGAATAAATGGAGCTGTAACTAACCCAGTTGGAGACTGGTTTTATATAGCCAGACTAATTAGCACTGTTTTGAATGTTTGAATAAAGAAATAGTTAAGAAAAGATAGGTCAGCATCCTTAATTAGCATTCTGCATTGAGTAGCAAAGACATTTGCAGTAGGTTGACACTGGTCATTTTGAGAGACAGAAAGAGAATAAAATCAGATTGCTCTGTCCCTCCAGTTTTACCTGTTGCAATCTCATTATTTTCTACAGGATTGCACGTCAAAGAAATAGAGTTAAACACTGAATTAAGCTCAAAGATATTGGCAAAATCAAGTGGAACTGTACACAATATTGAAGCTTCCCCTTCGTCAGTTTCTTTCATAAACATCAACAAACTTTTGAGGCTTTTTAGAGGCTTGCTTGCTTTCTTTTTCTTAATGTGTTATAGCTTCTGTGTTCACAGACCTGACAGTATCAGTGCCTGATGCTGGTTTGAAATCAAAGCTCCACTGATTTTTATTGGTTCTGTTCTAGTATTGATACCTGTTACCTGCTGTGCAAGGTAAATCACCATCACTGAAATCAACCAGAAAAAAAAAAAATCACTCCAACTCAGAGAATTTAAAATGAGACTCTGGCCTTTATTGTTCTAGTATTAGTGAAATGAGAATTAGTTGTCCAAGTTTAAATTTGGAGCACTTGCAATCAATAAAGGTGCTTCAAATTTGTGCCCGCATGAGAGCAGCATTGCTTTAAGCAAATGCATAGGCTTAAAGAATAGCCATATTCATAGGTTTTGATGTGGTTTCACTGACGCTTCAGCATAAGACTGAACAGAAGCAATTAAAAGTGGCACTGGCAGGTTATAACTGTAAAACACCTTTAGAGGTTCTGGTCTTTTCAGGATATCTTAGTAATAAAGTTCCCATTGGGATATCCATATAGATATTCTAAAAAGACAAATCTTTAAAAGCATAAATGATCCCATTTCACTCCCACAGGTTTTCAAGCTGAATAGCTAACTGTCATATCCCTTTGAATCTCCCAGCCTTAAAGGACAAATATAGGAAGATGGAAAAAACCCTTTCCTTCTAACTATAATAGAGATCCAGTTGGTAGCTCACCATTCAGCAATAACTACTCCATTCTGCATCTCTCAGCAAGAAAGATGGGACACAATAGGATTTCACCAAATTTATTTTAATGGTAGAATAATTGGAATCAGTCTACCAGAACACCTGAAGGGACTGATGGAGTATAAATACCATTTCCATTAGGAAGTAGATATGAGTCAAGCTCACCTGCCAGCCAAAAAAGCTCTCACATCTGCCTAGGATTTAGCTATGCTTGGTATCTCCTGTTTGATTTTTCTGACAGTCAGTATTATTTCTCCTTGCATGACATACAGGCTTTCTTTTCTTTTCCTTTTTATTTTAAATGAGTACGTAGGTTATTGTTTATGCATGGTAGGGAATAATACAGTCACCTGTCTGTGGAAAGAAAAGCACAATTCATGCAGTTTGGTCATTATTTCAATATGGTTCCTATGGACTGCTATAACAGGCTGCCAAATTGCTGTTTCATCATCAGCCCCATTCTGCATAAAGAGTAACACAGGAAAATAATTCAGTGGGGCTTCTCTTTAGCTGTAAAACATTTTCAAACCGGTCTTCCGTTCCTCTTTCACACACACATAACTAATTTAATAAAATACCACAGAGCACAACAGAATAGAATGTGGGAGAACTAATTTTGAAAACAAGTTCCTTTTGAGAAATTTTCAACGCTAAAACACTGTAAAGATCCAATGCACAAAAGCTGTTTGAAATGTTGTCTGGATAGTTAAATACAAACCCCAAGGTCTCAAGAACTCATTGATGACTTAAAACTTCTCCTGAGTAACAAAAAAAATCCAAACAAACCAAAACAAAACACAAAAAGAGCTGTTGCAGCCTGTTGTTGAAACATCAGTGAAGGAAAGTTGAGATGACTGTTTAGGATAACTCTTAAATCTTCTCTAGGTGCCTGCACTTGAGGAGACTCCCCTATCCTGCAGGAAAAACTGAGTTCTGTATTCCCAAATGTATCACTGTATCCCAGATACATCAGAATATATTTTGGTGAATTATGACCATTTTCTCAGGCATCTCAGATCATGCCAACATTATTTATATCCCAGCAATCTGTCTGCAGTACTCATGATTTGAGAAGATACAGGTCATTGGATATAGAACTGGAACCTATGAGAAACAATTTCTTTAATGACATCTCCCTATTAAGAACTTAATTTGAGATCTGTCTGTTATAAAGTTATTAATCCACCTAATGTTCTTTGTTCATTCTATGTATGGAAAGTTTCTTTTATTCAAATGTCAGACAGTCATACGTCAAATGCTTTAGAGAAAACCAAAGTTTCTCTATAACAAACAGACCTTTTCAGCTAGACCTGAAATTCTGTCAAATAAAACATGCTCGTGTTTTACAAAAAATTCTTTCTTTGAAGCTATGCTGACATTAATCTCATGGGTTTTTTTCTTCTAGCCATTTGCTGCTGGAGTCTGCTTCCATATTTTCTACTTATGTTACTTTATCTAGAATAAATCAACTGATTGATGCAATATATTTCCCCACTTAATTCGTTTTAGCCCTTTTCAATATTGAAATTAGTAATCTTCCCAACTTTGGAATCCAAACTTGGTTACTAAAACAAACATTCATGATTCAGAGGGTCCCTTGGCTAACTTCTTTAATGCTTAGGTTATAAGTTACTTTGGTTTGCTAATTTATTAGGGTTTGCAAGTTTTCTATTCCATCTACAAGACCAGAGAAAGCTCGATCATCTTTTGCAGCAGGGATAAACAGCTTGCAGCTGACACATGACAAGGGAGAAGCAGCCCGTTTTTCTTCCTCACGCTATTTAGAGTAGTATCAGTATGTGCCTCCATCATCAATGAGCAGCTATCCACTCTACCTGCATAAGCAGTGACATCTGTTTTCCCACTTCCACCTGGGAAAGCTGTGCCTGGACAGGTAGACTACCCCTTCCCAAACAGAGCAACAGCCTGTCGCTGCACTTGCCGTCATCATTTGCAGTCCCATTTGCATTTGACACAAGCTGCTGCCTCACCTTTTGCATCAGCAGTTTTCTCCTCTTTGCTTTCTAAACAAGTGCAAGCAGCTCTCCCCTTCCTATTATCCCCAGACTTGAGGAAAGGCAAATAGTTTTCTTTAAGATGTCCTGTTTCATAGTTTTTTAATGCTAATGCCTGTTGTAGTTCACCGCTTCCTTTGATTTCATTTGTAGCATTCCTAGATTTTGTTGTTGGATACAAATTCTTTGCACAAAAGAAGCCTGACCAGGCAGTAATCATGGGTTAGTTGCAGAGGTGCTGTATTTTAAAATAGTTTCAACTTTTTACTGAGAATATAAAAAATATCCCTTGCTACAGGACTTCACTGTATTTCTGACATTTTGAGAATTAAGTGGGTTTTGATGCAATGTCTAATTAGTATTCCTCAGATAAAATTGCCCAGTGTAACCCAATTTTTGATGTAGTTTAGGTCATTCTTTAGAGAGATAAGGTAGTCTATAATAAATTCCTGCCCAGCAATTTCATTATATACTACTTTAATGAATTAGTATTTAGAGTACTGTAATTGTCAGTGGTCTCCAATTATGAGCATCTGATATTGACCCCAGCAGTTCTCCTTGCATTCTGATTCTTGAGAATCACCAGCTTCATCACATTTCCTTTCTGAGCACAGTGTTGGCAACAGTGCATACATACTTGTTCTTAGTAGGCAATTTGGGGTTGGACTTCGTCAGATGTAAAGGATTTCCAGCTCAGATTTCCTGTCTGAGTATTCAGACATGACTGGTCCATTTTTAGGCTTTTCTCTCATGTTTGTTTAAAGGTCTGTTGTCTATGAAAAGATTTAGATGAAGGCCACCACATTTGTACAACCTACTCTCCCTATACTTGTTCCAGCATTGCTTGGTTGAAACTAGCATTCTAGTGCCATTTAAACACTTAATTTCTGTATCACCTCGCTCCTTTCCTCCCTATACTGCAGGATAGTAGGTTTTCTGGGAAATTCGTGGATAGCCTGGATATTTTTAACTTTCATCTGTCTACCCAGATCATTCAAGCTTTCCAGGCTCTGAGGAACAGTGCCAGATGCTGTGCCACTGAGTCCAATACAGATGGAGCCAAAGGCAGCCTCAGTTTTCAGTCCCACAGTCTTGCAGATCCCTGAGTCATGGTGTTTGCCTTCATTCCCAAAAGGGAACAAATTGACTTGATATCCCCCCAACTTCACACCAAATCCTCTCCACTTCTCTTAGCATTCTCTCCTTTATGACAATTGCCTGTTTTGGATACTCTGTTAGTCATATCTGCACTTAAATCTGTTTTGAGTTGGGCTATTTTGCCTATGTCAACCGTTAAAGACCTCTGCCAAGAGCACTCTCTGCACATCCTTCATTACTACAACTGTGCCTTTGGAGGGGGAAACAGGCTGTGACTCACTTCAGCATCTGCTGACACCATAAGGAGATCTGAACAGATGGGTGGGTGGGTGGATGGATGGACAGAGCTTTCCGAATTCACCTGCCAAACAGACAGAGGAGTCTTTCAGTTCCAGTGACAACTTCTGAACATGCCATCTCCCAGCTTTCATACCCTCTGTTGGCAGGTGAGCTGAGGACGTGACCCATCAATGTGTTACACTCACACTGAAGTTTAAGGACAAAAGAAGAACAAGATTGTGGGGCTTCTGGCATTCGTAATTCTTTTGCTCCCAACATCTTCGTGGCACTGCTCAATGGGAAGTTAAAAGAAATTACTCTCCTTGTCAGACTTTCTCTTCCCCACCTTTCTATGTCAGTGTGGACTGGCATGGAGGACACAAGGATAGTGGAACCTAGTGCAAAGTGTATGAATTTTTCCCATTATTAAAAAGGACTATTATTTAATTATTAAAATGGATTATAAAGAGGGTGGTGGATAACAGTCACTTGAAAGATGAAGTGTGGCACTTTCTGCAAGCACAAGAGTAGCACACTTCAGCTCTAATCAACAGAGAGCTTCAAATTTCGGAGCATTACTGACAGCCAAACAAAAACTACTTCAGGTCACAAAGTTAAATAGACTGAAAGAAAGACTGGACATCGGTAAGACTACAAAAAATTGTAGAGCTATAGTAGTTAATGCTAATAAGTTCTGAAAGGTTATTAAGCACCATCCTTCACTTTTAATACAAACTTTGAATATTAGAGATTAGCAGAAGACATAATGTATAGACAGAATAACAGATTATTACACTTCAGCCTAATGAGAAATTCTTATATCTTTTTCTGGGATATCTAGTACTATGCATTGTAGATATCTCAGGTTTGAGCCTATATTTTCTTGCTAACTTGGTAGCAAATATTCCCAGATGCTTAAGCAGCAGCACTGACAGGCTTTAAAAGGGAATTTCTCTTTAGCAGGAATGGGAAATCCTATAAAAAAGAATTTCTCTATAGTCTCTGCCTAGAAGATGCTGACTTTTGAGGGACCAGGACTCAAACCAAGAAAGATAGGGGTCAAACCACAGGTTTTTTTTCAGAACACTACAGGATAACTGTAAAAGCTGACAGATGTAGAAGTGGGAGGCAACAGAAAAGGTTTAGAGACATGAAGGGAAAATTTCTCAAAGATTAATAGTTTTAACATGTATAGACACCCTTCTTGAAGCTATTTACAAATATTGTTTAGATAACTGAGATCATTGTATGACATACATCCCTTGGACTTTAACAGCTCAGTTAACCTGAGCCAGTCATCCCTGCAAGAGGAATAATTATTAATTTATTGTTATAGACTTCAAAACTGAGGCGGAGGAGTTATTTTCCCCAAAACTGCATATGAAGTTTATTCCTCCCTGCTTTCTTGACGGCCTTTATTTATTTAACCATGCCACCATTTTCTTGCTTCTTCACCTGAATCCTGTGAGCATGGAATAGTCACTCTTATATTCAATCTGTTACAAAATTCTCTAACAGAAAGCAGTAATCTAAATGACAAACAATGATCACATTTTCCACACCCTAACTGTTGGTGCTGTCTTGGGGTTTGTTCTTTCCTCCTAAAATTTCGTTGTAACTGGATGATTGACATCAACAGTGGTAGCATAAAAACCTTACATCTATGTTCAAAGATTCAGTGTTTCTAACTTAGCTAGACTGTACAGGTAGAATGATGAAAACCATGGATAAACAGGCTCCATATATTCCGATTAAATTTCAAATTAGTCAGAAAGTTGCATATTTTCTTAGCGAATTTGAAAAAGCTTGTTAAAACGAACAAAATTGGATACTCGTTTTAACTCAAACGAGAGTAATTGTTTTCAATTATGTTAACAAATCTGTCTTGTATATTCTTTGCATCTGCTGAAGTGTGATATTTTTAATATAAAATAACTGCTTGGTCAGAGCTGGATTTCATTTCCCTTGAGTAAAGGCTGTAGGAAACCAGTCATGGGCTCTGCTGAAAGCTTTTTACATTATTTGCAGATTTTTTCTTTTTAAGAAACCCACAACAACCATAGGAAGTGAAAGAAATAGTGTTGGGTGGAAAACATTTTGAAACTTCTGCATTTTGAGCAGCAAAGAAAAATGTCTTTAACAGCTGATACACTGGGCACATAATTCAAACTGTCCCTCATTACAGACCTAAATTTATCTTCCATCCCACACAGATTTCTACTCTATCACACTTTTTCTACTCAAAATTATTCACATCAGAAATGTAGGCTCATGAAATGCAGGGTAGCAAAGTGTTATTTATGCTAAAGAAACCAATCCCACTTCTTATTTAAGCTTTCTGACTGTGGGTTTGTTGTGTCCTTCCTCTTGGGGCTAAATCCCATATGGTATCTCACATTTGCACCCAAGCAGATTGAGAATATGGTGTCTTTGCCTCTGAGAGCTTGAATTAATATACTAGGACTCAGTCATAAAGTACTCTAAAGAGCTAGGGGCTTTATTGACTTTAAGCTCTCTGGATGCATTTTTGCCATGTGAATTATTTAAAGTCCTTTGTGAGCTTCCCTGGGGCCTTGTTGAAAAGAAACTCACAATCGCCTTCAAATATGCTGTGGCCAGCCCTCCCTTAAAAAAACCTGCTTTCTCTAAACACCATGAATTCTGTCAGCATCTACCCACCTCTGTGAGGGAAGTGGAGTTCATTAGTCAAAATTTTCAGACCACTATACAGTTAGAAGTAATTCTACTCTGAATGACTGGCAATTTTTTTTTTCCAATATAATGGATAAAAAATTCTGCTAATAATTATAGTTGTTCTGATGGCCTGTCTTACTTCTATACACAAGATTTATCTTCATAAGGAGTATGACAAGAAATGTTATTTGAGAATTGCACATACATGGCATTATGCGGTCACACAAGTTCAAAAATATTTATTTTAGTTAATTTGCATTAAATCTATTCAATAAAGTCACCATCATCCAGAAAATATTTCAGAATAATAATAAGATTTTCATTTCACAGTCTTTTTCAAGAATAATTTCTCCATGAAAATCAACTCAAAATTATATGGGGCACGGGAATTAATTATGAAAGAGTTCTGATAATAGAGTCTGATGATTACTCCAAACAATGCTTCTGGGGAACTTTGTTCCCAAAAGCTTTCAGCTGATGAATCCAAGACTTCAGTCTTAATATTATCTGTAGAAAATGTAGCAATAGAAAAGCTAAATCACCACCAATATGCAAATGAATTATGGCTCAAATTCTTTTTTCCATCAGACACCCGTGGAAGTATTTATTTTTTTTTCTGTTCCTATAAACTGAAGTAACATTTTTTTTGTTTATAGCTAATGAGGAAATCATGTTGTAACACATCAGCCAATTCAGGACACAGTGAAGAAGCTTCACTACCCTGGTTTACCATCTTTGTTCCTTCATCTCTCTCATCACCTGTGATGATATCTGCCCCCATTCAGGTCTAGATAGAACTTCTTCACCTGTCCACATATGCTAGTTAGACTCTGAATAAACAATTTTATTGACTATGCCTGCCCTCTCTTTTTCCATTTTCCTTTCTCTTTTTGAATTTCTGGCTTAGGCAGGGTTTGTCTAATGAGTTCATCCAAGTCTTACCAGAGAAAACCTGCCTTGACTTATATTTGTTATGTACCACTTGCAGTGACAGTCTCAATAAAATATGGGTATTGATAATAAGAACACCAGCATTTCCCCAGCACTTTGCTTGAGCTGACAACTGTGACACAAGCTGCTAACAACACGAGAAACCACTTTATTCACCAAACAATCTTGACGTTAACTTCTCCAGCAATAAATAATTATCTAAATTATTTGTAAAATTGTCAAGTAGCAACCTATATTTTCCTTTGCAGATCCCACTTACATGATGAAATTTCCATTTGCAGCACATTACAATATTTAAATTGAAGTGTCTTGGATGCTTATAAGATCCTACTCTTACCCTGAAGAAAGATCCTTACCTGATGCAACTTAAGATTTCTTTTTCCTTTGAAGTTAATACTAGATAGCACTAGATGAGGATCTAACCTACAGTTTTAGTAGAGCTCAAACCCAACATAATGAGAAACCTACCTATTGTGTCAGAATCAATAGATTTCTTTCTTCCCTGCAGAGAATTCTTGGTACAGAAAAGTATACTACCTCCAGTTACTGTAGGATAACAATAGTTTAATCTCATAAGGAAGGTGGACTTCTGAGATTCCTACATTTCATGCAATTCTATTCTAGAAGTAAAGTTAAAGGTACAATCAGAAATTCCAAAGGAAGATCTCATTTCTTCCTGAACTGAGACAATCTGGTACTGCTGTCTCTAGAGAACGAATCTGATGAATTCTATCATGAGGAATTTGTCCTTCTACTATATATTTGTAGTAATTTACTTACTCTTCTCTTGAATTTAGATTCTGATTCAGGAAAACAGATAAGCTTGATTCTTACTTTGATGTTGGGATTTTTGCCTCAATCGAAGAAAAAAAAAAACCACAACATTATCTTGAAGGTCTATATTTACTTCAAAAAAATTTCTTATGAATTGTCAGAATATTTCTAATAATTTACTGATTCTCAGAACAGCCTTTTCAGTGTTCTGAAAAACATTTACAACTGCGAAGAAAAATCAATTTCTCCTTTGCACATTGAAACTAATCAGTAGGTAGAAGAAATTTAGATCTTCCAATATTGTAGTTTTGTGGACCACTAAGATTGTTAAACACTGACCAAACAGGTATTAGGACAAAACAAACCAGTGGGAAGACATTTCTAGTTCTTACATTCTTCCGGCAGTTAAACTCTACATGCATCTGCAAGAATATACTGATTATTTTTCTAATGAGATATCTGTATCTGGGAAAACTGTCAGGGAAAAATCTCTCATTGAAAGTAAAAACAAATATAAGAAAAAAAACTCCATTGGGAGAAGTTGTCAGAGATTATAAAAGTAACAATGCCAAAGTCTGCATGGGGACTCATTGGCCAGGAAAAAAAATAATTAAATTAAAATTAAACGATTTCCGACTCATATCCTCAAGATCTGCCTCTTTCCAAAAATACCCAGCCTCAGACAAATACAAATCAGCACTTCAGCATTTCCAGCTGGGGTCATCTTGAAGAACAGGTCTTTTTATCAGAAGTTTTCTACTTCTCTCTGTATCCCCTACTCCAAGGACATGCCTAAGTAGGAACCCAGAAATCTTTTAGAAACCCTCTGTTTCCCAAAAATAACCAGAATGAGATTTGCCACTTACACTCAGAGGGGCATTATCTATCAAAAAATGATTTACACCTAAGTTAGAAAGCAAAGTTGTTTGGTCCTCAATGGCAGTAAGGACAGTATTCATTTCAGACTTGTGGATGGAAAAAACCCAATAACTTTTCTTTGCAGTTGCGTTCTCCCCACTTCATGCCTAAACAAGACACAAGAACAATTTGATCGCTTCTTGTGCCTGAACAGTCATACCATTTTCTGACAGCAGATACAATAGTTTATGCAACTACTTTGTATTTTGTTTGTTTAAATTAAGGAAAAAGAACCTCCAGATATTTCAATAAATAATCATATCAGTTCAGTTTTGTATTGTATTTATATTACAATTGTACATAAATTGTAAATCAGATCATAAATTAAATTACTTTAAACTTTCCTCATCACCTTAACGAAATCAGGATATTAAAAATCCTTTAAGGTTACAAAAATCAGATTTTATAAACAATACATTCTGTAACAACATGTTCTAGATACTGTCAGGATCTTTTACACATTGGGCTTCTGTCCCAGCAGTGCAAGTGATGGTCTCTCATTCCCCTCCCTTTTATGGGAATATTTTGCAAACTCTCTGCCTTCATTTAACTGTTCAATGAGCTTTCACTGGACAAGTACAGCTTAATATTCTCGTGACACAGTATGACTGAACCTGATGATAAATTTGCATATTAAACTGTGAATGTGACTTTAAATTGGAAAGGCACAAAAATAAGTGATCAGAAATTAAGAAACCATGCTCATAAAGCTGAGGCTTGAATCTCTCAGTAAGAATTCACTGTCAAATCACACTGAAAATACCTATTGAACAGCATATAATCTCATTAACTGAAAGAGAAAATGATTCGTAATTCTTATTCTCTGAAGGTACGAGTTATAATAAATCCTACTGACATACCAGTGTATGGGCCCAGGAGCTGGGATCTATTATAATCTACTTACCCTCTGAGAACCTAATTTCCACTTGAAATAATAATTAAAAAAAAACCTTAAATACATTGACCTCTAATACATTCAAAATGTTGGAATAAATCAAGTAGCAGAGTTAATAATTGACTCTTTACTAATGTGCTCTTATGAAAGAAAAGAATTCAATATGCTTAGTGCTATCCCTAATTTGAAGCTCTGTCTAATAGTCCATTCTTCGTATTATTCATCCTGCCAATTTCCAAGGTAAACCTTTTAAGCATTTGCAAGATGGAACAAAGGTGAATTAAGAGTATAGTTGTAGCTACATTACAGTGGTTTGAAAGTGTAAGTAATTCATTATTTTATGCCATATTTCCCACAGCAGATAAACAATATTTGTCATTTACCTTGCAATAGAAACTAACACTGGAGCTTCATTGCGGCAAACGTTATAACAAGACATCACATTTTAAATAAGCAAGACATAAAACGAGTGCAAGAAATCAAGCCACACTCTTCCCATTTTAGAGGATGAAGTGTGGCATGCACAGACAGAAGAAACTGTACAGAAGTCACACTAAAAACTTGAGACAAAGCAGAAAGTTGAGGCAATATGTTCCAGCTGTTAATCAAGTAGTCTAACTAAATAAGCATCTTCCTTCCCTCATCCGTTCAGTGGCTGATTATCTGCACACCAAATGTAAAATGTGCCTACACACAACCGTTCTCATTCTAAAGTTACAAGAGCCATTGATAATAAAAAAAGATAATCAAGCTTATCTATGAAGGAGGGAATTTTCATCATAAATAATAAACAGTAAGAAATGCAATGTTATATCATATTTATTTTTATTATTTGTATCAAGGTGAATGGGACAGAACATTTTTTGGGGGGAAACTCACTTTTTATTAGACACATTATCAAGATTTTGCCCAAGATATTTAAGAAGGGAAGGGGTCATCTACATTGGTTCTGCAACTGAGTTTAATGTCCAAGTGTATTGAGATGCAGTACCTATGACATCCTGGTGAAATGTAGCACTGTAACAGTTATTTGGGCTGCTAACATTGACAATAAAAACATTTCTAACATGTAAATATCAATAGCGGTTTTCATTGCAATATTTTCTGGCTGTAGAGGAACACAACATATGCAAACATCAATAATGATATGATCCAACATAGTTATTTTTATGTTCCTTTTTCCTTCTCTTTTTTCATTTACGTTATTGTGTAGATGAAACAGACGGAAAAAATACCTTTTCCCTTGTAATTGGAGATATTTAAAAAATTGTTTATGTTCAAAATTCTTCAAATTCAGAAACCACTAGATGACATGAAAAATCTCTCTTAAGTGTCTGGGGTAACACCCATCAACTTCCATTTTAATACATTTGTGCCTTCATTAAATAAATTCATTAAATAAAAGCATTGCTAAAATTCTTAACTATGATCTTCCCAATTATTATGTTCATTGATTGTATAGTTGCATCAAAAAAATGTATTATATTTGTGAAGGCATAGAAAGTCAAGAACAGGGGAAATTCTGAGTGACTGTCACTGACTGCCTGTGTACATGTATTATGATTGTATATTATGATTAATTAAAAGCTTCTGAAAATAATATTTCTGCTGTATCTGTGTAAGTATATGCACCACCTTGTCTTTAGCTTTTTGTCATATTAATTGTCGTATAATTCTGTATAATGTAGCTCTTTTTGACTCTTACCAGGCATGGATAATACAAGCTCCTTGCTTAAGGTCTATAAGCAGGGGGGAAAAAAATGTTTATCTTTAGGACTCTGTTTCCTGTTCTCATTATCTTTCACAGTAATTAGATGGCTGTTGATGTGGTCAAAAGCTCTTCCATGGATGTTAATTTGTTCAGCTTTGTTCAACTTGATCAATCTTGCTTTATTTGCTTGCCCAAAATCAGATTGTGTGGCCCAACAGACTCAACATGAAAATTTGAATGCTCAATTATCAAACCCATCTAAATTACTCTGGAGCTGCAGCAACTTCAAAGCTAAATATTTTGATCCCTAAATCACATAAATGTTTTTAAAAAATGTGATAGCAGTCCTTGGCTTTTCAGTTTCTGGGAAAATGTTACTTTATTCAGACCAGTGCCTATTGCTACAATAATAACTTTATGCTATTAGTGTTTAAGTAACTGAAGTATTTTACCTTCAGTTTGATTTTAACCTCTTTAAAAGTCAGTGCTTTTAGAGAATGAACAAACTATCATGCATTAAAGTATTTATATTTCTGATCTCATCTAGATATTATTTCCTAGATAAAGAGTTGCTCAGGCATGTACTGCATCGTTCTTTTCACAATAGCCACTTGTCACTCTGAATTAAGCATACCTGAAGACATATGAAATTGCTAGTAGATTCATGATCTATGACAAAGGATCACAATGTATTTCATAAAAGCTGGGTAATCCTGCAACACTGATTCAGTTGGAGTTAATTAATTATGTCTTTCCCTCACATATGCTGATACCAAACTCCATGTCTTTGGTACTAATATTACAGGAGGACTTGTCACATCAATGTGCTTTCAAGTTTAGGTCTCCCTGCACTGAACAAAAATGTGCACTGGTGCATGGACATGCAGACAATGCTGGGAAGGTCTGGAGTGAGCATTGCCTAGAGAAAACATGGAAGTGTGAGGCAGACCTGTGGTCTTTTCTTTTGCAAGAATATTGACAGGCATCAGCACTCAGGCCCAGATGCCAAACATCCAGAAGTCAGATGAAATGATTAATCATGAAACAGAGACATACTCAATCAGGACCTGACCTGATGATACCACAGAGTATAACCTTCAGGATGGACAACACAACACTCTATGAAATGCTACCATAGGCCTATGAGCGTTGGTAAATATTTGAAAGCTACTTCAGCTTGGTCTTAGAGCCATAGCCACACTCTTCTCCTATTAGTGTGTGCATAATATGCCTCAGTTACTATTTCACACTTATCCTTGCAGTACAGCAGTAAACTTTTATTATTATGTATGACATTATTTTGTAATTCGTATTCAGACTTGTATCCTGTTACTTTTTAGGAGTTTCCATAATGAAACCCATTTGTTCTGCCTAGGTTGATGTATATTTCAGCACAGTCATGTGTGTCATAGATTTTTCTCCCAGAATTGTTCAGAAGGTGCCTATCCAAGGGAGATCAGCCCAACCACGTTGAGCAAACTGAGCAGGTTGGAGCCAATTTTTTTCTCCCCTTTGCACTTTCTCCAATGACGCTCTTCCAAACCAACAGGACTGGTCACGAAAGAAGCAACGGAACTGGTCAAGGTTTAGAGGACAGTGCTCCTTCCTTCCCTCTTGAAAAGACCTCCACAGTAGTCTCTTTGTAACTGCAGAATATCAGAATCGCTGCAATGAGCAGAGAAGCGCTACGATGATACAGTTCTGATATAAGGTACATTCAGGGCCTTACAGGAAAGAGAATTGACTCTCTGCCCTAAGAGCTCTCCTAGAAAGACTCTGCTGTAAGCAGGTAGATTTTCAAGATTTGGAAGCTGAAGTTGGAAGTTAATACAAGACAGACAGGCAATGGAGAACAGAAAGTGAAAACACATGCATGCTACACCACCTATGAACTATTTGTAAAAATTATTGTAGATGAGATTTCTCAAAAGTATTGCAGATGTTCTTTGTATAATCAGTGGGAGGAGTCCTTGTCATGCAGGCCCCAAAACAGCCGAGGCAGAGAGCTGCCAAGCAAGGACATGAGCAGAAGATAACTTTATAATAAAGAATGTGTTAGCTGCATTTAAGTAACTCAGTGATAACATAAACTATATTGAAGGCTGCAGCAAGTGGAAGAAACATAAAACAAGAGCTGACACTCAATGGAGGATGTGATAAAGCTTCTAGATGAAATTAGCTCTGCTTGTTATTGATATATATATTAAAAATGGCTCATGAGGCATAGGAGAGGTGAAGAAAACAGGAGACAGTTCTAAAATACATATGAAACAGCAGAAGTGACAGCACTAGGATGCAAGAACATGAGAACCAAGATTCCGTTACAACAAAACAAAGTCTCCTAAGACTCATCTTAATGTAGTGCTAGGTTACCAATGGGATGCATCTAAGACTAAAACCCAGGAAAACCTTTCTCAGATAAGATCTGCAATGATCCGCTTAAGAATTAAGTCAAACTTGTTTGCCTTTGTTCACTGGTATTGGGCATAATTTATAAAAGAGTAAAAGTCGAACTTTTGTGACAGACAATACAACACAAGGAGCAAGCCACTATTTGCACAGACTGCTAGGAATACTATTCTGCTTTAGATGCTTTGACTCAGTCAAAAAATGCAAATCAACCATAAGCTTGATTTAACTGTTATTGCTGCTTTTTACCATGATAGTAAAACAGCTGGGGTATATTGATGCATCTAGCCCATTTCTGTACATATTTTATAACCGTCATCTAGTCCATCTGCTTTCATAGGCAGAGATTTATTTTTTTTTTACACCAGATACTTTCTAGGTCTTTATTTGATTTTTAGACTGCTTTCACAGTCCAATAAGTACGCAGCCCAAGAGATGTATTTTTCCCTTCCTTGCATATATATTTCAATGTGTTTGCATTTGTCATTTGCTAAATGCATAATGACACACCATGGTTTCGATTCCCTAAAGAATTCCTCATATGATACAGTAATTTGGAAAGCAGCTGATGAAGGCACTGGGCTTATTAAGTTCCTAGTAATAGCTAAATCCATACGCTTCAGCAAGGTAACAGCAGATGTTAAAATGTGTTATTGCCACTGGATAAGTACAGTTTGCAAAAATAATTTCCAGTAACAGGCTTCCAGTTTTCAATTGCGAGCACATTTATTCTGATTATAAAATATATACAGAATGTTTTGTAGAAATATGTTCAGTAAGTATGCAGCCATTCCAGAGTGCCTTGTGTTACCATCAGGATGAATTTCTCCTTAGCCCAGCTGCCAGACTCTCTTGAGACTATCTGAAGAACAATGAGGCATATCTTCATCTTAAATGAATTTGGTTTTAAATGAGGAGAGACCAGTAGGAACAATCCTGCTCCATGACCTAATTGCACTTTCCCATTCATAACTCCTACAGGTAAGCCTATGCTACTGGAAGCAAATTTCGTTATCAAGTATGACTCCAGAGTGTATCCAAAATTACGCCAAAATTAGTACACAACTACTGCAAAACAGTTCTTTTCTTGGAGACTGAAATCTCAAATGCAGACAAGGATTTACGTACCATCATACTCAATATTAGAACACCTAATTTTAGGGGATTTCACCTTCATTACACAGATAAGGAATCTACTTGTGCAGCCAAATGAGTGACCACTTTTGATATGTTCACCAAGAAGAGCTTAAAGAAAAGCAAGCAGGGCTTTCCCAGCAATGTGGGCAAACACCTGCTCCAGCTTACTGTGAGACCCTAAAGCACAAATAGAGTAGCATGCCATGTCACCAGTATTTCATTATCAAAGACTACAGGATACAGTACATTTATTTAGCAACTACTACAAATTAGCAGAGCTATAATTAAATGAGATACTTCAAATATTACACGTCACCACAGGGGACTGTGGGTCCTACTGTTGTTTCTTGATGTTATTAGGTCAGAACCTGCTTCCTTCTGTTTCCTTCTTCATTTTATTCTCTACCTATTAATTTGTTATAGACTCCTAGTTGTAACTGTGGAACAAATTTCTCTGTTGGAATAGAGGCACTTTTGAATTCACTTTTGTCAACCTTTATTTCTCACTTCTTTGTTTTTGACTGTTGTATCACCTGCTCCTTTTTCTTGGATTGTTTTTGGTTTATTTTTTTTTTCCCCTCAGTTTCCAGAGAGCCATACTCTGGCTATGTAAAAACAGTCAGACAATACAAGTTACGCTTCATTACAGTGTAAGCTTTTCTGCCTAGTTCTTTGCCTGCCAGCTTTACAACTGGGTTACTTTAGGTCCCGCACTGGAAATAGGGTGCCTTTTAAGTCTAACCACTCTCCAAGACTTAAGTATTCAAATAGAAGAATTTTTTATCACTAGGCACCAAGAGCACAAACCGTTTACTAAAGGTAGGCCTTTGTGATCTTCCTTTCAATATCACAGCAGCAGACACGCCTTTCTTTTAAAGAAAAAAATAGAAGGAAATGGTGAGAAAAATCTCATTTTAGATAAAAGCTTAGTGAGTATCTTTCAACAGTTGTATAGGGAACGTGGTGACTTCCCACTCCTCTTACTGAAGCTATTCCACCTCTCATGGAATAAGTAAAGTTTGAGTGAACAGCAGCTTTCCTCTTCAATCTGGTAAATTATTCACCTATGAGGTTAAGATATCCACCCACTCTGCTCCAGAGAAACAAGAGCTCTCACCCTTGGGTGATGAATGTGCCACTGACTCAGCCAACTAACCCCTGTGGTAACATGAATTAATGTCTAATTTGTGGTTCCTGATAAGGCTTAAATACACCCTGTTGAGTGACACACTAACAGAAACAAAGGGTAAGAAGGAAGATAGTATCAAGTACAGGTTTATCCCAGAGAGGCTATATTCTCTGCAGCCAGTACTGAAATGGATTAATGACCATTAACCCAATGTTTGTCTTTAAGCCACACTCAAACACAAAAGGCAAAATAATACCAGCAATAGTATTTTCTAAAGGAGGATAGTATCCCAGAGGTGTAATGTATGCAACTATGTTGTTGATGACATAAGAGCTTTGGGAGTCTGGTCATGCCAAGAAGCAGAATTTCAGGTGCTTGGGAAAATAACATTGAAAACTAGAATTTAATAGCATCTGGCAGCTATTAAAGTGGCAGCTGAATGGTGAAGTTTTAAGGATTGCAGTTTTGGTTTCAGATAGCCAAAGCTGAAGGTGGGCTGGAGCTTATGAATGGAGGAAAGATAGCAGGAGGGAAAACAAATATGTACTATTTATGTATGCCTGTGACATTTAATAATTGCAAGAAATATAGTAAGTGAATTCCATACATCTGTCCTACAAATCACCATTACTCAGTAGATTTCCTATAAGTCTCATATCAGAAGAGGGTGTTGAAACATTTTTCCCTTCTTTTTTTGCTTTCCCTTATGGATCACACTAATGAATCACTATTTTTCCAACTATTCTCTTTTCTTCTCCAAAGTGGCACTTCATACTTCTTAATTCCAATTTTAATTATCTCTTAAGTAAGAGGCTTCACTATATGTGATTTATGGTACATGGGAATTAAAAAATAGACGAATTCCATTACTTAATTCTTTCATTCTTGCATTTTTCCTCCACTGAATTACAAATTGGTAGGTGAAAATTGATAAGAATAATATTCCAATACATCCTAATTGGATGCCAGTCTTATAATTTCTTAAAGTACAAATTGACTGTGGCTTTATGAAACAACAAGTTAAAATAGTAAATTAGGTGTTATAATTGCTAATAACCAAAGTAATACATTGGTAGTCAATGTATATATGCACACGCAAGTAACAAAAAAACTATGTTATAGTAAGTCTCTCTCTCCTACTTTTAACCCAAAATTATTTCAAAGCCAGAAATATGTATAATTATTGACTATACATGCAAATCCAGGTCTGATCAGTGGGTAAGTCACTGCTTATCTTTTGTTCTCAATTAACCTTAAACTGAAATGTTAAATGGCTGTTCTACCAATTAGAGTTTTCCAAGCAAATTCAAATTCTATGTAGAAGATGGCCATTTTGATTACCAAAATAATAATAAAAAAACAAACTCAGGAAAACAAGGAAAGGATAGATCTTGGCAATAAGTGAAATCTTATCTAGCTCTTAAAAATATCGTAAATGCATATTTCTGTCATGTGTTGATCCAGGCAGAGAAGATCATCTGATATTTGACAATAAAAGTATCTTTTCTCACCCTTTTATCTGTAAATTATCACAGTTTAGCCACTGCATTAATTCAAGGTTTTGAATATTTTACTAGAAATTTTCTCCAAGCTATTGCTACATCAAAATTAAAAACTTGTAATTGACCTAGAATGTCTTTTAGAAAGTCATTAATTTTAAATTCAAAGATAAATGATAGAGATGTTGTTGCAATGACTAATGATACTAATTGTTAAAATTGTGCATTTTAGAGCTGCTTGTATTTTTTGTTTCTGATGCATTAAAGTGCCCTTTACTTTCATAAGTCTTCTCTCCATGTGGCTAAATTTATATAGAACATCAGTAGGTCCTCTCTTAACCTTTATTTACTGAGTTAAATGCTTGACTGTTTTATGTATTTATTAATTTATTACTGTTAGACTGATTTTCGAGAACAGCTATAGTTTTTTCTTTTTCTGAACCTTTTGAATTCAGCAATGTTCATACTTTAATACTTTATCTGTAGCAATAATACTTTTGTATTGCTAGTCAGGATGGCAGCATGGTATTTGCTAATTTAATGGTGATCTCATCCTCTAAACCTTATTGCTTATCTTATACAAAGACAAGAAATGTTTTTTAAGAATATACATCTTTCCTTTAACCCATCTGAAAAGGCTAATTTGTGATGATTTACAAATGACAGGGTAGAAGAAAGACCTATTTCCCTGATGCTTTGCAATGGAAAATAACTAAGGAAAATGGTTTTTGAAGTACTAGACACTAATCCAGCAATCTTTTTTCCTGCCTTGTAGTGTGTGCTGTATTGTTACTTGAGGACCAAGCTGTCCTTATTTTCCCTTTTGTAGCTAAGAAGCTACACAAAGCTTCTTAGGTAGCACAGCCTTATGCCTGTTACAAGGAACTGCTGCTTCAGATTTGGATATAATCTACCAACTATTTATGGTTCAAGCTAAGACTTGAAGGTGAACTTTCCTTTTTAAGTTTACTTTCTACACTTGTTACACACAACTGAAACAGAGTTGCCTGTGAAGTGACACAGTTCTTTAAATGTTAGAGCTATTGTTATCAGAGTGAACTGAGAAAAGGTGAAACTATTTTGTATTTTTACGCTATGTTTTAATGAAGAAAATGTTAAAATTACGACAATCTGGAGAGGAAAAGAAAAAGATTGAATTTTACCATACTTAACCAACAAAGCTCAACTTGAAATCTTATATTTTGCACTGCAGTATTTTTGTACCTGCTTGTCTCTCTAACGATAGGAAAATAACCTTCAAATGCTTTTCTTACATTGCTCAGAAGTCTGTCAGTGTCCATGATCTGATAAAGATCCATTTCATTCAAACTCTGAGCATTAAGTGACCAGAAATGTGTAACTTGAACTTCTGTGAGGTCCTTACGGGCTCATAGCAGGGCTGCACCTGATGATAATAGCCCATCAGGTTCAAACTTTCAAGGAATAGCATAAACCTCAGAGAGCAAAACATTGATTTAGTGATAATCAGAAAGCTGGAATGGCAAAATGTGTCAGGGCATGAAGCTCCTGACAGTTTGTTTTTAAGTCTACTGGTTTCAACCAGGTGTGTAATTACCCATAGACCACAAAACCAGTTTAAAAAGTCAGTATTAACCCCCCTGTTCAACTCCATTTACCATCCCAATAGTTTAAAATGCTGAAATCCTGAATGACATTTAGCACCAGGACAGAAAGGAAAATAGTGTTTTAACAAAATTACAGATCATGAGTGAAGAAATAAAATCACACAGGAAACATATGCAAGAGGTTTGGTCTACAGAAACAGCAAAGTGTGATTCTGTGTGAAGGAGAGACGATTTTGGCATTTTTCCTCAGTCCTCCCACAAATCTAGAGGGCAAGCAGGATTGTAAAATATGCTTAAGTTTCTGCAAATCTGTGAGTGTCTTTGAAAACAATACAGACATCCAAGCACCACTGTGCTCCAGATGCTTGGTAGGGTTCCATAAAATAATGAAATGTCGTGCAGATGAAAGATCATAAGAATCACAGTGCTCACAAACTTCATCCATCTTGAATGAGTCACCATCATGATCGCCAAACTGTAACAGATGGCTACTTTTAAGTACAAGTGCTGCACTTCATACCTGAAGGTGGTTTCATTAATGGAATATGCAAAAACTAAGATCTACTGTATGTTACGAAATCTTTCGTGAAGAACAAAAACACCCTTTTGTGTGCTGGGTTGCATTGCATTGCTGGTACAAGGGATATTTTAAAGTTTGGTACCAGCTTCAACAAACAAACAAAAGAAATGCTGCTACTTGCTTTGAAACTACACAATATGGAAACTTCTGTCATGAATTGAAAAACTTTCCAATAGCCAAAATAAGAAAAGCAGTAATTTAAGTCCTGAAGCATGTCAAATTTGTGTATAATCTTTGAGGAAGATATGTTGATATAAACCTATTAGAAATCAGATTGATTTGTTTTATGGCCACACTAGTTAATCTATTTGGTCGTCTTTTTATGCAGGAGTTCCAAGTAGACAGTCAATAGTTAATAACTCTGAGTCTTACAGGCTTCAGAGTCTAAGCATCAGACTTTAAGCTTCAGAGTTTAAGCATCAGCCTCAGTAAGTTATAGTTGAATGGTAGAATCTCTTTTAAGAAAGTCACCTGGTCTTGATTCAGAATGAATGACAGCATATTATATTTTTTCTCAGACTGTTCAAAAGCTGCGTTGTACCCTCTCTGTGGCTTGTCCAGCTTCTGCCTTTGAGCTACTGGATATTAAGATGCTTCTGTTAGTTCAAGGACCCGTCCAGTATCAGATGCTTTCTCACTTGTGCTTTGTCTTATACAGCTAATTAAACTGATTTTACAAAACTCTCCAAGCTTTTGAGAGATTGCTGTATCTCCTTCATGGAATCTCCAAATCTGTACTTATCTTTGGATACTACAAAATCTATAATTTGAGGTTATGTTATCACAAAAGATATGGTTAGAACTGGATTTATAACTAGTCACTGGAGGACTGCAGTAGATATACCATCACTAATACATGGTAATACATCACTTTCTTTGAAATTACCTTTTGAGGTCCAATGTCAAGGCAACTTTTATAACGCCTCATAACATGCTAAACTGAATTGTCCTAAGTATGCCATCAACTTGTGAAAAATTGAAGCGTGCTATTCTCTGAAACAGAACTAAACAGCTATGTAAAATGAGAAAGAAACTGCAAAGTATTTTATAGGGATAGGATCTCAATAAAGCTAGCAGAGTCCAAAAAATATTTCATCTAATACCGCTCGTCACTCTTGAAACTTTAAACCCTTAGAAAGAGAATATCAGGTTATAAATGTGGAGCACCTCCTTTGAGAGGAAACCAGCTCTCTAATTATCAGTTCACAGTTCACTTCAAACACAAATATCTTTGGATATGTATCTTACTTTTAAGTGCTAAGAGCAACCTATTAGTCACAATTTCTCTTTTAGTGACAGAACCACTCTTAACTGCATTTCTCAGGTTTGTAATTCAGTGTGTTTAAAGATCATACTCTTCGCACTCAAGAATAAATTTATCTGGAGCTAAAGATAAATTATATTACAAAGTTGGCATCAACTTAAGCTATTCAAGAAGGGAAAAATAAGTTAAAAAAAATGGCCAGGAGGAGAGTGTATGCAAGAATGCCAAAGCAGAACACCCACAAATGCAGGTAGATGTATCAAGATACAAATGTTGGCACTACCTTCTCAGGTAGGTTCCTTATGCTCACAGGACTGTAAATACCTAGACAGAAAAATTGAGACAATACACCTCAACCCTCCAGACATTAAAGATTAAACTGATGTGAACATTAGTATAAATACATGTATATATAAAATTTGGAACATAATTTAGGAAAAAAGGAAATATTGCAGGTTAGTAGACAAATTTTTCCTACTGCCTAGGTTGATTAATTAACACTTTCCCCCAGTTGTGATGAAACCAGGAAAAACAAGGAGAAATTTTCTGTCTTGAGACAGCATCCTGATGTACACAAGAAGACCATTGCTTCATCAGGAAAAACACCATTTAAGAAGAATATAAAGCTTGGAAATCTAAATATACAAAAAACATAAACCAACCCAAACAAACAAAACAAAACACCTCAACAAAGCTTAGTGGAATCTTATCTCCATTTAATGTAAGAGGAATTGAAAGGCAGAATCATGAAGTATATTCCCAAGGCTGTGCGCGTTAAACACTAATAAATGTAGTGACAATGGTAGTAAATACAAGTAAAGGAGCCCAGTTTCCTGTGTCCTGGCTCACTCTAGGCACTAGCAGACTGGCATGGAGTAACTCCTAAGTACCTTATTTGAGGTGGTGGACATGAGGGTAAAGACAAGGAAATGCAATTTACAACTTCTGCTATGGAATATGTAACAGATATTCATTTTTTCTACACACCAAAATAAGAGAATTTATGATTTTTCTATTTACCACAGTGGCATTGCATATATGATCGGGTATGCAACACATTTGAATTCTGTACCACTTCAAAACCTAGGGTAAGTAACTGACATCCATCTTCCAAATTCTGCAGGCTGAACTTGTCTTCTAGTCCAGAGCTATTTACAGGAGGTAAGAGTCTTTGCACTTTTACTTATTACCAGCATTCAGTTCCCAACTGTTCTCATCGTTCCCTTTTCCTTAGTCATACAAGAATTCTGCTCGTAAACAAGAAAACTTTATTTCTATCCACAATCTGCATTATCTTGGAAAGGGAAACATAAAGGCACTTGACAGTAAACTGAAGTGGATATTTTAGTTGCTGTGGGTTCCAGTACACAAACCAGGCAGAATACTGGATAAGCTAAGCTAAACAGCAGTCAAAAAACAAAACATCACCAACAAAGCATACTTGACCTCTCTACATTTTTTTGTTTTCACTTTATCATACACTTCATCCAAGGATCTCAAAACTCTTAAAAATATTTATGAAATCTTACAGTGCTCCTGTGAGGCAAATTATCATGAGTTGCCACTTTAAAGGGTGGCACACTGAAATTAAAATCCAACTCAGCACTAGGGTTAGAAAAAGAATTTCACACATCTAACACCTTCGCTTCAGTTCTGAATAAAAATGTCCTAAGTTGCAAGTACTCAGAGACACCCTGGCAGCTCTGAAAAGACACATTTATATTGTTTATTAAATCATAAAAATAGATGTTTTGAGTTAATTGATTCTGTGAAGTTAAATTCAGATAATCCTGAGAATCTTGCTGAAAAACAAGTCTCCAGAACCAATACATACCAATCTGCTCTTGCAAATCTGATTGATTTCAACTCTCATTTCAGTGCAGAGGTTGGCTGAATGTTCAGTGTCACAGGATTATATTTTCTTTATCAAAGAGTCTCCCAAACAAAATGTGTAAATGAAATGATTAAGTTCTCTGAAAGGGAATGAAACTGGGATAACTTCACAATATTTCCACTGATTTGGTTGAAGTTCCTTTGTATTATCTCAGTGTAATGGAGCAGAATTTGGCCAAAAACCTTGCATTAACTTTGAAGTACTGAAAAGTGAAAACACAGAAGGAAGAGTTTTGCTGAGAAAGATGGAATATGCTACACTGTAGACAATAGTAAGTTAAACATGGCTTTGTGGTGGCTGATAGCAAATGTGATGGAAAAATGAGTAAATCTTAAAACCTTATTTTTCCATCAGTATTGGCCTGTTTTGTTTAATGAGACAGTAGCTGTTTAGGAAAGGAACAGCCTCATCGTGCATTTTGCACATAAATAGCCCTGATACCCATGTCTATAACTGGAACTGTAACATTAACAACAGGATTCACCCTCAGTCTTGATTAAAATATTAAATGGTCCCCAAAGGGAATTTTTCATTGGTTGTCAACGGTGGGCATTTTTTTGTTTGTTTTGGTGGTTGTTTTTTTTTCCCCAATCTGTTCTTTGGACAGATAAATTAATTCAACAAAGAGTATATACTCTTGAATTGAACCAAAGTGAATAAAAATGAGGATGTTTTGATCTAGTGCTTTTTGCTTCCCTGTGCTATTTTAGGTGTGAACAGTGCATAACTCAGAAACGGCTAAGGCTAACTTCAAATTATATGTCTGTGCTTTAATCTATTCCTCAGTTTCAGAAAGAAGAGTGTGAAAATGAGGGATGGGGTTTTTGAGAAGTAAATACTTTTGGGGATTTGTTTGGTTTGTGTTTTTTGGTCCGTTGTTTGGGGTTGATTTTTTTCCTTTTTCTAAATGAAATCCATACTTTCTTATTGGGTGCCAGAAATGCACACACTTTGTCATGCTTTAGCATGGACTGCAAATCAATGAGATGTGTAAAATGGCTGAACACAGATTACCCATTACACAGCTTTCTGATTTAAGTTATAGTGAAAGCTGAGATCTAAAGGTTGTGAAAAGAAAAGAAGGTAGAATGTTCTTTAAGTTTTTTTAAATTTTTTTTTTTAGGACTTCTTTCCCTATATCTCACATTTAATACCTACTAGGGAATTCTTTCCCTATTGTGATAGATGTGCCTCATGAACACAATTATGTATTCTGTCCTTGAGGCTGAAAGTGTGCTCAAAGAGTTGTGCCTATTACTAAAAGGGAAAAAAAAATGCCTAGAGTGCAACACTTTTTACAGTTTATCAATCCAAATCAGTGAGGCTAACAGTCCATTGATTTACTGACAATCCCTGATAAATTTTTAAGAAATGACTGCATGTCCTGATACAAAAAAAATACTATTCAGAATTTTTCAGTCCTGAAAAATGTACTCCTGGTGTACTCCTCACTGTCAACATTAAGGCTCAGTCTTAAATCAGAACTGCAGACCTGCAGGTATTTTCTCATGTATCAGTAAATGTGATTGCAAGGTAGCCAATTAGTTTGCAGCTCTGCTACTAGTCTGATTTCTTTGGCTTCACATGCTAAACAAAGTCAGTATCTGTTAATATTTAGACAGAAAAATTCCAGCTTATTAACATACACACTTCTACATGAGTTGCCTACAACTTAGTTATTTTAATAATTATTTTAGTTCTGAGGTAATAGATTCCTCTGTCAAGAGCTGCACTAGATTATATCCTTCTCTTAATTGCTCCTTATCATCCATTCTTCTCTTTCTCTGTGATAACAAGATCCGAATATCATGTACTCACTGCCAGCTGAACCACATACCCTTTGAGAAGGAAGGTCTTCTCTTTTTGCAAAGAGATGAGGTGACTTGTCCTGGACTGCTTAGACAAAACGTAGAGTGTACAAGCAACTCTAGAGCTCTTTAATCTGTCGCAAAGCCACAATCGTCCATGGCTAAACCTCCTTTCCACATGCCTCTCCTCACATGTTGACCCATGCTGTATGTGTCTTTTCATTCCCTCTCTTTTGATCTCTTCCTTTTTTTTTTCTGTTCTGTCTCTAAATTTCTCTTCCTCTGTGCCCACTTACCATATGTTGTGTTCTTCCTGATCCTACCATCAAACTGGAATCCTGACTCCCATGATCAGCACATATTCTTTGCTGTGTCAGCACAGATGGCCTACAGAATCTCAAAGATTGGCTAGACCATTAGTACACAGCCCAAATGAACATCTTGCATGTCTAGTACATCTGCCCAACAAAGGTGGAATAGCTTTCTCAGTTGTGAACTCCACTTGTTGAAATGGAAGGAACTGACACAATGATGGGACCTTCATTAACTTTCTCTATTATGCAGGATTGTTGCCATTCCTATTATGGAGCACTGGCACTTTATATAGCATGGCTTCTGCAAAAGAGTGGTACAGAGACTGCTTCAGCCCTCTGAGACATACGCCAGACCACCCACAGTGATCCACGGTACAGAGCTCACAGCCATCTGTTGCAGAGATACAGATGCTTGTCATTTAAATTAAGGAGTTATTTGTTAGCTATAGCAATATTAAGCTGCAGCTACTTGAGGATGACATGCCTAATGGGCTATTTAGAGAGGTGCAGCCATACACAAGCCAGGCGTAAAATAGCAATCGTGAAACATTCTTGGGTAAGCCCTGGAAAGTGGCAGAGGAATCCAACTTCCCATGTCACCACTGAATTGGGAGGAAATAAGGGAAAAGGACCATCTGGCACCCTTTTTCATTGCCCCTGCGAGCCTTTAAAAAGACGACATTGTCATATGAATAAGGAGGAATTGTTTAATTTATTGATTCATCTTTAAAAATGATGGATCATGTTGTGTACCTAGTCATGACATCTTTTCTTAATTTGATGCGTTAAGCAATGTTATATCCAGTTTCATTAAATGGTCTGCCTTAATTATGACAATGGATAATGATGGTCATTAAAGTAATGACATTTGTCACCATCAGCAGTGGCAAGAATAATGAATAATGAACAAGGCAAAATTTCCACAGAGACTTTATAGTCTTATATTCCGCTTAGCAGCAGGCTAGAAAAACACAGAAATCAGAGAGTTCCCTGAGGACAAAAAAGTTTGAGAAAGCCAACAGAGAACCTTCCTCTTTGAAATGCTGAAACACACTAACCAAGAAAAACATGCGTTAATGATGCTGAATAAAAAAAAACACAAAAGCTTAAAAATCTTGTGAACAAATCTATCTTATTAGGTCTGCAATACTATCACCCTATATATTCTTTTCATAAAGAAACACGAACCAGTTTTTAAGATGACTGGGGTAAGAAACAGCAATTCACTGTGTATTCTGGTGTCAAAAAGACAGACGAACAAAATGCATGTTACAGTACCGGGACAGGCTGGAAGGGTGGGCTAGCAAGAACAGTATGAAGTTTAACAGAGACAAGTGCAAAGTCCTGCACCTGGGATGGAATAACTAGAAACACCAGTACACGCTAGCATCTGTGTGGCTACGGAACAGCCCTTCTGAAAGGGACCTGGGGGTCCTGGTGGACAACAAGCTGAATATGAGTCAGCAGTGCACCACTGCAGCAACAAAGGCAAATCAGATCCTGGGCTGCACCCACAGGGGCATTACTAGCAGAGATAGAGTTGTGATCATCCCACTCTACTCAACGCTTACCAGGCCACACCTAGAGTACCGTGTCCAGTTCTGGTCCCCGCAATTCAAGAAAGATGTGGACAGATTGGAGACGATCCAAAGAAAGACCACAAAGATGATCAAAGGCCTGGAGAACCTGTCCTATGAGGAAAAACTGAAGGAGTTGTGTCTTTTCTCCCTGAAGAGAAGGCTCTGGGGGACCTCATCACAGTACTCCAGTACTTAAAAGGTGGCTACAAAGAGGGTGGAGGCACTCCACAAGGAGCCACATGGAGAAGATAAGGGGCAACTGGCACAAGTTGTACCGGAAGAGGATTCATCTTGACATAAGAAAGAAATTTTTACAGTGAGAACAATCAATCACTGGAACAACCTCCCAGGAACGTGTTAGAGTCCCCATCACTGGAGGTTTTCAAGACAGGCTGCTAGACAATCTCATCTAGGCTCCATTTTCCACAAAAGGTTGGACCAGATGATCTTTCAAGGTCCCTTCCAATCTGTTCTATGGGTTACTCTGTGATTTTACACTGAATCCCAGAGGTTGTTTAAATCCTAGTCTTGAAGAAAATAAGAACCGAGTTAAGAATGTAGACATGTATTTTGAGAACTATCTTTTTGTCCACCTACAAAAGTAACTGACTCAATCTTACGGTCAACCTATCTCTGTGATACCTGCAATAATCTTTTATTTTCTTTTTTACATGAACATCCTAGGTACATGCAGAAAGGTACTGCACATGTCTCTTGCAGTTACACATTAAACACTTCCATGAAAACAGGCACAACGTGGCATAGTGTGTATTTCTGCCAAGAGGCATAAGGAAATGCCTAGGGCAAAAACCAGCCCAGGTAGTCATAAACTTCATACCATAAATACCATAAACCTGGTGGTACATTCATTTTCTACAAACAGAAAAGGAGACCAATCACCTTATTCATGTTCATTCTCTTTTCACAGACTCTCTGTCCAGCTATAGGACAAATCAGGGAAGATAACTAAACTGAATGAAAACAGTGATTCCAGCTTAACTATCATTATGAACAATCGCTTCTATTACCTACAGGACCTATTGCCCATTTAAAAATTGGCAAGGAAAACACTTAAGGCTGCTCTGACGTGTGCTTTTCTAGGACATGACATAGCTCTGCTGATTTAAAATGAAAGTACACTTTATTATAAATGCCTTGATAGCTTTTAATCAAATGATGCATTATTAGCAAAGATTAAAAGAACTAATTATGTACAGCTTGGTTGAATGATGGCTGGGGGAAGAGAGAGGGTAACTATCTCTGGGGACTTGAAAACTAAGCACAAAGAAAAGAAAGGATTTTTAATTTTTAAGGCAGCAGAAAGGGAACAGACCTCATTAAGAAAAAACAAACCAAACCAAAACAAAAAAACACAGCTGGAAATTCAGTAAAGACAATTTTGGGGTCAATATCAAATGGCTATTAGTCTGCAGACTGAACTCCTCAAAGTGATTGTGAATTCTCTGCAACTTTGGCTACTGAAAACTCAACAAGAAAAAGTATTTGAGAAGAACTCAAAGGACTATTTATTGAGTATGGAAACCGGATTGCCTGGATACATCTTAGACATAGTGGACAGCTGTGCCAGGAGAAAAGTCAGACTGTGGGCAATGAGAATGGTAATTCCTCCTGCTACTCTCATACAGATGTGATTTAGCTGTTATTTTGTGGGGGTCCACAGTCTATGGTATGAAAAAGATCACATTAGAAAACCACAATATCGTTTTTCTGGCCTACAAATATGTGAATATCAGGCTGCTTCAAGCACAATTTTGACATGAATTTAAGTGGTTTAGAAATAAAAATATTTAAAGCACAGTTTAAATAGCAGTTGCGACCACTGATATAGTCATATTATCTTTCTATTAACTGTGCTAGAGCCATACTAGAGGGCTGTATAACTATATTCTAGTACAAAAATTTATGCTTTTAAATGAAATAAATGGCATAAAAACTATGTTGAAGTGAAATCTAAAAGATAATAGATTTGAGCATGGAGTGAAAGGATTTTAATAATTTGATGTAGCATGGATAAAGCATTTCACTAATTTCAGAATGGATTTTGCTAATTTTATGTTTGCCTATGAAAGAAGAGGGCTTGGTGCAACGTCCCAGGAAACCTCTAACTGCCCTGCGTCTCATGGACATATCAGATGAAGAAAGCCATTCATGAACAGAGCCTCAAAAGCAATGGAAGTTGAAAACAATTAACTATCTCTTCTGGGATGCAGCATATATATCCCCACATACCACTGGGCAGCATGAAGAAGAGCTGGAATAGCATTTCAGTGAATGCTCTATTCTCTTTATCAAGGACAGTAAAGCATTTTCATTCACTGTTTCTTTTTCCCATACTCAAACTATTGTTAGAGACAGGCATGACTTTATGTTGTTATTTCCCCCTCTTCCCCCGTCTTCTCCTACCAAAGAGCACAAGTAAAGGAGAAATAGCTGATGCTATTACTCTCAAGGCAGGCTCAGTCCATCAGGAAATCAAAACCAAGTCGATGATTAATGTGATTAATTAATTAAAAAAAAAATCTCCTTCAGCTTGAAGAAAATCTATTTTTTTTCCCCATTATGAATGTCTTATTCAGCTGAAGACAATAAACAGTCTTATGTTCAGTGACAGATGTTACATTCAAATAGACTGGAAACGTGATGAACTATCCAGTTTTGTCCCACAAAAGCTACCGGAAGTACTGGAGTGAAGCACTGAGAAAATGGCAACCAACCAGCCTAGATTTATGAGCAATCCAGAGGACAGGGAATATGGAACACGATCAAGAACATAAAAAAGCTGAACTTCTTTAAAATATTGAACCTTTAGAACATTATATTCACTAAATAAGACTTAGCTGACAAAAAAATGAACAGGTCTGAACACTATGTGGATTAGCCTGGAGGTGATTTAGAGCTGAGTGAACAGTTTGGAGTACATTTTCTCTGCTCATTTGGCTGTTTGCAAATTGTCTGTGTGTAAGAACTAAAAAAAGAAGAATTAGGAAAATTAGTTAGATCAGAATTACTAATTCACACCATATTAAGAAAATCAAGCTCCATAGAAGCTAAATCAGAAAGGACCTTAAAACGAAGAAACAAATAGATTATGTTTGATGTGGAAAAGGAGGACTCATGGACATCTGATCAGAGCAATGAGGTAGGAAGAACATCTTACAGGAGCCTTTGAAGTAAATTGTAGGGGTAAAACATACATAGTCCAGGGCATGCGAAGAGGAGGTTGTAGTAACGAAGATTCCAGACAATGAGGTTTGTGCATACTACCAGCCATTTTTGATCAGCTCTAGCACGAATTCTATGATCTGTGTGTAGAACATAAGGGATTAATTTTGGAAGAACATTCTTTTTTCTCTCCTGCGGTATGACTGTATTTTTTTCCTTTAATGTATGTTGCAACAAACTTAACAGGTGGGAAATAAGGAGGCCATGTGCTTTGCTTCCTTACTGTAATGTCCTCTTTCCCAACTAGCAAACTACAAACAAAAAACAAACCTATTTTATAGTTGATCTCCCAATCTTAGAAATTACCAAATCTGAATCAGAACAAAAGCACACATCTGTTTACTTTCTTATCACAGTGTTTCCAAAGTGGAGCCAAGTGAGAATCTCAGTTTAATCTGAGTTAGTCTCATGCCCATATCAGATACACTCCCACATCACAATTTTTGTTACACCTAACAAGAGTTCAATAATCTTTCAGCAAGTTGGCATCAAAACTAGCGGTTTGATAAAAAATTTAAGAACCAAGGTTGGTTCTTAATATGATGGGAATATTTCATCCTGGTGCTTTTTGTCTGATTTTAACACAGAGTTTTACTAAAAGCTGACTGCTAAAAGGCAACCAGAGGTTATGTTGGAAGTGTAAAGAATCAAAAAACAACCCCCCAAGAAATCCAGTAAACCAGGTAAATAAAATGAAATGATGAATGAAGAAACATAACTAAAACTTGCAAAGGGAAGAAATTATGATTGGTGTAATTCCAGAAAAGACAGGAATATTAACTGAGAGCAAGACAGTATATGTATAAATCTTTTGTGTATTATATTCTGTGATGTGGTAGAATCCAGATAATTTGTTTTTTAATGATTAATGAAGTCAGAATCATTAGCATGTGTTTTTTTCCTACAAAGAATGAAGCAGATGGATCTGTCAGGGCTTTATAAAGTTCAAATTAAAGATGAGGTTTTTCCTCTCCACTGTTTGTTTTCATTCTATGGGGGAGGAGGGCTGTGAGAAGGAAGAGTAACTGCTATTTCTTTGATCAAATCAATTTAGGATTCGACACGAATTCTGAATAAACCCCTAGGGTTTTTTTCAAGCACTTGGGTTTTCAATTAGGTAAACTGTATTTTATTCCTTAAATTTATTTTCTTATTTCTTAATAAGCCATTCCCAAAAAGTCTTTCAAGGCAGTTGCATTGTAATGGGAGCTTATTGCTATACAGTTGTGTTGTCACCAGAATTCAATCTCTGACTCAACAAAAGGTCTATAGGCAAAACTAAATCAATTTAATCTAACTTCACATCCTCCAAGGTCTTTCCACAAAGGTGTCATTGCACAAGCATTTGGGATCTTTTTAGCTTATGCAACTGTAAATCAGAGCAAAATACCCACACTGCTCCTGCGATTTCTAGAACAGAAATCCTTGCCCAAGACATCATACACAGCCCACATGTAGCAGCCTTGTTTATATACATCTCCAGCCTTCTTCATAGGTGCACAGTAGCTTTTCTCTTCCCTGTCAGATTTACTAATCATGACAACTGATATTCTGAAGTTTCTTGATACACAGTTATCACATTGCTGTAGCTCTTGTTAGACTATCAGGCTTCCAAATATTTCAAACCAAGGCAGGAAATCCTCACATCTGCTCTAAAACATTTTCTAAGTGGAAATAAGAGCAATGTAAAGGCTACATGCACATCCAGACATGCAGATTATTTACTCAGAGTAATACTAGTGCAGATGCTTTATCACACTCCCACTGTCTCCTAATTATAAATTGCTTCTCTACAGGATTTTTAATGGCTTCCAGGTTGAGCAGAGAGACAGATATGGTAATTGATAAGTATAAACTTGTCTGTCTGTGGGACTCAAGTGCCCACATGACAAACTGGAGACCTACAACCTAGGCAACGTTCTCAGAATCACTGTCCCACAATGATGTCCAACTTTTCCGTGGTGAGGGTTGCTGCTTCATGGAGTTTTGGGAGTTCAGTGCTGGAAAGGTCACAGCTCATGGAGCCAAACCTTCCTATCTGTACAGGTAAGCTACAGAATTGCCAAAACCATCTGGAAGCCAAAGAGAATCATCTTTGCACTAAATCACTCTACAGGAAGCCCAGCGATGACCTTTTCTATAAAACATAGGGAATACGTTGCGGGAAGAAAGACTTTGAATTCAGGTTTTTTCCCTGTCCCAAGGGAGATCATGCTTTGATCTCTTGGAAGAATCTTAAAATCTCTTTTGCATAGTGACATTGCTCCGCTCTACTTAGAGTTGATGAAATTTTTAGTCTTCGTAGCCTTTTTAAGTTGAAGGACGTTAAAGTTGCAATATGGGGTAGGCATGCAGCGCTTAATCTGGCAGTGTATTAGGCAGGCTCAGAGGGACAAGATGAGACCCTACAGTAGACCTAGGCAGAAGGAATATCACAGAGGCTCAAACACTAAGATCTTCAGCCCCACCAAGAAGGACGGGTTCTGGGCATACATAAGAACAGTAGAAGAGCTATGGACGTGGTACAACGCAAAGCTGCATAGACTGACCCAAGTTATTTAACTTTGCTCTCCAATAGTCCATCAGACAAGGATGCCAGCCTAACACACATATTGCTTCTAGTCCTGGCATTAATTCATCCACAGATAGCTCAGGCATCTCTTTGTAATACTGCATTGAGCCACATAGACAAAGCTTAGTAAATTGGTTATGGGTTTTAAGGATCACAATTGGACTCAGGCAGAAAAATGCACATCAAACACCTTGGTACTCCCATGGATTTTCCTCTCACTCCTAATTCAAGTACTTATCTCTGGTCATTTGATTTGAAGATGTTCTGCCCCCGTCTGTCACCAGTCTAGCACTTGTCATCGTACAGTCACTCTAACACAAAACTGAAATATGACATAAGAGATTGAAGTACGATAAAATTAATTAGATTTATCTGGGATTAAAAAAATACCTTGTTATAATTAAAATGCTTTCCTGGACATTGTCTGTTTAATCACACATCAGTCTGCCTGATTAGTTAATTGAATCTACTTAATTAATTTTCCACTGTCCACTGTCCCACATTATTCTGAAAAAGAAAACCTTCCCAGCAGATTTCAAACGAGAATTGTGTAAAATCTTTTCCAAAACTGTTCTGATAGAAATCATCTTAATGAAAACTTGCTTACAAAATTTGAAGCAAAATATGAGCATGAAGATATTAACCGTATCTCCTCTTGAAATAACGTACAGGTTTCAATGTCATTGCAAGCAGTTACCTAAAGGGTTAAGAAGGATTTGTAGATATACCTATCTGCAGTACTAGCCTATGTCTGACAAAAGAAAGAGAGCATGATGTAAGACTTTAAACCTCTAATAAGATGAGAGACTTTTACTAAGCCACTCCTGCTTGGAGTCTATTGAAAAATAATCTTTGGTACAGTACTACCAGAAAAGCAGTGAATTGAAATCAATATTCAGTAAAAAAACAGATTAAGAGACCAAACTAAAGAAATAAGAAGTTACTCAGCAGAACAGACATACATCTTAAAGACTATCACTCATCATGAAAGCATGGGGTCTTTTTAGCTCTTGGGAGAGAACAACTTCTAAGGACGAGACCCTGTCTCCTCCTTCACTAAAGGTACAAGCCCATATATTACAATGAATTTTAAGTCTCCACATTTTAATTTAAAAATACAGTAGGCAAAAAAGAAGGTTCAGAAATCAGCTGATCATGGGGGGAAAACCTATTTTTTGTATAAAAAAGGAGCTTCTTTTCCCTCAAACATTTGAATACTACTCAGATGGGCAACTCCTTGGACCTGTCATAAACTCTTACTGTGAAAGTAAGCATATAACTTCCTAGCACAAAATGATATGTATTGCAATGGTATTCTCTGATTTCTCTTTCAATACATTCAATATTAGGCTCCTACTTCGTCAAGGTGCAATTTTGCCTTCCTTTCCCTGTCCTTTGCTATATGTTAACAAAATCAATTTGTATTTTCATTTTTGAACGGTGAAAACTAGGAATGCACTTCTTTAATCTTCTCATTACTAGTATTAAGATAAGAAGACACAAGACCCAAAGGATCCGAGGAATATATTTGCAGAAAATTCTAACAGTAAAGGAAGGCCAAATATCTTAACAGGAATTGCAAGCGACATATTTGATTTTATGTCTGAATGATTAATATCAGCAAGCAAAATAAACCTATTTTAGTGGACAGCAGTTACTTATTTCCACTGTGACGTAGTTCAAATCCTGATCTACCTGGTACTAAAAATTTTAGACAGAGAAAATAACACCAGCTGGAATGAACATAAAAATTTATTTTGCTCTTCATTAAAGTGTATTTAGTATTGAAGATTGTTTTAATATTTCCAAGATACATCCATAATTTTTTGAGTCCTTATTCATCAGGGAGTAACTAACAAGCCCAAAATAACAAACTTCAAAATAAATTCAGATTCTCAGTCCAACTCTATGTGTTGACTGCTGTAAAAAGGAAACAGTCTTTTTAATACATATGCCACTAAATTTAGTTGTTTTTCTTGTCCTCTGGATTTTTTTTCTGATTTTAAAACTTTCTTCTGACACTTCCTATAAAAAATGTTTCACATTCTTAAGTGGTTTTTTTTTCCAGTGTCCTTCCCTATTCTTTTTTTTACTTTTAGAAGAAGCAGAAGTTTAAATATTTAAACACGTAAGAGCTTCCCAAATCTTGGCAACCTTGAAATCCTCCTTCTGCTACAAAAATACTCTTTTCCCCTCCAGGACTGGAATTTAAATTTGCTACACTAAGGTGAAGCTTCTCCTCCCACCATATCTTTCCTTCCACGGCTGCTTACATACAGACAATCTTTTTCTCCTTATGCTTTCAAAAGAAAAAGAAATGGCAAAACATGAAATAAAGGATAACTGAAATTGTCTTCCCAAAAATACAAAAATCCTGAAAACACAGCTTGGAGACATCAATGATCAGACATTTGTTCCTTTCCCTCTATTCAGCACTAGGAAGCCTCATGGGTATAGAGCCTGGAGTGAGTCCAGCAAAGGACCATAATGATGATTAAGGGATTGGAGCATCTGTCATACGAGAAAAAACTGAGAGCCCTTGGGTTGCTCAGCCTGGAGAAGAGGAGGCTCAGGGGGATCTTATCAATATGATAACACCTAATGGGTAGTAATGAAGGAAAGAGAAGCCAGGTCTTCTCAGTGGTGGTCAGTGAATGGACAAGAGGCAATAAGCACTAACTGAAATACAGGAAATTCCATTTAAACATAAGCAAGACCTTTTTTGTTGTGAAGGTGATTAAACACTGGAATAGGTAGCCCAGAGAGGTTTCAGGGTCTCCGTTGCTGGTCCCTTCCAACCTCTATGATTCTGTGATTCTACAGTTTACAGGTAAATACTGAACTTTAAAAAAGAAATAGTGGTCTAAATACCTTAATCGTTTATTTCATCATATTTTAATAAGAGCTAGTAAGCATATTGCATTCTAAGCTTGCTTCTAATATCCCTCACAAGCAAGCAATCCCAGATGTGCCATCCCAGCTGCCAAAACCTCCAAGTTAAATAATCTTAATAAAGAATTTCAAATAATCTTTCTGGGAAATCTTGCTTTTCCCTCCAAAAAGAACTCCACAGAAAAAGATAAATATTATGTACAAAATAAGGCCTATCTTAGTGCCTGTTCAACTTGTGTATGCCCACTTAGCTTTCAGCCATTTTAAATGACATTTCCACAGACTTTCTAGCACAAACAGTATATTGGCCAATTCTGTATAGTGGCAGATTACATGAGACTGAGTATAAAAGAACTGTATGAAGCTACAAGGCCACAAAAAGGCGACAATAGCTACTATGCAATTCACTGCTAGACTTCTGCGAACTCCTGTGCCAACTGCACCGTCCACTTTTCTCACAGCTTCGGCAACCTGTAACAAAGGAGGCCTTCATCCTGTGATCTTTTGCCTGTCGGCTTTTCTTTTGTTCTCTCCCCCCGCCCTCCATTCCCCTGATGTTAAAGTAAAGCTATAATTTCACTGCAGAGCTTCGTGCAGCATTTCTTGTCTGTACCTTGAGTCTTGCTGTCAGCTGTTCATGGGTCTCTCACCTCCTGTGATCAAGCACAGCCTTCAACCTGCATTTGTGGTTTCATAGACTTGGCCTAGCTGGAGGCTGGAATTTGGGACAGCTTGTTATAGTTCAAAGCCATAGAATACCCACTCTGAAATGAGGGAAAATGAGTCCCTTTCATTGACAACTCTTGTTTTCTTCTATTTTCTCCTTGTGCTCTCATGACCAGGCACATTGTCTCCTGATCCATCTCCTATCAAGGTGGCACACCCAAAAGTGTCCCAGAAAAAGACATGCTGACTTCAGTTAGACTTGTATAGCAGCTCTTCTTGATACCAGACAGTTTAGTAAAAGTAGGCCTCAGAGTAGGCCCTAAAAGGCTTACTCTGTGTAACCTTTAGACAGAATCAACTTTCTTTTCAGTAATTTTCCTTTCAGCTAAAATAACTGCACTTTCTGAAACTAACTGCATGTTTTGGAGACAGTGTCTGCTTCTAGGACTGATAACATTTAAAGTTATATCTATCACCGACTCTTGCTTGCGCTTATTCTTAGAGGATCCAAGGTCTCTGTTAAATTCCTCACTAATTACAAAGAAGGGCCAAAGATAAACAAGACTGTGAACAACATCTTTGTAGTGTCTTAACTGACTTGATTCATAGCTGTGACGCCAGGAGTAGAGATAAATCCTGTAAGAACCAGAACAGTATCTTCTCCTTGGAGCCACCTGCATGTGTCCGCAAAAAGGCCTCAACCACGCTTGCATGGAAGCGGGGTCATACAGCAGACAGCATAACTATGGGGGGATTGCGACCCCCAGAGCCCACCCAAGACCCCTTCCCCAATTTAGTACGCATGCGCAAAGACATTACATGATGTATTAGCATATGCATAAGGTTTCTTGGAATAAGCGAGCTTTTCTCAGGAATTATATGAATATTCATTTTTATATAATGTATATAATGAGTGTGCTTTTGTGCCTCGGTGGACATGTTAGGTGGAGCAATCCCCCATGTCCCTCGGTCAAATAAAGTAATGCCTGCTCAGTAATGGTAAAACCCAGTGTTAAGGAGTTTTATTGCTGATTTCGGTGACATTCTCTCCCTTTTTGACCCAACAGACTGAAGATGGAGTCTAACACCACCATTATGGCTTAATACAAGAAGAAGGGCAAATTCCTTGTGTGTAACCAGGTAAGTCAGCTTCACAGTGTGCTTAATGACAGGCTAGCTTAACCTTGCTGCTCAGATCTGGATGGTGATTACTTATAGTGACTTCGCAAGGCAAATATACACTAAAATAAAGTAAACATTACAAAGTTCCCAGAAAGTACAAACTGAGGAAATTGTACCATATCATTATGTCTGTATCTGAGATACTTGTTTTTTTTGCTGACTAGCTCTCAGTTAAAATAGTGTACATATATTTGATGATGTCAGAAGGCAAAACATTTTGGAGCTTTTCAGCAGGAGATGAGTCCTGAAAGGTGTCTGAGAAGGAAAGTGGAAAGCAGAGGTGTATAAGACAGTTGCATCCAGCAACAGTTCTGTGTAATCACATTTGAAGTGTTTCTGCTTCAGTACATAGACATAAACGTCAGCTGAAAGTTAACTTTGTTGTTTATTATTAAATGTATGTTAATAATGTCTTTGGAAATCTAAGTGCTCTACTGATTGCAAATGTAAATTGGCAGTGCTGTGGTATCTATCTGCCAGTTAATCACAGCAGTATGAGTTAGTGAGGTAAAAACAGAATAAGGGAGCTGATTACAGAAGGCATTGAAACAAAAGATAGATGGCAGGAATATTTTTGTATTTAGCAGTATCATCAGACTCCCTACAATATAACTCTTTAGGCAGCAGCTGATAAAGATCCAATTCCTGTAGCCTATTTCTTTCAACTTAAAGCTCGAATAAGACACACACACACACACACACACCCCTCCACCCCTCCTTTAGGAAAGAGCAAGAAGTAAAGCTGGGTTATAGGAGACAGCCCCTCAGGGATCACTATCTAGACATACAGCTGCTGGATGGGATCAGGGACTACGGAACCATCTCCCTTTTCTTCTGAGCCATACATTTACTGACAAGATATTTGCATAAAACATTTTGTGCTAACACTTCCGAAAGAGTGGCCATATCCAGACCAAACAGTAGCTAGCAACTAACCACATCTGAAGAGTGTGGTCAAAGCTTCCTTTGGGAAGAGAGAAGGCAACCAGCTTTCTTGTAAAGATGGCCTGGAGTTTTAATCCAGTTCTTTAATCCAGGATCTACAAACGTTTTGGCGTATCCTTGTTCGTAAATGTGAAATCCTTAATATTGCTTGATTTTTGTTACTGATTCATTTAGTATCAGTAGAGACCTACTAAGTGCTAGAGTCAATGCGCACTTAAAATCTCAGGTTTGTAACTTACCCCTCTCTGCCTTAGATTCCCAGCTATCAAACAGCATAATATTATTTTGTAAATCTATGACAGCCTTCCTATATTGTTTACAATAATAAGGCTTCAAATTCATTTGAGCTCCTAATTACCAGTGTAGTCTGAGTAACAGTAAATCAGAACCACATTATTGTAGTAGTATGCAGAAAGGGTCATAAGTGCTATTTGATTGACGCTATTTGTTTCCTGTACACAAATGAGAGTTTCCCTCTGAGCACAGCAGATACTGTCTTCAACAATATTGTTATGGAGATAAAGCACCGTAGAGACATCATTTAGAGGAGAATTAAAATAACTCATAAGCAGCTGAACTAAAGAAGCCTGCTTTCCTGTGGGTTTGAGTCCTGTCTCCTACTGTTTTCCCTCATCATCTGTTCCCGCAACCTTTTCCCTGTTGCAATACTCAGTACAAGGCAAGCCACTGCGATGCTTCATCTGCCTTGTCATGGATCTAGACTATTCCCTGGGGAGCTGTACTTCGTTTTAAGCTACCTATACGTCAACCAGCCAGCAGTAAGTGTGAGCTGATTGACATACTGGCTGGCCAAACAGCATAGACTGAGTTTATACAGTTTCTTTTTGATTGGAAGCACTAGATTGGGTTGTTTGTCTATTCAGACAGAACTTTTACAAGTCGTTCTGACCTTTATCTGTCTGGAGATGTTGCCACTTCTGACAAATAAAGCAACAATAGTCAACAGATTCAAAAAGCATAAAGAGGAAATTAAGCATCATATACACAAATTACTTGATTTGATCAGCCTCATTTACACTCAAAGTTATTCTCTCTTCTTCAAATCTTACTTTTGAAAAAATTATTTCAAACTCAACCAAAACTGCTAAAAGTCAGACAGATATATAATAATCTGCTAATAATTATTTCTTATAAACATATAATCTGCTAATTTTAGACAAATGTGTAAGATAAATCTATGTCAAATTTCTAATACTGGGAAAAAAATCTTAGATAAAGAAATAGCAGTTTTGTGAGGTACACAATAACAATACTGTAAAAATACCTGAAATATTAAAATGTCAAGTGACAGATTATTTCATATATGACTATTTAAGTCAAGTACAGTTGACTTGATTTTTCAAAAAAAATTATAATTGAAGTACTTTACAAATTTTTTCCTGCCTATATAAAATACAATAATTGTATAATTAGCACATAATTACTTTCAGGAGTGACTAATTTTAGAATCTATTAAGTATGTATTAATTGCTATGCTGGCAAGTGCAAAAAAAAAGTCAAAAATTAAAAGCCTTCCCTTATCAAGGTCAGCATTTGCATTATAAGACAATCAAAATAGTGTTAAATTAATTAAATAGCCCAATATTCAATAGCTGCAAGGCATGAGGCAGTGAAATGGAAGGACAATCACAGGACTCATAAGGGATTGCTGTCAGGATCAAAGCTGACCTCAGAATCAAAGGTCTGGTGTTGCACTCCTATGAAGACAAATGCTTCTGACAACTTTACTGGAGCAGGATTAGGTCCATTGACATGTTACCTGCACGCTGATGTTCATTAGCTATAGACAGTCCACTTTTAAACCTCTTGTTCATACTCCATCATACATAAACACTCCTACTGTTCAGCCTGAGGAGTTATCTAAAGATAATTAAATGTTCAGCTTTTGTTGCAGTGGCTTGTTTTATTTCATCTATGAATGGGAACAGCTAATAGGGGAAGTGCAGTGTCACAGTAATGAACTTGACTCATCATTTTATTCCCTGAAATCATGAGGACTCTCTTCTCATTTACTGTTAGCAGCCACTTATCTTTGCTAGTAACCAGCTGCATTAACTAGCAGACTGAATTAATTGAGAAAGAGAAGAGCCAGCAACCTGATACAACATAATAAACTGTCCTAGTAGAGACCAGAAACTAAGAATTACAGGTTTCATCTATGCAATATCACTGTTTTAATCTTTCTAGATGTCCTGTTCCTCATTTCAGCCACTTCATTAATGCCCAGTTTTACAGATCACAACAAATGATATTGGAAAAGCAGTTCCCAGGACTGTTCTTTCTATAAGGAAAACAAAGGATCTAGAAAAATTTGAAGCCAGATATGGCTTTGACAAAATATGTCCTTGTTTTCAAGGGTAAGCAACTGCACAGGCCCAGCTCATTTTGTCCTGCAAACCAGGTGGCATGGCCCATCAGCCAGTGGAAACCTGTGAATTTGTAAGCAAAAGGCAGAAAATTCTGACCTCCAAAGCACTTGCCAATGATTTAGCTCCCTTTGGCCTCACAACTGGAATTGTTTCCAATAAAGTCAATAGGCTTTTTAAAAATCTCATCTGAAACTTCATGATCCCATGTATTTCTTAGTTTACAGAGTACAACAATGTATAGGGTACATATCTTAGTCCAACATGATTGTGATTACAGGTACATTGACATGAGAAAATTGCATAGACTGAGTTTTTCAAACCTTAGCTTGACGCTCATGTTTGTATTTCCATTTATATACAGGTAATTGTATGATGTGCTCTAGACTCCTTTCAAAACAAAAGCTAAGCTCTCTTTGGTCCTTTAGCACCACAAGGACAATTTTTGCACATAAATTCTAGCTTGTTGAATGAAATTCAACCTCTCCATCTCAAATTTGACCTAGAAGTGTGTTTGGGGTTTGCTTTTCTTTTCCATGCCCTTCAAAACAGCTGCCAGTTCCCACACTGAAGACATTTCAGAATAATTACTCAGCATGGGTAATTTCACCCTGTCTTTTTCTCCCCTTTGCCTAGAAGTTTTTTATGTCACAGAGTGACAGAATAAATACAGGTAGGTAACTATTTTCCCCTTGGCATTGAAGAAATCACAACTGGTGTTTTTTCTATGTACAGGCATCATATTTGAAGGCCCATTTTCTTTCAATTCAGACAAACTGAAACTATTGAGTTTGCATTTCAGATGACCTTAGCACTATTTCTTCTGGGCAGTCCTAATATCTAGATTTGAAAAACATCTGAAATAATGTTAGAGGATATTTATATACGTTAAGCTTCTAACTCATAACACACTTGGCTTTCAAAAAGAGACAAAAAAACCCCTCAGCAACCAAGGTGTTGTTCTTCATTCACATTTCTTTACCAGCCTATTCCACTTGACATTGTAGGATAACAACTGAAGTGTGAAGTTAAAGAGACGATTCACTATTACAGCCAGGAAAAACTGAGTTAATAATTGGCAACTTCACAAGTAACCATTATAAATTTGTTGTTGTTTTTGGTTTTGCATCTCAGATTTTCTACCTGTCTGGACAATTGTTTTTTCCAGTAATAATCACGCTGCAATCACATTTGCAATGATAATTTTGAAGGGAGCAGGGTCACCCCCCATGGGTGATAGGCAGACTAAAATCCCTCTTTCTAAAGCAATGCTTTGGAGAAAAGGAAAAGATACATAAACTGATTGGACCAGGCAATAGTTTTCAGAAAATAATTATTCTTATTGAAAAGCAGAAATAGGGCCTTAAACAAAAAAATACTTAAGCTGAGCACAGCAGAGAGAATTGCTTTGAAGATACTTTCTCCTCATTATGAAGACTGACCTGTATATTTCCATCTTGCATTGTGAAAAAAAACGATTACTTCAGGTGCACAGAAAGTGGTACATTGAATGAGAGTAAAGATACTGCTGTATTCAAAAGAAATCAATAATCCTTTCCCCCCATGCCGATAAATTTACCAAATCATATTCTTCAGTGACAACTTCTGCCCTACAAAATTATAGTCAACATAGGTTTTCTTAAGAAAAGAGGTGTTATAAATAAGAAAGGATTTTTAAGTGTCCTCTCAGCTTTCTTGATTTCAAGTGGAATTGGATATCTAAGTTTATTATGCAAAGTAGATTCTCTGTCATTTGCAAAACAAAGCCTGCAACATTTTTAAATGAGCTTTTAGGTCTCTGATAAAGATTTAAAAAATGTTACATGATGAAGTAAATATGAATGGATGATAATGAGCTACCTCTTTTTTCTGTGGAAACATCTACACCTACAAATATTTTCCTTTGGCCTAAATTAATTCAATTCAAAATGTTACAGAGGCATAAATAATTCGGTCTGATTTTCAAAGACATTGAAAAGAGCAGGACCTTTGCTCAGAACTGCTGCAACCCTACTGAAAATACTCATTGCTAAATTTATATGTAAGAGAAAATGTCTATTTTGTATGGATGGGAAGCATGCTAAACATTGTAATATCAATGGAGATATTCTGATTAGCCTTTCATACTTATTCCTCCAGCTTGTCATTTCATTAGATCCATATTTTGGGAATTTGAAGTAGACAGTAATTAGAAATGAGCCAAAAATTGTTCTACTAGGTGCTAGCTTACCAAACAATCTTACAGATGTTCATATATGGCATTGGAATTATGATTCCAGTAATATACTTATGATATAAGTAACAGTAGCTGAAGAAGGCCAGATGATCCTTGAGGAGCAGGCTGGGGGAACATCTGAATCAGTTAATTCTAGCAAAGACAGCTAGAACCTGAAGCTACTCTCTAAACCAACAAACTGCATTTTGGAAAGCTGCTAGTGGGGCAGAAACAAGATCTTCCACAGCCTAGATGCAAAATCTGTTGTGCTGCAACTAGGGACTGGATGACAGCATGGATATTCCTTGCACTAAGGTGAAAAGGGAGTAAAGGATGAGAGTTTCAGCTCAGTTTCTCAGTGTGGCACTGTTCCAGCCAGGGTTATAGGAATGTGGTCATGTGGCCTTAGCACTCCTGAGGAAGCGTCATGCTATGTGAGCTGACCCTGAAGTGCATCTTCCCTTAAGTGAGGTGCCTTATAGATCCTGCACCCTGCTCTGAGTCAGCATTCCACAGAAAAACCTCAAAACTTACAGCTGACTACAGACTGAAAGAGTAAACTTAAACTATTTCATGGTCTATGGTAATTTTTCAAACTTTTCACATTCATTTTATCTGAATATGTGTTTACCTGCTGCATATTCAAAACAAGCCCATATAAAATATAAGTATGCTCAAAATGGAAAACTGTTTATCTTCATTGCGTCCTGTCCAGTATCCGCTTACACATCACAGTTGAAATTTTACGTGTCTAACATGTCCAGGCTCCCAGGCTCTAGCATACCTACACGCATCACACGACATAAGCCCTGTCCTGTGTCGACATCCTTCAGATAAAATAAAAATTTTCCTATACCTCTTAACTGTGTCTTGCCTTGATCACAAAGCAAGTTGGAGACAGTCTATTGGGTTTTTTTAATAACCCAATGGTTCATTCACTGAGTGACACTGATTTGTGAATTATTGTGCTGTTAAAATGCTTTTTCAAAGAAAAAAAAAAACAAACTAACAACTCACACATGAAACAACTTCATTTATGTATCATTTTTGTCTCCTAGGACATGGGGAAAACTTAACATGTTCCTACAGTCAACTAAATGTATTAGCACTGCATGTGTTTCTGGCAAGACCTTCTTTAACAGGAAGTCAAACCTCATTTGGTCTTTGAAACTTGTTCATTTTTGTTTATTACAGCTTTGATAATAACACCTCTGTCATGGTCCTGAAATCGCCCAAGATAGCTGAGGCACTGGTAATATCACACATCCTGTTTTAGTCACCTCTTGGTACTATTTCAGTCAAAAAAGACCAAGTTACTATTTATTTTTATTTTTTTTTTAATGTTGCAATACAGTGGTTGTCCTTTTGCATTTAAACCCATTTAAATTATTTATTTATCTGAAATAAGAGAAGGTCTGCTTGCAGATTTTTGGCCTGATCCTCCTTACATTAACACCAGCCCTGCAGTGTCTTGCAGGCAGCTATTTTTACTTCTGTTATTCCTACATTTGCTACTCTGCATCCCATCTGTATTTCAGTTATCTCAAAATGATAATTAGCTGGACTGGTCAGTCTCACCTGTAGATGGACCACAAGTCATATCAATGGCTGTAGAATAATCTAAGTATCTCAAAAATCCTGAAAAAAACAGGTCATTGCTAAAGAAGTTCAATCTACCTTTGGATAGTAGCAATAGAAGGAAACAATATGAGTGAAAAACCTTTTTGCAAGCCTTTCATGGAGGGTAAACTACATTGTGCTCAGATTGTGCGAGAGAAGGCAACTCCTGCCAACAAGATTAAATTGTCAAAGTGAAAGAATTTAAAACCTTGGTTTTAACTTTCTGCCTATTTACATATCACATGGAGTTTAACGATTAGCAAATTAGACACAAATCATGTGCAAATCAATGCAAATTGCTGGTTCACACACACAATGTAAACTTCATTTTTCATGTTGGGATGTAGCCAGTTCCTAGTTAACAAGCATATGGATTTCAGATCTGGGGTAAATGAGCTTCTCCGTCACAAGCCAAAGCTTCCCCCCTTCTACCCTCTTTGCCTCCCCTTCCTCCACTTGGCACAAAAACACCAGACTTATTCAATCCACATGACTCAGTCAATACTTGCCTTATGTCAGACTTCTTGGAGGCAGGTAATAAATTCTTAAGTCATTAAATTAGGCTATGCTTTCTCTAATTTGTGCTCTTTGGGTAGAGTTTTGTGGTCATTTACACTAATTAGAAATGCTTGGTTTATTAACAGAAGATATATATACATTGGAAAGCCCCTTGAGATCACCAAGTTATTTGTAGATCCCTGCAACTTTTGTTTTCTTGACTTTTGTACTATGTCGTATATAGCTACTCTCAACTGAGCTGACAAAAGCCCTTTGAGCTCATCCTCATAATTAGAAAACATTGCATTCACTGCTTCTCCAGTGTCACTTTTTATTTCAGAGAGGATCTCCCTTGCCCCAGGAGAGATTACATACAATCAGAATCACAGAATTGGGCAATAGCTGTGTCCGTAAGCAACCTCTGGAGGTCTGTTCTGCAAACTCTTGCTCAAAGCAGGAGCAACCTCAAAGATAAATCTGATTCCTTGGGAAATTGTGCAGCTGAGTTTAGAAAATGTGCAGGGTCTGAGATTCCACTTGCCGTTTGCTGGGCTCCTGTTCCTGTATGTAAACATTGTGTTGGGGGAAAAAAGAATTTCCTAATATCCAGTTGGAGTTTCCATTGCTGAAACTTGTGGACTTTGCCTCTTGACCTTTCACTGTGCAACCCCAAGAAGAGTCTGCTTCTGTCTTCTTTCTATGCCCTTGTGGGCAGTCCAAGGTTGCTATAATTCCCCTTGCATCTTCTCTCATCCTGTCCACAAGAATCCTGTGTTCCAGCCCTCAACCCTCCCTGTTGTACTCACACCAGTTTCTCAGCTTTGGGGGACTCTGCAAGATGCCACAGATCCCTCTACAGCAGTTAAAATATACTACTGTCCATTGATGTGCTGCTGCCAATTACTTGTGAAGTCTGAATAATAAACTTCTTATGCAATTACCAGCCACATTTTTCTCCCTCTCAGCAAATCTGCATAACAGAGGTCCTCCTTAAAGGCCAGGTAGAGAAAAGGACACCTGGAAAACTCTGTTTCTCACTCTCAAACTGACTTTGAAGTGTTTCAGACAGGGAAGATCAAACCAAACAAATCAAGAGAATGTGCCCACTGGCAACATCCAATTCTTAAAATTCCAGTGTATCTCACAGAAAATCCCACACAATATGTATGTGCAGCAAAAGTTGAACTCTAACCATTGCTGAAGTCGCGGCATCCATTTAAACTGCCTCAGGCTGGAGCATCTTACTGGTCATGAGTGATTTCAATCCCTACCAGATGTGAATAACACAAACAATCAAAGAAATACATCTTCTCTAACAGAAAAAAAAAAAAAAGAGGTGCTGACCTTAGTTAACATTGTGCTGCTGAATTTGATACGAGAGATCCCATTGATCATGGATTCAAACAACTGGGGACATGCAGAGCTTTTATTTTCTTCCCTTCATTTAGTACCTATAGAATTTAAGGTACAATAAAAACAGAGGAGAACATTATACATGTTGCATCCATAATTTTCTGCTCCTTGCTGAATAGGAAACTCTTACATTTTTTTAATGAGATAAGAAAGAAATACTCATATAACCAGAGCCCAAGAGGACACGCCAGTTAAGTTTCCATTGTACTGCATGTGCAGGAGGACAGAGTTAAATTACTGCAGGCAACATTTTGTTGACCACTGCTTATGTCATTTCTACAAGCTAAATAAATGAAATGTTCAAAATTTAAAAAAAAGTAGGAGATTTTAACCTTAAGAGTCAGCCTTTAATCAGAAATGTGTTTTAGTATTCTGTAACAGTACTGGCACTCTTCTACAACAGATTCAAATTTATTAATTGTATGCTTTTTTTTAATCGTTAAAATTAACGCCTTTCCCATGGCAATTTCTTTTTTTTTTTAAGCTTGCTCCTTTCACATCTCATCCTTCTCCTAAGCTGCTCTTTCCTTTGCTCCTTGCCTTGCTGCCTGAAGAAATTAATTTTGTTATGCCAATGGTTTTGCATGTATAAAACAGTAGATATTAGTGAGTGTTTTCTGACCTTCTATTTCTTTCAGAAATCTGTTCATTATTCTGTGGCTTCAAACAACCAGGTACTATTCATATTTTTTCGACTTCACGATCATCCATCTGATGTGTCAAATGTTTTAAGAGGCTTAGCCAACAAATGTACAGCAAGCTAAAATTTGCAGAAAGCAGTTATAGTCTGAATCTCAGTCAAAAAATATCTACAAATAATTACAGGCATGTGGTGACCTCTCTCATGAGCCTCAGACATAGTCAAAGAGACTATGGTTATAGCTATATTCTAAATTCAGTATTCCTGCTAACACAGCCCCAAAAGCTAACTGCAGTGGAGAGGACATGTGGTTGTAGGGTCTGAAAAACGATAGTTGATTGCAAACTGTTGGGAATGACCTCAGCAGTGTCCTGACTCCTAAATCAGGCTCTGAATTTGCTTCATGGAAAGCTTGTTAGCCAGTTAGGGTCCAGGTTCAGGTCACCATGTGGATGTAACCTGTGTTCCAGGTCCTGGAGGTAGCAAAGGGGAGGCAGCAAAGGGTAGGCACATAATGGCTAATGATTTTAACAGTAGTTAGAAAATCTTTTATAGTGCATTGGAAAGTGAACAGGGAGTTACTTGCAGCTTTGGGTACTTCAGTCGCTTTTGAAAGCCTGCCCTCCTGCGGATATCTACTTTTGAAAATACCTCAGTGCTTTGGGTTTAAGAATTAACCTACATGGGGACCGTAGTGACAGTATTACTTCCTCATCTGGCAGGGTTCTTCATTTACAGCCCTGCACTTCAGATTTTTGCCCCTGTTGCAGTATATAAGAGAAACTCATTAAATGAGGTGTCTGCAAGCCACTCGCTTTGTATCTAAAAATAAGATCTGTGTCTTATTTCCACCATGTGATCAATCCAAGAGGGAGATGTTTTTCTTAAGAAATCAAACTGAATGTTTTTACCTCAGAAACCATATGGATTCACAGAGCAAGTGAAAAGGTTGTGGATTTTTCTCCCCCTCCTCCTTTTCTGTCCTTTTGCTAGTTATTTTTAACCTATTAAGTCTTGGCATTGTAAAGGAAGGTTGAGTACTAAACTGTATCTGCATAGTGCGGTACCCAGGCCTGGCTCCAATGCTTCTATTGAATCAAAATAAGCTGACATAAGCCGGATGATAGAATGACTGGTTTTGTGCTGTCATAACTTTTAAACTGCTGTTGAGGTTGAGCTGTGATCAGACTGAAGTTTAACAAAATAAGGCAAAGAAACCCCCCTGAAAACCTCTCTCTGGCTTTGAATGAATGTTATATTTCACTGGCAAAGTTACGCCTTTCTTCTATGTGTTCATTCTGTGCACTTTATCTGCTTCCAGGATTGCTTCATTGTAAAGTTGAAGACAAGTATGATACTGCCCTGAGCCATAGTTCCTTTGGGAGGATCTATCAGGCAAAGCCATTGCTTTCTCAGCTTTTGAAGAAAATTCATTCCAAATATATATATCTCATCTAAAACACATTTGCCTTTTTTTTTTTTTTCAAATATGTCTCCCTCTCTCCAAGCAAATGCAGCTTCTGCTGTAACTCAGATGTAGAGCCCTGGATCTGAAGTAGGGAGAATCATGATCAGACTTACCAGGGCATGATGACTTTGAGAGTGGCTTCCATTCCAAATTACTTGCTTTTCCTTCATAGTTGTTCTTTTAATCTTTTCCACACAGTCATAATCTCCAGACAGTTTTTCAACCGTATAGTTGTCTGTGCATGGCATTTCAATGCTATCTTTCCCTTGACATGGTGCTTATTAACAGTCAGGTACCGATATGATATTTGAACACAAAAAATTGTTTTACTTGCACCCCAAGTCTCCAACATGTGCCTTTCAGTTGCTATTGCAGACATAGCAATTTATTTGAGACTTTTCCACAGTTTCCCTTCTCTCCCAGGAAAGGAGGAGCATGGGAGGAGTTTTATCTCATGCTCCTAGTGACTGTAGGAGCCAATACCACATGCACGGCCCCCCCCTCTAAGTAGTGAGCCCAACTAAACTACCAAAAGGACACCCATACCACTCCATCCTAGAAAAGGATCGCTAGCATGGCAGAGCTCAGTAAATGCAAAATGCTTAAGCCCTTTACCCAGAGGTTCAAATCCTCTCCCTAGTTACATCCACTCATCACTTACCTGTGACCCAACCATCCAACAGCATTGGGATGAAACACAATTGGAGAAGAATTATTAGAATCATATAGATCACAGAATCATAGAATCATTTTGGTTGGAAAGGACCTTTAAGATCATCAAGTCCAACCGTTAACCCAGCACTGCCAAGTCCACCACTAAACAATGTCCCTAAGCACCACATCTACACGGCTTTTAAATCCCTCCAGGGATGGCGAGTCCACCACTTCTCTGGGCAGCCTGTTCCAGCGCTTGACAACCCTTTCAATGAAGAAATTTTTCCTGATATCCAATCTAAACCTCCCCTGGTGCAACTGGAGTCCATTTTCTCTCATCCTATCACTTGTTGCCTGGGAGAAGAGACTAACACCCACCTTGCTACAATCTCCATTCAGGTAGTTGTAGAGAGTGATAAGGTCTCCCCTGAGCCTTCTTTTCTCCAGACTAAACAACCTGAGTTCCCTCAGCCACTCCTCATAAGACTTGTGTTCTAGACCCTTCACCAGCTTCTTTGCCCTTCTTTGAACTTGCTCCAGCACCTCAATGTCTTTTCTGTAGTGAGGGGCTCAAAATTGAACACAGTATTCGACGTGTGGCCTCACCAGTGCCGAGTACATAGGGATAATCACTTCCCTTGTCCTGCTGGCCATGCTGTTTCTGATACAAGCAAGGATGCCATTGGTCTTCTTGTCTAGATGGTAGGTTAAAAAGTCAGAGAAATAAGGTGACTGCAAAGCAGAAGACAGATAGATGATTTGAGCCTTGAACAAAGTAAACCCATGCTACAGCACAGGCTGGAGGCTGACTGACTAGAGATTCAAAAACGACTTGGGTGTTCCAGTTAAGAAGTTGAATATAGTGTGTGCCTTAGCCACAGTGATGGTAAACAGCATAGTTCAGTTTATTTGAAAGAGTTTGATGAGTCAGTTAAGGGAAATTATTATTCTTTTTTCTAGCATTTGTGAGACTGTATCTGCAGTACTTTGTGCAGCTTTGTGCCCCTGCCCCAGTAAAAGACAGATGAAGAGACTGGAGAGATGCACACAAAAGGATGAGGAAGCAGAGCTTGTTTAGTCTGTAAGAGAGAAGATTTTATTAAATTTTAAAGTTGTCTTCATCTAAAAGAATGAAGGTACAAGAGTATAGATCACAGTAAAAGCACAAGAGGCATCAGTAATGTTGTGCAAGAAGAACTCTGATTGGATACAAGGGGGAAGAAAAAAAGAGGGGGGCGGGGAAAATAGGTTTTCCCAATGAGACTGGTTAAGTGCCAGAACAGACGTCCAAATGAGTGGTTTGAATATTCATCCTTGGATATTTTCAAGACTCAGCTGAACAAAGCGCTGAGGAACACGCTCTGACTTTGAAGCTAATCCTTTTTTGAGCAGAAGATTGGATTACAGACCTCCTAAGGTCCCTCACAACTTAATTTTTGTATGATTACAATACATAGACTATAAAGATGTGAACCAAAGATGGGATTTAGTATGTGCAAATTAAACCCACAAATACATAGGATAGCTTCTTCAGACTTTTAGTTAACTACGTAGACTGTTCTTGCTCATTGGCTTCAACAGAAAGGTTGCCTGAGATACAGGCCAGTGTCTGCAGGTGGTAGTATTTGATTGTGCTGCTGTTATTTAGCAGAAAGGAGCTGATGGCATTGATTTAGGATTTGTGATTTTAAATAACTGACAAGCCAGGCAGAGTCTGTGGATGGGTGCCTTCTATTGCAGTCAAATCAAAGCAAATGATATAGTTAGGGGCCATGCAAACCGCTTCGGTTATTGTCATATCATTACATGGTTTCTATTTCTGACAAACATTACTTACATTTCAAAGGACTTTTTTTTCCCAGTTTTCCATATGTCAGCTGCTATCAAAATACACTACTTTAAGTGGAAAAAAAATTAAAATGATTATTTTTCTAGTCTCTGATCTTTAGGTGCTGAAAGAAAAACCCAGACACTGAAATCTGTGCTAAATGTCCAGCTCTACCCACAACTACAGGACCACTCTACTGCTTTCAAGGATCATCTGAGCACTGGAGGACTGCAGCCTCAGCCCTAAAGCACATAACAAACCCATACCTTTCCCAGGCATTGCTTCAGTCTTTCAAAATTCATCTAAAATAGAAGGCTCAAAGCTGGGATCAAGATTCTCCCATTTAATGTGAATGCTAAATATATCTGTCTTTTTGGCAAGATAACAAGCTGTTCTATAGTGTCAATATGCAGTGATAAAAAGTTAAAAATAAGAAATCAAAAGGAACAATACATACTCTTATACAAAGTGGCACTGTGGGAAAATTTGGCAGAGAAGTAATCTTCTGGATGATTATTCAGATTCTGTATCTGAACTGCCAAATTAAGTTCAGATCCATCATCCCATGAAGGTACAATTATAGAATGGTTTGGGTTGGAGAGGACCTTTAAAGGTCATCTCATCCAACCCTCCTGCCCTGGGCAGATACATCTTTCTCTAGGTTGCTCAAAGCTCTGTCCAACCTGACCTTGAACACTTCCAATGATGGGGCATTCACAGCTTCTTGGGGCACCTGTTCCCATTGACTGTATAGGCAACCTAAAAAGCACACTTTGGGACCTAAAGCAAGACAAAACTCACTTCATCTCTATTTCTTCTTGAACTAGCATGAAAAAGCATTTTACAAGCTTTATAGTCACCCTAACTGTAGGTTTTGCTTATGTTCTCCTTACATAAAGATTTCTGTAATACAGCTCATGCAGCAAGCTGGTCTAAAAGCATCTCATCCCAACTCAACACTTATCGGACAGTTTAACAACCTTGTGGCAGCATCCCATGAATAGGTGCAAAACTTAGTTAAATTCAAAGAAGACATAACGTTTTCATTACAGTCATGTAATACCTGGCAAATTAAGTTTAAGAAAATACAGTATTGTGTGTGCCATGTATGGCAGCACGTCCAAAGAGCCACTTTTGAAGGTGACAATACATGGCATAAAGGATTAGTTTGAGAAGTTACGTGAGCACATAATCACATGCGGTCTTTAAAGTTTCATAAGAATGAACAAGAATTGCTCCTAAATGGCTGTTTAAAGCCAATTTCAGGTCATAAGAACGAAGGCATCCATCCAACATGCTTCCATTTCATCTAAAACCAAGCTCCAGGGAGCACGAACAAACATGAAAAGGAGAAAGTGCTGAAACCATTGCAGTTTTAAGGAAGAAAATACTTGTTACATTAGCATAAAGGATATTATTCTGGAGTTCTCTTGACCTATTATGGAAAATGGTTTCTGAAAATTCAGGTAAGTGGTAGGTAGTCTAGTGGGTATTGTGCTAGGGAAAAGAAATCACTCTCTGTAATTAGCAATATAAATGCAGATTTCAACAGGTGAGTGACAAGCAATTGCTGAAGTTAGATGTACTTTCAGTCTTAAATTCAGATGGTAATATGAGACTCAGACAGCTACAGCATGTTAATGTAAAAAGCTATTCAAAAAGTTAAGATGAAGGTTAAAGCCAACTGAGTATGTACATTTCAGTTTCAAATTCATTGATGGATACAAATAGAAGAACAGTTTACTCATACAATAGCTTTACAGTTCCTGATCTCATGTGTAGGAAAAAGCATTAGTGCCAACCTCATGCTAATAAATTGCAGAGAAACAAAGGCAAAGCAAAAGATGATCTACTTTGCTGAGAGACTTTGCGTTTGATACCAGTGGGAAATTTATTTTAGCCAGGTTTACGCCATGCAGTCAATGAAGCACTGAGTTTGCAAGATTGTGTATATGTGAGCTCACAATGAAAATTCGGCCAGCAAATCAGTTGTAACCTTGAGTTTGCCACTAGCTTCCCATCCATTACCCTTCTCTTTCCTCTCTGCAGTAGCACTTACATTACAAATTATGTCTCCTGTTTTCTACAAGAGATAACCCAGATTCCTCCAGTTTTCTTCAGAGGCAACATTTCTAGATTCCTTATCACTTTTACTGCATTCTTCTTCAGTTGATCTGCATTAGAGTTGATTATTTCTACCTAAGTACAGAATTTTGAACTTATCTCTGATGAATCTCAACCCATATTTTTCAGGCCATATCTCCAATTTGTCATGATCATTCTGAATTCTTATCCTGTCCTCCCATGTACTTGCAGTTTCTCCCAGCTTGGTGCAGCCTGAAATTCAATAAGTAAAGTTTTTTTTCCATCATCTGGATCTTAATGAATATATTTAATAGCACCACACTAGGCCATATCCCTGAAGAGCCTCACTTGATTCGTACTTCCATTTCTGTCTGTGACTCATTGTAAATACTCTCTGAAAACAGTTCTTTAACCAGCTTTGCACCCCCCAATAGTAATTTTATATACACCAGGGATTCACAAGTTTGGTTTTTGTTATCATAGAACCATAGAATAGTTTGAGTTGGAAGGGACCTTTAAAGGTTATCCAGTCCAACCCTCCTGCAATGAGCAGGGACATCTTCAACTAGATCAGGTTGCTCAGATCCTCCCCCAACCTGACCTTAAATGTTTCCAGGGATAGGGCATCTACCACCTCTCTGGGCAACCTGTTCTAGTGTTTCACCACCCTCACTGTAAAAAATTCCTTCCTTATATCTAGTCTGAATCTACTCTCTTTTTTTAAAACCATGACCACTTTTCCTGTTGCAACAGGCCCTACTAAGTTATCATTATCATTGTTATTTCCCCTGGGTACAAGTATGAGTCCTGGAAGACAGCACTATTAGAAATAATAGTGGTGGATGGCACCAGTTCTGGTAGTGATCTGGATCAGGCTTGTTTATAAGAGAGTTTTATATGAAATATTGCTGCTTCTTCCTGCTAATACCTCCTTTAAAAGAAAAAAAATTCTGAGAATGAAGCATACAGCAGCCTAAGTTCATCAAACCCAGCCAATCAAAATATATATGTATTTTTTACTTCATATCCCTCTCACAGAAAAAAAGAACATACTATCTGTTACAGATGCTAACTGATCTAATTGCAGTTTTCCTTCCCAGAATGACTGATGCGGAAAAGCATTAGACCTTCAAGCCTTCTCCTCCCCTATCTGTAGACACCATTTCATCTTCTCCAAGTTGTGGACCAACAGCTTCATTCATTTTTCCCTGTTACTAGTAGTGAACCTCTCTGGAAATTTATCTTGTTACCACACCCAAAGACCACCAAAAGCCTCTCCTTTTCGCTTGGGCTTTTCCAGGTCTACCCTTGCGATCTGTACTGAATCAACAAGACTAGTTTTCATTTTTTTTTTTTTTAAAATACTACATGTGAGCTCTTCCTTAGCTTCATTATTTAATTAAGTTAATCTCTACTATACTTTCTGTCCTTCTGCTGCTTTGGGCAGCTTGTACTTATGTTTGTAATAAGGCTAATGCCAAGAACTGAAGGGGAAGAGTGGAGAAGACTTCCACTAAGGATCAGGATGGCAAGTTTTTCAAACCAGTCAGTGAAAAACAGTATTAACGGACAACAAATTAACACTGTGGAACATGCCTTTTCTATCTGAATAATCATTTTAGTTTGATTATGTAGAGGCTGAAAAACTTAATATTTCTGAGAGGTAAGTGGCTCACAAGTTACAACTTTGCCTTAAATTCAGGCATGTCTTTTTTTCATGTTTTTAAAGGCTTTGAAACAATTAAAAACAGTTTTAAATGACCTGATTCAATTAGTCTTTGTTCTTGACAAATTAGCATAGTGTCAGTACAAATGGTGTGTGTTTATTTACACAGGCAACTACATAAGCCTCAATGTAAAATGTCTTCTGACCTCATATTTTCTGTGGGCTAAAATACTTTATGTTTCTGCCAAATACTACTTCTCCCCTCCCAAAATATATTATCATCTGTGTAACACTGATCCAGCCAAATGGAGGCATCTAGGTGGCCTCACCTTAGAAACAAAATCCAAGAAGAAAAAGGTTGTTAATTCACCGGGCTTTCCTTAGATCTACAGATTTTCAATATAGTTACTGCTGACCTTGAAATTTTCTCTCAGATTTGTGGCCTAAGAGATAATGGCAGAAGTGCTGATAGACTAACTAGTGTTTTGGGATATGAATCTTTCTTGAGTTTACTCCCAGTAGCAGTATATCATTCTGTATCTGAAGTATTACCTATTCTAGTACTCTTACCTCTGTCAGCACTATGAGTAGTTATTTCCCTCCATATCATTAAGGGATAAAAATCCTGTAGAGTGGCAGAAAACAATTTTCACTTTGGAACAAGGAGGTGGGGGGGGGGGGGGGGCGTGGAGCAGAGAAAAAGAGAAAGATAACACAATTTGAGTGAGAGCAATAAGCTGTGTTGTGGTGAGAAAGGACTGAAGTCTCAAAGACTGACTGAAAACAAGAGTCTGTTGTTACTTTACTACTACAAGAGATTAAAACAATCATAAGATGCTCCAAGGTGATATCTTTTTCAAAATTTCCAAATAATTCCAGAAGAATATTGATTACCTTACTCATTTGCTCAAAGATAGAAAATAAGGCGTAAAACTAATATTTTCAAGCTTTACTGTATGTAATCAGGTTAGTTTAGTGGCAGGTAATGTGTTCAACACCTCTTCAAACTATATCACTTACCCTTCAAAATTCTGAGTCTCAAATTCTCTTGACAAAAAAAGCACTGAAGTTCAGTTCAATTATTGGGACCAGATCATCAGAAAAGGCATAGCGATTTACACGCAACTATGTCATCATGTCAACTGATATAGCACCATGTATGGAAAGAGCCAAAACAATGCATAACATCTTTTTATATCCTAGGAATCAGACATCAAGTAGCAATGTAAAATTTCCTCCAGGTTCTGTTGACAATTATTTAAAAAAAAAAAAAAAAAATAGAAAACTGTAAAAGATCATATAACATTTCTGGATGCTTGTAAGCTACTGAAACATGAGTTAGAGGGATCATTTCTGGAGTTACGAAGTTCTTTGGTGCTCCTGGCCATCCAGACCTTGACATCTCTGGTAGGAAAATGAGCACAGACATCCACTATTATCAGTTCCCATGGTATTTTGAGGTAGGTATTTGCCATTTAAAAAACTGACTGAGATCTCTGGCAGCAGACAGCACTGAGAGAAGCAACAGCTCTGCTAAAGAAAGGTTGGAAAGCTCTTTGTTTAGGTGTCTTCCACAAACATGCCAAGATCTAAACAACTGCGTGTATTGATTTCCAGTGATCCGTGTCTCCTGGAAGCGAAGGAAACTTTTGCTCAAATGATCCTAAATAATCCAAAGGATCTTCTAAGCAAAGTACTGATAATGCTATGAGACCTGAACAGAGACACAAAGCTTCAAAATTAAGCCTGGAGCAAATTGCAGTTGTGTCCAAATGAAGAGGCTGTACAGCAAAAATCAGGCATCCAAAACTGAGAAAGAGCCCATACAACTGTTAGTTTGTCAGCATTGTGGTCATATTACATCAGATTTAGGTACTGCATCACATAATTACAGCTTTCTCAGTATTTACAACTTGACTTAGCACAGGCTAATCCCTGCATGTTCCATCCTAGCATGCTCCTAACCAAAACTACCATTTCCTTGAGTTCACTGAGGTTCTACTTTTTCCTCTTCACATTTAAGGGTACAATAATGGCTCTGGTCATTCTCCAGATTATTTCAGTTGTTCAATATTAATCTATTCTGGTATATTATTTCAGTGTTTGTTTGAAGAAACAATATTGAGACATAACTTTAAAAAACATGGAGCAGGACATAGAAAATACATTGCAAGTTGCACATCAAGATGACCAGCCAGGACAATTTTAAAGCAGGCAATATTCTCACGACCCCAGGTGAATCAAGAGAAGATGCTTTTAATCAATATACCTGTCTGACGCGCTGCCAAAGATATGTTTTGGACTTACAGAAGTTCTGAGAACCATTTGTAAACATTTTGCTACTAAGGTTTATTTTAAAAACCTATAACGTAGTCTAAATACAGGGAAAAAAAGAATCAGGAACATTTAAAATACTTCTCAAAATGAAGTATGGGAAAAGAGTTAGTTCCCTGAATTTGAGACCAAATTGGCCAAGCTTATTTTAATGCTCTCTTACTTGTGAGACCCTGCCCTGGGCACCCGTGAATGAGGACCAAATCAGCCATCCCAGATACACACACTGACTGAGAGCAGGGGAAAAGGAAGAAAATACATGACCTCATAGTCCCCGCCACCGCCTTCAGTTGTGAAAGGATCCTGAAAATAATTGTAACTATTGTAAACAAGTGAAACTAATATAAAATTAAGTTTCCTGTTATCAGGCTCACCCATGATTCTGGGGAGAGGGAAGGCACTCAGGGATGCTGCAAAGGAATGGATGTTGCTGGGTAGATGCTCAGCCCAGTTTACATACCAAAGGGACTATGCAACTGTCTAGGAAATTACTACTCTCAGCATGTGCTGAGAGTCTATAATATCATATTGCTGGTGTGCTTCCACATTCACTGTTTATTTATTTCCCAAGAGCCTAGGACATTTTTACTTTCATCAGTAAAAAAAGCAGCAACTTCCCTTCATAGCTTTCAGGTCATACAATGTCCACACTGAGGCCATCACATATTGTTTTTTCATCTACGGTGTTTTTTTTTGGGGCGTTGTGGTGTGTGTTGAGAAGGAACAGCATTTGAGAAGGAATTGTATAACTGAGACTACATCCTCTAGCTGTCCATCAGCAACTCCTAGGCAACAAATGCTGCATCCAAGACACTCAATTTTAAATGAAGAGTTAATTACCATTTTTGTTTTTAAGGAGGGGGGAGAAGGAAAAAAATCAGGTTACTCCAACTTTCAGTAATTAAATATTTAACCATAGTATGATTTAATGTATCCTATTCCTGTTTCAGTCTGCTCACGTACTCCTTAAGAGATTTATATGAAAACCAGTACATAATCATTAGCAATTTGTCTTCATCTGTCAGGAAACACATAAGTGTCATCTACATCAAGACGGATCTTTCTGTAGTTCTTTCTGTATATGCAGCTGACAATTGTCACGTTCTGGAGCTTTAAACAGCATAAAGGCTTCACTGATACTGTGTCTAATGGATTCATGCACTTCTGCATTCACATGAATATTTACTGCTAATTATTGTTGTCAATACAGAGCAAGTCAACGAAATGTGGGATTCATCTGGATTTCTGAACGAAGCCAATATTTCATAGCAGTATCTTAAAGCCTCAATACATCCCATGAAGTTTTATCAGACTTGTGCTGTACAGCATAATGGAAATAAATGCCAAAGGCATTAAAAATATAGTCCCATACTTTTCTTTGAAAAACTGGCTCTGTGATCACATTATAGCATAGAATGTAACTTTGTACTTCAAATATTTTTAGTTTCTGTCTCTGTGCATGAGCGCATTGATAAGATAGTGAAACATAAAAATAAGATATAACTGAACAGCTTTCCTGTATGTGCAGCTATGCAAGTTGAAAAGATCAAAATCAGCAGCAGGAGTAAAGCAGAAGAAAAATAAGTTTATGAAGGTCTTACGGGAAGATTATTGCATTACCTCCAGTACAGAAGAGATACAGATCTGATTTAAACTGATTCCAAATCCATTTGGACTTCAGAATAGTTTGGAATGATCTGGTTTGCTCCATTTTGCTGTGAGAGCTCATCTTTTAAACACATATCGTAAATAATAGGGTTTCAGAGAGGCAGAAAATACCAACCAGTCCACCGTCATTTCCCTGGGCTGAATCAGTCCTACCCAACTCAGTTTTGTTTAGAGCCACCTGCAATGGAAAACATGCTGTAATGTAAACTGGGCAGCATCCTCCAGGCAGTCCCTGTACCACTTGACTGTCAGGGACCACACGGGGAACCCTGCACCATAGCACATCCTGCTTGTGACTGACAACTTTGGATCATGGCCGTGCCTTTAAACGCAGAGCGTGTCGTCTGATGTGAGATTCTGTGCTGTGGCAGAGTAGACTCAATAGGACCTGGATATTTATAGGAGGTGATAGTGATCAAAGATATAGCTGGTCACTTAGAGCAAGCTCAAGGAAAGTTAAACAAGTTAATCCAATTTTAAGAAAAACAAACAGAAAACCACAACACATCAAGATCTTAAACTGAAACATCTTGAAACATACATTAGCCAGTATTTCCTGCCAAATTCAATGATGTTTCATTACCAGCTTTCACCCAATTAGCTTTCTCTTTCACATCTCATTTTTCCTCACTTCAGTTCCCAAATCCTGCAATAGAGATCTATCAAGTGGTTAATGGCTGACATGCTTTCAGCTAGAGGAAATTGTCGCGTATGTGTTGCTGATCCTCATACAGATTTCAACTACCAGCTCACCTTAAGCACACTTCAAGAGTAAAGTTCACTTGCATTAAGTTTATTAATGTAAGGTTGACTGCTGAGCTGAATGCATTACTGCAGTAGAAAAACAACTGATCAAAACAGAACAATGATTTTTTCCTCTCTTCTTAAGGAACACTATGGTCTGCTAAAACCATTCCTGCTGAAGTACTTCTTATCCTGAGAGGTTCACAAATAGCAGGTTTTATTCTCTACACTCACAAGTGGCAAGGTGGTTAGTTTTCAGATTTCGTCTTTCCAACAAGGTCATTTTCCCCAGTGATTCAGCACTTCATCATTTCATTTTCTCTCTGAACATTAAAAAGGGGGAAACAATGTCTAGTAGGAGCACACAGACACACATATTTTTGGAGACAAGATGGAGAAGAAAAGGGGCAGGTGCTTTCTGTTGTGCCAAGGAAACGATTACACTAACTGGTTCCTTTATTTAGATGTAGTGCAGACAGTTTGCAGTTTGTCCATTAGAATTGTCTTGCTCTTAATTACATTGACTTTTGAAAGCTTTGATTAATTATGACACACAGCAAAGGTTTCAAGCAGAGAGATGACTATGTCAGTCAACAGCTACTGATCCTGACCAATTTAAGTTAGTGTTTACAGCATTTTAAGTGTCATAATAAACTAGAGACAAAGCTGTCACTAGCAGGATTGTAGATGCTAAGGAACACTTATACTGATCAAAGAAGTCCATGATTACGGAACAGTAGCAATCTATACATTTATTTGTTTGTTTTAATGTGTGGAACTGAATGAAAAAAAAGAGACAAATAATAGATTTTTGGTTCAGTCACTGGAATGAAAATAAATCAGATTAAATACATGTATTTAATGTAGAGATGGAATTTTTCTCCCCCATTGAAATGAAAAAAAATGCTCAATATTTTTTTCCAATTTTGGAAAATTCCACCGTGTGGGGATTGCTTTGGTCCCTATACTGAACTGCAAGCATTTGAGAGCCTATGTAAACTGTACAGAGAGTCAGATGCTTTGCATCTCTCTACTCATTTCCATCAAAACCCTCAGTGGATTTCAGAGGTTGGTGCTAGTACTTTCTGATATCTATGGCACTATTATAAAAAATGATATGCTCTCCTGAGTTGCATAAGAAAAAAATTTGCATTCAATTCCCCCAATAGCCACAGAAGGTTTACATGTCCTTGAAAGCATCACTTGAAGTAGGATTCATTGAAACCTAACTGATAGTCAAGCTTTTCAATGGCTTTAGGAAGCCAACAGAGGAAAATTGAATTGCCCTCTGCAAGTGCTGCTGTCTCTCCAGGAACCACAGATGGCAGCTAGATGACAAGGTTAGACTAGATGCATAAAGTTACAGGACCTGTGTCTCTCTGCCTCATTTTCTACACCTTTAATTTGGTAATGGCAGCAATTCCCAGGGCTACAATATGAGAGCATATTCATTAGCATTTTAAGTCCTGCTACTAATCACAAGTATAGGTGAAAGATTTAAGAGAGTGATGGTCTGGCTTCTCGACTGATTTTGCAGTGCCAATTTTTGTGGCTTCTTAAATCTTACTGTTGCAGCCATTCCCATCTTCTCTGTGTATACTAGGGTTTTTTTCAACCCCCTGATAGTTTCTGGTATTCTTTTTCTTCTTTACCTATATGTCCTTTTTTGATGTCACATTAGTGATTACTTTCTATTTAAATGCCCCCTAGAAATACATATCCTCAGATTTTTTTTTCCTGATAATCAGATGTTGGTATTTTTTTATCATATTTAGTTTCAGCATTACTAGTTGCATTGTAAACTGTAACCTGCAGTACTAGTTTCAAGAATGAAAGTATCTCTGAATGTAAGTCTCTCTTAATTAACTTTATATAACATTTTTCTTTATCACCTATACTGTTACCCCATCAACCTTCAGACAAAAGCTTAGTGGGAATAGACTATAGTACTGTTACCTCAGGCTTCTAAATCTCTCTGCTTGAATTTCAAGCTCTGATTAAACCTGAACTACTCCTCAACTTTTAAACTACTAGTGGGAAGCAGGTCAACTGGGGAAGAAAACAGCATCTCAGGAGAGCATACATCAGCAGCTTTGGGGGTCAGGCAATATAACACAAGAGACACAGAAAATTCAAGAGTCAGCTCATGATATATTGCTTTCCTTACTGCCTTCGAAATGGGGCTCTATCACAACCAGTAAAGTGATATATTGATGCTGTATCTGCCTCATCCACCCCACCAATTCCCCTCTCCAGATCTGACAAGACTCTTGATACAAAATAGAGCCTACAGGTTTTCTAAACTAGTCTCTGGTCACTGAGGTGTCCCTTTACTTTAGAGAAAGTTTACCACTAAGACTTCAAGTTCAGAAATTCAGCTACTTGCCCTCACTCAATTTTAGGGCCAAGCAGTCATGGGACATTGGAAAAAGGAAGCATAAGTGGTGTCTTGATGGGAACCACACCTTCAAGACCTTGTAAGAAGTTGCTTTCAGAGAAGGCATCCAAACTGCACATTTTCTACCTGTACTGGGGCACCAACATTAAAGGATGACAATCAGCACATAGTCCTATGTGTTCTTCAAAGGCTGCACCTCAGACATTAATTACAGAGAAGTAAAAAGCTCATGGCAGTGTCAGAGTGGGTAATCAAACCGAGCAGCACTGAGAAAAAAAAAACGACTCTCTAACAACCATCACTTAAAAAATCATATTACCTACTTCAAGGCATATTCACACACATTGCTTTCCAATCTGACATTTAGTATTAAACAGACTACCTGATACATGTACTCTTTGCATACAGAAACACCTGTACAGCCAGCCAACCACAGGGGAGCACATATAACCAGTAAGTAACTTGAACATATGCAAGGACATCTAAGTGAAAGAACTCAAACTTCTCTGCAATTAGACCTTCCCCTCACTGCACAGGATTTTATTTCTGACAATAAAGCTGTAGGCATATGAAAATTAAGAGGTCCAACCTTTCATCTACAGTCTCAGTTACAGGAACAAATTTTACAGTTTAACTACAAATATCAAATATCATTTCAACAAACAGTTCAATGAAAAACAAAACTATTAAAGCTTAATTATCCATATCTTTGATTTAACAGCTGAATAACAAAACCTACCTCTCTTCCGTCTTTCCTTGAACAGACATTTCTCAGCATAACACCCACCAACTTGCCTTCTTTTCCCCCTTCCCAGGGGACAGAATGGGCTGTTTACAGGCCTGCCCAGGCTGGTTGCTTGAGTAGTTATTTTCTCCTTGCTACCACGTGGGTGTTACATACTGCAGTTATGTGCAATATATTGCACCTGTTGTAACAAACAAGCCAACTTTCCATCCTTTTGGTAAATTTGTACAATCTCTTCTGCCTTCTCTTCACAGGGTAACAGGTTCATAACAGTGAACAAAGATGAAAGCACTGAAGAATGCCAGGTCCTCAGGGGTACTGAGTCAGAAATCCTCCAATGATTGTGGAAGGGGCAGAAAACGAGCTTTTCCTGATGGCAATGATCTTTAAATTACTGTCCTAATTAAACATTTCCCAACCTGAATCCAGAAGTTCTTAATCAGAGATGGGAGTATATATTTCACAAAAAGCTATGCTACAGGTGTAGCAGAAGAATATTCTCTCAGTTCCCTGTGTTGTGGGTAACTTCACTCTCTATCTCCTCCTAGTAGTTTGATTTGTTTATATCTGTGTCCCCAAAAAGACAACTCTTCCCACTCATCTTAACCCACTTCTCTCCATTTCTAGAGCAAGGCAAACTTACCCATAACACTTTGAGATTCTTTTTCATTTTCTATGAAGTTTCTGTAGTGACTTTTTGTCCTTATCTCATCTGTTTCGAGCCTCTCTCCTCTCTAACATCTATGACAGTTCTTTTAAAAAACTTATTATATTCCCATCAATACCTACCTTCAGTGTGACACTTTGTAGCCACTGTAAAAAAGACAGCACAAATGACCAGGCTTCAGAGAACAAATTCACACAAAATGTTACTCATGGTTTATCAGGAGAAAGACATAAACAAACCAAAAATAAAATGGAGCTTTCTAGGCTGAGATTGTCATAAACTACCTTGAAACTGCTGTTCTCCAAGTCTCACTTAAAATTAATGAGATTCAAACATTTGGTAACACAGATTTTTATTTTATATGCTCCTATACTTAATCATCAAGTTCAGCATAGGCAACATCTTTTTGCTTTGGGTTTGCACAGGACTTGGCAGAGTGAAGTCTAGAATTGTTCTGCCTCTGCTACAAATGATGATTACAGTCTCTCTTCTCTAGGAGTAATTTATTTGTATTTTTCTAAATAGTCATTAGTGAAACATTATTGAACTCATAAAAAAAGGAATGAAGGGTAAATTATGTTCCACTAACGAAGACATAGAGAGAGAGATTCATGTTTTTCTATTTTGTATCTCACATCCCCATGGAATTTGCCTCAAGAAACTTTGATGTAATACCCCATGATCTACTTATAGATCTTTCAGATGGCTTTCAAATTTCAGAAAGAAGGGGGGAGGGTAAACAAACATTTTTAAACTAGGTGTGATTTTCTGCTTTTTCCTTGGCCGGCTCTGCTAAATATTTTCATTACATAATCTCAAAAGAATAAAAGAAAAACCCACCTTGTTAATACTGCCAAAATATATCAGACTTAGAAGGGTTGAAAACACCCAGCAGGGCAAGAACATACAAAAGAATTCTATAACATTTGTGAAATGCTTAAATCCCAAATCTGCAAATTTGTTTTTATTTTTAGCTTGTATCATGGTGGAAGACGATATTTTTTTTTCCAAAGTTGTTTAAAAGTAATTTATGTCATGACCAGTGTCTTGACTTTGAACTCATGAAACACAAAGAATGGCAGCTTAAGATCTCAGTTCCTATTTTACCAGTCACATTGTGCACTTTGCTTTGATCTCAACCAAATTTAGCTGACCTTTCAACAAAACCAGGATAGAATCAATCCAACTGCATGAAAAGTTTAGTCTTCTCAACCTAATTAAGGAAGAGAAAAGCAACCACTTGAAGGACTATTTGGATAACTAACAAAACCAAAGACTGAGGAGAAATTATTGACATGTAGCCAGTCCTGATCCTAGTAACGCCTTCTCTTCAGCTGAATCAATTAAATCAAATGGTTTTTTTTTATATTCAGGGAAGTATGTTGTCACTAGTGAGTTTCTTTTATGGTACCATCTTCTTGTCTTCAGGCTACTCATCTATACTGGTTCTTATAATCAAACTTTTCTCAAAAGTTCATTACTTTCTAATTTTTTCCCTTCTATCAATGCACATTTATTTCAGAAATGCTCCTTAGGTCTTCCAGCTCTCCTTTTTATATAATGAGACTTATTTTTCTGTTTTGTGGTTACTTTCTTGCCCCCTTCCTATGAAAGGGACGCCTTTCATAGCTTTTTATGCAAAGATGTAGGATAGAAAGAACTCAAAGCTTTAGTCTCATTCCCACAAAACAAAATCATGCATTTACTCTGTTTTTTGGAACAACTGCTTAATCTGTCAGGTCTTTATCATAAGTCATCTTGAAAACACAACTGGAAAAATCACACAACATGACTATATCTTTCCCAGGATAACTTACTGCAGATGTGAGGTTAGCCCAAACAATGCAAGTCTGCTCACGAACAGACTTTATCACCGTCACCAGGTTTAATTCCATAAGCTGTATGCATTAGTTGCCCATGGGAAGTCCCATTTCACTTTTAGACCATGATCTCAAAAGTATTTAACAGCATTGGGAGATTTCATGTCAGTACTCATTCTCCTGTAAATTACCAGCTGTGGAGAGCAATGTGGGACCTTGACACTGATTCTTCTCTCCCTTCAGTGTCAGAAATCTGTTTAACTTGGTGGAATTGCATTAGTGGAAAACCAGATAATGGTCCTAACCCAATAAGGCATATTATTTGTTTGCTTTTTGTCTGGTGTCAGTCCCATAGAAGTTAGCCAGCCTGAGTGTATTCCAGAATAGCAATGCTTTTTGAGTAAGGATTGGAATATAAAGCTATTTAGCCTGAATATTTCACCCCAGCCTGATATAGAACTATATGTTTATAATTTAGGAACCTATGATTTAGGACAGAGAGAGAGAGAGGGGGAGAGAGGGAGAAAAAGAGCTGACTTGAATAACTTCGTTGATGTGCCTGTTATAGACAGTTTTCTTAGGAAAGGAGAACCATTATAAAAAATGACCACATTACCAGCCAGTGTCAAAGGAGGAAGCATTGAGAAAGTAGATTCTATTTAGGAATACCAGTTAAAGATTTGTAATTAAGCAAACTGAATTTGGACCATTGATCATGTACTGACTGCTAAAAGAAGATACTAGGCTATAAAAGAGACTCCTGGACTCTAGACCAAAGCAAATAATAAAAAAATGTTAGGAGTTGCCTAATCTGGAAGCCCAATAGAGGAGAGATTGCTGCAGGTGCAGCCAGTGAGGCTAAACATGCATTCCCAAGAGGCACACATGCACACACAATACTCTATATACACATGTAAACACACTTGGACACACAAATTAAGACAGAAGCTCTCATGCAGACATAGATGGCATAAACAGCCTGATGCTATTCCCCGCCCTGGCTGATCAGGATGATGATCCATTAGTGGGAAATATATATATATTGTATACAATACAGATCTCCCCAGTAGCTGGGTTTAGCAGTTTATTCAGTAACTGGCCCCTTGATCCTCCATCTCTTCTTGCCTCATGCACGCACACACATATCCAAACAGGTCTCTCAGTCGACTCCCAGGCCCCACAGAGTTCCTCCTGTATTTGGCTTTGATCTTTCTGATCCCCCCAGCTGTCAACTTGCAGACCCTCAGGTCTCTGTAGTATCTGTCCCAGACAGAGGTGGTATAAAAATACACAAGCTAACTCAAGCCTACTGCTGTAGCCAAACAGTGCTGTGTCATGCAGACACAACCATGCAGGTCTCAAAAGACCCTCTCGTCTTACAACAGAGCTCTCAGCATCCAAAAAACACAGTTCACCTGGTCCTCCCGTTTTGCAATTTTTTTGCCCCAGGATTCCCTGAAGAGTTCAATTGAACAGTATGGAAATGCCCATGGGAATGCTGGTAATAAATGGAAACTTATAGTATAGAACCTTTTATCTTATGTTCCTTTAAAACAACATAGGCCACTCAAAGTTTTAATTGTCGTGCAGACATGAATGCACTGGCTAGATGAGACTTCATTTACCATGAAATGCTGATGAGGTTAAAAGTTCTGTTCTCATTTCTGAAAAGTGTCATAACTGACCACATCTAGAGCTGGACCTAATGTTTAGAGTTTTCTTTCCTCCAAGAAAGCCTGAATTAGCTGTAACTCAAAATGGAAAAAATGCCACCACAGAATATCTGAGAACAAACCTGAGTGTCAAGAAAAAATACATAATATGTAAAAACAGTGAAGTAAATATCACAAAGAGCATGGCAGAAAGCTGGTTGCTTCCATCACTTTTAGAAAGTCTAAATTAAAGCACTGGTGCTGTAGCAAACTGTTATGCATGGAAAGTGAAAGTGGGTTACATAGTGTGGAGCATATTCCATCTTTCATTTCAAGAATAAAACCAGCTCTCATTTGTACCAGTCCAAATCTAACACACCTCAACTAATTCACCAGAAAAGTTCATTGTGCAGTCCAGAGCAAAAATAATAATCTGAAGAAAATTCTAGTCTTCATTAGTTATTCCTGATCAATTCAAAAATTCCTCTAACCTTATCCCCAAATTAACTGACAATTATTATCAAACTAGAACCCCTATGGACAGAAGCTACCTTCCACAGGTTGGTTGGCCTGTCTTATAAAAAAAGACTCATAGTAAGTCCATACAATCTTTAAATCACATGAAGAACGGCATTTTAAGCCTTCTCAGACAAACACAGCTGACTGCCTGCCTTATCTCTGTAAGTATTAAGTCTATGATAAATTGGTAGTAATTTATGTAGGTGTCCAAATAATGGGGTATAATGAAGAGGAGAATAGAACGATGTAAAAACTGTTACATACTATTTTGAATTAATACAGTCTCAAGACAGATTACCAAATTAAAAGAAAAATGTTTTGATGGCATTCTGTGTGATCAAGATTTTGTCTGCTTTGGAAATTGTGAGCAGTTGAACCGTATCAGTGGAAGATAATTTGCGAAGGAGCTCAGAAATAATACACACACACACAAAAATCAAAAGCCTGCAAAGGAATATGTAAGATTTTCAAGTCTGTTTTTGAAGCAGGGAAAACAAGAATATCTTTATATTGTTGCTTGTAGAAGGTGTGAAGATTTAGAAGTCAAACTCATTTTTTTTTCCCTAACCTAAAGCCGTCTTGAAGAATAGTGAATGCTAAAAAGCACAACTCAGTCTTTACCGTAGTAGAGGTTGTAAGTTCCTTTAGGACAGGTGGAGGATGGTTTGGGCTTTGCATTACAACTTTTAGGACAGGTTAAGTTCTCCGTTCCTCGACAGACTTTCTCTATGACTTTAAGTCCTTCTTGCTTATGCCTCAGATCCCTGTTTCTAAAATAAGGATAATAGCATTTTTCTGCCTCTCCGGAATTCTGGGTGGATCAATACATTAAGGATGCGAGGCATTCAGATATGGAGGTGATGTGGGCTGTACATCTCCTAGATGGATGGCTGCTGAGTGGAAGCCAAACCCAGAGTTTTAGAATATCAGAGAGATTTATTATTCTGGTCCTTAAACAGTGTGGATCTGCATGAAGAAAATATGACCTTGAGATTCTGCAACTCCTATTTTGATTGCCTCAGTGCCCAGAAAAAGACTGTAAATTAACCCAGACTCCCTCAATTTTTTGCTTCATTTGGGATTCCCATTAAGTGACCATCCACCTGCACTGACCATTACCCTCTTACACTGTTAGTTAAAAGGGAAGAAAAAGTATAATCCCCTCAACATAGTTATGTGCTTTGGCCTGATGTGATGGCAGGGACTGTAACACCAAGTGCAATCTGGTGATACTCTGGAACTGTAAAAAACTTACAATCCCACACTGAAATTAGGTAGGTGTGTCACTTATTTGACACTTAAAGTGTCATTCCTCATGTACCAGTGACTCATATACCTTTGCCTCTCAGTTTCCCATGAGCCACAAAAAAAACACATTTAAAAAAAAATTCTTTTCTTCTGTCCCATCTTCCTGATCCATTAAGATATTCCAGCAAAGACTACTGCAAATGTAGACAAATGGAACAAACTTGTGAAAAAATGGAAATGGATATGGTCCTACTTGGTTTAACTTTTTCATTACATTTTAAAACGTTAAAGCATGTCTACCAATACATCCTACCAAACTCAGTACATGTCTAATTAAAGATAAAATGGACAAAACACTCTCAGATTTAGAGAACTATTGTAGCTGAATAAGAATTCAGTTCAGGGTCAGAAAGTAGAATTCAGATCTTATTTCTTAAACACATGAAGTAGGGAGGTAGGGGACGTAAAGATACCTGGAAATCCAGAAATATGACTTGAAGCAGCAAACAAGAACAATATCTGAGAGGGCAGGGTGCTGGAAGTTCAAGTTTTATATTCTTCATTTAAACATGAAGGAGGGTTAGAAAGTGTTATTACCTTCCTTATGTTCATTCACAGAACACTGTTAAAATATCGGAGAGAATTATTTTATTTGGACTGAATGAACGGAAGCTATGAAAACTGAAGAGAAGTAGGGAACAGCATATATTTCTATCTTAAACACTTTCCCATCACATCCTCAGGACAAAGTTCATCTGCTATCACAGAAATAAACTGCCAAACAAAAGAGAAAGGGAATGAGTCAAAGTGGCTGAAATCTCAGATCACAGAATCACAGAATGGGTAGGGTTGGAAGGGACCTCTGGAGATCATCTGGAGATCAACTCCCTGCCAAAGCAGGTTCCTCTAGAGCATGCTGCACAGGGTCACATCCAGGCAGGTTTTGAATATCTCCAGAGAAGGAGACTCCACAACCTCCCTGGGCAGCCTGTTCCAGTGCTCTGTCACCCTCAAAGTAAAGAAGTTCCTCCTCATATTCAGATGGAACTTCCCAAGTTTCAGCTTGTGTCTGTTGTCCCTTGTCCTGTCACTGGGCACCACTGAGAAGAGTCTGGCCCCCTCCTCTTGACACCCGCCCCTAAGGTATTTGCAAGTATCGATAAGATCCCCCCTCAGTCTTCTCTTCTCCAGGCTAAACAGACCCAGAGATAATACAGCATGGATGGTTACTAGATTCGTATTCTTTGCTCAACAGCTAATGTATTCAGTCTTTATTGATTCACTTGACCAATACTTATGCTAGACTTATGCTACATAACAAATAAGATGTCAGGGAAAGCAGTATATCATTGTCTGCTCTTTATGCATAAGCACTCCAAGAATTCTTACAAAGCCTTAATATGACTTAAGCACCAGCATAATAAATAAAATATTTTATAGTCAGGACTAGATGGCTTGGCCACTAGAGCATTTATAACACAAAAACATAGAAATTGCACCAAAGGATTACTAAGGTCACAGAATCAAAACCACAAAAATCAGCCAATATACTCTAGTGTGCATTATAATATATTTTCTAATTAAATGAGCTCATGCTTATTCTTTATTGTTGCTTTCCACAGAATAGATAGTGCTGAATTTCCCCCTGAGTTCTTCAGTGATGCTTATTACTATAGTAACCAAATGCTTCACAAACATTAAATAATTTTCAAAACATTTCTGTGGAATTAAAGCTGTCTGGATACAGTCCTGGACAACTGGCTCTAGGTGGCCCTGATTGAGCAGGGGATTTGGACCAGATGACCTCCAGAGGTCCCTTCCAACCTCAACCACCCTATGATTCTGTGAAAAATATTGTTTTATTCATTTTGTTGAAAGACAATTGAGGTAGCGGACAATTAAGGCTGCTCTTTTTGGATTTCCCTCTCAAAACACCTCTGTGTAATATTTTAGGCACATATGCATTTGTCTCTTCAAACAACATCTCTCTCCATCTTTAGTTTAATGTTTTTGCCGATGAGACACAGAGTTTTTCCTCAAGTTCCAAAGAATTGATGATCTCCAGACTGAACCAGCAATCACAGGGGTGGCAGCTAGTAAACTGTCCTAGCATTATCTGAGGAGTTTTAAGATTTTCTTGGGGAGAGTCCATTTCCAAGGAATTCCTCACCTTTTTTAATCATGAAACAATATAGTCAGCTCCATGTCTCATTTCGTAAATCCGTCCAGGAACAGCTTTGTGTTAATTTTACATCTCACACAGTGAATAAAATAATAATCCCAAGAAGGTGCAAAGGGGACTGTCTCCATGTCTTATATTCACGTATTGTAATTGGTGTGCATAAATGCATAGAAACTACTTTAGGGTTACAGAGACCACCACTGTTCAGACAGTTTCTGTCTTTTGTGCTTGAATTAAGACACAGGATACCTGTGTTAAAATATTAAATAAAATTTGCAGTTTTCTAGTGTTTACAGCTACCTATAAACAAAAAATACATCCAAACCCAGTATAAGAAATTATACTGACATCCACATGGTTCACAAGTGTGCTTAGTGACTCATTTCCATCACACGATTCTCTGCTAAGTAATCTAGCAAAGTTACTGATAACCCTAGGGGATATTCATCCTTTACAGGAATCAAAAGAAGAGCAGGATGGACACACTGCATTTCTCAGATATTTGCTGCAAACAGAACTCTTTCCTCAGACGAGGTTTGAAACCAGGCTGAGGTGTAAGATGCCTTACACCCCTGGATACAAATGTGTTTGTTCCCAGACTTGAGTTGTTATTCTTCTGTGATTGCCCTTTTCTTGAATCTTCTTGAATGTAATCACACCATCCATTCCCATTTTCCCCATTTTAGTTTTCTCTTTCACCTTCCTTGACTGATTAACTTCCCCTCCTCCAGCCAGCTCCTGCTTTTAAGTGTCCCTCTTTAGCTCTTCAGGAGATACCAGTCTCCATTCTTGGTCCAACCAGTCAGTACCCAATCCTAATACTAATCAGTCCCAGTTCTTTTGTTTTTCTTGCCTGCTCTCCAGTTCTTGGGATGCCCATCCTAATCTATTCATTCTCAAACCTCTGGCTATAATCCTATTAAGGTGCTTTTACCAGATAGTTTTCCCTAAATTAGCATGTCTACATTTTGTATTTACTGTAGGGAAAAAAGGCAGAAACTTCTGTGAGTGTCCTCCTTCCTTCTCCAAAACCCACCCTGGAAAATTCAACACAGAGAAGTCAGCAAGAATAGAAAACTTCAGCTCAAAAAAAGGCTAAATCTTGTTAAGTCATAAACAGCTAAACACACAGCTTTACAACAGGAAGAGTCAGGAAACAATATTATTGAGTCACTAAAACATAAAACAATACCACTTTTATTAAAAGCATTTCTTGATCGGTCAGTGGGTTACACACCTAGGTACAAACAGTGCACTTACCAAATCTGAAGAGGGGACTACAGTGCATTCCTCATGTGACTAAGGCCAATTTCTATCCTGCTGTGTCTCTGCTTTGTGTATTGAAGTGAACTTCTTGTTCAACCTGCACAGAGGAACCCAGTGCTAGAACCACACCTTCTACAGTAAAACAAAATGAGGGAGGGTTTGCCTTCCCTGCCCGCCCCCGCCCCCACCCCAGACTGTTAAATCACAGGTGTAGAAATGTGGCTATTACTTTCAAACCATACCAGCACCAGAATGTCAGCCTATCATAGCAATGTATCACATTTGAATTGCAGATCATAGGCTCAGCTGCTGTGAAGGAGAAAAAGGCCAAAGACAAACAAAAGTTTTAAAAAGAGGAAAAAGAATCTCAAAACCAGATATCTAAAAATTAGAGTCCAATACAGGCAGAAGTTTAATTCACAAGGCATTTAGCTACAGCAGCTTCATAGTAACCTGTTCCCCAGTTAGGTTACAACTACTCTAAGTTACGATGGGATTTTGTACCATCTGAGCTTCAGAGGTAAAAAGGTTTTGGGTATGAGCTTTGGCCTAAAGCTTGCCTTGTCTAGGTGGAATTTTAGGGGCTAAGGAACTTTGTCTTGCCTGACATCACAGCTGAAACAAAAACAAAGAATCAGTATTACGCCAAGTAATTCAGGGACTTTAATAGACCTCTCTCAGAGCCAGGCTTCCAGCCTAGGGTCAGAGTTACAAAGCCAGCAGCCCCAGCATAAAGCAAGCTCCAGTGCTGTGATGGCTTTTTGCAGCTAGGCAAAGCTTTGCAGGTAACCGGATCCCAGTGTCACGGAACTCCAGTCATTTGGCAGGCAGCAAACTACTTCATCAAATTACTGCCATTGAGTCCAAATCATTAAACAAACTCTCAGAAACAGCAAGAGGTTAGCTATCACAGACTTCCAATTTTGTTATTTATAGCAACAACAAAAGACAAATAATCATGTTGTTGGAAGCCTGTATCCGAACAGGCACACTCACATGATTTTTTCAAAATTATGCTGGTGCCAGATTGAAAGTACAGTTACAATAAGCAGAAAAGCTCGGTTTTTTCCCTCTTTAAATTCCTATTTTTCTTTCTAGATCTTTCCAGCAACTTCCTAGCTACTATTTAACACCCTGCTTTGGCACCACCACATCAACTTCCGACAGGCCCACGTTCACAGTGGAAGCTCCTAATCCCTACAACACGCTCTTTCCCATCTACCAGCTTCCCTGGGATATGAAGAGCAATTCCACCTACTTTAACACTTCTCTTCGCATAAAGCATATAGCTGGGTCAGGCAGGCAATGTCTGTGCAAACAACCTGGTAGAATTTAGCAACGAAGCAGAAACAGCTGACGAGATCCTCAATATTTTCTCAAAGTGCTGACAACAAGCTCGCCGCTTTGAGTAATAATGCCAGCAGATTAATTAAATGCTGATGAGAGTCTAAGAAGCAGGATCAAGTAAAATAGATATCGTTGCAGTGGGAGGAGAGAAATACAGAGTAAAATCTTCTTCTGGGTTCTTATACCCCAGACTGTGTGGAACACATGCCTTATTGACAGTAGAGCCTCTATGGTATCTTTTCTTCCTGTGCTGTCACAGGCAAACAAAAACATGAAGAGGAGGAGTAAAAAGAGCTTGCATCTGGTAGAAAAATGAGCATAAAAGTGACTAAAAGGAGGCAAATATTATATCCCTTTACAGGGCTGTGTCTACAGTGTTGGCTGAAATTTTTGTCTCCCATGCTAATTTACTGTCTACGCCATTGACTTTCAGTCCTTTTTCATTGAGGCCACTCCATGCCTGTCTTTCTTACAGTCCTCATGGGATCCTGTTCAGTACACGTTGTTTCCTTTTTCTTAAAGTTATTCCTCTTGCATAAATGCCATTGTTGCACCTTATGCCTTTACTATTTACCATGACCAAAGCTTTAACATGCCCTTTACTGTTCACTCTGCTCATTCTAGTGCTAGGTACCATATCCTCTGCCCATCTTGTTTATTTAGATGACAGTTCTTCAGTGCAAGTTGTGCCGATGTCTCTGGGTTTGCAGAGAATTTAGCACTACTTGCCATATTTTTAATGGCAATTATAATACAACACAACAAAATACATAAGCCATAAAAAGAGTACTTCAGGACTGAAAATAAGAGTCCTAGAAGAAAAGCCTTCAGGCTTGTTCAGTCTTGAAAAGAAATTAAGAATGGAATTTGTGGCATTATTGAGAACAGCAATAAATGTGTGCAGTAAGATCCTATATTATTTTAATTTTTGGACTAGCCATGATCGTATAAAAATCTGACTTCTTTTACTCTGCAAAGTTAAAGTCTAGATAAACCCAGGCTAAGCCTGTGCTTTCTTGGAATTCCATAGAATTATGTGGTGATACTGCAAAGGCTTGTGTCTTTGCAGGCTTGAGGCTCAAAACTTCTCTAAAAAGAGAAAGTTTTGGAAATTACAGGAAAACTGAGTGCAGTTTCCGCTGGTTAAAAATTGTAATGAATCAGGTTAATCAAGAGAATGTGTTTATACTGTGTTGATGTCATATACATAATTCTATGGTTGTATTTTAAAAACTCCTTATGAGACAGACAAACTTTATTATTCCCATTTTATAGAGAGTATTAAGATACAGAAAGAAGAGCCTATCATCATACCCAAAATCTGCAGTAGGGTCAAAAATTAAAACAGTAGTACTGTTCAAACCATGAGACTATGCTTCAAATACGAATTGCTAGATAATAAACATTTTCATGAAGTACTAATTGATTATGCAGTACTGCTGGATATTACTTTTAATGTACTACAGATGTTTGGATACTTTACACACTAGATTTCAAATCGTTCATAAAATGAATGACCAGGTGTAGAGAACCTCATAAGAATATTTAATGCCTTAGCTTTATGTTTTTTTTTTTCTTGCAGTTTCATACAGTGAAGCTACAGGTAAAAATATATTTAATTATCTTTCTCCTCTAATGTGCCTTTATAAGTTATTTAATTGTGCAAACATACACGCAGAAATATAATATATAATCATGTGAAAAAGAGCTCTGTGGTATCATAGAATACTAATGTACCCTGAAGCTTTTTTATTACTAAGCTGTGAATTGTACCTAGAGAGGCACTGAGATTACTGATGCAGAAAGCAGCAGTTTCTCAAGGTAGGTCTATTTTTTTAATAATCCAGTGTTATGCCTACCACTTTCACCAAGTGGTAGGCATTCATCCCTTCTGCAATTATGTTTTTTCCTTATACAAAGTATCTTCCCAGCTCTGGTACAAATAAGGAAACACTACTCCCCTTTGGGGTTGTGTGTGGTGGCCAGAGCTACGCCCAAAGCACAGAATAGGGCACTATTCAGATTACTTGCTCTGGTGCTGACCTCCTAGGTGCCCTTTTAGCTACTTTATATATACTTAAACAACATTCCCAAATAAATCTCTTTATAATATCATTTTACCCACTACACTATTTTGGGACAGACAATTTCTTGAATAGTTGTATGAGCTGAAACTAAGGAGTTTGAGACAATCATCTCATCCTGTTGCTGTTGTGAAAAGTGACAGTAGAAGACATCAGAAGATTCATCAACCCATATGTGTCAGATCTGCTAAAGTTTTATAATGGATTGAGCTTGGCAGAGAGCCTGTTCTTGGTTTGCACATGGAGAGGTGAAATATCAGTTCTGATGCTTGACAGAGAACAAGACCACTCATGGGTGAAGTAAAAGGAAGAAAATCTCCAAAACTGAAGGAAAGAAGACATATGTATGTCACTTCTGTATTCTGCCCTGTTTAGATGCTGCACAGAAACACGGATGAAGCAAAAGTATTATTGAGAAAACCCTCCTCCTTCAGGCTAAGGACACAGGGAAAGTATCTTTCTTGAAGTCTGCAGCTAAGCAGATATTCCACAGACCTCATTTGCTACTGAAACGTAGGATGTAGGACCAAAACAGCAATTAAGTATTTAAAGTCATAAGTGGATCAAAGTGCCTTTAAGAACAGGAAGCAAATATTTAAGTTTTTAGAATTAAGAGTTTTAAATAGTGAATATATATAAGGATTAGGGAATATATACAAATCCTCCACACTTCCTAAGGAGCTTGCCTTGATGCCATGCATAAAATAACTGCCTACTGTACAGTGTTTTGCATTATCTGCCAGCCACCAACAAGCACAAGAAGTAAATGAAACTCCGGTCATGGCCTGATGGCAATTCCTCTTTTCCTAAGAATAGTCTAATGGAAAGGTCTCTGCCACAAAGAGCAACCCAAATAATGCAGTTCTTGAATTTCAGTCATGGATATTTCAAGCACCCATGTTTTGGCGTTGTGGGTCAAACCAGATGAAGACTGGACAGAATTGTAGAACCCACATGTGATTTTAACATAATCTTGTTTTCTGAAGGTTGGGAGATAAAAAGAAAGATATAGTTAAATCTTAAGATGAGAAATTATTCCATCCAAATAATCTAAGTAGAAGGGTGCAATTTTAATTATTATAACAGGATGTAATTGTGACTAAATTGAGAAGTTGATTATTCACAAAATAATTGTGCTATTCTTCTACAAGTAAAATGAGACAAAATGTATTTTGTGGTTCGGAAGTTTAGCTAATACTAATGCAGTCACTATATTTACTGATGTGAATCTTATTCAATAGTCAAGTGAGTTCCAATCAATTTTCTCATATAAGGTGCATGTACGAATTTTAACTGCAAATTAGATACATGTCATCTGTTGGCTCTTTTGGGAAATAAGAAATCCCTCTACAAGATCATCAAATTAGTTTTCACCAATTGTATGAAATGATACTAAGTAATACCAGGCTATGTTTTATTTATTCAAAAATCTGCATCAGGAATTGGTAAGTAAAACCCAGCAAAACAATCCCAAGTGTAATTCTTATGAAAACGTCTATTTCAAACCATTGAGCGAATGTGACAATTTTTAATTACTTGGGCACATGTACGACTCACACACAATCTCTGTAACAGATTAGGAGACAGATCTAGATTTACATCCCAACTGAACCGTTATAAACTCAGTGATCCGGAGGTATAATGAGGCATAATCTGCTCCTCCTTAATGGGAAGCATCAGATTGTGTAGCCATTTTAAATCACCTGAGGTAGGACATGACCACCGAGCAGTAAGCAATAATGTAGGGACGAGAAAGCCTCATAGATCTTGCCAGCGAATTTTTGCATCATATAGTACTGCTTCTAAAACTCTTGAATACTTGACTACAAATAGGTCAAAAACTGGCATCTTCATAACCTCTTCACAACTGGCATTTTCACCTCTCACACAGAAACCTAATATAGTTTACCAAATTAAGTTACTGTAAGATATATGACCACATTTATCAAATCAAAGTGTATCTACTCCAAAAAACCTTAAATGACATTAGAAGTTATTTTTGTGTAAAGACGGAGTGAAATTTGAGATCTGAGAACTGCAGCTATCAATTATAAATGAAAAGGGAACTCCACAAATAAAGACACCTAATCTGAACTAGGTAAATAAACAATTTTCTAGTGGTGTGACTGAATAGGATAAACTTGTTTTGTGGTCCTGTAACTAAAAAATATTTTCTTTTCCCACTTCCCATATTTTAAACTTCCTCTTAAAATTAACTAATTATTAGTATTAATTTATTTTAGTGGCTATGCCCATCAATAGTTGGGGATTTTTACAGTCTTTTATAAAATTATTTTGGCTAAAATTACTCAATTTCCGCCTGGACTCAAAAATACTTTAGTTTCTTGATGTCCATTTGTAATACTCAAAAAAAACCAAACCAAATCAACTAATCAACCAATATACCACACAACCATATTCCTAATAAATTCTAGTAGATTTTCTAAAATAAATGTGATGTGTTATCTCTCCATGAAGACAATGGGGAGAGGTAGGTACCTCCAAAAGACAAGTCACAGCACAAATTACAGCCGACATAGAGAGTGTAGACCCTCTACACGGGTCAGATCAGCCAAGGATGTCCTAAGAGTGTGCTGTTGCATCCTAATCTCCATGGAAAATGGAAAATAAAAGGAGGAATCTGTTTCTCTCATATGCTATTTGATAAATTCACTATACATTTATCTAAGAATACATATTCAGGCTACTGTTTGAAAAGAATACCTATCTACATCCTTACCAACAGTGCTGATAGAGATCATTTCAATGTCTGGCACCACTTACAACCTTCTGAGTCTTATGCAGTGCCAAAGAACAGCTATTTATGCAGTGTCTTTTTGCATAAAAAGACACCATTACCTAAGGGTTCGTAGGTGAGGAATGCACGTCTGCAATCATGCTTCCAAGGGACCTTGAGTACTAGTACTGTCTGCAGAACTGGGCTCAAAGGGGACAGGAAGGAGGGGAAGGTGTGAGAGACAAATGGTGTAGCAAGAGAAACACCCAGTGGACTGTGTTCCTTATCAAAGGTTTCAGTTAGCTTGTTCTACTTCAATTTTATGCCTTTCCTCCACAGAAAAATGATATTCACTGTGAACATAATGAATGCATATTGAGAGCTAAGTATAAGTAAATATGTAAGTGTTTTCTAAAGATACAGCAAAAATTACACAAACAGTGCAATAACTGGGAAAACAAGAGCTATAAGAGGAAATTCTGAAATACCATTAATACAAAAATATTTTGCTATTTTTGCAAAAATATTGGGCGTACAGCACATAACCAGACTTCCTCAAATAACTTAAATTCTGTTCTGCCAGAATGTTCTGAAGGGGGATGACAAATAAACCACCTTTAAAAGAGTATTTATGTGGGACAACAGATAATAACTAGCAGCAAATACAATCTTCCTGTTATTAAATTATATCACTGTAGTCTAAATTAGTCAAGGAGATGTGACTGCTGGAGCTACGAGTTTGTTTTAAAACATCTAATCTTTGTGTATGATTATGATTTCTTATACAGGAAATGAAATATGTATGCTGAACCATTTATTACAGAATCACAGAATCACAGAATGATTAAGGGTTGGAAGGGACCTCTGGAGATCATACAGTCCAACCCCCTGCCAAAGCAGGTTCCCCTAGATCGTGTTGCACAGGGTTGTGTCCAGGCAGGTTTTGAATATCTCCAGAGAAGGAGACTCCACAACCTGCCTGGGCAGCCTGTGCCAGTGCTCTACCACCCTCAAAGTAAAGAAGTTTTTCATCATATTGAGATGGAACTTCCCATGTTTCAGTTTCTGCCCATTACCACTTGTTCTGTCACTGGGCACCACTGAGAAGAGTCTGGCCCCAGAATATTCAATAATCTGTGATATATAATCCATCTATAGATGGTGAAATAAATCACAAAACTCCCACTAAATTGAATGAAGAGAGATATATATTTTCACACAGATATATATATGTATAAAACACCTTCTATAGGTAGCCAAGTTATTGGTTACTAAATAGAGACTTCATTCAGAGACAGATTTGATATTTTAGCCTTATCCTCCTGCATAAGGCCTAGGAAGATAAATTTGATGCCACCTTCAGCAGGATTTAGAAAGACTCAAGGAATTGTTCTGGCATAACCCTTAAAGCTTAACTGTGTGTAACAGCTTCGTATTCTTCACTTTGGCAAAAGTTACCTCTGCTTGCACGGATTAAGTGATGCAGCAAAATGTCACTGAGTCTTCTGCTTGTATAAGGATCCAACAGTTCAGAGAGAAAATCTGGCTGTGCTGGAGTCAGAAGGAGTTTTGCAGTATTTCAACTTGCTTTCTTGCATTTGAAAGTTAGGATTGAAGGCAAATTACTATGGCTACTGACTCAGCCCTGGCTTGAGGATAGGGAAAAAAGGAGGTCCTGATAGCACTGGCAAGTATTTCATAACATGATAAATTAGGCAGAGAAGAGAGTGGGTCAATCAGTAACAAGATTCATCTTTGTACTAGGATACATGTTTAAACTTATTTAAGCTCATCAAAATTTTTCTAATTATTTTAAATTCTGTATCTTAAATAAGTTTTAAGTCACCTGGTATGATCTCCAAAAATTCTGATTATGTTTGGCTCCAAAGCTTTAAAATGTTACACCACATTTCTCAAATAATTTCAGTAGGAAAAAAAATAAGGTACATTTCAGAAAGGCCAAAATATTTTGTTTTGATATACTCAATGCAAACTTAAGCAATCTTGCATGTTTAACCAATATTCCTTTCCACTATATTCACATCAACATGAAACAGTTTAAAAGTGGCTTCACACAACCAGATTTCTTGAGGAGGTCAGCTGGAACCAAAGTGAAAGCATTTTTTTTTTTTTGCACAGCTCCAGGTATGAGCTGCATATTCAGCTGGCTCAGTAGGAGAAAGAAATTAAAATGGAGAACGAAATAATGACCTTCTCATCATGGTCCTTCCAGATCATTCCTGAAGTACACAGAAGCTTTTACTGTCATCATCTACATAGTACTTGACTGCTTTGTCATTAAATGGGTGAGCCAATCAATCAACACAGGTCCTGAATTCACTGGAAAAATATTGGGTAGTGGAGCTATGCCAGCTCAGAAAAAAAATGGCCCATTGACTTCTCCCTTTCAGTGACAAAGGGAAATGTTCTTTCAGTAACAGGCATAATTGACGGCCTTTTCTTGTTGATTATAAAGGTCAAAAGTCTGAAGAAAAAGTACAGCAAACAGATAAAGAAAAACTATATTTGCTAAAGAGCCCATGAACTATCACTGGCACTGAATACATTGCTTTAGTTTGCACTGACACTCTCAGTGAGGTTCACTAACCGCCTTCTCTTTGGTCTCATTTACCCTATAACCATCATGATAATGGTGCTTACTCGTCTCTTATTACAAAGATGATTCTAAATTTCAGAGCCATAATCTGATCCTTTGGATCAATAAAACATCCAGATCTTGTTTCCATACAACAGTACAGAAATGCAGCAACAGGCAGCACAGTCTGAATTATCACTGTGTGCATGTGTTTTCCCCAGGTTCTTTCTGAACAGCTGTGATGACCTCTTGCTGCTTGCACCAGTTGAGGTATGAGTGATCATCCTCTCTCTTTACAAAGGGAATCGGCAGGACTTTGGGGAGAGATCATGAGTTTTTCCTACAGCACTGCAGTAGGGATGATGCTGAGCACACACTGGAGTCCAGGCTTTTTAAGTGGCCTCAAAGCCATAGGCTTCTTATAATTTTTCCCACTACCTCAACCATCTCAACGCTTCTAGTCCAGATTACTGTAACTGACTCTTAGTCATACAATCATAAAATCATAGAATCCTTTTGGTTGGAAAAGACCTTTAAGATCATGAAGTCTGACTGTTAACCCAGCACTGCCAAGCCCACCACTAAACCATGTCCCTATACACCACATCTACACATCTTTTAAAGACCTCCAGGGACGGTGACTCCATCACTTCCCTGGGCAGCCTGTTCCACTGTTTGACAAACTTTTTGGTGAAGAAAGTTTTCCCAATGTCCAATCTAAATCTCCTCTGGCACAACCTGAAGCCATTTCCTCTCATCCTATCACTTGTGACCTGGGAGAAGAGACCAACACCCACCTCGCTACAACCTCCTTTCAGATAGTTGTAGACAGCAATAAGGTCTCCCCTCAGCCTCCTTTTCTCCAGGCTAAACAACCCCAGTTCCCTCAGCCGCTCCTCATCAGACTTGTGCTCCAGACCCTTCACCAGCTTCGTTGCCCTTCTCTGGACTCGCTCCAGCACCTCAATGTCTTTCTTGTAGTGAGGGGCCCAAAACTGAAAACAGTGTTTGAGGTGCGGCCTCATCAGTACCGAGTACAGGGGGATGATCTCTTCCCTAGTCCTACGCTCTGTCCTTCCCCTGCCTGTATCTGCCACCTGTATCTCCACACTTGCACTTTAGTCCTGGTGTGCCTCATTACCCAGTCTGACAAGCTGGGAATTTGTGGTATGGCAAATAAGAACTGTACATTGTCCTTCTTAATATTTTGAGACCATTTAATTGGGCCTTCTTGTTTTGTACTGGAGAAGCCAGTGCATCCTCACAGAACAGCAGTATATGTATATTGGTAAGCCGTGTAAGATTGTACATTTTTAAAAATGTGTTGTGGAGCTTTTTATCAGTTGTTTTTTTTATACAACTGCTTGATCTCTTTTTGGTGCTAACCCTTTGCAGAAAGCACAGTAGCAACATGTACCATCCCAGCAAGGTTTCCTGGGAGCACAGAAACAAATCTCCTTAAGCAGATCAGTTCATGTGCGATTCCAAGCACATGCTAATTTGAACTGCTTTATTGATGTCAGCATCTCACCCAGCGTGTGGCAGCAGCTGCCCCACTTTAAAGGATTCATAATGTGCCAACGGGGGTAAACAGCTCTGCATCCTGACATCCCTTTCCTCTTCCCTGCTCCAGGCATTATCTTCTATGCTAGCCCCTGGGCTTCCTGATCTCAGGGAGCACAACTGTGTCTACCTTAAAGAAGGCTCTCCGAAGGGAGCGGGGAAAGCTTGTTCGCACTCAGTCTCCCATTTCCCTAGCACCCACACAGGGTCAGGCACAATCAAGCACATTGTGTTTGAACAACTCTTCTATTCATTTTTCTCCCCGTGGGAGTTCACAGCTTGAGTAAGAGCTTATCTTTTATCTGGATGAAAAGAATACCAGCTGAATTTAGCAGCTTTTCTTGCATCCAGCTTGCACTAGGGGATCTGATCCAAAACCTATGGCAGCTTTTCCAGTTATTTCAAAGAGATTTGGATTGTGCTTTTAGCAACAGGTTTCTCTTCTGATGAACCTAATTGTCCCACAGAGGCCGATGAGGTGCACGCAGACAAACTGTCCCAGGCTGTCATTGCCACTCACAAGTTAAGCTAGGTGACCCTGTAAGTATATCTAAGAGAATGAAAAGGGTAATGAGACATTTTTACAAGCACTCTGATATCTACAGCTGACAGAAGGGTTATTCTATTTACCCTAGGTAAAAAAGCCAGTCACTGATTCAGTGTGTACTGATTCAGTCATTTATTTCAATAACCTCTTGATTCCACTACCACTGCAGAGACCAGTAGGTAAGAAACCAAGGATTCATTCAGCATGGGCCATTCAGCCTTCTTCTAAAAATCTACCAGTAATTATGGGTACTATCCTGGAGATAACATAACCCTGAAAGGTACTCCACATTGAACAGGTAAGTCTTGATTCAGAGACAATTTTTAAAGCGACTTGCACATTCAAATATTCTCTGGTTTACACAACATGCTTTAAGAAGATTAGATGACTGCTGCTTCTCTTTACATATGTAATAGAAGAGAGAAAAGCATAATAAATTTTCTATACATCCACAGGATGGCTTCCACTCTTAACACTTGGATGCTTCAGCCCACAGCTCTGCATCAACCTTTTGCCACTGACTTCTGTACATAGACAATTTAGTACACATTTTGGAACCCATCAGAATAAAAGAAACCACATTAATATAACTTCTTTTTAAAGAAGATAGCTACTTTTTTTCTAAAAAAAAATTTCTACTTTTTTTTTTCCAAAAAAAATAAAATTAAAAAACCCAAATAGAACTAGAATTAGATTATTCAGCCATAGGACATAGAGGATCTAGAATATATATGCTCAGCCTTTTCAAGAGACTTCTATTCCCTTTGATTTGCTCTCATCTAAGTTCCTTTAATACCTGAAATCTACTTTGAAGAGAACCTGGCACTAGAGAGATCTAGGAAATGTGTATGGTCCCTACCATGCCCTGCTAGGGGAGAGAAATATCAGTAAGTTATTACATTAATTCCTTCAACAAGTGTCATATGGAGAATATAAATCAAAGAGAAACTACAGTTTCTTCAAGGCAGAGAAGAGCTGAGTGTGTTGAGGATGTCTGAAAACCAATCCTACAGTAAGGTATTTCACAGAACTCTCCATTAGTTTATACTTCCTGTTCCACAACACCAGTATCATAAGATTCCTGTAATTCTTTATTGCCTTGCCTTTGAGAGGCATGAAGCTCGCTGTGGCATTTTTACCAGATTTTTGAAGATGTCTGTCTAATGGGGCACATATATAGCTAAAGAGATTTTTCAGAAGTATATGCACCTTGCTGTATGACTTGATAGAAGGAGTAATATTTAAGTACCCAACAAACATGGACACCTACCTGCTTTTGGTCATCTTTCTAGATCCTTATTTTCATCTTCAGGCACGCAAACACGTTGACAATTCAGGTCCTTTCATTCACTCTGATTTTCAGTTCACTTAGACCAACCAGAGCATGAATTGCAAGGCATAAATAATACTGTCCTGCTTAACCTGGGATGTAAAACTCACAATTGGTATTGCTTTCTGGCCCAAAGGAATAAACAAATCCAGAAACAAAACAAAATTATCTTCAAAGTAGAAGACATAATTATTTTATAATTATATAATATGCTATACTAAATGCAAGCAGTGTTGAAAATAAACTGCTTTGGAACAAGTCATTCAAGACCCATGACCTTAAGAATCAGATCTAGCAATTTTCTTGCAAGCACAAATACTCTCAAGTTTGTCCTGGCCATCTGTTTTCCAAAACAAATAGCTGTGAAACTCTTATTTCCCCAAATTCAGTAAAAAACCCCATGTCCTAGACCAACTTATGTGCACTTCTACTATGCGAGTATGTTGCACAGCAACTTTGCTGTAGGCCCTATGAGAATAGGTAAGGGTTTCTTTCCAAGTCACTTGCACAGCATACAGGGAAGAAGAAAAAGCATTAGGTAGCCTTGTACTGCTTGTATCTATGTCAGCAGTGGAAGGCTATTTCTTTTTTTACAGAGTGGACAACATAAAAAAATCACTTTTTTAAAAGACCAACCACATAAAGTGTTGATTCTATCTTGCCAATACATCAGCTAGTGGAGCTAAGCCAATCTGAGTGAGCATGTAAGAACTAAGCCAAGCCAAGTAAAGAGCTGGCACAGTTACTTATCCTCCAGGGCAAGGATGAAGCAAGGACCAAGTTTTTGAACTCCTGAAGTTCACTATTTGGATGCAGCTTTGCTTGCTAGGCAGCAAAATTGTGTATAGCCCTTTAGTAAGGTCTAAAATTACTTCCATTAGCTGCCCCTGTAGTTTGATTAGCAGTATTTAAAGGTATTTTGTACTTTTACAACCCAGTAGGCAACACTATCTTAGAGAAAGAATATGTATTATATTGTCAAATTGAGATGAAAATGGTACATAAACACCAGAAGATTTATTGCACGTTTCCAATACTCTGTGACCTTACATTGTAAAGGCTAGAGACAAGGCAATGTGCTATGTTGGTAAATAACAGCTCTGAAAATTGAGACGCTTCAGTCTTAGGAAAGCTCAGGTCTGATCCTAAAAAAACACCTCATATATACTTTCACCTACATTCAGAGGGTGAAATTGAAGTTTCCCTATACATCAAATACACCAAGTTTTGCACTAAAATGTCAACCTCCCCAGTGAGAAGTCAGATTACATATGGAAGAGACTGAAGGGTTAATTACAGCGCAATAATATTATTATCCACAGCAAGAGGAAAGTAGGACCATGTGTCACCTTGCACAACACCAGCTCCTGATTTCAGAATGGCCCAGTTTCAGTCAGAGCTGCTAGTGATGCAAATTAATAAGGAGATGAACAAGCTGGCTAATGTAAATGGGTTGGCTTATTTGTCAGTATGAATGCCTTGTAAGATTAAAAGGTTTCATCCCTACTAAAAGCAGAAACATTATTATAAGTTACAGAAAGTGCATGAGAGCCCTTTTATTTTAGTATAATACTCCCTTAATTCAAAATGAAGGATTCAGTTGATATACACATATTTCAGCTACTGAGTGCTGTTTAACATTATCTTTTGCTGTTATTCATTTCTTCTTTTGTTGTGCAAAGAATAAACCCCACATATCTGTCTAACCCTGATCACCTTTCTAGTCTTATTTATTTTTTTTCTTTTTTTTTTTATTCTATCACATATATTTATGGTGATTAGTCAAAAATCCTTCAGAATTTTTCTTCCCCCCCCCCCCGCAAAGCTTTCATTTGCTCTCATATCACTCTGTTTCCTTTCTTGCATTAACATCAAACAGTTCGTCTGTGAAGACAGTCACTCATCAAAATCACTTGGAGTAATTTCAATTTCGCACTGATCATGCAGATCTGAAACCTCTCCAAGCAGAGATTTTCATCATAGGAGAAAATTTGGTCTCCTGTTGGGGTTGTTGGTATTTCAGCTCTGTCTCTTGTTAGCTCTTGGAAGAGATGTGTCAAGGGAGCTTGCCTACAAAATTGAATTGATTGCAACAATGATTCAGAATTAAACAAGATTATTGTATTTCTTTCCAAGGAGCACTTGTGCTACATCTTTCTCTTTTTTTCACTTTTTTTTTTTTCCTTTTTTCCTCTCTTCTTTTTCATTTTGAAACGGTTTCTGGCTTTGCCCCACCTTCTTACTGCTTTTTTTTGATCCTTATGTTGTTTTTATGTTATTAATTATATTGCAGTTGCACCTGGAGTCCTCAATCAAGACCAGAGAAGCAGTGATGACAGGTACTGCACAGATTGTGAAGCCTATCCCCACAGGTTTCCAATGCAAAAACAAAGGCACAGAAAATGGAGAAGAAAGACAAAATGCATTTCTATGATCTACGCATTTCAAATGATCTACGATTGTGTCCCAGCTCTTCTGAGTTTTGTGGCCATGCTCAGTTTATGTCTTCTGCCATATTATTGGCTATACACAAATATGCAGCTGCCTTGTGTAGACTGTGAAATTGTTGATACTGATGAAACTTGGGGTTTGCATGTTTGGAAGCCATCATATGAATATAAATCATTAATTATCCATAGAACACAATAACTAAGGTGACTAAATTTTATCATAAGAAAATATTTACTCCTTTCCACTAGCTTTATAAAACTAGCCCAAACCAGTTAAATATATTGATTCTGAAGTCATTTTTCACTTATTAGTTCTTCAGAATAGAAGAGTATTAAATGCTTTAGGTGTTATATTCATCTATTCAATGTTTCTTCAGATTTTGCAAAAGTATTTTTTTTAAACTTAAAAAATTTTTGATGTGTTCAAAAAGGGACATGTTAGATACTATGATAACGATGAATGACCTGAAAAAGACATTGATGGTTTAGCCACCACAAAGATGAATTTCTGGAGTAACCTCAACAATGTTACTTTAAAAAAAAGTAGTGAATCCTGGAGATAAATGATGAATATTAAACTCTTTAAAATCCATCCAAAAAAAAAAAAATCAAAGGTAAACAGTGTATCAATTTACTTTTTATGACTTTAAATCTGACACAGGTGAAGTGCAAAAACTTGGACATTTATTCAAGCTTATGCAATTTAATGAAGTCCTACCTTCTCTTCCATACAACTCTTTAGTTCAAGGGAAATCTTCAGCCCCTACTGTATTCCAAGGAGTTGCCTCTGGTGTGTCTCTGTTTTACTCTTTTTCATGTTTTTTTTTTGGTGCAGGTGTGTGTTTGTAAGTATCTTCTCCAGACACAGATTTGCCCCCAAATAAAGTTTGCATTACATGAAAAGCAAAGTTTGAATTATGTTCAGTTCTTATTTAGCATTTTGATACTACTGTCTGGAAACAGAGGAAATACTGAAGATTTCTTTAATCCTTTGGGAGATAAATATGCACAGACAATGTGTAAAGTTGTAGAGGTGAATTCATGTACATAAGAATTGCAGAGGCTGAGGCACACTGCTGGATCCAGATGGTGTGCAACCTAGCAAGCCTTGTACTCTTGAATGAGGAATGGTCCTATGGGTCAGCACACCTTCATTACATTACTTTTGCAGGTAATGACTGCCTATCTGTCTTCAGGTATGAATCAGATACCTCCTTATCAGATCAAAACCTCTGGGAGACTTTAGGTGTTTGGAGAAGAAATTGAGAAGATTAGAAACCAAATCAATGACAAACTTGTAAATTAGAAATTATCCTGTGGATCAATATAATCATATTCAAAACTATAGGCTGAGGGTGATGATGATTGCAGCAAGGAAAATTCCAATTAGATATTAGAGAAAAAAAAATCACCATGAGGATATTCAAACACTGGAACAAGTTGTGTAGAGAAGTTGTGGAATCTTCATCCCTGAAGAAATCCCAGGACTAGACCCTGAATAATTAGTCCAACTTAAAAGTTAGTTGCAACTTTGATGGCCTGGTCTAAGAAGAAGGCAGGTCTTGATGACCTCCAGAGGTCCCTTCTAGCCTGCATGACTCTGAGTCTTTCATTCTAGGTTTATTCTTCAGCGCTTGTTCTTACCCAGAAAAGAAAATTGTCTTCATTTCCTTTAACAGCTCAGAACTTAGTGCACTCAGCCAGGATGTGGAATGTATGCCTGATTTACTCTTTCCCTGAGAGGATTCAAAACCACATCTGTCTCCAGGAGAATGCACTAACCACCAGACTACAACTATTCCAGGGTGAAAAGCAGGAAGAAAATCCTCGATCCCTTCCTTTTGGGTCTATTTCATTTCATATAATGCAATCAAAGATTCATTAGGCTACACGGAGAGAGAGAGTTTAAATCTCTAGCCAAGTGGTTGATGACTTAATCTGGGAAAGTTCTGATTTCTGTTTTGTGCCTCAAGGACTTTTACTGTACTTTATACAGTAACTGTTTCATTGAGAAGACTTCATCAGTCTTTGGTGTTTAGGTGCTGACACAAAGAGGAAACTAAGCTATAAACAATAGTGCAATTACAGAATTTTTCTCTTCCTTTCACCCCCTACCCTCTCAGATGAATCACTGCGTTCTGCATATCATATGGAAAAGGTTCAAGAAGACTTTAACTTTATGTTTAGGTCATGGAGGCATGAAGATGAAGGACAGAAGGGAGGTAACTCCTTTTCTTCCACAATGCCTTGAGCACTGAGCTATATGCAAGAGCCTCACCTCATCTCCTCTCCTCCAGTGAAGGCAATGGTGGCTACTGTGACTTTTTTTGACCTTGAGATGTGAAGTGAGCTCATTACAAGGTAACCTCATCAGGGCCTTTAAGCAATGCAAGCAAAGGAATTCCTCCTCATTTGTGACTTCTGGCAAGGCTTGGATGCTTTGATGTTTGGTGATAGACAGTAGATTATGGATTGAGCTTTGGGAGTTGGTCCTTGCCTAAGGCTACCCAGCAAATGCTTGGTAAAGTTGAACCTCACTTTTTCTATACCCACATTAATGCCATCACAAGTGAACTATCCCTCTACTACCTCACTTCTGAAGAATGCAGTGTATGGACGTAAGAATAAAGAGAACAATGAAAGATATATATATCTAGTTTAAATCTTCAGACAATTCCTCACATCTCTCTTGTTTTTTTGTGACATATGGCTAATCTCAACTTCAGATGTACTATATGAATAAAGCAGAACCTTATACTTCCCGTTATCCCTCATTTAGAATATCTGCCTACCCATACTCTATTACAGCATAATTTGTTAATATATGCTCTTCCTCTTCTCCATATGACCAGAATAATTTTGCAGTAACAACTACCTTAACAACCAATCTTCAAATGGCATCGCAGCATTATCCGACATTCAGTTGAGAGACAGTTACACTACTGAATAATGTGGTGATCAGGAAAATATTTTTATATGTATTTATTATATATAACATGAAATATTTATCTTCCTAACCTTTGAAGGTTACAGAAGAATAGATACAATCAAGAAGAGAAAAACTGTATCAACTTAGACTGCAGACTGAGATATATTTGTCCTATAAAAAAAAACAGGAAGTGTACTAGGAACCATACGTTGTTTCCAAGGGGTAAAGTAAGCAGCTCTTTAAATGCTGGCGGAGATCTCTTCTTTTTAGTTTTCACACTCCTCTCATCTTTTAAACAATATTGCACTAGGAAATGCTGGACTGACTTAAAGAAACAACATTGCAATGGTGTTAATTGTGGCCTCCTTAGCTGTGGAAAGGCTTGAAAAAGCTGAAATCTCACACGATGGAACATACTTTACTCATCTATGTGCTCATGAAGCTTAATTTATCCCTCAGTGCAAGAGTTGATACAAAGTTCATTTTCATCTCAAAACAACCTTGACAGTAAGAACCACAATAACAAAATCTTTGAAATTTTCCTACTTCTTATATAAGATAAAGCATTGTGTTTGTCTCCTTATTTTCATTAACAAAATAGCGTTAGTCTCTCACCTGCCTATGCATTCCCTAATGCTCTCTCTTCTAGCACGTGTAGACTAGGATTCACATCTCCTAACTTCACCTTCACACCTAAGTCATCTCATGTTCCCTTTTTTTGTCGAAGGACAAAAATAGTTATCTAAGAGTGTGATTTGCTTGACTAAAGGTAGGTGTTTTCTTCAGGATGCAATTAACAGCACTCTAAAGTTGCTTGCTTGTTTTCTTTTACTATAAGAGGAGTCTTCAGTGACTCACTGTAATAATTTAAATATCTGCATTGTAGAGGTTTATCTTTGGTCAGACAAATCTTATCCCTGATATCAGACTCATACAATGCATTTTTAGCCAGTTAAACCCTAAGCATTTAATCTTCCCTGATCATTTAGGCTTCCTCTGGGGACACCAAGACTTAATATGTCAGACACAAATCAGACAGTTCTATACTGTGCATTCTGTGTAATGCTTGTTGCACATGAATCCTTATATTTTCAATCACTTTGACTCAGATACCCAGGTAATACAAAAAAAAGAAATGGAAATATCTGAAACTGTCAATAACTTCGTTTTCCCAAAATACTTATTTTTGGGGAGCACAGAAGCTCTCTGCAGAATCAGTCCCTGTGGTGCTCACACTTGTTCATCTCCCCAAGGAACATGAGATAATAGCAGCCACTGCATTCCCACAGTACACAAGAATAGCCAAAACTTTTCACAAGAGGACAAATCAACACCTTCTTCATAGTGCTGCCCATGAGCACAGCACAGTGAGTCTATTCTCTTTAGAGCCTCTTATTTTTTCCAGTATGTTATTTGCTACTCCTGGTTGTACAGCAACTTTGTTAAAGGATGTCGTTTCACCAAATTGCTTTACGTAGGCTTATAAACTATTTCCTTTTCTTTCCACAAAAACAAGCCCTCATGTGACTCATGTCTAAAAACCCATCTGTAAGAATATGGGGGTTTCTTTCAATTTTTTTCCCTAGAGAATTCAGATTTTCTCTGTACTCCTTGTCTCCCGTGAAAAGCTGAGCAGAACAATCTGTTGTCCTCAAGACTGAATCCTGTTTCATTGCTACTGACAAGTGTAAGATTTTCATGATTAGGTAGAAGGGAACAGAAAACAACAAAAAGAGGTCTTTCTGCGGTCAAAAGAATGAGCTACAAATTGCAGGAAAATTCAAGGAATGACTGTTTAATGGAAACTTAAAGCTGTAATAGCAGGTCATAAAACTACTTTCAGCGTAACTAGTATTTTGTTGTCGCACAAAATTGCACAAACAATTATGACACCATCGAGGGAAGTGATGCTGTCAGAGTAGGCTTGAAAATTTAGTCCTCAGTGGTTTTTACTTTTCCACTCATGTCAATCATTGATTTTTTTTTTTTCCTCTTACTGGCTTTTCTCTAGTGACCTATTTATTAGGTAAGCAAGACTGCTATGCTTTTACTTCTTTTTTTAATTGCCTGTGATTATTAGAGAGCCACTCATTTTCAGTCACTGTTTTAGCATTCAGCTAAAGACTGTGGTTAACTCAATATTACAGTAATTTTACACAAATCAGAAATGTCAGTAAAATCAAACCAGGCAGTTACAAGCTTCTGTCTGTTTTATCACATGCTGTATCCATGCACTGTAAAAGGTGCTCTTCCCTGTAAGAGCTGGAAACTTCTAAGTTGCTGACATTTAAAGAGGAGGCTGTGTGGTCTGGGAGAGATGTGCTCTCAAATTAAAAATGTTGGTAACAGAGACCTCTGAAGCTATGCAAGGAGTTTGTTATGTGTTCACAGATTGTCAGTTGCCATTAGAAAGAAATCTGAATATATCTAAAAGCATCTAAATTCACCAGATAATCCCATCAAAATCTCATCTAAAAGATCTGTTCTATCTTCAAGCCAGCAGAGCTATTACCAAATTTTCAAACTTAAGTGTCCTATTTAGGTGATTTATACATCTTTATAAGCACCATTCGTTGAAATTAAATTTCAAACAGTTTGCACGGTCAAATGACCTGCAAAAGTCAGAGGCTGGAGTCATGAGATGTAGAAGAGCTATTGGAAGGGTATAAAAGGCTAAGGGCAGTCAGAAGGTTTGGGGCTATTGGAGTTAAGGGGCACTTTGCTGGGAACCAGGGGTTTGCCTGCTGTTCTCTTTGCATTACTTGTCCACACGTGTAACAGCAATGGTGTTGGATCAGGGAGTTTTATACTGTTTATCCTCATGAAAACACCACCTGCATGAACTGTGTCTCAGAGAGGTCCTTAATGCACTCTGCAGTCCTTGACACTGGTGATGAGTTATGACCCAAAGCTTTGAAGCCTTTGGAAAGTCTTCATAACTTCTCTTCAGGTATCAGATCCTGGCCAAAACCACCACTAATTTAAACTGGCACAGCCCAAGAAAAAAAAATTAAAAAAGAAATAAAAAGGAAATAAAACCAGAAATATAAAAAGGAAATAAAACCAGAATAAAACCAGGTGGATTTAACCCGAGAGCACACTGGTGTGCCCCAGTCATTCTGCTTCAGTGTTTCTGAATTGTGACATTTTACTCCCGTAACCACAAATGAATCACGAGCCAGCACTGTACATGGAAATTTAAAAGCAGCACTACTGAGAAGGGATTCCTCTGTGAAATTTTCCTGTCAACACACTATTGCGACCTGAACACTGTTAGCACTGGCAGACAGCAATATCAGAGCCTGGATAGACAAACTGGTAGATTAAATTGAAACCAGTGAGTTGAAGCTAATGGGAGTTGGAATCGCTTGTTAACTGGCAGAGGCCTTCAGCAGTTTGAAGATTCAACTACAGAACTGATATTGATTCCTTAAAATGAATACCAGTAATAAAAAATAAAATTAAAAAAAAGTGTACAAGCAGTCAGACAGGATAGGAAGCGGGGGTGGAGCAGATGGGGGATATGGTGGAAAGAGACCATCTTGAGCAAGAACAAGCAGTTCTGAGGAAGGGGAATGCTAAATTATATATCTTCAGCTAGTCTGAGATGTCTGATAGATGTTTCCTGGGTGTTATGTAACACAGTAATTGCTGTTATTTTTTCATACCACGCTGATTTTATTAAACCATTCCGCAAATGCTAATTTCAGAGTCACTTTTCCAATTAGTCACGACATTTCATGGGTATCTCTGCTAGTGAGATCAATCTTCAACCTTTGCTCCTACTGAGCAAAGTTTTTATTCCCTCAAATAATGCCTTATGCTTCTCAGGGTGAAGATGGTAGAATCTGCCCTCAACAATTTATGTATACAAGTCAATTTCTTAGTCTTAGGATCAATGGAAAAAAAGATGACTCTTGTACATGATGCTCCCCATAGCCAGTAGCAAAATTATATCTCAATCTAAATATTGATAGATGAAACAAACATTTTTGTTTATAACCAGGACTTAAAAAAATAAAATGTTTTCAGGGAAAGGGAGATAAAGTAGCACTTGTCCACTTTAACTAGTTTAGATGTGGCTGTTCCCAATATGCACATTTTCTTCTGAAAGCTGAAAAAAAACCCTTGATAATTCTCACTACCAAAAAAAAAAAAAACCCAAAATCTCCTTTTTGTCAGATTGATGAAAAAAAAATTTTAAAAAATAAATGTTCAATAGAACGTTTTCAAACAGCACTATTAAGTATGATAACAGCATGCTACTCAAACTTTTTTTGCAGGTAGATATTGCACTGAAGAATGGTGACTTATCTGGCACAAGGAGATCTATTGTATATTTTAACAATTCCCAGCTTATTTATCTAGCAATGAATATTAATTTCTTTATTCTACCTTTATGATGCACAATAGTGTGGAAATGGCATTTTGTGATAATTCACTTTCTGTTGTCTGTAATGTAACTTAACTGACATCAACTTCTCTGTCTGTAAAACACAGACAATGGTTGTGCTTATTTTTTTTCCTCATCATTTTTCCTCCTTTTAAAAAAAAATAAAATTCCACTGATGAGAAGTGTTATATGAGAATCAAAGTTCTTACCCCTGAAACATTTTTCAGTACAGTTGCATTTTGGTTAAAAAACCCCATAATTATTATTTGCAATTATTGCAGGACAGGATTATTTTCACAAGTACACTGAATACATGAAATGTTGTGGGTTCGAAGTACATCTTCCTTCGTAACATCTCTCAAGGTAAGTTCCAGTAGCTTATCATAAGATAAATCTTATGCCTCCATTACTAACTGACCCAGCCTTGTTCCTTGCAACATCACAAGAACGACCTGACAATAAACTTGTATTTCTTAGGGACATAAAGTCAGGTCATCAGTTCTACACAGATATTTTTAATACGTAAACTGTGTGCCTGCATTGGTGTTCTGCTTTGAGATGTCATTGTCTTCTTCCAGTGTTCAAAAAGTTTAACGCACGTTTTATTGAATAAAATGCTTTGCTCATTTTTACATCCTTTTCCAGTTGAATGAGGGCAATTCTGAATAATTTTCAAATTATTTTTATCAGAAAAAGTAATTTATTTTAATAAGAAAAAGTAATTTATTTTCACAGGGTAACAAAATGTTCTTAAAACAGCTTTCATGATAAAATTCCATAGAAAAAGTTGTCTAATTTTACACTTATCCGATTTCTTGGGGCTCAGGACAGACAGAAAGCTAATTGTTTTTGTTTCACACCTCATTCACAGAGCATGAAGGACAATGCCCACTTGATCAGCTGCCACTTGATACTCTCATCTATTAGTTTGTTGGCCTTTGCTTTTTTACTCTGCCCTAGTCAACTCCAGCTTCAAAAACATAAGTATTAATTTATTTCTGAACCTTCTAGGTTGCTCATCATTATAGAAACCAAGTACTTCATAAATATTAAGTTACCCTTAATATCAACAATATCTCCATTCTACCAATGGGCAGCTAAAGCACAAAGAAATTAAAATCAAATATATATATATGCTAATTAGGAGTATCTGGCCTGAAACACTTGGAATGTTATTTTTTTCAGGGTATGTATCCCTATGTCATGTTTTTTTGCAAGCACAGTACTCAATGACTTTGGCTGCTACTGCAGGAGCTCAGACTCTGCCAGTCATCACCTAGGGGTCTCAAGGTGAGAGACCAGTAAAAGAAGGACACTCAATTAATGACCATTTGCATTTCGGTTTAAGCAACTCGCTTGGTATCACACAAGTTGAAGGCAGAGGTTGAAATATAATTAACTCCCCAGAGCAGCATGCAGCTACCTCACCATGAGGCTACCTCCTCTTTCTGCAATCCTTTGGCTTGCTCAGTACAGTTTCTGACAGAAAGTGAGTGTGAAGTCTGACAAATAGCAGCTTCTGGTATATCCCCAGAAGTCCATCATACATGTGGAATAAGACAGGATCTTTTGGAAAAATTTGTCAGTGCTTAAGTAATTAAAGGCTTTATCATCATCTAGTCCTGCCAGGGAACAGAAATTGAGCTGTGCAGGAGTCAGACATATTAACTTTGAGTTTTGCCTGATTTTGCAATATTAAGGATGTGCTGTTAGCTGTGTTTTGTACGCATACACCTGTGCATTGCGATTTCCTCTTTGGCAGTCACTAATCATACTATACTCCCTAAGAAACATTGCTCAGCTGACAGGTTTTGCTTTTCTTCCATTGTCCCGTTTACTTTCTTTGAACAACATTTAATTTGAGAAGTTGACAATGCAGACAACTATGAGCAAATCATCCTAAAATGCCTTCATAACCAGTAGTGAGATGCATTTCCAAGGGCTCAGTTAATCTCACATATTTCCTGACTATATGTTAGGACATAACGAACTGGAGCTCAGCTGCACCCATCAGTGTCCTCTTTGACTGCAAGATTTATGCATCCACATTAGGCCAGATGGGTGTGCGTGATTTCTAATATCTGAAAACACAGCAGTCCTATGTGCCCTAGATCCTCATTCTTCAAATGGAGATTGTGTTAGTATTTATATAAACCAAGTAATTACAGCCACATCAGCCTGACAGTGGTTCTGGGGAAAATAATGGTTGACACAGGATATGGCAGATAAAGGCGTAAAGGAAGGCACTATAATTCACATTTTCTTCTGAAAGCAGATCCTATCAAGCTAATTTGATATCTTCTTTCATGAAATTGCACATTTGGTTGATTATAAAGTTATGGTGATAGTTTTGCATACTGAGATTTCTACAAGGCATTTTTCATGGGATCACACACCATTTGGGTTAAAAAAAAAAAATCAGAATAATCTCTAACTTACAGGAAGAATATTTAACATGTTAAAAACCAGCTATCCAATAGCCTACCTCTGTACTGAAATGCAGCTCTACATAAAGAATCATCACTGCAAGGATGTGTCCTAATGGAAAGCTGCTCTTGTTTCTATTGCCCATACATTTTTGCTCAGAGCCAATGTGAGCATCTCTACAAAAGCTGCACTGTGCTATGTAAACCTGCCCTAGAAGCCATTTGACTTAATGACATCAAAGGCATATTGCATTGCTCCATTTTCTCCATTTAGCCCACACCCAGGCTAAAAAATAACCCGTTGTTCTATCACCCAAGATCCCTCCCTTACCAAGAAAGGGAATTGGGAAAAGGAGGAAGACTCATGGGTTGAAATTTAAACAGATTTAATAAAATAAGAAAACCAATATGAATACTAATATAAAAGACACAAAATTATACTTAGCTCATAGAGTGTTAGCAAGTCCCTCCAGGAATAGCAACCATTGAGGAGAAGGCAACAGAGGAAGAGCAGAACAAAGGACCCACCATCCCCACAAGCTTTCCCACTTACAGTGAACATATTGTTAATGTTACAGAATACACCTGTAGGCCAGCCTGGGGCAGCTGCCCTGGCTCTCACTGCTAATGGCCTTGATCACCATCCCACAGCTGGCCACAAAGTGAAGCAAAATGTAACAGAAAAGTGATTCTATAAATTTTATTCCTGCAAAACCAGGACATCCATTTACACGGTGAAGCGAACATGGCTCACACTGGGCAGTGGTCCTTAGAGATACCTTCTGGTCACAGGCAAAGCAGGACCAAGGGTGGATATGGATTCAGACAGGGGAGAGAAAACCCACTCTGCAGAGAGATTGACACTGTTTGTGTTTACCCAGAGCAAAGCAATGCATTTTCTTCCTACCCTCATCCTCATATTGGACAGAATTGGGTCAGGTGATTTTTTTTTTTTCCCAGTTGATTCGTAAACACACAGTATAGAAAAATGTCAGTCCTAAAGGTTATACTTTGGCAAAATGGCCAGCATCCAAAAAGTAGGTCTTTTAAAGGCGTGTATTAGGTAACTGTTCCAATATGCAGACCCTGATGAATCCTGCCTATAATACTGCAAGTGAAGAATGCAGTAAACTATGGTGTTGTTAAAATCCTACCAGGCAATAACTTACAAGACCTTAAAGAGATTAAATTCTGATGTCTATGGCTATTCTGGCTTAAATCAGATGAGGATCTCATTTGTGGAAATGTCTCTGATTCTCTTCAAAACAGAACTAGTTGGAAATACATTGTTAAATTTCTCTTCCACAGAAAAAAGTTCTTTTTTTGTTCCTTAGAAAGCTTTGTTTGATTTAAAATTTGACAGCAGGAAGATCAGTTACTCACTGTAATCCTTCAATGCCTCAGTATAGATTTTTCTTACTGAGAGTGGAAAAAGATTCAGTAATTTGGGCAACTATAGGTATTGGATTTTTTTCCTGAAATGAAATGCTCAGAAAATATTTATGAAATAATCTAATAAATATTTTTTCCCCTCAAAGTGAATACTGACAGTTTCCTAGCCAGGTCTGCTTGACAAAGATGCAAATCAAAGCAAGTAATATTTTTTAAATGTTTGTCTTTTCTTATATTTATTTTAAAGTGAAAATGACAGGAGAGAGGGAGAATTTTGCTTAAGGATACAGAATCAAAATAAAGAGGTTTACTCTCACTTATAGTACTGTCTTTCCTACTAGGAAGATACGGAGCACAAAAATCTTTCAAGCCTTGGATGTATTCTATAAACTAAAACCTTCACCATTAGCTCTTAGAATCTTACTGCAAAATTATTCTTCCTTTCTATGGCAGAGGTGTTGATATGGCACATAATTTGAGTAACATCTTATTTCTTGTCCGCCTCCAGAAAAAATGAATATCCATGCTCTGCCCAATACAGGCCAGAGACTGTTAAAGACCAGAACTCCCAATGGCTGTTTCTTACATGGAGCATCACAAGTCTTCCCTAACTGTCCTGAAAACGCAGAGTGGCAAGAGACTCCTCAATTTGCACTGAAATGTTATGAAAAACAGAAACCTGATTGGTTCCAGACTTGCGTTTTCTCTACCTATCTATACATTTCCCCTACTCAACGTTTAACTGTTGATGTAGGTGCTCTGTGTTTCAGGAGTTATTCTTAAATACTCCAACTTTAACACTGACACATACTCACACAGTAACATGGTTCTATGATTTCCTTCTTAGTTTTATGATCAGAGACAGCCTTGTACTCATGGTTTGCTTGTGAGAGTAGGCTTAAATGCCTGCAGCAAGGCCTCTTTGAGTAAAACCAGAAATCTTCGTGAAGTCACAGAGCAATAATAAAAAGAGGATAGCTGTAGTTGACATTAAACCCTCAGCCATCGATTATTGGTGAAAAATGTTCTCCTTGTGCTCACATAAGATTGTTTGTTAGGATCTTGTTATTTAGAATTCTTGGCGAGATTTCATCAAACACAGTTTCCTGCAGTTTGAATACCTTAGATGATCACCAGAAACTTTAGGTTGTTTAATGTTAGGATCTTTTTTTTTAGCTTATCTGAACTCACAGAATCACAGAATCATTCAGGTTGGAAGAGACCTCTGGGATCGTCGAGTCCAACCATAACTCACTGACTCAAATAGCCTACTGCTAAAAACTGTCTAAATATGGGACCATATTCTGCATCTACTTGCATCAAGAGAAGTCTCACAAATTTGTATAGATGTACAAGTTTACAAATTGAAAAAAAAATGTACACAAAACTGTATAGAGGAATCTGACTCTGATGCTGCATTAGTCTAATTAAATATCTGTAGTTAGCCTTTTCCCCTGGAAAGGGGCTCAACAACAGGACTAAGTAATTTCTCAAGTTGTTTTACATATGGAGAATTCAAATAAGACTCATGAAGCGGGTGATCACTTTAAAGAGAGTCATTGAATATGTTGCCAGAAAAAAAGTCAGGGTAAGCATTTTGAACATGCTCTGCATGCCAGGGATGCCTGCCATGGTGCAAAACAGTACTTCAGCTACTCCTACCCAACAGCTTCCCACCTCCTTACTCTGGTGCTTCTTTGGCTTCTTGCATAAGATGGATTAGTCACTAGGTTACTTAAACTTATAGCACAGTTCTCTGCCCAGTAAAAGCAAGCAGCCAAGCTCCAGTGGCCAAACATTCCCAGAACTGCCTGTGAAAGATGCTATAGGAAAACCTGGGCTAGCATTTTAAATTTAATACAAAAAAAAAAAAAAAAAAATCAATTAAAACTGCAACAGGTTTCCCAAAATGAAGTGAGCTGCCATTGACTGATATTAAATTGGTTAAGGTAAAGAAAGAAACATTCCCCTTTTAAAATAAAACAAAAAAAAAACCCACTGCTTGTGGTTTGCTAGTGTAAATTAAATCTGGGTCAAATCACTACTGTTAGAGAAAATGGATGTATAAGAACAAGATCTTTATTCAGTATCAGCATATTATACACTAAGCTAACTTATGACTGAAGGGTCATTGTGACAAGATAATTATAGGCAACTTATGCTAAAGAGAGGGTATTTTGAGTTTTCTTCTGTTTTATTTGTATACATAAGTGAAACAAAGTCACTTTAATATTACTGCACAGGACAAGAATCCACAGTCATGAAGCATTTATGTTACAAAATGATATACAGTTTCTTAACAGAACCTCAGGCAAAGCTAATTAGAATAAAGGATGTTTGTGACAATTTCAAATAAGATTATATTAATCTCCTGATAAAATTCTTCACAAGGGGCTGCAGCGTTGGTGCTATGACTCATTGCTTTAGTATCAGCCATTCTTCACTGACGTCTAATCTGCCAATGTATGGATTTTAATATAGAATTAATTGTGGAGAGAAGTGTGGCCACTATGAGTGGCCTCATACAGTCAGCTCACGCAGGTTAATGAGACAGGCAGACAGAAGTGAGAATAAAAGCAAAGCAAACAGGTTAAACAAACCTTCACGGAGATTCATGCTATTACACACAGGCTGCTTCTGGTACGCAACCCGCTCACCCAGCTCTAATGCTCTATGCACTGCAGTCATGGATTTATTCTGAGCACACAGACCAGGCAGCATGAAAAGCTTCAGCACCAAATTTGATCACAAAAGGCAACACAGCACACCTCCATTTAGAATAGAAGTTCTGAGTATTTTGAAGAGATCAGATAAACTTGTCTCCCACCCCTACTTTTCAATGATGGTTTGGTTTTCTTTGCCACCTCCACCACTAGTTCCCACGTCTGCCAGACTTCTGTTTATTTTTGAAGCAATCTGACACTTTAGGAAAGTGTCTAAAAGCTTAGTTGCACCTCCAAATCCAACCTAACCCAAATAATTATGTTAGATGCCCCAATACTGTCTTTTATGCCCTACTTGCAGAAAATAATCCAACAGGTTACTGTTACTCAGCATACACGTTTCTATACTGCACACTGCAAGCAAGTTTTGTGTCTTAAAAACAAAGGCACTAGCCTAGAAATGGAGCCAATCAAGTGACCACAACAAACTTATCAGCATTTCAGGGTCTGTCTGTCCTTATGAGAAGTTAAAAGCCTGGAAAAAAAAAAAAAAGATTTACAGGCAAAGAAAGCTCTTGCTAAGAGGGCCAATGCGGAGTAGTAGGTGCGCAGAGTAAGAGCTGTGCCACACAAGGCACAATTTTAGTTCATTAGGACATACACATCCCTGTCACATAAAACATAGAGATTTATCTCTGTCAAAGCCCGCTTAGAGCAATTGCACATTGACAGGACATTAACCATGCTCAAAGAAAAAAAAAAAAGAAAATCCAAATATAAAGTTGTTTATATTGCTTTTTTTCAATGACTGTCCTGTTTGCTCAAGACATTTTTGCATTTTAGTTATGTTAAGAAATATTATGGCATATGTTCTAATGAATCTTGAGTTTTACGGTTGTTTTGATCTCCTTTGGAAAGGGTACTATAGAGAAAAGTCATGTAATTTCTGTGTTGAGACCCTGAACAGCTTGGGCTTCTTTCAGCCAGTCTAATAATGCTGTTTGTCAGGGTTTTACTTACATAGAACATGGCTGTGATACAGTTATACTGCTTCTGGGTTCAGATGCAACTCAGGCACAACCGGTTTGGTTATCTCCAAGTCATGCTCTGTGGCACAGGATAGACACAATCTCAGAAAACAACACAGAAAATAAAGAGAAAAGAGGTTAAAGCCTGGACCCATCTGAACGGTGCAAGGTGAAGATCCATGAGAATTTCCCATCATCAAAACACTTGTGCTATAGAGGCCCTTGGTCCAAGCTTTCTCTTGCTGAAATGTGTGAAAAAGATGTTTTATAACAACCTTTCCTGCATCCTAGGCTACTGAAAATTCTTCCTGATGCTGTTACAGGGGGGGTATTATAAGATGCCGCCCAATTAGGTTAATGTAAATAATGATGCTTCTTCCTGAACAAAAAATGCTGAGGGAGGGGAAAGAAAAAAGAAGCCATAGTGTCTATACTTCAGACAAAATACTAGAGAGTTTTAAATCCATAAACTCATCAGTAGTCAAGTATTTATTTAAGCAAGAACAAAGCTTTCAGTAGCTTGACTGCAAACCTAAAATACCATGGCTTTGGCAGGAGGGAGAAGAATCTGAAAGCAAAAAATTAAAAAGCAAGGTGCTCTGCATGATTGAATTAATAATGTAGAAAAGAATTCCTGAATAAGAAACACTAATCCTGAAAGGGAAAATAAAACTTCTCTACAGTCCAAAATAGTTCATCAATAATAAATGAAATTCTCTTTTGAATTAGTTCTGTTAGCTCATTGTTTCCTGGAGAAATGCTGTGAATTCAGGTTACTTACCACAGTCACCTTTGTCATATCACAAAAGATGTAGTCTCCTTTCCCACTCAGCTATATCTAACAATCTGACTATGAGACTTTGACGTTCCCACCGTCACCTTTGCAGCAAACAAGACCACATACCAAATCAATTAATGTGAAAGTCCCCCTTGCCAATAGCCATACCTTTACCACACATTCTTATACAGGAAGCACCTTTAATTCAACTAAGTAGGCTTTTACCAGGAGAGCCTCAGGGGAAGTAATTAAATTTAATGGGAGGCGTAACTCCTAAATAAATCTATCTCATAGCCAAAGCATCAGGAAGCAAAGGGCAGCTCACCCTCTGCAGCATACAAGATACTCCGAGACATTCCCACATCAACTTCAGCATTTCCTTTTCTCTTTTCAAGTTTAATTTATGTCCTCATTTCCTAATGAGCTGCAGTAAAGCAATAAGCCTTGATGAGGAGGGCATTATCATGAGACAACTTAGTATACCCAACACATGATGCTCTACAGGTCAATTATAAGGTCAATTAACAAACCATATTCTCAGTCAGGCATTTTTGATGGTAAGAACAGTATAAATTAACAGGCTTTAGGACTGCCCTAGTAATTTTCTTTTTCTTTAAGTCTGAAAAGCATTTGAGAAGGAGATTAAGAAAAAAAAGTCATTTGAGGAGTGATTTCTTCCCATCTTCATTAAACTAAGGCAGTAACTTCTGAAATGGAGACAAATGTCAGTCTTTTACAGTTAGATTTGAGTCTAGAAGCAGCTTTCTGCTTTATCTTTCTGTAGCTGAAGGAAAGAACTCAAAAATCATTGTGACTAGCTATACACAACTACATGATGGGGGAACATGAGTCGGGCCGTTTTTTTCTCAATCTAATTTGTATTTTCACCTAGAGTCAGCCTGGCCAATACAACTCCTAATGTGAAAATCTTTATCCATGAAATCAGTTTACATGTGTCATGTAATTTCAGACCTAGACTTGAAAATTTCCTATAATCCACAAAATTTGTGTCTGGAAAAAATCTAAAATAGTTTGACTTTGAAAGATGGTGACCACAGAGTGTAGCCCTTTAAGGATGTGAGTTGCAGGTGTTGTATATTTGGTTTATGGTATAATACTGGTAGATCTGATATCTGGAAGAATCAAGAGACAACTAAATATGTATAAGGATGTTCTTTTTTGTTTTATCTTGATTTTCTCTTTTTTTTTTTTTTGAGTGGATTTTATTGACTTGTGCTTGACAGGAAAAAAAAACCCACAAATGATTTTTTTAAAAGATTCTTAGAAATTGCACTAGATAAATAAAAATTAGCTGAGGAAATTGACAGTGATAGAGTAGGATGTAGTAAAAATGCATGTCTGAAAATCCAACCCACGACAGTGCAAAAAAATGTTGTTTTCACTGATGAAAGATGTTTAAAAAATTAACACAGATTACTGGTTTACATGTGAGTATCTGTGTGGGTGTAGAATTACATTAACACTTGACATTCAGTTTTGTTTTTCTCACCATCAACTCGGTTATGGGGGTTGAGTGGGAGTCTCCATTGTCTACTTCTCATTCAGGGGAGACAGCAGCCATGGTGGTTTGGGACTTTTTTAGTCTGAGAATTTATATAAAACCTTTGTAGACTTTTTTTTTTTCTCTTTTTACTTTTATTTTCTTCTTGCATATACAGTAAAACATATTTACCCTGTCTGTGGATCACAGACTGAGTGATGCTGTGCCTGCTAGAGCCCAGATCTCCACAGGGGTTACAGCCCTCTGCCTACCTCGTCCTGACCCTGCGCAGCCACACGCCAGCTATAGGAGTCAAGGCTGTTGATGCCTACATTGAACAAGGTTGGTCCAGCTCTAAACTCCTACACATGGCTCTTGTGCTAGTCATGCTGGCACCTGTCCAAACACTGTTCTGTGGACCCATGGTATTTACACAAAGTTGGACGGGAAACATCATTGCATCAGCCTGGGCAAGCATGATGTGCTCACCTGAATGCTGATACCACTGTGACAAGTCCTTAGGACAATGAGAAGGGGTGGAGAGAGACACTGAAGATTCATCAAAATCTTGTGTTTCCTACATTCTTCCTTAAGGTTTATTAAGTTTGAAATTATGAAGCCTCTATATACCTATACTTCTCTTTAAAATTTAACATCAATAAGCTGCATCCAAATAAATACTTCTTTAAAGTTCTTTAACTTTTTTCTTCATTTATTTCCAAGGAAAAAGGCATTTTTTACATGACCCTCACACAGTTTGAGATAACTATACCTGTCCATCTATTTTACCTCAGGATTTACTTTTTCAGGCTTTATTCCAGAGTGTCTTTTCAAAGATGCTAGAGCAAAATGCCTTTTCTTTTCCTCCTCCCAAAGATATTAATTTAAAAGTTTTCAAGGTACAAGGTATAATGGCTTTCACACAAATGCTGTCATAAAGATATGGAATACAAAACTCTTTTCATGACTCTTTTAAAAGTAAAGAAATAAGAAAAATGATTGCTTTGATTGTGCAAAACTCAAATAACAGCCCTAAAATTTTAATAGGTGAAACAGTTATCCAAGTCCCCTTCAGTTATGAGACTCCCCACTGTTCCAGTCCTTTAGATGAGCTCTCCTGTCCATAACACTTGTATTTACATTTGTGCTACAGTTTCTTCATGCTGAAGTGATGAAAGTTTACCTGTAAAAGAGAAAGAGTAGGTAGAAATAGATCAGTCGAAGCAGAGAAGAAAATTATAAAGAAATAATGAGAAAAAGCAAGCAGCAGCATCTTACCCAATACAGTTTTTGTGACTCAAGAAAATACCTATAATTTACGAAATTATATCATTCCTTCCACTTCCCATAGAAATTTATTTCATATTGTGTATTTGCAAAATAGGTGTGGAGATGTAAGTTGGGTTTTTTCCCACTTGATCATTTGACAAGTCACTGTTGTAGCTAAAAGAAAAATAAAGATTATTTCTATGAGCTATAGAAGCACTTGAAGATGCACACACTGAGAAAAGCTAAAATCTCTTCCTATGGAATGGTGACTAATATTCAATGATGTGCAGTATAGCTGATGTATAAGATACGTGTAGCACACCCTATGACCTCAGGCAAGGAATGTTTCCACCAATCCACACAAACATAAATCTGTAGTTTAAACTGCTCCCAGTGAAAGGGACCTCCCATAGTGTAGGAGATCCAGCTGATGTGAGTTTTGAGAGATCGTTGCCAGTGAAGAGAGATCATAAATGTCATCCCCCACCCTTGCCCCCCAACATTCACAATTGTGTGAGCACCCAAATCAGCTTAGATGAGGGCACTACGGAAAGCTGGAGGAGCTTTTCTTCACAGGGCAAATAAACGGCTTACTGAAATACCACTGAGCTTCTTCAAGCTCTCAGCTGTGGATACTGCAGATTTAAAACCCTGTCTTAAGGGACAAATGAAACTAAGAGGCACGTACACTTCATATAGCTCTATGACAAAGTCTAGTGATCTTAATTTATTCCACAATTATGGCCCAAATAATGGATCTCCCTTATGGTCTCAGTTGTAGACCAGGGCCTAATTAATAATGAAAATTGTACATGACAACTAGCAGGGTCTCTGTTAGCTCCTGCAGCTTCCAGACACCGGCCTACATAACACTGACTAATGCTGGGCAGTAACGCTGCTGGCAAGCTAATGAAAACAAGGAGCCTATGGTTTAACTGAACCAGGCTTGACTTCCATACAGTCAAATATATATATACACAAACACACATATATATGGATACATAAATACATATATGTACATCAAATATATAGATATATATATTTGGAAAGTCAGGCATTGGGATCTTCAGATATTTTAAAAACTCAATACATCCCACACAGAAGGTCTTGTGACATCCTTGTGATATTCCAGCTAAAGGTAACACCTTCTTCTTGGGGAGTGGGTTGCTACTTGGTAGGTTTTTGGCCATCTAAATCTCTGTGTAGTCTGGGAATTTTTGAGTGTGCGTGTAAGCACACACAAAATACACATAAATAAACACAGACATAGTTAAAGAAAAATCATCAAATAGATTAAGAGAAATCAAGATTTTTAAAAACTAGATTTTTTTTCCATTTATCCTCCTGTTAGCCAAGTCTATGGTTCATTGAGGAGATAGAGCCATTAAGACAATTTAATATGACCTCCCAGAAATGCAGGCCAAAGAACCTTTTCTTCATAATTTCTGCATGAAATGTTTCAGAAAAAAAAAGTAGATCAAATACATCTTTCTAGCAAAGGCACTACCTCTGAATATTATAGGAGGCTTTGGAATTATTACTTTATTTCTTTCTTCCTTGTATTTAACTTTTAGTGAGCTGAGATAAAGCAGGTAAATATAAACATTTCACATTCTGCAAAGATGCATCTCGTTTCAAGTCCATTATTATGCAGGAATTACCAAACACACTGGAACTTCAAAATTTTACCCAAAGGGTGAAGCTAATATTGGGTAGCAGCTACTCACCTGTGACACCTCACCTGCCATTATCAAAAGAAGGAAACATTGCTCAAGTAATTAAATATTTATTCCTTTAAAAGTACAACTCGAGCACGAAAATACATTTCTACCTCCCACAGCTTTTATCAAGCTGTCAAGTTCTCCATAGCTTGGTGTTAACTGAGTCATGAAGGGGAAAATATCTAAAGCAGGAGAAATGTGTGAACCCTTGCTTGAGGATGCACTTGGTCATTCAGTGAGAAACCAGAAAAATTCTTCACTATTCCTGATCTCTGCAGGTACAAGTCAGCAGCAAGCTCAGTATGTGCTTAACTTCCAAATAAATGCTTGAATTAATTCACTGCTAAGGTGACATGGGATAATGTGTCTGTCTTGGACACAGCATAAGCTGTGACCTTTCTCTTCTGGACAAACTACTGATGAGATTCAAACCAAAAAACTTCTCTTTCTCTCTTCCCGCTTCTTTCCTTCTCCACACATATTAATCCTCTGCCTTGCAACAAGAACAACCAAGTCTGATCTGTAAGGTTGTTTGAAGGCATATTTGTAGAATGAAAGGAAATTTGTTGCCTTATTTCCATTATAAGCCTTTAATTTAGATTCATACTGGGGAGGTTCATTTAAAAAAAAAAACCCACACTTGATTTTTGCTTAAAAATCTCATTGACATCTCCACATTTATATGTAGAAATGTCATTTTAAGCCTATAAATGTACATCCTCTTTACTGAACTTGAGTTTCACAGAGACACAGGAAACTTGTTTTGGCCAGCTTTCATGTGGAGATATAAAACAATGTGCTAGATATAAAAATATTCACCCAGTATTTTTGTCTTTGAGGGATTGTTTCCCAGTGCATTTCCACACCTTCATCCACTTCTTTTTAAAATGTAAAAGAACTGAACTATTGATCGGTATTTCACACACTAAGGACACAGTAGCAAGAAAATACTGGATCAAAGTGAATCTGTGCTGAGCTTTATCCCCTGCTTCCTTATTATCAAAGCATTTGTTCAACTTTAAGCATATGAATACTATCATTTATATGCAGACAAGCACTTAAACTCATGTATAAGTTTAATGATGTAATTGAGATCACTGGGGATTAAGGATAAGAAAGTGCTATGTATGAGTAATGTACTAAGTTATTTTACTACACTCAGGTTTCACTTCTTTGCCCCATCCAAAACCTCTGTTCCTTTGTAGTAATATGCCTTGCTCAGTAGTTCCTTGACAAATAGCTCCTTGACCTAGAATACATATTTAACTATTTTAACTCTTCTTCTCACTTTCAAATTCTTAACCTAATAAATAAACCAATAAGAAAAAAATAATCTTAGGAAAATTATTTCGAAAGTTATCTAAAAGTTCTCAGGCTTTCTGTTTTCTGTGACTTCTTAGTTCAGAAATTGGCTGCTGTTCTTGCTGAAGAAGTATATTATAAACTGAAATATTCTGGTAGCTCTTTTTCCATATTTTATTAAGATGGGAAGTAAGCCAAACCCCTTTCTCTAGCCTTCTCCTCATGGCCACAGGTCAAAACATACAGCCATTTCTGGAAGAAGCATATAACTCGCTCTTGTAACTTGGGCTTCTAGTTTCTTGTAGAGAAGAAACAATTCCTGGCATGTGAATAACAAGAGTGACCACAGTATGGAAGACCACAGTAGGATAGAAACTGCCCCTAGCTCAGGGATGCCTGCCTGACCTCCATGCTGATCTTCAAACCAGTCATTTGCTGTACATTCATCTGCTGGAAGCAAGAAATTATTTAACAGTAACTAAATTTTGTCATCAAGAAACATATAATTGTAATTTCTAGAAACAGCAATGTAATGGCTTCTCTTGAATTGTAGGTTTTTTCAAGGTTGTATGTATACAGGAATATGTATGGTACCCATACATTTGGCTTGTGAACCCTAGTGATAGTCACAAGAAACAGGTGCGGTTTTCTGATCAAAGGTTGTGGAGGTCCAGCAGTTCTTCACTACACTGTGCTGGTGATATAAGTTCACTTATGCCAGTGGAGGACTGGCTGTAGTGAACATTTCAAAAATCCATACTTCTTATTTTGTGTCTACACTTTATATTAGACTTAAAAGTCTTCTAGATCTTTAGGATCTGTAAGATTTCAAGATGGAAAGTCTGTGGGATGAATTCTTGGTTGGTGTAGTCAATGGAATTATCATTGCAGCAACTGTGACATCGTGAAAACGAATTCCACAATTTACTTATTTTAAAAAAAAAGACACTATTTTTTTTAATATTGAACTTGCTGTTTGTTAATTAGTTGTGTCACCCCTAATTTTTGAGTTAGAAGGACCAGTGATTACTTGTTCCTTGTTTATTCATCTCATAGCCTCACTATTGATGATCCTGAAGAAACTGGAGACTCTTACCTTATTTAGTCTGTCCTTATACAAAAGCAATTCCAGACTTAGTAGTAATCCTTCTCATGGTTCCATGTATGTTTCCATCCTACATCATTTCTTCTTTCAGATGAGTTGATAAAAACTGTGTGAAATATTCAAACATAGGCACATCCCCGATGTATAGTACCATCCAATATTTTCCTCTTTCCTATTTACCTCTTCTCATCAATCATAACATTCTATTGGCTTTACTACATGAGCTGAGCACCGAACTGGTATGTTCTGGTTGGTTTTGGTTCTTGGTTTTGTGTGCATTACTTTTCATTTATCAACACTAAATTTTATCATGCTACCATAAAGATATCTAGAGCATAGAGGAGCTCCTTCAAAAGACAAATAGCCCATGCTAAAGTATGACTCTAATTCAAGCGAACAAAGTTGCCCAATATCATTCTGGGTTTTACCTTCACAGACTCTAATTTTCCTTACCATTTTGCAGACACCATCACTATTTTATTGAGTGACTGGTAATGGATTCCTTGTATTACAATCTTCCTCTCTAGCCACAGAGCCTTAATCAGAGGAGACTCTACAAGATGTGTTCATAGATCTCATTGTCTATATGCTTTCTTCTGAACATCACTAAGTTTGAGATGTCTCTTATAGCAACAATATAATTTTAAAGCAACAGTTCAGTTAATCCATCAGTTTTAGACCAAAACACTTCTGAAGGAAGTGCTATGACTTTTATTTGTGGCCAATTGCCTGTTTTCTTTTTTTCATGCACCATACTGGGACATTTTTATTTGTCTGTTATTTGCTATTTTTTTCTTTAAACTCAGTATCCATCTTTCATCTCTGTAATTTCATTTGTAAAGATCCCAATTACTTTTAGGTAGCTTATTGGTACCACAAGTAGTGCCAGTCTATGTAAGACTACACGGCATTACAGAAAAAGCTGTTCAAGGACTTCCCTGCATTATCTAATGTATTTTGATCATGTGTACAGTCAGCAGTTCTGATGGGGGAACCTTTTATTATACAGTACAACTAAAAAAAGCAAAAATAGTAATTTCCTAAAAGGCCTCTGAGAGTATATTTCTTTATAAAGACTGCGTAGGAGGGCAATAGAACAAAATTTGGTGTGTTGCTATTCCGAGGAATAATCAGAGTATCTGAGACAAGCATCCAAACATCTCTCAAAAACACTGTAAGGGATATACATGTCACTTATGGTGTACCTCATCATTTATCATATTGTTTCAAGTCCCTTATGAGGTCATGAATGTTCTCTTAAGTTGTTAGTATTTAAGTATAAGAAAAATAAATACATGTTCATTGTTTTATTTTCATATATACCAAGACCTTTTCATAACAATAATACAATCTCAGTAGTTGAGCCAACTGTTGGGGTTAAAAGGGAATAAAAGTAGATACTGCATTTCTTCGCACAGTGGTTTTTATATAGGTCTATACAGCGTGGCACAATAGATGATTTCCAAGGTTCTGAGATGTCAGTCTTACAAGCTTAATAAATTGAATTATCTTTACGCTGTTGCTGACGTGTTGTATTCAAACAAATAATTTCAGCCCGTACTTGACACGTATGTCTCATATGTAGTGAGGTTTAAACTCTGTTTTTGACCCACTGACCATGTGTGGCTATCCTGGTCATAAAAAATTTGAAAATGAGCGTAATGTTGTCTTTCCTTCACAAAAAAAAAAAAAAGAAAAAAGAAAAAAAAGGAGGCATGAGGCAAAATTAATCGTTATCTACATCAACTATGATGCAGGAGATATCTGTGCATTAAAAAAGAGACGAGCCATATTGAGGATTCCAAGGTTAAATGAGTTTATTGAGTTAGTGGTTACAACGGTATGTTCTGTAATCCAAGCTACACCTACATATCTGCCTCTAAATTCTCACACTGTCAGTTTCCGTGTCTCTAAACATTCCACCACCAGGTCTTCTATTACTAATATTATAATAATAATCATAATAATCATAATATAAAAGGCAATGTCAATCACCATATTGTGCTTCATACTCCACCATAAGGAATTCAATTGGCAAAAGTAAACCTCTGGTCATATTAATGGGATTAATTAAAATGTGAGCAATCATAACACTACTAGAATATAAAGAACAAAATATGGTTTAAAAGAAGCATTTTTAAGATGAATTAGTTTATATTTGTTTTAAAAATTCACATACTATAATGAAGATGACTTAAAAGTTATATCATTTAATTATTGGGCCACACATTTAAGCATATTGGCTAGTACATTTTTGCACTGGAACAGAAGCAATACAAGCTTTATGGTCTACCATTACAATTCCATTTTTTTCACTTAATATACCTGCCAACCTAATGTTTCTTGCATGCATAAAAATTTGGGGGTTTAGACTTGAGTTTATTATTTAACCCACACACACCCCCGTGATGCAAGTTCTTTGGCCAATTCGATGCTAGAGTTTAGTTTAAAAAGTAAGATTGGAATAAGTCCATTTAACATCAGAAGAGAATGCCCTAAATTTTGGCACTGCAGAAAGTTAGTTACTTCAATAGAGTTTCAGGTTGCATGCAAATTGACACTGCTTCCCCCCACCCCATGCCAGACGCATACAAGTCGGCAGGTATGCATACAAAAAGAATATAAAACCCTCCTGGTAAAGCTTAGTGTTTTAGAATGAATCCATAGCTTTAAATTCACTTAAGGCCTGTACAGGGGAAATATGTTTCTTCTGGGACCCTCTTCTCACTCTTGTCTGATACTCTTCTGGTTTTTCTCTCTTTACTAGAGGCTTCTTCTCAGGGGCCTTCATCTTCCAAGATACAACTGGTGAGTTCACTGCAGCAGTACCATAGACCTTCTGATATTTAGTAGAAGCCACATAGGATGCTTTCACTGTAAGGACCACAGCGTTCATCAGATTTTTAGCTGCCTGGATGAGAGAAGTGGCACTGTCCAGCTACAAATAGAAAAGAAAATGAAATACAGCAAGGTTACTCCATGACGGGATCGCTGGACTGTTTCCTGACTGAAGTCTGGATACTCTCAGATCTCATTAAAGATGAAATGAATCCTCTCCCTCAGGATTAATCAAGTAGCTTGTAGTAACAAGCACTAGAAACAACATGCACTGAACTGTAAAGGTAAGACTGTGGTACCTCACATTAAAAGGAAAAGTTTGTGTTGGCTGTTTTTTTTGTTGTTGATTCTTTTTCTCTGAGTGAAGAAGTTGCCTCTTTTTTCACAAAAAACCATGACTTCTCACTTAAGCCTTTAAAAATTTACTTTTACATGTCAGAAACTGCAAAACGGGTCAACAGGGATTTTTCCAACTGTTCAGGTTTGTTCTAATTATTCTTGTTAAGCCCAGGATAACACCCTCAATGATGTCTACAGGAACAGTGTGAGGCCAGTGCTGAGCTTGTTAGAGAATCCCATCTGAAAAGATGAAAGGAGATTTTGAAACCCCTAAAGAAATAAAAAGATGAAACAGTTAACTGCAGGTTTTGTAGCTACGGTAATAGTTGAGCTACTTATGTTCACAAGGAATCTTTATGATTAGCAGACTTTTTGTACATATACCCTTGCGTTATGCACGAGCCCCTCTGAGGTTCCTGGGTTCTCTGGATTTAAGAGGCCTTAAGAACTTGTTGAACTTCAAAGCATTGGGACTTCCAGTCAACAAGCTTCCATCATACATGGAAATCAAGTACATATCCCTGGCCAAATTTTTCAAAAGGTTTTAAGCATATAATGGGACTTCCAAAGCAATGTGTCAATGTTCCAAAATGTGAATTAGGCACTTTGCCAAATCCAGCTGGACATCCTCAAATTAGTAGGTGCTAAAAATGCTAGCAACCCAGGTTATTATTTAGGATATTCAGTTATCTCTTTCCCAAAATACTGAAGGAGTGGGATCTACTCTTTGTGATAAAGACCTTCAGTTCTACCTTCTATGGAAGCTTCTTCAATTTTTTATAAGTATTTCCCAGTTTGTAGGAATGATTTTGGATGTAGTATTTTAACTCTTACCTATTTTTAATCAGTACTAAAGGCCTGTATCCCTCCAAACTTTTCCTGCTCCGTATTTTGGGAGCATATGATTCCTTAACATGAATTCTAAGCAAGGTAACCAGGATAAATACTCATAAGGCAACAACAAAAACCATATTATATTTCACCTCAAGTATTTTGAATCATTAACAGAAGAAGAGTTCAGGAGAAACCTCTTTCTGAAGTGTCAGTGACTGATGTGAACAAGAACAGACATTACAGAAAGCCTGTTTCTGGAACCACATTAATCTATAGACTTACCTATTGTTTTTGAGTTCCTCACCTGTGGCCTTATACTCATTATGATTCATTAAATACATACACAGCTACATACAGTGAGGTGAAAAACAAAGAAGGATTTTAATGATTTTCACGTACTTGGTGCCATTCCCTGAAATGCATAGTTAATTGCCTGCCCCAGTAAATATTTTTCCTCAGGACTAATTTGTATTTTCTGTTAGTAAAAGAAATTAAGTTAAAAGATGGAAAATTACATTATATGGCAGGAACATGACTGTTCAATAGGCAGTAATGAAATATAATTCAGCATAGTGTTATTCTATAACCACACTACTGCATGATTTATAAGGCAATCTGTATGTTTGTTGGCAAATAACAGATCATACTCTATTAAATTAGGATATTCTAATTTACTGCAGAGATCTACAATCAAGCATTATTCATTGTTAAATGATTCTTTTTGAAACACTGGTGGATTGATATTGAATATAGTAATATCGTCAAATAGTATTTATTTCATAATCAATGTGGATAAACTGACTGGAGCAAGCCTATATTGCACAGTCCTGAATTCTATTTGTTAAAGGTTTCTAATAGCCTTACATTTTCCAGCATTTCTTTATGAAAAGAGTTCTGGTAGGTATTTCATGTGGGCCATATATTAAGGAACAGAATGATTAAAGGAAGCATTTTGAAATGAGGAGGCACCTAAATTAGATGCTCAAAACCATACAAAGGATGCAATCTACATCTTTAAACTCATTAGTAATTTTATAGAGTATATTGATAAAGGTGTGCAGAAGCATGTACTTCTGCAAGATTGGATGGAGATGGCAATGGTGTCTTTTAGAAAACCACGTTACATATTTTGATGCCATTTTAATTACCTCTAGTTTCAATCTGCTGTTGTAGTAGGTCAGAGCTCCCTATTTTTACCATTATTAATCACATTTTAACATTCAGATACTTAGTCCTTGCCCTCAATATCCATTCATATTGTAAAATGCTTTTAAGTCTTGGAATCAGAAAAGAGACATAAAAACCCCATAACAGTATTAATCATAGAATGAATCATAGAATGGTTTCAGTTGGAAGGGACCTTAAAGATCACCTAGTTCTAACCCCCCTGCCACGGGCAGGGACACCTTCCACTAGACCAGGTTGCTCCAAGCCCCATCCAGCCTGGCCTTGAACACTGCCAGGGAGGGCGCAGCCACAGCTTCTCTGGGCAACCTGGGCCAGGGTCTCACCACCCTCACAGGAAAGAATTTCTTCCTCAGATCTCATCTAAATCTCCCCTCTTTCAGTTTAACACTGTTCCCCCTCATTCTGTCACTACTTGCCCTTGTAAAAAGCCCCTCTCCCGCTTTCCTGTAGCCCTTTCAGGTACTGGAAGGCTGCTCTAAGGTCTCCCCGGAGCCTTCTCTTCTCCAGGCTGAACAGCCCCAACTCTCTCAGCCTGTCTTCATAGCAGAGGGGCTCCAGCCCTCTGAGCATCTTCGTGGCCCTCCTCTGGACTTGTTCCAACAGCTCCATGTCCTTCTTATATTGGGGGCCCCAGAGCTGGATGCAGTACTCCAGGTGGGGTCTCTCCCACCTAGAGGGGTGATTCTGCCCCTCTACTCTGCTCGGAGCAGAGGGGCAGAATCCCCTCCCTCGCCCTGCTGGCCACGCTGCTTTTGATGCAGCCCAGGATACAGTTGGCCTTCTGGGCTGCAAGCACACATTGTCAGCTCATGGTGAGCTTCTCGTCAACCATCATCCCCAAGTCCTTCTCCTCAGGGCTGCTCTCAATCCATTCTCCTTCCAGCCTGTATTTGTGCTTCAGATTGCCCCGACCCACATGCAGGACCTTGCACTTGGCCTTGTTGAAATTCATGCCATTCGCACAGGCCCAGCTCTCAAGTCTGTCAAGGTTATTAGGCTATGAGTGTTCTCCAAAATCTGCTGGTAGCCATCCCACATAACCAATTTGGCTACCTAAGCAATTCCAGTAATTTTTCCTATTGCCTCCAGCTCCTTGCTTGTATTATGGCTCAGTAAAGAAGAATTAAACTGAATGAACATAATTTCCATTAACATTTAGATCTTACTACACCACTGTGTTACTTCAGTTTTAAGCTGTGCTTTGTAATCAGCAGAGCTACAGTGGCATAAAGCTTGAACGAGGCAGCAGTAAATCAAACCCTTAGTGCGTTAATTCCTTACAAAATCTGGGCACAGAAACATATGCACTTTTCCAAACAGGTAATGTTAATAATAAAAAAAAATAAGAAGGAAAATTAACATTTCAAGTAAACGTACCACTAGGAAATTATGGCACAGTACAGAAGACAAACTTCACTCCCTAGCAATGATTAGGAAATTATGAATATAACAATAGCTTTCCATGGTAACAGCTAACAGAGGCTTTGACTTGCTACACAAAGTAATAGTGTTCTGCTACTTAGATCTCTTTGCAAATATGTTTGCCTCCATTTAGGAAAAAAGCCCTCTTAAACATGAGAGAGAAATTGAGGTTATTAGCCCATAAAACTCCAAGAAAGGAGAATGCTGGGGAAAATTCAAAATCCATAAAGAACCTAAGAATCACTGCACTGGAGCCGGTCACTTATGCAGGTTAAAACTGCTATCTACCCAGGGAAGGCATAAATCAATCAGGAAAAAATTTAAAAAATTTTGCTACAAGCTAACTTTGTAATTAGTGAATGCAAGGGTAGAACACTGGAGCAGCAGAGCCTATTATCTGCCAAGAAGATAATTTCAGGGTTTTTTTTTTGCCAAAAAATCCATAAGGCTTTGAGGAGCTTTTGATCTGGTTATAAGCTGTGCTGCACTTTTCCTGCACTATGTGCAGAATTTTCCAGAATCTTGTGACAATCAAGATTTCTTGCTCTTTTTACATATACACATAATCTAAGTAAAATAACCAGCAATTACAATACAATTAAAATAGCTGAAGAAGCGGGAGAGAATAAAGCTGGAAAATTTTCTCCTTAGCAGTAAAGCAAATGAGAAGAGTTGTTCTCCCTGCATTGTCACACCACTGTAATAGGGAAGAATTATATCACAGTTTTTAGAAAGGAGAAAATTTCCAGAGATATCTTCATATTTATAATCAGAAATATATTACAACAAGGGAAATAGAGAAAAAAAAAAATCTGTATTTCCAGGGAGCAGGGATATAGCATAGGTAGTTTTAAAAGAGCAGGCTGTTTAAGAATGTTCTATATCATTATTGTTGATTTTAATAAACCTTGAAAAGTGGGGGAAGACATCAAAAGAACTGTAGATAGTTCCTAGTCTGGAAATATTTGAGCAGGGCAAACAGAATGACCTGTGAAATTATAGGCTAGTTCAGCTGACAGCACTCCCAAATAAAATAATGCAATGTCTATGACAGACTCCATAAATAAAGGAAGGAAAGAAAGAATGGTAACCAAATGGTTTCGTGGGTAAAAGTATTTTCAATGTGATTAAACATTGGATTGCTTAAAATAATGCTGTTGATATAATTGGACATTTGAAAGGTGTTTTGCTTGGTATTATATGACAGTTTCATTAAAAACTCAGCTGATACAAAATTAACAAGGCATATATAGGATGATTCCAAATTCTCTAATAGCTAAGTTTCCGAAAGTATGTATACACAAAAACATCATTGCTAAACAGTGACTTTTGCCTTTTGCAGTGTGCTCTTGGAGAAACCGTTTGTCAGCTTTACAATATTAATATTTCTGTTAAAAACTTGGGAAAAAAGTCACTTAACTGATGAAATTTGCAGATAACAATTGGGAAAGCGGTAAGTCATACAGAGGGTAAGTGATAGATATCTAATAAGCTGGTAAAAGTCAGAAATGTAGATTTCAGTTTGGCCAACTTTAGAGCAAGTGATACCTACTTATACAATAAGGACCTTTATCCTATGCAGGATCCTAGGCAATCACTCCTTGAATATACAAAAGGAAGGACACTGAGGAAATAGGTTAAATTACCATATTCAGTTTATCATGTGTCCACAGTTATGGAATACTGAGTCCTCTTCTCAATGCAAGATCAACACTGAGGAACTGGAAAGAATTTAAAGAACCTCAAGAACAAAAAAACTTCTTTTATGGGAAAGATTCAGTCAGTTCTGTTTTTTCCATTAATAAAATGAATGATTAAAAAATGATCGAAATCAGCAAGTACATAGTAACAGAAAGCTGATAATATTTCAAGTTCAACAGATTAGACAAAGATATAACAGAACTTAATGGCTGAAAGGTGAAGCAGGTCATTTTAGTTATTAATTAGCTGAAAAATTTTAGCAGTGGTGTTAATTACAAGAACACATGAAAGATAGTGATTCTATCTCTAGAAATTGTGAAATCAATATTAGATGTTTTTGCTTAATATGTACACTCTAGTTTAAGAATAACTATTGGACATTTTTAATGCACATTAATTCAGCGAGCCTATGCATCAGTTATACAGGAAAACAGCTTAGATTATAGCAATGGCCCATATTGACCTTGAAATGTATGAATGCAAAAAATTAGTATTAGTAATTATTGATAAATAGAGTTCAGCCTGGTTTCCTTTGTACAGATCAGGAAGAGCAATTGTAATTTATTTAACATGTTGAAAAAGAACCGGTAACTCTTCGAATACCCTTGGCTACGACTTCATTTGTATGCCTTTAGCAGGTAGTTTTGTCATTGCCAAGCCCTTAAGGCTATGTGTGAATTCTGGGTGCATTCCCTGCTTCTGCTTCTCAAAGCAAGTTCCTCCTTTCATGGACAGGTACTGTTGCTGTTGCCACAAAGCAAAAGTCAACTAACAGCCTCTAGAGCAACTAAGGTTTCATGAAGCAATTATGAATCTGGAGAGTGAATCAGGAATACCATTTGCCCAGATTACATGCGTAAGCAACAGAACATTTTCCTTGCAGATGTGCTTAATAGTAAATCCAGTCCTACATATGTATGTAAGATATATGTAAGAAAAAGATCTTATTCATAATACTTATGTCTCACATTTCTGTGGCACATTTTATGCATAAAACATGACATTATTAGTGACAGCCAATGCAAGAATAGCCTATTTGGTATTCAGATGCACTCATCTCTATGGTAGGAGACATAAAATCATGGAATCATAGAATGGTTTGGGTTGGAAGGGACCTTAAAGCTCATCTAGTTCCAATCCCTCTGCGATGACCAGCACTAGTATGCAATGGCTGAAGCTGTATTTCAGTAAGTCACTTGAAAATGCACATGTTTTTGCTCGACATGGGTCCGTTGTGAAAAACTATCCTATATATATGAAATTCTAGAACAAACAAAATGTCATTATTTCGAATGTAATGTGGTCACAATGATGTTAAAAAGCCATCTGTGGCACTGAATATCACTAAAATTGGTGGGGTTATACTTCATTCACTAAATGAAGAGGTTTGAAGAAGTAATCTGTTTATGATAAAATAAGAATACTAACCCTGTAAAGTTGAGCAATACCACCTAAATACCCTCAAAATGTAGCCAGCAGTCCTACAAAAAAAAAAAAATATTTTTTTTTGTAGCAAGATAGAAAGGCTACTTCACTGAAACACCAGGAGCCCTGCATATCTTTTGTTTCTCAATCAGCATCCGAAATAGTAAGCCACGCACTAACTCAGAAATGCCCAGTTAGCGGAGGCTGTACTTAGATTTAATAGTGGGTGCCAGAAAGCTTATATTTCTTTTTTTTTAGGAAAAAAAAAATTATTTTGCCTTCTCAGTTGAAAGACTGAAAAATGGGCTTCAATGTCATGATCATTTGCCTGTTTACCCATCTTATCTTTGATATCATGATCATTTGCCTATCTACTCATCTTTGCTTTGTCCTCTCCTCTCCCCTCATCAATAGCTACAAGTGGATGGATCTTTAACAAGAAGCCTTGCAAAAAGCCTCACTCACAGTTTATAGTCTGAAGGATCCTGAATCCACCACTAGAGATATTAGGCATCTCCAGCTCTGCTGTCCAGCCAGCCCTAGTAAGTTATGTATGTGCTGAAATTGGTTACTGGGTCATCTAGTAACATAGTGAAGCACCCAATTGTAAATCCTGCCAAAGTTTAGGTTTTTGCTAGGTGTAGTAGGCTACCAAGAACAGTTCTAACTAACATACTAATGTGCATGGTCTGGAGCAAAACATACACATGGGGAATATTAATGTTGGAAATGCAGATGTTTTATGGGGCTGGAGTCTGAGGATCACAGCTCAGGGATGACATAGCTAGTATGAGTTCTAGGCAGGACTCAGAAACTTTTAATTTATTTCATCTAGTTTTACACACGATTTGTTGTATTTGTGGAAATCATTAAATGCCCTTCTGATTTAGACATTATCAAAATGTTATCTTTACATCAATGGCTGATGTTCTAATGAGCTAGCATGAAAGCTCATATTTTAACAATAGAAATGGTGAAGTGAAAAAGAAGACAATTGGAAACTACTAAAAGTTAACGTTATCAAATTCTTTTTATAAAATATAATTTTACTGACTTCTGTCCAGCCTGGCAGGTCCCAAAGGTGAAAAATATATTTTGGAATTTTTGATAGTTATTAAAGTTTTTCTATTCATCAACTGTATTTACAGTCAAGAAATTATTTCTCCAGTATGACATTACTGCTATAATACAAAATTTACAAATTTTTGTAGATACCAAACATAATGTAGATTATTTCCTCAATACTTAATTAATATATTGTTGCACTCTTTTCAGAATTTAATTGGGGAAAATATTTTGACCCATAATGAAAAATTTCTCAGAACCATTTTTTTTCTTCTGCTCATTATCTGCCACCGCACAGCAGGAAAAAGATGCCAAATCAGCATAATTCATGTTATATACCAGAAACACTGTAAGGACAAGCAATCATATATAGCACTGAATTTTTAAAATACACTTGCTTTATCAGTCATTGTCATGCTACAACACTGCCTCAAAACTTTCAGAGTCTGTTACTGAATTAGGGTATTTGACATCAGTCTGAATGCCCAAACATCTGGAGCAATTCTACAGATCGAGAAAGAAATCCTCAGTCAATGAAGTCAAAGGAGTTTTGTAGACGGGAACAGGATTTCACCCCAGAACTTCGCCATCACTATGGTTGTGTATACTACAGGTTTTCTTTGCTAAGGTTGAATGCTAATGTTGAAGAGGAAGAAACACTTTCTACATCAACCTACAATTGACGAACATGGGAATGAGTCTTCAGCATGATGGCTCAAGGTTTTCTTCTTCTAAATCTGCCTCATTCTGCATAGAACTAAAGCCTGGAGGATGATGCCTATGATGGAATGTCATGGATAAAAAATATGATACTCTAATGGCCATCACAGTCGTAATACTAATTGTAGCACAATTAGTACAACCACGTTTACAACTTTAAAATAATTTTGTCCCATGGAATGGTTTGATCTGAATTCTTGGATAATTAACAGGAAACAGACTTTTGTATGACTGATTTGAGGATAGGAGAAGATAAAATGTCTGCAACAAAGATGAAGGATGAACTATATTTGACAGAATAGGCTAACTCAAACTATAACTAAGGTTTTGTGAAATTGCCAGGAGGCTTACTGAAGAAAATTAGAGTAAGTCATCTGTGGAAGCTCAGTATCAGTTCCAATAAAAAAGTCATTAATACAAAACTTTATGCAAGTGGCTTCTGTATTGCCAGGATTATATACACCATTTTACACAGGGATTCATTTGCCAGAAGTCTACACAAGTATCTACACAAGATACTACATTGTCTGAACCTGATGTCACAGATAGAAAAGCACAGACAAGACTGTCAAAAGCATCTCAGTACAAATTTCCACTTTCATATCCAATTGCAGTTAAATCTGAAAAAGGAAATAGAGGCTATTAAACTAGTCTGTGCTACTGTGCTACTGCTCCTCCTCACTTGAGTTCTGATTTGTATGTAATTTGAAGATGGATATCATTTTGAAAAGCACAAAGATTGAGTTTTGGAAGCAAACCTTTTGTTCTTTATCTAGAGAACAGGTACAATAACAAGAAAAGCATGTCTTTTTTACAGTCTTACCTGAAGAGAGTCCAAATCATATCTGGCTGGCTGGAAATTGTACTCTCAGTGATAAAATGCAGGAGACTTTGGATTAAAAAAAATCATTGAAGCACAGAAACACTATATTCTTTACATAAGAATGTGTTATCTGCTGTTATTCCTCCTGATTTTGTCACAACAAAAACAAAAAGAAAAGCAGCGTAAGGTAGGATTTCAGACTGCAATGCTGAGAAATGTGGTACTTTCTCAACTTATTTTTTAATTTGTGAAAGTGTCAGAACGGTATCTGTGAGTTATCTCCGCCTTCAACTGTGAGGATCTGTCACATTTTGAGGCAAATTTGCTCCTTCAGCTATCTTTGTATCTCTAAAGCTATGCTTGCCCAGGTCATCACAGAGATACTTTGAAGACAGCTGCTCTACAGGCATAGCTGGCTTTTCTCAGGAGAGGGCTTGGAAACAATGCATCAAACAGAGTCAAAAATGAATAAAACAAAATCCTCTTGTATAATGGAAGATAGTACCAGGACAATTGTTCCTTGCTTCCTAATGTTTGCCTGCTGTTGTTCAGGTATATTTTATGTCTCATAGAAGCAGATCCAGGGCTTGATCATTCAAGGTATCGATCGCTTCTGAGGTGCTAAAAGGCTTTTGCTTCCTTGGAGTTGAGGGTCCTTGCAGTGTTGCTCAACTCAATCAGTGGAAACATTCCTTTCTCTGTTTGATTCCCTAGGCACTTTTCAGGACTTTACAACAGTATGCAATGAAATAAAGAAACAAAATTGAATCTCTACAGTAGTCTTCAAGACAGAGCCCCATTTCAGCTTTTCAGAAAAGTCCCAGCACTGACAGAGCCAGCTTAATAATATATGGCAAATATTCAAAAAATTCTAACATTTTATTCCAAATACAATATACACAATTAACTGTTCTATTTGTTTGACCAACTCAATCAATGGTTAAAAATAACATTCAGTAAGTGTTCCTTACTACAGGGTTTTTTCCCTGGTCAATTACTGAATATACAATTTGTGAATGCATTTGTTCATTACATTTTTAACTTTAGTTAACACTAAATGTTATTAAAAAAACAGCAAAGCAGGTAAGAATTAGTGGAGACTGCAAAGAAATGAAAACAGAACAAAATAGAAATAATTATAAAGGTTGTTGCAGTTCACAAGGAAAGAACAAGCAAAGATGACAGCAAATTAAGAATGAATTGGAATGAGTAAAATCTTGCTCTGAATTGTAAAAGCTTGCTTTTATAACTCACATTTGATTATGCAAATATTCATATAATCATAGAATATTTTAGGATGAAAAGAAACTTTTGAGGTCATCTAGTCCAATGCCCTGTTCAAAACAAATTGAATTAGATGATGTCATTCAGGACTTTGCTCAAATTCAGAGTATCTCCAAGGATGGATAGTCTCCCACGTCTCTGGACTTGAGACCTCCACCCTGCACTTTAATTTGACTACCCTCGAGGTAAAACTTTTTCTCCTTATATCTAATCGGAATTTCCCATGTGTAAACTTGTGTTTGTTGCCCCTTTTCCTGTCACTATGCACCTCTGACAAGTCTGGATCTGACTCTTCTAGATCCTCCTGTTAGGTAGTTGTAGACAACAGTATCTCCCCTTAGCCTTCTCTTCTGTATACATGTGAATGTATCTGAGAGTAGTGTAGATGAAGTTGGTGATCTCATTTTCACTGCTACAAGAGTGTGTGTTTATCCAAAGGGAAAAACTGAGTAACTGTAGAAGAGAGGAAAAAATATCACCAATTATTGACAAATATTTAATAGCTCACTCAAGTTGGTTCAATCCTGTTCTACTCTCTTCAGAAAATACTTGTGTTCAGAAATCCTCATTTACTTGATCTGTTTTCTTTTGAAATTCAGTATTTTAGATAGCATTTTCCCTGAACAACAAATGCAGAAGTACTTATAGCCTCAGTGATTCACATAACCCAAATGGTTTCTGTGCTTTTCACCTCAGGACAATCTTCCCTACAAAAAACCCAAATTAATTCAACCACATCTCCAAATCTTCCCTCTAATCCAGAAATTATGTAAAGGAGATAAAGTACAAATTCAGCTGTTATTTAGAAGAATGGTGAAATGAAAAAGCATTTGCACTGGCTCTTTTCTTATAAAGCTCTTACCTAACTTAAATATTATATATTAGCCATGATTATTTATGGACTTGTCTGCACTTACTTGGCATCAAAAAAATGGTGACTGAATGTCTTTTAATATTAGCCAAGATCCAAGAGCTGTTCATAGCTGGGGGCGCTAGAACCCCAGAAGCATTTTTTCAGATGTCTGCAATTGAACAATTTCACTAGGAATGCAGTCAAGAAAAATAGAGCTGCTCATAAAAACCATTGAGATGATGTGTTTGGTGACCTAGGCAAGGTTTTCAGAGTTTGCATTTCTATAAATGAAGTCTTATCCTGCACTCATCCTACCTAACTCGAGGTGCTGGACCGAGGCATTCCAGACTCCTTCTCTGCTTGGTGGAGAAGACCAGGAACCATGGAGCACTTGAGATCTTTCAGAGGTTCATTTTCTATGGAGATGGGCCAGAGTACTTCACCTTTTAAGTTATATTTAGAGATCCTAAATTGTGTTAGAATCCTAAAGACAGTACAGTCAATCTGGGCATAGATGCTCAACATCTGCAAAAAATTGTCCTTGGATTTGACCCAGTAGTCCAAGAATTCAATCATACTTAATGAATATTTTTGAGATTGTTTTCCTCATTTCTTCTCTTTTGATTCCCAAAAGCGTCAAATGGGGGAAAACCACATACTACAAAACATACCAATACTTCCAGCCTACAGAAACTAATGAGACTGGGACCCCGAGAGAGCTACTTTATATAGATAAATGCTCCTTACAAAACAATTTAAATATTTCTGTTCAGAAAAAAATAGGCAGTTTCCTTTCTCCAGCAGCTAAGTTCACAGAAAATTTACATCACTTACATATGAATATATACCCTCAAAAGACGCCTAAGGCTAAACCCCCGACTCTCTGCTTGTCTGAATACATGGTTCAATTCATCTGCCCATGCCTCTGTCATTTTTTTAAGATGTTACTAATCTAACTGGTTGTCAGCATCTATCTGAAACAACAGTATCTGCTCTCTAGAAATGGCCATTGATCTCCACTAATTATAAAGGAAACCTGGAGTGAACATCTCAGATGCAGATGTTTACACTTGGCTAGATGAATCACTCTTCACATAGCAAAGGAGATAATAGTCAAAAACTCTTCATAATTCAAGCAAAATCTTTCTGAATAATAAAATACTCAGTTTTCATTACACCAGACCTACTCTCATCTTTCGCACAAATTGAGTAGGGTAGCCTCCCCCTGTTACTGCAAGATTTCTTTCCAAGTCTATGATTTTCAAACCATACTTCTTAGCTACAGTGAACTTTGTTCTGATTTATTTTTTTTTAATTTTTATTTGGCCATCCATGGTGGAAACTGGAATATAGAATGGAAGAGAGAGAAACACTGGTCTTGAAAATTATCTGAGTCTTGGAGAAGGACGTAATGATTGAAACTGATCATGATGATATAGATCTTTTCTGCCTTGAGTGTGGCTCAGTATTCTCATTTGCAGAGGGGAAATAATGACAATATTTGCTTATGTTTTCAGTTTTACGAGTGTACACCATCGTGTTTGCTTTGAGACACTCAGCTGGGATTGATAAAAATCCAAAGGATTATGATTGAACAGAATCATGTTTAATGTCTTTGAGATGCAACTGTCCCAGAAACAGAAGGTCTGGGGTGTTAAGGCAGTCGTAGTTTCCTCCAACCACTGTACTCAGTCCAAGTGCTATTGAGCATTTTTGTTGACAATTCAAACGAGCTGAGGTCCAAGTTTAAAAGGATTGCAATTTAAATCAACATGAAGAGTCCTCCAGAATGCTGTGCACTATCATTGTCACTTCCTTTGCTTAAACAAGATTAAATCAAAAGTACTTCATTTTGAGTCAATGGTGTTATACCAGCCTAAAACTGCAGTAAGAGAGGGCAGGGTGATGAGTGTCTATCTGCCAGCTGACACGGTTTGTGAACAGATGGTGCATTTCACGGCTCTCCCTCACTTCTCACACAGAAAAAGAAGGTAAGAACCAACCCACAAAGTTTTAATTCAACTTACTTGTAAGAGAAATCAGCCTGACAAACACAGAAAATTTGGGATTTTGACATAGCTATCTTAATCATACCGAAAAAATGTTTGATCTTCTTATATGATCTTACATCATTAAAGTATTGATCACACCTTTCCAGCGTGACTGAGGAACAAATCTGTAATTTAAACACTGACCTGCTTAAATGTATAGGTGTAAATATACTAGTTACTGGTTTTGCATTGACTCAGTAATACACAATGTGCTTGCAAATGTAAAACAACACAATTTTTAAGAACGCCTTATCGTAAAGTGTTTGCAATACACTTATGAAGATTTAACTCACTTAAATTAGCATATATTGGAACAAGTTGGTCACATATTTGCTTTCAAAACTTTCCATATTACACACTAAATAAAATCAGCTGAAATCTAGGCCTGTTATATTTTACTTTAATTTACGTACATGTAAATAATATACAATTAAAACAAACATTGCAATTGACTGAATACACACTCAAGCCAAAGCTGTAAAATACAGGAATCTGTGCACTTTAGACGTTTTAATTTTTTTTTTTAATCATAGTTGCCAGTAAAATAATTTAACAGGGGAATTAGCTCAGTAAATGTAAAATTAGGCTATTTATTCTCCCAGTATTAGGTTACTCAGGCAAACCCACATCCTGGGGTTGCATGGACAAAAATTGATTAGATTTGGCACAGGCAGATTCCAGGTTAATTATCGCAACAGTTTATGTCATTTTGAATATCACTCCACCTACAAACTCCCCCTTATACATAAGTCAGTCAACTGCTGATTTGCTTATCTTACAAGATAAATTTAGAGAGCAAATTTATCTGGATTTAAAGTAATCCACTGACATCTCTGTTCCATAGTATCTCCTCAGTGCTGTTCAGTATCTCTAAGTCACCTTAATTGCTGAATGATCCCAGTTCTGATTTCCTGTTCCCGATCCCTATATCTCTTTTAAAAAGAATTTCCCTCTCCATGCCACCAAAATGCTTTCATCATTGAAGCGAGATTAGGGGCACTGTACAGTTGGTCCTTATGTTTTACCTATTCTGTGCAAAAATTAAAGTCTCCTGCATTATACAAGAATAATTATGTGCAAAACCAATTTTGTAAACTCATCAGCAAAAGATGTGCTTAGGATCTAAATTAAATTTTACCTCAAAGCATTTGCCTCTGAAAAGAACAAACCTCAAACCGTCTTTAACAACAGAAATTCCTATAAAGTTTTCCGAAAGAAACATTAGAGATTGACTAACCTGCTTTTCCTTTCCTACTTGAAAGATCAAACTTTGCTAGGGAAGCCAAATTTGCTAGACAAGTTCTTGGCTTTGCAAAGGAAGACTTGAAGACTTCAATGTTTGGTTCACTAAAGGAATAAGCAGTAGTAGTAAAACTTCTTGCACACATTAGTCAAAGCTAGAAAAGCTGCCAACTGTCAGGGAGCTAATTTTTACATTCTTTGTCCTTATTTTTCTCTCTGACAGGAAGGGAAACAGTCATTAGTGAAAGTTTTGGTAGCTTTGTAAACAAGACTTTCATCCTCCCAGAATTTCATTCAGATCTCCTATGCATTGATACAAAGAGCATCACGGAGTCATCAGGGAGGAATATCCATCCATCACTACTGACCAATTCCCAATACATGCCAGTGACCAGAAGATGGAAGGCTCTGCATCCTGTATCCTATTCCTCAAAGCCACCTAGTCACCTGAAAATAGAAGTACTTCATCAATCAGACTATGGACCTCCTCTGCTGAAAAGGCTGTGATCGTACTCTGTCTTTGATTTATAGAGTGTGCATTGCTGACTTTTAGTGCCTTTCACTGAGATATGACAAGGCCTCACACGGAGCTGGTAAAGAGCTTTAAATGAACAAGAATAGCAAGATTTGCAGCATCCCTAGGGGTCAAAATCTTCATATGATCCTTCTTCTGCCCTTTAGTATGAGAGCTCTGACATCTTGACAGCTTTAATAGATACCCAAGGGGCAGAACAAGAAAGGAAGATCTTCGTAGTCCATCTTGTCTTTTCTAAAATGCTGAGGGATATTAAAACAGTGAAGCAGTAATACTTGGGGCCAAGGGAAACAAGTAACAAGACAGTGCTTTGAAGTCAAATAGTAATGTATAGGTAATGACACAAGGAAAACACCAAGAAATTGAGTCAGCAATATCCCTGCCCATCTCAAGTTCTTACCACAGAAAAAATTAAATGCTTTGATTTATAATTTCAAAGGTTAAATCTCAGGTACATCTCCTGGGATTTGATTTCCTGCTTAATTTCACATCTTCCACAATTTACTTTTGAATTTTATTTCATCTATAAAATAGGTCTTATAATTGTCCTGTTGTTAATACATAGCTTCATAAACATTCTGGATAAAGCAAATAAAAACAATAACAGAGAATATAGAAAATAAAAACCTCATCCTGCATAAACAGGCGTTATCCACAGTTAACAATGATAAATATATAAATAATACCATCTACCTTTAATCACAAAGTACTTTAGAAAAAAGATGGCCCAGTACTACTGTAATTAAATTAATGGAAGTTTAGCAATTGAGTTCAAGGGGACCAGAGTCTGCCATCACAATACAAGATAAACACTGAAAGATCAGTTTAACAACCAGTAAATAGATCACCTCTGCAAAGAAACATGATCATTGCTTTACAGATGACATTAACTCTAGGACTTCAGAACAGGAAGGAAATGATTTTTCGCAGGTGACTAAAACAACATATGCAATTCATTCTGTGAGCCCTATGGTTAATTAAAAAAAAAAAGAGCTAACAAAAAAACACCCCATTGTCATTTCTTTTCCCTCCACCCCCAGATCTAGAGAAAAAGTTAAAGATATAGATGAGACAGAAGGTTACTCACCGTTGAGGAGTCACTGCTTCCGGTCTCAAGCGTAGCTCCCTCAGCACAGGTGGGTGGGTGGGTAGAAAGTTGACTAGCCCTGCCCCCATCTATGACATCACACTCTACCTCATAAAAGGTAGTGAAAGTGCTCTGAACTCCAGTCTGATTTCCGAGAGATACAGAAAAGAGATAGTGAGAGAGAGAGCAAGAGAAATATTGTGCCGTAGCGTAGAGGTGAGGAGAGAGGAAAACATGTGCTGAAGGAGCTATGCTTGGTCAAGGAAACAGGGACTCTTCCACGATGAGTAACCCCGCTGTCTGGTGGTTCCTCTCACTTGCTCCCATAGCACAGGTTAAGCATGCAAGCCCTACAGGGTTTGCTGATTGGGAAAGAGGATAAATTTTTGCCCTAGAAGGTTTGCTGATTGGGAAAGGTGATAAATTTTGGCACCTTTTGATGAAAACCAGAGATAATAGAAAGCTCTATCCCCATTAAAAGCTGACTGACATCAGATTGGGTATGAATTTGGTTTAAAGACTTCCAAGTAGCATAATTTTGCATCTGGTTTTGGACAGACGAACTGCACAAAAACATAAACACTGATGCAAACAGCTGAAATTCCAGTGACTACAACTGGAATTACACTTGTGTCCACCAGTGCTGAATAAACGTTACACAATCCAGCCCTCTGAGCTGACCCTTGAATAGCGCAGGCCAGAGGGTAGGCCACCTATGCCAGTATATGAAGGAGGTCAGGAAAGAATTATGTTTTTCACGCAGTAAAAATGAGAACTGAGAAACTGTGCTGAAGGAACAAGTGAGGGAAGTATAAAAATTCTGGGCGTACATTTATTTACAGAGCACACTTTAAAGTTCCAGAAAATATCAATAAAATTGCAAAGAGGTGATGCTTTTAAAGAGTGTACATTTTTAGACAATGACAACCTTACAGGCTGAAGCACATTTTTTTTTCAAAAAACTTCCCAAGAACTGAAACTGGAGGGCTTACAATGGGATATTCATTCTAATTTATTGTAAATGGAATTTTTATCATCCAAATTCTGGAAAAGCAGGTTCGAGAGTAAACATAATTGCTTATATTATCCACTGGGATTTTCTTAATAACCTAGCTGTTACTAAAATTGGAAAAAATAGTAAATGCTGCTAAACCTAACTCTATTAAACAAAACTGCCCAGAGACTAGGGCACTATTCAGTGCTAGTAAAGAGTGCTAGATCCTGCCTTTTGGAAGACGAAAAATGAATGCTCCTTAAATGTCTTTTGAGAGTATGTATTATAAGCACACAGAGTTAATATTGACATTTTCCCTTAGGCTTTTTGTTGCTACAAGGATCATGGAAATTGTAATCTAATCATGATTGTTTTTTCAGTCTCTGTAATGATTAATGTGTATTCCCTGCTCTGTTTGTGTACTCTTTGTTTTTCTCTCATTTCCTTCTATTGAAAAAAGAAAGTGTGTGACTAATGTCTAGTACCAGTCACTTCACCTAACAACAGAATTCAAATATTTTTCTTCTTAAAACTTTTATAATAATCTATTCCTGCAGTATCTGCAGATGCTACTTTAAACCAGTATATTTGTGGATTTAAAAACTCAACAAATTGGCCAGTCCACTTGACTAAGTGAAGAGCTATTGTGACTGTTAGAGACGATATATAAATTCAGGAACACAATGCAAAACTAGGCTGCATCTGAGTAATGCAAAGTGATGATAGTGCTGTGAATTTCAGTTCAAAACTGAAATAAAAATATATCTGTCTGATTTCTCATTATGTGATTTTGATTTCAAGCTATTTGCATGTATGAAGATAGAGAGGAGGAAAATCACCTCTGGTACCCTGTATTGCATCTACTCCTTATTAACATGTATGTCTACTAGTCTGCCAAAGAGAAAAGAAAAATTGAACTTTTAAAGGCTTTTATGGTAGAAAGTACCAGGTAGAATTCAGTTAATTCATAACTTAGGTAAGCTATGACTTGACTATTGCACCACAGTTGTTTTTGCCAAATAAAGTAGGAATGTATTTCAAACTCCTGTGACCACCAGGCCTTATGAAGCCTAAGCAAGCTTGCTAATTCTGGTAAAAAGAAGGATGTTCAGAGGATATATCATTCAATATGAGAAATATTACACTTGTAGTAGCAGTTCTAAGATGTCCTAAAAAGAAATAAATTTTCTTTTATTGGAACAGAAATACATGGAAGTAGCACAATTAAATTCTGGAAGCTGAGGATAGCCAAGAATATTCTCCAGTAACAACACAAGATGAGAAATATGGTAGATTGCATCATGATAATGTGATATAAATAGTTCAATAGGCTAGGTAGCAGATAATACCCCAGATGGTATTTTGGGCTGGCACTGCTCACATATGAAATCTTGTTTTGACCTGCTTCGTATGATATCTGTAGTTAACAAAGAGAAAATTACGGGAAGAGCAAAAAAGATAAGACTGATTTATGAACATACACTGGAACACATTACTCACCTAAACAGTGAGCAAAAGCAGAGAAAGAATCAACCTAACTGAAAACATGTTAAAAATGTATATACATTCAAGAAAGGAGGGAAATCTTCCAAGTGTTCCAAGCAATACAACTAAGATTAATTAAATGAATACATGGAAATGCAAAGAGACAGTAAATGAAGACTTTAACACTCTAAAAGGGTTGTAAGTTAAGCCTAAAAGCATAAGAAAACTATGTAAATGCAGATGAAGCCATTGATTTAATCACTTGCACCCAGTCACTAGAAATCAAGGAAAAAAAAGGGTCCATGTTCAGTTTGACATCAAAGATCTGTAGGAAAAAACACCAAAGTGCTTTCTTTCTTGCTTAAAAAGACGGATAGATGATGGGGAACCATCAGGCACCACTACGGGACCAGTGGCTGCTGCCAATAAAGTTTGAGTACAGCAAGACTGTGAAAAGCTGAGGAGTACCAACTGTGCAGAAGCATTATATGTACTACTGGTATTCCTACAGAAGGCAAGAATGGATATATTTTAAGAAATTGAAACAACAGCTTGAAAAGGCCATATAAAAATGCCAAGCTGACACATATCATAAAAGTTTGAGACCTTAACACAGACACACCTCTGACCCAAAGATGTCCTGTTGCTGTAGTGGATCAGCTTGATGGATGAATGGAAAAATCTTTTTTGTTCATTATCTGTCATAGCTAAGGAATGACGAAACATGTAACATCGCATCTGAGACTGAGTAAAACTCTAACTTCTCTAATTTTTTGACAATGGGAGCGTTGATTCTAGTTGCAGGTATAAGAAAGGATGAAAATGTTTCTGCAGTCTTTTGGATTGGATATTGATGCTCTAATCCAGTTTTATTGAGTTCTAATCTGGTCTTTCATGAGATTTAGGACAAATCACTTGTATTTTTTGTCTCATTTTCTAGTGATACTATTACCCATCTGGTAACTTAATTCACAAGGTATTTTGATAATGTGTTAGTCAAAATTAGAAAGAACTGAAGTTAAAAGAGAGCACTTGAAAATGTCTAACAGTAAGAGATTAGGATTGATTTTTCTGATACTGGAGAGTTTTTTACTTTGACCCCATATCAATGTCTTGAATGCATTATACAAAACAAACCCTTTTTGTTGATGTAGCTGCTTATTAGTTATGCAAGATTAATGATGTGATGTGAGAACAGACATATTTTTTCCTTTGCTCCTATGAGGTTCATAAATAATAATAGTTATAATAATATGCTCCAAGTGTGGAAGAAAGTATTTCAGAGGTTAAAGATATAAGGCAACTTTTAACCTTCCTCACTTGGTTTGATCTCTTCCTAAAGGCTACTATGACCTCCTATATTTAATGGAAATACATTCCTATTATGAGTTTTATTAAATACTTTGTTGTAAGCTGTTTTGTTCAATATTTGTAATTGAATCTGCTCAGGCTGGGAAAACCTGTAATGTTTTCCCTTGAAGGTATGTCTTCTTGTCTGTGAGTGTTTCTATGTGTGTCTTACTCATCTGCAACTCAGGTTGTCAAGAACCGTAATTAAAGTGAAAGTCAGTCATGAGTCTGAACTGAACTTCTTATTCTTTTAATATCTGCAAAAGCAACACCTGATAGTACTTTTAGAAGTGAGATTAAGTCTCACTACTATCCAAATCAGAAAGTTAAATAATTGTAAGAGCTAAAAGATGTACTTCTGTATAAGCAACGGTCCAAAATCTCCTATTGTGTGTTAAATCCGTCATTATGTAAATTCAGTTCTCCATAATTCCATGTGCAAGAAACAAACCTAATTTTTCTCTAAAGCCTCACGATGTACCTGAGAATGACCTAGGGGAAAGGAATTCTTATTTAATACAAAATGGTGAAGCTTGGTCCCAGACCACCTTCTTTAAAGGCAGTAAGACAGGAAAAGAAGTGAACATGAGATAGCACTGAAGTCCTCTCTTTCTTTATAGTAACTTTTACAGGGAGAGTCCTTTAGGGTCATATCTTAGGGTATGTTAGAATGGTCAATAATTATTGTAGAGCTGGTGCAGTTTGTGTATCAGAAAGCCATAATATTCCCATTTTCTTCCCATCTCATTCAGCATGGCCTGGAATAGGAAAACAAGCTGGACTGAAGCAATAACTACTGTAGCAGGCGAGCTTTGGATTTTAGAGTAGTTACTATTGTTAGAACAAATGCAGTATGTAATGAAGCATATACATTAATATTTCCTTCCTTTTTCTATGATCATTTTTGTTTCAAGCCTCAATCTTGAATCCATAACACTTTGCTTTGTTCTCATAGAATTAAATGGCTTAACATCATTTGGTATCAGAAATGTTTTCCTTTGCAGAAAACTCTTGTAATGAGAAATTTCAATGAATGTAATCTTCAGAAATTCATGAATATATGTTACCTGATAAAGCACAAGAGCATGTTCCCTGTAGCCAAAATGCTTCTTAATGATAAAATTCTGACCTGTCTAAATTGTAACCTACTAAATGTAGACATATAGATGGTGGGCGTGCTTCTTGTCCCCATGAATTTATTCTAATGAAGATAAGTGCAGTGTGATTTTGCTTTGCAAATGAAATTCTAGATAACATCTTTCCATTTATGCAGAATATATTGTTTCATATTTATGTGTATGTGTGTCTACATCTGCATTTATATACAATGAGATATTTTCTTAGTCCTGAAAATAGCCTCATATCAAAACACTGTAGCTTCAAAAGAACTGAGATTATTTAATAAAAAAATATTTTCTTGTTGAATTTTCAGTTATGTCTTAAGCTTCATTCATCTACTTTTCCTTGCATAATATAAACTCTGCCCACCACCAATTCACCTTTGAAGAAATAACCATAACACTAATAAAAATAAATCAACCTTTCCAAAGTCTTCTGCGCTATTCTTTATGTGGATCATACTTATGATCCCCTGGATGCGCAAAGCTCAAGGTATATACTATTTTTCAATCCAGCAACAGTTATAAAGGCAAAACCATGTAAACTCACAGATGTAGAAATAAGATCCTATGGGATCTTTCACCTAGCTGAATAAAAACACTGTACACATGTCACTTGAAAGATACCTCTGGAGATCTCTTGTACAACTTTTGGCTTGAAATGAGTTGATTAGCAACTTTACATCTGCTCAGCTGCTGCACTGTCTGCCTGAGGCTTGAACCCCTCCAAGGATGCCAACTGCATAAACACTCTGGGCTCCTGGTCCGCACTGCCTTCACTGGGAAGCAATAGGTAAGCTTCATCTAATTAACTAAATCTTTATTATTGTTACATATTTGGAAGAAGTATTGTAAATGGCTGTAAAGCCACTGTAGATACATACGTTTACTTTTTTTTTAATTCATCTTTGAGCTGTTTCATAGGATAATTAGGAATTCTTCACTGCTTTAACTTTCAGAAAGCCCTAAGACAGTATTTCCATAAAATGCATCCTATATAATGAATATATGTCCATGAGGGATTTTATCAGCACTCATTTTGATTAACCTGCATAACTCACTGATGCCTTTATCCTTTAGGAGTAGTAAATTGACTCATTGTCAGGATGATAAATTCTTTATGTTATCACATCATCAGGTAGTCCCTTTCTTGGACAGTGTATGGAGGGATACAGCCTGTGCCAGCAGGAGTTGGAGACTCCTCTATTAGTCACAAATAGAAAAGCTCAAACAACTTGTTCCAGATAAAGGCTTATCAAAACCTGTATATTTATAAGTACCATGTGCTTCATATAGCCATACATTTTGGAGCAGAGTACACTTACTATGGCTTTATTTCACCCTCTCATATATCAGTATGTCTGCATACATTCAAACACATATGCAGAGGTTACTTAAATGTATCTCCGCCCCAACAGGCACAGCTGAAACATCTCCCTGTATTTTTAATTTCTTTTGTTTCTTCCAAAGCAGATGAATGAGCTAGTTGAATACACAGTGTAAATCAAGGACTCACTTTCCCCACCTAGCCCCAGCCTTCCTGTCCTGGAAGCTGTCTTTTTACGGTGGTAACTTCAGAGCCAAAATAAGGACCCTAAGTTTTTATTTTCTCTCCTTGCTTGTTCTATTGGGAGTATTAGGAGTAGAGATTATTGTGGAGTCCAATCAACTTTAGGGTCCTGACTTTATCTCAGTCTTTTCCCACCACTGAAATTCTTTGATTTCCTATTCCTATCTTGCTTTTAGTCTGACCTTTTCATATCTCATATTTCAAGTTCTTTGGCTTACTTCCTTATTACTTCAAAGCCCTGTCCTTTATCCACTCCTTTCATTCCAAGTCTCAAAACAGAACTCCTTTCCACCAACCTCATCCTAAACAAATATCTTTCCATGAGTTCCATCTTACATTATTTTCACAGCATTGGTAGATATGATACACTGTTCATATTTGCAAACTCCCTTTTTTGGCCATTCTAAATTCTTACTACCGTCTTGTGGGTGAAAAAGTGGGTAAACATGAAAAACAACTTGCAAAAAAAACCCACCTAAATTAAAAAAAAATCACAAAAGTCAACTTATATTTTTAAGCAATTTAGCAATTATCTATAGGGTCCCTGTGTCCATCTTTCACTTCCCTTTACCAATTTGAGTATATTCACTTGTATTACATCCACTTTTCGTGTATTACCATAACCCAAACCCTGGTCTTGCAATGATGTCAGCTTAGACATAGGACTGTATCTCTGCTTTGTGCTGTGTAACTCTTTGAGCACTCACTGTCCAACAAATATGAACACAGCAATTATTTAGGAATAACTGCTCTGACCCTCAGCTCCAAGTAAATTGAATCACTAGCAGACAAACCACAAAATCTCTATTAGTGATACCTATTAATCATTAAGTACACCTAGGTCTTAGCTCAGGTGTTTTCTACTGAAAACACTGACAACTTGTCAGTCCAAGCAGCCCAGCCGAGAAATATCTACAAACCCTGTTTTGTCAGACTGTTTCTGTGAAAATACTTCCCATAGCATTCTTCCATTTCTGTTATAAATTAATAGTAAAACTTATTTTGTTGCTAGCTAAATAACAGGAGTAACCTTTTTGCACTCCTGAGAATCTTGCAGAAAAGGAACCCAACAGTTCTGTCAATTTGCCAACTCTCCCTTCAGCAAACTTTCTTTTACATAATGCTAAATTCTTGCCCGATTCAGGAGGAATTCAATTATTTACCAAACTCCAAAACAACATTTTCTCCATACACTTAAGCATTTTAAATGCATAAGTTCTCTCTGATTGTCTACTTGAAAACAAACAAAGCAAAATTCCCAGTAAGGCTTTCTGATGTGGGGAAATGAACTTGCAGGTGAACTTCAAATTATCTGACTTTTCTTTGAGTTTATAGAATTCATAAGTAGCAACTTGATACTCCTCTGCCTGTACGCATACTAACTTGCTTTTACAGCACAAGGTAGTTTAGGGTGATTCAGCCTTAAATGAAAGAAAAGTATGACCTTTAAACCATTTTGTTTTACTAGATACAAGATCAATAGGCAGAATTGATAGGGAAACTGGTTGCCAGCTCACCTTAACTGCTGGATGCACACTGTTATTCTGTGATAAACAATGAGAGGCTCATTCTTTTTTTGATGAGGACTAGCTATTTCCAGTTACCTTACTCTTATCACTGATCAAGAATAAACATACAGACAGTTATTTTGCAGTATATCTCATACTTGTTAATATTTTTATGTATCCAATCTCCCAGTCCAGGTGTCACGGGAATTTTCATAATGTCCTACCCAAAGTTAATGGGGTGGCTCCAGCCCTTTTACCTTCATTTTTCCCACAAAGTTCTCACTTAAATTCACCAAGCAAGAACTCCTAAAGTCACAATCTTAACTAAACTGTCTTGTATCTTCAAAATGTTATAAGAATCCTTCTCTTAGTATTGTGGCTGAGCCTATTATGCTAAGATAAATGGACCTTTGAAAATAATTGGAAATTGGACCCAGCTAAAGTATAAGCTTGGAGTGTGCTTTGGCTATTGATTCAATATGTTTGGATGGTGTTAAAAGGTACATGGCTGTTACTCTGTACGACACTGCATATCTATCTGGCTCAGTTGTTTAGGACTCTTTGGACAAATTTTCTGATAATAGAGCTGATTATATCCGTAGAGTTCTAAACCAAGCCTGAACACGATAGGGGGCTGCCTTGGATAAGGGATTCTCTTAGCTTCTGTTCAATATAATTCTGCAGCTAAGCTACCAACATAAACAAGAATTTAAAAAAATTCAAACTCATAGCCTAAACAGAGAGTAGGTAAATGAGCTGATCAGATTCAGAGCAGCAGTAAACAGAACAAGTGGATATTTTTTCTAGGGTAAGAAATTAATTTATACATCTGTTTTATTGTAATGGTCTAGCTAACAAGAGTCAGAGAGGAATACTAAAAAATAAAGCAACCCTAGAGTTAGAAGTAGTCTGAATTTTTATCCAAATAACAAACACCGTGGTTAAAACAAACTCTATTCAACAAAAGTAGCTACCACAAAAAGGCTATCTATTTGATAGCTGCATGAGCTAAGTATATGTAAATGGTATTTACTTCACTGAGAGTAGCATATGCTCAGCACCTCAGAGGATTCATTCCAATACAATGGTGCGACTGATTATGAAGCAAATACACATTACATTAAATAAACTAAGGCAAGAGAAAAAGAAAATTATTTTGAAGTGTTTTTAGTCTGTGATTTTATTAAAGGAGGTTGTTTATTCTTAGAGGGGAATTAGAAATTGAATATTCAAATTTCAAATTACAGAAAGAGATATCTGTTTATGGATCAAGGTCAAAGAAACTTACTAGGAACAAGGATATAATCTACAGAGATGAGAAATATTTTTTGAATCTTTTGCATTTTTTAAATATTAATTCCTTTTTGCTTTTATGAAACTTTCTCCTCACCCCTTTTCTTTACTTTCTTCCCTATAATCTTCTTCAAGTTTACAAGGCTCCTCACTGAAGAACAGATATCACATAGTTTTTCCTTATTTTATTTTTCAAAACTCAATTGGAATCAGGAATTAAGAGTCTCACCTTGCAACATAAAGGGCCAAGTCAACAGATAGTCTAAATTGGCCTTGTTCCATTGATATTAATGAGTTAGGCTGATGCATGCTAACTCTCAATTGCTGGATCTTACTTATCTGGTGAAAATAATTTTGCTACCTGCATGCAGGGAATTTGATGGGAAAGATCTAAGGAGAGAAAGAGCTGAGGGAAAAGGAAAGAAAGGGAAAAATAACAGTGGGTTCTTTCCTTTACTGCAATAATTTACACTTCAGGAGTGTGACATTTTCTTACTTTTTGATCTGTTTTTCTATTTGCAGCAAAGTCAACGATGCCAAAAAGAACCCCTTCATATGCTATGCTAGTATCGTATCAATCTATAGAGGAAAAAGCAAACAAGATCTTATGCTTATTTTCAGAGATAAACCATACTGAACTCTCGAATCTTGAGGGGAAAAAAGAAATAGAAGTTTCACTAAAAGATATATAGCACATTATACGTTATGTACACAGTATTTTTGAAGTTGTTGCAACACATTTTTCTCTAACAGAACTACAAGAACTGTGGGGTGGCTTTCATCGTCTTTTAGGTTTTAATTGGTTTTATGTCTCTTTCCTTTTTGCATAAATATACATATGCCCACACATAGATTCATATATACATATGCATACTTTAATTTCATTTATAAATATTAATTAATATTCTTAATAACACAAAAATTCAAGCAGAGATTGTACTCCCCATAATAATTCTGAATCATAACTCATATTTTGGATCAATCTGAATTATATTGTGTTTTTTTTGTAAACACAGTAGTAAATTACAATATTTTAGTAATCATCCTGGCTCTTGATATTATATATCAAAACACTTAAATGTGGTGCATTCATATAAACTTACTTCTGTAGTCAAAGGTTGGGAAGCTTGAATTCTAAATTTCTATTGTACTTCTAACATTGTACTGTATGCAAGTTGCCAAATAATGGTATTTCATTTTAATGTAAATAAAATACTGTTTATTTGTAATTGGCTATCCAAGAGAAAATGAAGAAGATGGAAGCAGAAGCAGCAAGTAGACAAGCAGATGTAGATGTGCACTTGGATACCAGATCTCTGGATAGCAAAGGAGCATACAGTACCCAGCACCTTGAAGATAAACATCTTGGAAAACACTATCAGGAAAGCATTATACTAAGTGTGCTATGCCAGATAACAAGATAATGCTCTCAAAAAGGGATGCACAGGAGTTCAACTCTCTATATCACCTCCTGTTCAGAGCAACAGCAGAAGAAGGAAGCTGGGCAATCTTAAAATTTTCTGCATGTCAGTACTACTGAGTCTTTGGAACAGACCCAAATTATTTCTGTGGTTGAAGCTAGTTTTGCCTTTGTCTGCAACTGACTGTAGAAACCCAACCAAACAGAAACACAATGGTGATGAAGCCTGGTAAGCAGCAGATGCTAACAATGCCAGACTGGAAATGATGAAGTCAAGCAGTTCGGCCACTTAAATTTCACAACGGATGGTGATGTTCCAGTAACAAATAGATGCTAGAGCTTCACAATGGCTTATTCAGCATCCACATACACTGAATAAAGAGACTTGAAAAAGAAACACACACAACCACAAAAGCCAAGCTGGTAGAAGCACTGATTTGGGTAATCGTTATAGATAGATGAATATGACAACTCAATGGGTATGAAAAGCTGGACCCAGATGGCAGTAGGCAAGAAAAGATCATCGCATTTACTGTGCAGCATAGCTGTCAGCGAAACAAGGACAGATCACTCCATTAATATCAGGAAAATGGAAGAGGATCTTTTCATTGCTGTGGGAAGATCAAGGTATTAAAATTACATATGTACATATGTCAAGAAGTGAAGACCAATTGCAGGACAGAACAGGAACATTTAAGCAGCTTCTTTTAGGATTGCATATATGACTTCAGAATGTTTGATCCAAGAAAGCCTGGCAAAAGTTTTAAGACCTTCTATTGTGCTTTGTAAAAAATCAAAATGTTATGTAGTTGAGAACATTTGCTGTGACTTCTGATATGTTTGAGGAAGGCCAGTGATTTCACTGGGGAACCTTATGGATGAAATGAAGGGCACAAGTTAGTTGTCCTAACAATCTTCGTACTTGATTGGGCTTAAACAATGAAAGGGTGCTTTTTCAAAACTGCATTTGAAAATAATCTTGTTTAAAGTATTTTGGGTCTCACAAATCTCCATCATTTTGGAAACACACTGAGGAGAGTGAAACATACTATACATTTACATACATATTGTCTGTATTTGAGTTAGAAGATAACAAAGGTGTCATCGGGCTAATACTAGGGTGATTAGTTAAAAGACCAAACCAAGAAAATCATGCAGAGCAGCAATTGCTACTTCTTGGTTCAAATAATCTCCCAGGGGCACAGAGTCCAACATTAGGTGAAGGAAAGAAAAAATAATTTTAAAATGTAGAAAAACTCATTTTTTATAATATTACTACTGCTGCACATTCCTTTCTTTATTTCTAAAAAAGATTATGTGTAAAAAGTTTCTAGCATTCATTGAAAAAACCTGAAATAACTGGATGGGAATTAGAGTATATAATCATAGTGCTTGCCAATAGTATTTGAAAACAGCATGTGCATCAAAAATTAAAATATTTTGCTGGCCTTCCAGAGTTTTTGCTAAACCTAGTGTGCATTGGAACCTGAGTAAATGAAATCCCATTAGTCATCACCATCTTAACAATATGCACTTCATACATAACTGGCTGCTGCACAGAGGGACAAAATTACCAGTACTAACAAAGGAAAGAAGATTTATAATGAGCAAATATACAAAAGCTCCAAATAATTATAATATTCACAGCTTGGCAGTGACTTTCTAGGCTATGAAATTACTTTTCTTTTGGAAGAATTAAGATTTTACAAGGTTAGTATAAACAAAGGGTAATTGGAAAATCAAATTGCTCTATGTAAGTTATTGTAAGGTCTGGAATAACGGTGACAGCATTGTAAAAAGCTTGCTTATGAATCATTGCATTTTTGTTTTGTACGTTATTGCCATCAAAAATCCTCCCTTTCAAGTGCTACATGCAAAACATAAATGGCTAAATACAAATACCAGCTTACCCCTGATACAATAAGTTCTCCTCCCAGGTTCTGAACTTCTGCCTTCACTTTACTGCAGATATTGAGTTGGTGGCAATAGAGGGCAATGCGCTGCAGGTAGGCCAGCAGATCCTGTTTGCAGGCTGAGTCGGGGCACTACAGACAAAAGAAATATTCAATCAGATGTAGCTGATTTATATGATTATAGAGAGGTAATTAGAGGAGATAGTGGCAGTGCGTGTGTATTAGGTGGATCCATTTCACTTCATCTTTACATGGGAGACTTGATGAAACGTGAAAATTCAAACTCTACCTTTCATTTAACTCAGGACTTATGAATTGTAACCTAAAGATGCACTATACCCTTTTGTAAAAAGAAGAAACCTCTCTGCCAGACACTAACAAAAGACAATTAAAAACATTGCTATGTTTGTGGGGGAGGTTCACTTACGATATCAGTTTGTACAGAATGGAAGAATCTATTGCAGCCAAAAGACCAAGTTTGACCTGAAACTCCAGGTTGCCTGCTGGGTGTCCAGGTTAAGATACGACGTGGACCAGTTAAAGTCCGGATAAACCCAGTTTGGATTGATTACATCCACTTCAATGCCAACTCATGACTGTCTTGCCAGCTTCCCTGGTATTTGTGCAGACTCTTAGAGGACACAGCTCTGCTTCAGACTTGGCCGAAGCCAGGCCCCTTACTGACATACTAAGAACTCAAGTGGCAGAGGTGAGGCTGCTTGGGTTTGGTATTGACGGATTTGGCAAGCTTATCGTTAATATAGAAATACTTTAATCTGTGCTAGATGGAAATTATTTACTAAAGTGTAAGTGACATATTACAGAGTCTCTCAGGAGATGACATCAGTCTTGCAGCCCTTCTCAAGAACACAGTGAGATAAGTTGGTCCCTCTGCATGTCTAAGGAGTACATCTTCATACTAGAGGGAAGGCTACCTACAGTCCTGTACCATTTTGGATGCTGTGCATCTCAAATGTGTTTTGATACAAATTATATTAGGTCAAATGCGGTAGACTCAGTGAACGTTTTATAATCAATACAACTAGAAAAGGCCCAAGTGCAAGTTATTCGTAGTTTTTGGGACTCTTAATAGAAACTGCATCATCCCCCACAATATCAACAGCATAATAAACAACACTCTTGTAGTTAATATTCAAAGTCTTGCCTGAAGAGAACAGACCTCAGGAATTCACTCTGATGAAACAATGCTAAAAGGGTCCATAGCTAACAGCATATCTCCAATAAATATTCTTTGGGGCTACCCAACAAAGCTTTACTGACAATGTTCTTTGAATGTATAGTTTGGGGAACAAAGATTTAGGGACTTCCGAGTATGTCTTTTTATCATCTTACAAAGTTTATGCTCAATTTTTGTAAACTATTATCACAGCACTTCAATAAAAACTGATAGAATTAAACACACACAAGTCAACAGCATCACAGCCTCTGACTTGAGATGGCTGCTCTAGCCCCAGCAGCTAATGCTGGCAAGGAATATGTTTTCAGTGAAGTAGTTGCATATACTGTCATCTATAAGCCTGAGAGCAGTCGCTTTGCTTTTTTCTATCCCTTTAAAACTAACAATAAACAAAGCTGGAGGTTCATTGTGGCTGTTAGGATTAATCTGCTCTATACTTACAACAATGATATAATGCCTCTCTTTCTCAGACAGCTGCCACATCTTTCAGGCATGAATCCCTAAGAGACCTCTTCTCCCTACCGGTGACAATTTAATACAGAAATATTTACCCTAATCTTGAAGTCTATGAACTGAAAGAAATGAACTTTAAAGCAATACTTCTAGAGAGCTGACAAGGCTTTAAATACAAGCACCTTGGAGCGAATGAAAATGTAAGATCTCTCTCATTGGAACAGCAATTAAAAACATAACTGTCCATAAAAAGTTTATATTGCATCAGTATTTCCAAAGTTCTGTAAAATATCATTAAAGCGCAAGCATTAAAACAAACACTTAATTCTCATAGTGATTTTACTGTTTAATATTAAAGTGTGCATGTTACAGTCTTCTGAAATTTAAAATGTGACTCAAGCTAACTCACTCTAAGCGTAGCAAGTCTCTTTGTGTTTCTTTCTTTAAAATATTCCACTTCTGCAAATACTGTAGACTAGGAATTTTACCAGCTGACAGATGGATTTCTTCTTTCTTATTCTAAAATGAATAGATGCTACATTGGAAGGATTGGAATGGGTTAACTACAGGAAAAATGCTTGCTGATAATGAAGAAAACCTAAACCCCAAATTTCTGAAGTTATAGGAAAACAGGCAGCTTCAGGTTTCTTCCCACTCTGGCCCATATTCCATGGCAGGATGTTACACAGTATTACATGCTTACTTGAAGAAGAAAGAGAAATATTTTGAAGAGAAAGACTAGAGGCAAGGAAGTTATCAGTTCCCACTTCCAGAAAAATTTCTCTTGACGACAATGAAAAGAAAGAAACTATAGGAAGTTTACAAGGGAAAAAATAGTCAAATTTCATTTGCCTAATTCTAAAATTAGCTACCTAGAACCTGGATTTGAAATTTGGCTCTTAACTTTTGATATCATGCTTCCTCTTGCTCTCCAGATGGACAGATAATCCCATCTAAAAGAAAGGGGCTGAATATAGCAAGTTCATCTTTCCAGTTGTGACTTGGATTTGGTAATGGGGCTGAGGACACAGACCCTAGAATGTGGAGCAGGGGGCTGTAAGGTGAAAGCACAATACCTGATGCAAAGCAGCAGAAAGGGAGTCAGGGAATCTTGAAAAAGTGCCGTACCAAGGGAAATTGCTGGAAGAATGAGCTGAAAAGAATATAAGGATTCCTAGGCATATGGCAAGGGTAACAGAGCATCCAAGTCTCTACTGCTTTCATGACAGCCAATATATGAATTTAATTCTAATCCAATCACCTGGGTCCAGAAGTGAGGCTGTGGAACAATTCAGGCATTTCTGAGGTTGAGAGAGACTCATTTATGACTTTCCTGTACTGCAAAACCCAAGCTGATTGGTATAGAAGAAACAACTTATATTCAATGGGTAGATCAGTATTGAGGCAGTGATTTTCAACAGGTAATTTTCTGACAAGTAAAGATAAACTTTTCTTGCAAAAGGCAACTCATTGGCAGAGGTTACATTATATTTCTGCTCATTTTTGTTGTTACCTGATCAGCTACTGCTCGTGCCAATTTGTCCATCCTTGATCCTGCCTCTGCAATCTTCTTGGCTGCATTAATGACATCTGAAGTATTCTTCAGGGGGCCTTTACCTCTATGAAATACAATGCAATTATGCGCAATCTAAATAAATCATGAAAGGCAACAGTTTTAGCGATGCTGTTTAGTGTTTGACTTTAAAATAGTAACACCACTGACTTCTTAATTTATTACAACTTCACCTTTTAACTACTTTATAGCACAGATTGATTAAGAAATTGGTCTGCTATATTTCCTCTCTCTTACAAAATGCCTCACTAGCAATTTAGTCTGATGATGCCTTCAAGCACACAAACTATACTTAATAGTATATGCATTTTTAAGTGCTCATTAAACCAACATTCTTTCTGGAATACACAACTATTTCAAAATTATGTTATTCCCAAGCCAGTGCTAAATGTTAAGCCTGTCATGTCTAGAGAAAGAATGTCACATTTTAGAAAACCATTTTTGGTAGATTTTTGTCAGAAAACGCAGATACTTGAAGCATAATCCTTATGGTTACACTTAAATGTTACACTTAAAATGTGTTACATTTAAGACTGATCTTTCACTATACTCTTAAGATGATGCACAAAACTCTGATTTTAGTCATTAAAGTTATCAAAATGTGTATAGACAAAAAGTAAAAAGTCACTGCAGACTTTTCTGAGTTTGCTTCAGACAATAACAAATGGCTCAGTTGGAATTGAGCTGATTTTCCTTTTTTTTTGGTTGTTTTTTTTTTGTTTTGTTTTGTTTTTGTTTTTGTTTTTGTTTTTATACTATGTGGACAAATATAGCTTCAGACAAGACTGATGGAAAATCATGATATGATAAAACTTAGGGTTTTTTTTTTAAACTAAAACTGAAGGCATTTTTTCTAAGTAAAACATAGTATTATTTTTGCATTTTTTCTTCTAAAATGCCAAGAATAAAATACTGTAATATATTTCCATTTTTATCTTTTTTCCAAACTTTCATTTCCACATTACACAGATATTGAAATACAACAAGTATCCCACTTTTGTCGAACTTAAACTGTAGCAGAAATCCTTCACAGTGACCTCGTATGCTTCTACATTAATTACATCATCAGATCTGACTGTCACAAACTCCAGGCATTTGAAAAATTATTCTATTTTAACACTGCTGAGGTTACAGTGAACCAAAAAGGTGTGAAAGGCTTTGTTATCTTTTAATGGAATATATTAAACAAGTTTTTATTGAATCTGATGTAGACAGAGGTGCACTTTGATTTTTTTTTTTTAATTTACTTCAAATGTGACAGTAGCTTTCTCTCATTCTCATATTAGTTCTGTTCTTTTGATGGTAGAAAATGTAATTACAAAACTTTCAATTTGGTGCTCAGTGTATCAAAGGTTGTCTAGGAGGTTGCAGAAAGTGTTCATATTCTGGGCTGTTGCTTTAGAACATTATTTCTTACTTTCATGAAATGATGGCACTGTTTGGACAGTTTTTCACCCTATTTTTGGGCAGAAGGATCAGAGACCCAAAGACAATACAAATACAAAAGTAATTAAGATTCCTCTAAAATATGACCCTTCACAGGAGGTTCTACACGGTCGTTTGGTATACAGGAGTGGTGAGTCTACTGCAAAAAGAACAGTTGTAACAGCACAAACTGAGAGAAAAACAAATAAGATGAGAGAATAATAAATAACATGAGAGAATAACAAATAAGCTGAGAGAATAATCACTTGGAAAGGACTATAGTAGTAATCTATTAAAGTGAGCAAACTTTCTATATGCATAATTAAATTTAAAATGGATAAAAATGTTTGCTGTTGCCTATTACTAATTAACTAACTATGCAAGTGCAAATAGTCAAGTTATTTGCAAATTAGTGGTATTTATACACCCCCCATCCATCCATCCATCTATCTAAGGTACGTGTGAACCCTACATTTTCAATGCAGAGACTGTCTCCTCCAAAATGGGTTGAAGGTTCCAGACACAAGGCATGTGATCAGCTGGAGACTAAGAAATCTATTTGAGCATTTCAGTGAGATTAGTAAATGGATGTCTTATTTTAATTCTGAAGAAAAACATGAATATTTTTGTCCAGATTTGTCTAATCACATTTTGATAAATACCATTGCAAATTCCAAACTCCCATTAAAAATAAATACTGAAAAACCTTCAATTTATTACGGTGATCTGTAATTCAAAGAATCTTATAAAATGTTCTCCCTGGTGTGATTAACAATATGACTATATCTAAATAAAATAATTCTGTTTATATGCTATCATTAATGAATGCCTTTTTGATGCTTTGCGATCTTAGAAAATAATAAGACATCAATAGAAAAAATAAATGAAACAAAAAAAAATTATTACTGACAGGCTCCAATAAAGTATTAAATCAAAACAGTTTCATTTCATTTGGGATTTTTTGGGAAAGCAGTTCAGCATTCAAAATGATATAAATAGTTTTGCCATATTGTTTGATTGACACAAATTGTGTTGAAATGTTGAAAGTTCAGAGAGGCACATGCATTTAGATGGGTACTAAACAAAATGTCAGTTGAGGTCCCAGACTGTCTTTGCTGCTGAAATTCAAGATGATCTGCAAATAAAAGAGATTCTCAAATAGGACAAAAACTTCGTGTCATTAATCCCATTTGGAGAAATATCCAGAGCAGCAGTCATGTGTAGAGAACTGTACAACCCATCCCGTCATGTATGATGTGTGTTACCTGGCTTTGCATCCCCCAAAACACAGCACATCATGTCAATGGGCTACAAATTGCAACAAAAAAGAAACGTGTGGGATGTCTGAAGAAGTCCTCAGTACAGGTTATTTTGTTCTTACCTAGTAAAGTCTGTCATTTCCATCATAATCATGCACATCTGCTTTGCCAACACAATGATGTCATTACCACTGTCATCCCACTTGGCCACCTCTGCATCCAGTTTGCTCTTCTCTTGGTGGAATATCTCTACCTGCTCAGCAATCTTAGCCTTCTCCTCCTGGGGAAGCTGAGCCATGATAGCCTGGAGAAAAAATGGGAGAAGTTGGGCATGAAAAAAGGAAGCTAGAAATGATACTTTTCCAGTGGCCTAAACAGCATGCCCAACTTCTAGTTTCTTTCCATGGGAATTGAAGATGCCATGCAAAATCCAGTACACATTTGATTGCTGTTAGGACAGGCAAGAACAAATTCACAGGATGTTTATAGCTCTTCTTATACCTTCAAGAACTTAAAAATTATGTATGTGATGCCATGATATACAGATTAGTCACCAGCCGATACAGGAAGATTAGAGAAAATTCCTGTTAAATCTTAACCTTTAGGAAGAACACAATGAATTACATCTATGGCAAAAGGCAAACTGAATTGCCAGTATCTCCCCTGGTCTCATTCTTTGTCAGAAACAGAGGTTTTCTGCTTAACCCAACACTAAAATAAGCTATGACATGCAAGATAATACATTTGAAGGTAATTGTAATGACTGTACCTTTCAATAATATTTAGCGATCTAATTGTCTCTTGGAAGATATGCAAAAAAGCACTACACAGGTTGATACTAATCTGCCTCGACATTATCAACAAAGCAGAAAGTTCCCCTTCCCCCAAAAAAAGAAAACCCTACAAAATTATAATAATTACTTTTGAAGAGCGGATTGACACTGCCAATAACGATTTCCAAGTTGAGCTACTATTTGGCTTTAGGGGTTCTGAAGACCACATTATGCATTTAATGGGGTGTGACACATATTTAAGTGTCATTACATTTTTTCTTGTTTATGTCACTTTCAATCAGCTGAAGTCTTTCTCTACATATTCTTAAAATGCTCCTGGCTTTTAAAAATTCATAATTGACCTTTTCCAAAACTGAAATTAAAAAGGGTTATAAACAGCAGATCAGAAAATGAGAAATTTGCAAGTTAATCAAATTAACATTCAACACATGAGTTTTAATTAGGCCTTATCAATGTAACTCAGCAGTTTCAAATGTTAGCATATTAGTCTTTCCACAGAAAAATGCAGTGTAAGTCAAGCTAATAAATAAATATATAAAATACATATAAAACACTAGAACAGATGCATTAACTGAAATTAAGAGAATGTGATGGTAGTAGTAAAATTTGGAAAGCCAATCTGTATATCTTGCATGTGGTTTCTCTCTGTGGGCAGTGTCACCTGCACACCCTTTAAACTGGTATACAGTGTTTTAACACCCTATTCCACCTGCTGATGCATTTTCAGGGAAGCTATATCCTATAGCAAATGCAGCTCATATATTCAAGTTTTATTTCTACTGAAGACCCACACCAGTCTTTCTACTGAAATGCTAATAGCTTTATGGTGTACGCATATTAAACAAATCCATTACATTCCACAAATAAAAATCCAGCTTTTCTACAGAAAATGTTCAAATAAGATACTATTCTCCTTAGCAGACTCATTTCAATGAGCCACTCAAGACTGTGGCCTGGGCGGCTTCTGCTTAGCATGTTTTCATTTTAGGTTTTCATCATTTGTTACTTCTTGTGACATATTGCATTCTACGTTATTCAGGAATGGGACTGTCTTTATAATATATTATGTTTATACAGTGCGTAGCTGATCAAAGCAGAAGGTTTTAAGTGTAGCAGTGATAATAACGGCAATAAATGTAATAGAATTTAAGAATCCTATGTCCCTAGGTGAACTAGATTCTTAGTAAAAATATTACTGCAGTCTTTACTTGGTTTTCAGACCAAGAAAGGATGATATGCTACCCAATCCTAGATGTAACCAAAAAAAAAAAAAAAAAAAGACTGTGAAATAAGAGTCCAGCCGAGGGCTACAGAGATGATCAGAGGACTGGAGCATCTCGCCTACGAGGAGAGGCTGAGAGAGCGGGCTCTGTTTAGCCTGGAGAAGAGCAGACTGAGGGGGGATCTTATCAACACTTACAAATACCTTAGGGGTGGGTGTCATGAGGATGGGGCCAGACTCTTCTCAGTGGTGCCCAGTGACAGGACAAGGGACAATGGGCACAAGCTGAAACATGTGAAGTTCCATCTGAATATGAGGAAAAACTTCTTTACTTTGAGGGTGACAGAGCACTGGCACAGGCTGCCCAGGGAGGGTGGGGAGTCTCCTTCTCTGGAGATATTCAAAACCTGCCTGGACACGACTCTGTGCAGTCTGCTCTAGGGGAACCTGCTTCGGCAGGAGGTTGGACTAGATGATCTCCAGAGGTCCCTTCCAACCCTTAACCATTCTGTGATTCTGTGATTATATTTAACTAATGAGGTATAGCAGATTTGCAGTACTATAGGTTTTCTGCTGTCTATCATTCAGGTAATTCCCAGTTCCCTACTGGTTCTCTGCTGGAAAATTTTAAGGCTTTTTTTTTTAAAACTCACTTTCTAGTCAAACATATTTTTATGACGTCGTTTGCCTGCAAATTATATTCTGCTGATTTTTTTTTACAATCTGAGCTGAGCAGCCTATTTAGTAAAGGTAAATATTCATCAGAGGGCAGCATAATCCTGAGTGTTAACAAACTTCACTTCTCCAGTACCTGTGACCCCTGAGGCAGTCATCAGCTTAATCTGCAATCCCAATGCACAAGCTAAGGTCGCAAATCACAGTGACTTGAGTTTATCATGATGTAATTACCCTGGTAAAATTACACTGACTCAGTAACAAATGTCTTCAATTACAATTAAATTACAGGGACTACTCAGTAGCTTAAACAGATCTTCTTGACAGGTTTGCACACTGGGAAACATGAGTAATGTAAGATTTCTCTGGATAGAGCATATGATGCCCTGATGAGTTGTTTTTTTTTTTTTTAATTTGCTGACTACTCCCACGGTTTCAGCACATTCCAAACCTGCAAGGCCTTCTCCTACAGCACTAGCTGGAGCAAACGGCTAATACAAAGCATCACATAAGCCTAAGGTAGATCATTCAATAAAGTCAGTGCTTTTTGAATTGGTGAGACATGAAAAAACTTTAAACACCCAGGTGAACTTACTCCCATCCTTTCTTAAGCGACCCTGAAGATTTGAAATCACTGCATTTGCTTTCCAAGGCGCAGCTTTTCATTTGTAGCTATACAGACACTTAACGTAGTACGTGGGGTTTATACTCACCCTTGCACTCTGGCCAGCAATGAGCTGGTCATCTTCAGTCTGAACACTTGTTCGGCTACGAACATCATAATCTTCCTGCTCAAAGTCTGAATCATCCTCTAGCTCTTCAGGGGTCTAGAGAGAGAGAGAAAGCAGAAGAGAGGAGATGACAAGCTTATAAAGGATACAGACAAAGTCCTATGTACAGTAAGCTCTTATTTCATTGACTACCTGCCCAGAAAGTGCTGTTTCTCTTTCCTTTTAAATTAACTTGTCTTCCCAAGCAGTCAAGAACTGAAATTGAATTGTCTTAAAAATTAAGTTGTTTCAACTCTAGTTTTCTTTACAAATGGCATTTATCATTACCTTGCTGCAACTTTTCTTAACTCTGTTAACATGATGAATGCAGTTGCAGGAACAAATATCCTTTGGAAACACTAACAACAGGAATGCAGTATTTCAAAATAACGTTATTTCATATATAAATGGACACCAATACTATTATATTACTGGAATCTCCACGTAATCTTCAAAAGAGAAAGTAAATACCTGGGAAAAAGTAACTAACATCCTGGGAAAAAAGTTATCAAAGCAAATAAGAGATTTCCCATTGAAAGAAAACTTAAATTATGTCAACTGGGTTTGAAACAAATGTAAAGTTCATAATCTGCTTTATCTTGTTGGTTCACGTGGTTCTTTTCAGATACAGAGCTTTGGAATTTGCCTTATACCCTAAACTGAAAACACATTATCTCCATTGCTGGTGCTACGAATGGTGTGAGGGTCTCTGGGCAGATTGATTAAATCTAGTTAAGTATACACTGGCTTCAGGTTGTTTAAAAAGTTGGAGGGAGGGAGAAAAAAGATAACTGATGGATCTGTTTACTTTTTTTTTCACCTTCTAGCAAAAAATTAGAAGCAAAAAGTTTTTCCTTTTGTATATATGGAGAAACAGCCTACTTTAAATCACTATTTAGTACTATATTTAATATAGATGGTGCAAAAAAACAGAAATAGTCTTTAGAAGGAAGATTATATTCCATTTTGTGCTTGAATAGCATCTAGTACAACAATCTGGCCATGAGTAACTTCTGTAGGTACAATACATTATAGTGGTAATAGAAAAAGGAGATCTGTGCAGAGAAATCCTCACCTTACTGGATACCCATATGCCTCAGTGTTAACCTAGAGGGCCAACCATTACAGAAGAAATCATCCACGTTGGCATTCATGCTTGGAGGCAACGTCAGGTTTGCTAGCAGAGGTGCTAATCATTGCCAGTTGTCATTACAGCTCTGTCTTGAAGATGCTCAGTCACTAGGAACTGGTCCAAACCGTCTAACATAATGTAGAGAAGCCTTTTGGCGATATTTATATTACAGCCTGGTTTCCAACGTGAAGTGCACATCACTGTTTGTAACGGAAAATCAGCTGCTTTGCTAGCTACACGGTGAAGTGCACATGATGGGGAGAGGAAAACACAGCCATCTCCATTTGGCTTAAATAGTATGAATCAAGTGCGTGTTTTGATGCTGAGCACCAGAGGAAGAAATAACCAAGTATGACAGCACGGTAATGAAACTCAGGCTGCATCTCTGAAGAGATGCATGTACAAATAGTGTGTATAACAGGATAGACAGGTGGTAAAGTTTAGGTGGAAAAATGAATTTATCTTTTCTCTACTGCCACAGGAAAAAAAAGAAAGATTGGTGCCCAAAGGTCTTGCCTTCCAATCACCTTTCATCACTTTATTCTCCCTGCTCAGCTTCCTGCGGGCAGGATGTGACTTTAAAATCTGCCATAAGCAAACCAGCTACTAAGAGAATCATACAACTCCCTGAGCAAAAGAGAGTATTTCTTATCATAGGGCTCAGCTTTTCATCTGCCTAGGCTTTACTGTGAAGAGTAGGAACAGTGTGGAGGGTTTCAATCCCTTCTTCATAAACCAGCTGGCTCTTCCCCATCCTCCAAGTCCATTCAACTAGCCAGCTGCACTGGTCATTGTAAATCCAGTACCCTTTCCTCCCCCAGGTATACTCTTAGTTTCTTCTGTCGCCACTTTTATAGATAAGACTATGAAAGATAATGTGCAGCCCTTTCCCAGGGTTTCATAGTCAGAGTTGCAGTAAAGTAAGGGCATAATATTCAAAATATTACATCTTAACTCTGTAACCAGTAAGGACATGAGGATTCCTCTTAACAAGCTAAAATATGCTAAAAATTCTGTGTTTCAGGGATTTATTCTTAAAGAAACATTCAGAAAAAATGTATTGACGTTACTGCCTGACATTTATAATCTTAAAGTTTGTGATCTTTAAAAGATTGAAACTTAATGGGTATAGATGTTGAATTTGGAGAAAATGTAGTGCAAACCAAAAGTACAAGTTAGTGTAACTGCTAATAATACACTACAAGCACAAGAAATCTCAGTATTTCCCCTCTGTACAAGCAAGATCTAATTCAAAACTAACTTTCGGATTCACTCACTTAAGGTTTTCAAGTGTGGAGAATTTAACACCCTCATTTTCTTCCAAAAATGGCTACATTTTTCATTAAGATGAAGAACAGTAGGTAACTGTTATCTGTATGCTGCCATTTCAAACATGTTGCATGCTTTTTACTCTTGCACCACTGCTTTGTTTTATCTGATCTCTTGGAGATGCAGCGCACGTATACAAAAAAAAAAGAAAAAAAAGAAATACTACATTGAAGTATCTTGACTTAAAAGATTTTTACTCTTAGCAGGGCCTTCTAAACATACCATAACAATTCTAATTTTTGTGCACAACTAACAGGACCTTGGTATTTAAAACCTAGTTTCCAAGACAACAAAGTCTGGAACTCAGAATTATCTGAGTTGGAAGACAGAAGGACTGAATCAGTCTTGCAGACACCTGAACCTACGGTCACATAGACGTAGGAAACATGGATTTGAGATCGGAAACAGCTTCCAAACAAAACTCTGACAACCACCAGTGGCAGGAAGAGCTAGAGTAGTTTTCAAAACCAATAGATTTTTTATGAACTCATTGATTTCAACAGAAAAATGGACCATTTTCATAATGTTTAGTCTGCCTGTTCTGTAGTACAGGCCATAAGACTTCCCAGGACTAATTTTTTTCAAATGCAGTATCTATACTACACATAGGGCATGTTCTTCACTTCATTCATCTAATTCAGATTAATTCTCCCAGTGAAGAAGAATCTTTCACAATCCCAGATAAATCACCCAGTAAATATATACTTTCTCTTTTAAGATACATGCTTTATTTCTAGTATGAATTTGGTGACTTTCAGCTTCCAGTAATCCCGTCATTGGAATGTATATTTTTTTTTAAATATCTCTCTGGCTGCTAAACTAAAGATCTTGCTGTAAAAAAATATCTTCCATCAATATAATTCTGTTTTATCTTTCAGAACTGCAGTATAAAAATGTGAATTATGCATGTATAAGTTGCAAAATGGCAAATATATGCAGATTTATAAATGCTATTTACTTAATATTTCACCAATTCAAACATACTTGATGAATATAGAAACCCCACTATGCTATAGTGCTGTATGCACTTAAAAATTGTAAGATGCAATTATAAGAATTTCAGCACTGTAAACACCAAGTCAAGCTAATCTTGTAACAAGAGGAAAGAAAGACTGAAAAGATATTCCCCTGTTTTTTTACCATGAGAATACCCTGTAATTCTAAAAGCTAAGGAGAAAAAAAAAAAGCCTTTATAATATGCTTTTTTATTCAGCTCCATGCTGTTCTGTACGTTTGTTTTTGTAGAAAGGTAGTTGCAGCCTGAATGACTTAGGTGATGCAAGCAGTATCTGAGCAGCAAAGACAGAGAAGCTCTCTCACAGCATGTCTTCAGCTGTTTAATGATTTACAAGTAAAATGTAATACACTAAATTAAACCTGAGAAGCAACAGGCATATGGACCCCATAACACCCTTTGGAGACAGGCTATTTAAAAAGATGATGGGATGCTGCACAAAGTCTAGTTTTCCAGGGCATCTGAGATGTAGCAGCACTTTGGATTTCACCACAGTGGCTACCCCATAGGTGATCACGTCTAAGCCTACATTGACAAGTGTGGAAGAGTAGAAGAGGATTCATACATCCAAACAGTTGGTGGTAAGAACCCCACATTTGCACTACCCATATTTCATTTTATTCAGGTTCGCTGCAGTCTGCTCCCATGGACTGAAAGTCCCTTAATGATAGAATAGAATAAAAGTGCATTTAAGATGCTCCTAGAGCCCATCTTCCAGGATCACCCCAAAGAATAAAGTTTATATGCTTGAAGACTACGCTGTAACACGAACTAAAACACAGCGAGAGGGAACAACTGGAGACTGGCTCCAAAAGTGCACTCCTGAACCAAATAAGTGTAACACTAATGCTAATGTAGATGCAACTAATGGCGAGGTTGCCAATAGCAAAGGCCATGTGTGAAAGGAGAAGTCTGGCCTCGGAGATATATAAGAAAGAGAAAAGGTGCCATTGTGATTCCTCCTAACTGTAGAGAGGGTTTCTGTCTAATAACTGAGGCAATTTCATAAGTACCTATGAAATAACCAAAGTGTAATTTGATCCCTAGGCAGTAATATAAAAGATGTTGGAACTAAGTTATTATTTTCTATCTTATTTTTAGGTTCTATAATTATACTCCTAAATTTATTTATACTACTTCTTAAGTTCTGAAAGAGATTTTTTTCTTCTATATAGATCATAATAATAGTCCCCAATGCAAAAATGAGTCTCCTTTCTCTTCCAAAGGGACAATAAAATCTCCCCTTTCAAGGGAAAAAAGAATAATAGAGATTATCCCCCTTTCCTTCAGCTTACTACAAGTAATAATACCACCAAAAATTAATTTAAAAAGTGGCTTTATTTCCTCCATGGAATGAGGGAATCATCTCAGATAAATTCAGTCTTTCATGGCATGCACATGAAAAATTACTGCCTGAAAATAATTGTTTGTGTCAGATGCTGTAAAAAGTTTGCAAGGTTTCTTTTCTTTTTATAATTGTGCAAGACGTTTTACAGCCTGAATTAAAGGGGTGCATGAGATTTAATAGATTGTTAGATAAAAATATTCTAAAGACTGCCTTTTATAGCTTAATGCTCCCCCTTTAATTATACATTCCATTTCAACATAAGATGTCCGGATGAGAATGCTAAAGTGTGTCTCAAACTGAAACTAATTTTGTTTTCTACAGAAAATAAGGTTCTGATTCAGCAAACTCTGGTCTATGTAATTTTATATATGTGGATTTTCCCAGTTAACTCACAAGGATAATGAGTCCATTTATGTCCTTTCATTCTCTTCCTGGGTAAGAAGCACTACATTTAGATCCATAAATAAGTTAATTGTCTGAATGCAAAAATACATCTTCCTAATCTGGGTAAGCAGAATTAATTAACTCATATCACACAAGGAGCAGAAAGTGGTAGGGATACAATTGCAAAAGTAACCTGGGATGTTTCTAAAGGAGACTGCGAAGCTTGCATGCTGATCAGCTTTCCCAGCTAGTAGTTAACAGTAAGACAGCAATGAAATAAGTGAATGTGCCTCCAGAATTTAAAATCATTCTTTGTTCTTAGCAGAAACATCTCACCTGTATGGACGGTCTCATGGCAACCTCTCTGGGACCACTTTGATGTACAGGGGAGTGCTGGAAGCCAGAGCTCTGCATAGGGGATGGGAAAGCGTGGGTCTATAACAGATCCCACCTGATGATTGTGTCTCATGAAGCAATTTAAAATGACTTGGGAGAGACTATAAAAGATTAAAATGTGCTTAGAAGTGGTTCTTGTGCTAAGAGAAGGTTGAAAATTGCTGTTACAGATTAAGGAACTGGATAATCAAAAGAAAAACGGAGATCCTTTACTACGCAAATCTTTCGTTTTCATCCCAGTCCAAAAGAGTTTCGAATACCCCAGTGTTTTACCCCAGAAAACAGGACAGGTTTGCCCCCGTCATTTAGTCATGACTATAATTCAGGCTACCTGAGATTAGCACTGGGTACGGAATGGAATTTATGTTTCGCAGTTATAAAATTAAGTGTGTCAAAAGCTTTTTCTGTAAATGTTGATACATAGTGACAGATGACTAAAATGAAGCTATTTTGGAGTGCTCCAACTGCCTGAAGTCTTACATCAGTGCTATAATATACTCACAAGTGTACATTACCTGTTTGCTCAAAGGGATGAGCTGTTGTTTTAGCACTGTTACTTGCTTCATAAGTTTTCTCTAGGATTTTCACCATGTTTATTTGCATGTGGCTTTCACTGGGGCAGGTTCAAGGTAATTTGGGTTTCAAATAAGAGTTTCAATTGCTGAAGAGATGTCCAAACCAGATTTGATTTGTTGGGTATTTTTTTAAATCTTTGGCTGTAGACTACACTGAAAAGCAAGACACATACCTACTCTCACAATAATTATGTTGTGCTGTGGGGTTTTTTTAGTTATTTGTTTGTTTTTTTAAAAGATGGCTAAGCAAATTGAATCAACTTGTTAGTCAACACTGAAATGACACATTCTTTACCTCAGTAAATATTCAAAACCATCCCTGCAGAGGCTCACCGGAGCAGCAAGATAATTTATTTATTCATTTAGATTTTAACCAGACTTATCTCATATCCTAGGCAGCACACATACATTAGGAAAAAAAAAAACAAAAATCTACACAAACTTCAAAGATATTAGCAAATTAATGCTACTACTGTGGAAACAGAGATGAAGTTTGCATCTATTGGCAGGTGTGATCAAATCTTCTTCTAGGTGATTAACAAATTAATTGTGGTTCATCTCCTAAAGTACCCTCATCTCTTTACTTACAAATTTTTTTTAGCCACACATACTGTTGTTTCATGCTTGTTTTAATGTCAAGATTTTCTGGCTTATTATGAAACAAAGTTGATTCAAAGAAGATTTTATATTCATCTCATCCAATGTGATACTTTCCTGTAAGTCCTAACTTTTATTTCCCAGGTGCCTTACATACCCTTATCATCAGAACAGCTTTCCTTATGTCACGAACTCCATCATAAACCAAACGGGAGGCATCTATGAACTCATTCTCTTCAAAAGGCTGTGGGACATTCGCACTCAGAGCTTCAATGGCAACCTCAACTTGTTCAGCAAAACGTGGCATAACTAGATTAAACAAAATGAAAGGCAGTAAGATTAGACACCTTCTTTTGTTAACATTTTCCCCTTGCCCTTGGGCATAAATACTTCCCAGTAGACATGGTGCATACTGCTGTTACAATTTCAAGACCTAGGAAGGCTCATGGGGTGGGTTTGTACTGACTGTACACATGCAGAGCTCTGGCACATTTTCTGACAGCATGAAAATAGCCATCTTCATATTCTCTCCTCCAATTGCACAACAAAGAATGTAAAAATTCCTTTTAAAATTGTGATTTAGTAACTTTTAAAAGACTGCAAGCTATCTGAGCTATCAGTAAAGTACATTTAAAACCTTTATAACTTGGAATTAACACAGTACATATTGATATCAAATGATCAAAGCAAAATGTAGCCATTATGCCTACTAATCCAGATAACTAGCTGCAGTCTAGCTCATATTAAATAATAATAATTGTATAAGGGATAAAACATGTTTAGAATGCAAAATCCAGCAAACTACTGCCGATAATGTTCAATAAGTGTAGGAAGTGCTTGGGATATATTGGAGAAAACAAGAAAAAGTGACAGCAGCAATAGACTTAAACAAAGTAAACATTAACAAAACATTGCTAGGCAAAAAGGAAACATTTTAAGTAGAAATGGAGTTTGAGAAAGATGGAAGTTTTGGAAAGAGTATTAATAAATGCATATATCAAATTATCTTAATTAATGGAATGCTTGAAAGTGTAATAGGAGACTAATAACATTTCATAAGGAAGTCTTTAGCCTGAAAGTCAAAAAGTAATCATTAAAAATACAATGAAAACAAGTAAACATAAAGAATAAAAGAAAAATTATTTAGGGTCTGAGGGGTAAAACAAGAAAAGTTAGAGATGCAAAAATGGCAACAGAAAAAGCAACAAAGAACCCTAATATTTAGGGTTCTTAAATTTCTGCCTAGAATTTCTTAAATAGCAGAGGTAGTCAGGTATTTAACACAATTAATAGTAAGTGCAACAGACCTGAATTCGGAAAAGGCAGTTTTGAGAACATTCACATAAACATAAAGAAATGTATCTACTAAATATGTCTTCAAGTTAATAGAGCATAATAAAATTTACCCTGGAGTTCTTAAGAAAATTATCAAAAAATTTTTGAACCATCTTTGAGAATTCAAGAAAAACAATAACAGTGAAAGTTCCAGGGATTTAGAAAAAGAGGAAAAAGCACATATCTATTTCTATAAAAGTAGAGAAGAAAAGAATTATAGGGTATTCAGCCTAATTTAAGAACCCAGAAAGAAAATTAAACAAGATGTAAAGCAATTAATGTTTAATTATCTTGTAAATAATGAGCAGATGTCGGACAGGCAACAGATTTGTCAAAACAGGTTGCATCAAGCTATTACAATATTTCCCTTGACAGGGCAGCTAACTAGTGGGTTGGGAGAAGCAGTATATATGATACAGCTTGACTTTGGTAAGATTTTTGACATGGCCACAGATGACATTCTCAGAAGCAAAACAAGAGAAATGTAAATTAAATTACTATAAGGTGGACATGGAACTCATGCAAAAAAGCATCTCAAGGAATAAATTACCTGTGGTACGTTGTCAAAACAGAAATATAAGTCAAATGGATTTTTGCAATGCATCTAACAATGTGATGCTTTTGTAAAAAATGGCAAAGGTCAATCTAGAATTATTAAAATATATAAAAAAAAACTTGAGAGAAGATACTGTGATGTTGCACACTGAGGCCCTGGTTGGAGTACTACGCACATTTTTTGAGTGCCCAACCGAGAGTTTTGTAGCATGTGTACAAGAAAGAAAGATGTGAAAATGTTCTTTTAAAAAAACCATATTTTGTGGTTGTATCCAGACACATATCTCTATGTTTCAATAACATAATTTATAGAAGACCCAGGTGACGACAAGCCAGTCAGTCTCACCTCTGTGCCCAGCCAGATCATGGAGCAGATCCTCCTGGAAACTATGCTAAGGCACATGGAAATCAAGGAGGTGATTGGTGACAGCCTACATGGTTTCACTAAGGGCAAATCATGCCTGACAAATTTGGTGGCCTTCTATGACGGGGTTACAGCGCTGGTGGATAGGGGAAGAGCAACTGATGTCATCTACCTGGACTTGTGCAAAGCATTTGATGCTGTCCCGCACGACATCCTTGTCTCTAAATTGGAGAGACATGGACTTGACGGATGGACTGCTTGGTGGATAAGGAATTGGCTGGATGGTCACACTCAAAGAGTTACAGTCAACGGCTTGATGTCCAAGGGGAGACCAGTGATGAGTGGCGTTCCTCAGGGACTGGCGCTGTTTAACATCTTTGTCAGTGACATGCACAGTGGGATTGAGTGCGCCTGTAGCATGTTTGCTGACGACACCAAGCTGTGTGGTGTGGTCGACACCCTGGAGGGAAAGGATGCCATCCAGAGGGATCTTGACAGGCTTGAGAGCTGGGCCCTTGTGAACCAGATGAAGATCAACAAGGTCAAGTGCAAGGTCCTGCACATGGGTCGAGGCAATCCCAAGCACAAATACAGACTGGGCGGAGAATGGATTGAGAGCAGCCCTGAGGAGAAGGACTTGGGGGTGATGGTTGATGAGAAGCTCACCATGAGCCGGCAATGTGTGCTTGCAGCCCAGAAAGCCAACCGTATCCTGGGCTGCATCAAAAGCAGTGTGGCCAGCAGGTCAAGGGAGGTGATACTGCCCCTTTACTCTGCTCTCGTGAGACCCCACTTGGAGTACTGTGTTCAGCTCTGGGGCCCCCAACATAAGAAGGACATGGAGGTGTTGGAGAGAGTCCAGAGGAGGTCCACGAAGACGATCAGAGGACTGGAGCACCTCTATTATGAGGACAGGCTGAGAGGGTTGGGGCTGCTCAGCCTGGAGAAGAGAAGGCTCCGGGGAGACCTCATAGCAGCCTTCCAGTATCTGAAGGGGGTCTACAGGAAAGCAGGAGAGGGACTTTTTACAAGAGCACGTAGTGATAGGACGAGGGGGAACGGTTTTAAACTGAAAGAGGGTAGATTTAGATTCGATATTAGGAAGAAATTCTTTACCGTGAGGGTGGTGAGACACTGGAACAGGTTGCCCAGAGAAGCTTGGAGCAACCTGGTCTAGTGGAAGGTGTCCCTGCCCATGGCAGGGGCGTTGGAACTAGACAACCTTTAAGGTCCCTTCCAACCCAAACTATTCTATGGTTATATGATTCTATAATTTAGTCCAAATAACATAAATGGTTCTACACTCTTTATCTAGAAGCTGTTTCTGAATCATGTTTAAAATTCTCAAATGAAGGCATCCACCAACTCCTCAAGGAAATTGTTCACAGCCTGACAGAGTACATTGCTCAGATTTTTTCCCCAAAAAAGAAGATAAAGATGCTTATTTTAGTTGACCATTGCAATTCCTTTCTCTTGTTGCAATATATATTGTAATTTACAATTAACATCTAAACATTGTGTTTGGGCTACAGTTACTGATTTCCATTTTTTTTTTTTTACTTGACCTATGAATATGAAAGGACACAGAGAAAGCGGGCAGGGATACATGCTGTATTTGGTATGCTAGTCTGGTCACAAGCAGACCCTCTGAAGTTGTAGTCTTAGGCACAGAGATCTACAAGGGAGACATTGAAGTGAAATATTTTAAGAGATTATCTACTTGCTAAATCAGAACTCCTCCCAGTATCATGGAAATTGTTGTTATTTTATAGGCAGCTATAAGGTCTTTGTTTAGCACTAGATCCTGCAAAATGTGCTACAATAAGAAACAGTCCTCACCAGAAATAAATAATTTCTGAGAGATGTTTTAAACTCAAATGTTACTTTACTAATACAATGCTATTGGACTTACACCAAACTTTGCTTGAAATGGATGTACAAGAGGAACAAATAGGTAGAGGTTAAAGCAGAGCTCAACTGTCAAACGACAAAAGGATCTTCCGTATTTCTCCATATTCCCTCTCTATGGGATTTTTTCCCCTCCTACTTAATTTTTGAAGTTCTTCAGCTCAGTCAATGAAGCCTTACACCAGTTATGTTCTGGACTGAAGCCCCACAGGTCATTTTCTTACTATGTCACTCGAAAGATGCCAACAGTCGTGACTCCATTCATTCATTCAGGCAGCAGCAGTAGTAGATTCATAAGCATCAGGCCATGGGGAGGAGATAGGAAGTTACATTTTGTTCATTTTGGTGGACATGAGGTACTCATTCTTGACCACATGTATTACAACGGGGTCTGCCCATTGGGTGTGAAAGCTTCTTTCAACAATTTTCACCTTGCAGATCTGGCTATAGTTTAGTCCTTAATTTACATTATTACAGGTGAACATTATTTGCTATTTCAAAATGGAAATAGCTATTAAACTATATTATGAATTGCTTGCTTGCCAATTGCATTTTTACATCAGTGCTCATTTTTGATTAGACAAACAAGAAAAAACATGTTAAACCAGTAAGATGCTATTACTTGTAGTTTCTCTAAGCATATGCTGTCATTTAATGCAGTAAAGTTTTTGGAAATTGAGTTAAGAACTGTATTATTCTCCAGTTAAGGTTATCGGGCCACACTTGAGGAGCTCCATGACAGTGATGTATGGGGAAATACCTAACTCAGTTGCACCCACAAAACCTCCACTCTTTCTTATATGTCATTTACTGTACAAAGAAGGATATTCTCATGCCGACAGTGAAAGAGCTACAAGTAAGGGCGTAAAATCTGTTTTTGGCATTGAAACTTGTAAATGCATCAGAGGATGATTCATTTATTATGTGCTGAGAGATTGGCTAGGAATTTCAGGTTCGGAAGCGTATCAATACTTTGGGGGAAAAATAAAATATTGTTTTCTTAGTTTGAGTTGTAGTCTTGAAAACAATTATGCATACACTTAGACTGAAGAATGTGATCCATTAACATATCTCAGTTTAACTACATGAATTAATTAGGCACCTGCATAAATGTCGACAGAATCAGGTCCCAAGATAATAGCAACACTACCAACGTACTGACTTTGTCATTCTAACAAATAAAGATTTTAAAGAGTTTCTGCAGATGAGTTTTCAACGGCACTGAAAGTAAGATCACTGCCAACAAAACCTAGGCTGAATTGCTGCTGGAGAAAAACTGAGAAATAACAAAGTTAAAATTACTTCCATTTCATCTATTGATTATTTTTTATTTTTTTTTTTTACTATCAGCGTGATAGAAAAATAGTTTATCACCATGGGTGAATTCATGTCTTGATAACAATCTGTATTTTCTTGCGAACCATCCTGCTCCACACAGAAAATATTTTCTCTAAAGCTTTTCTTGTTTTTCTCCCACCCGACTCATATCTCCTACACATTTAAATTATCAAGTATTTATTGATTTTCTAAAAATATATTCTCTACTGACTTTTTCTCCTATGTAATCAGTTTGTACTGCAATATCTGTACTTAAAAACATAGCCATAAATTTTGTATAGTGATATGGAAACAATAAGATGACTGACAGACAGGGAAAAGTTAGGCTACGTAATAACATTATTGAGAGAAAAAAAAATTAAAAAATGTTTGGGCTTTATTTTTTATAGCATTAGAATATTAAGCTTCATTACATACAAGACTAAATCAATGCCTAGCTAATTTTACGCACTTTTGTGGCCTTCTTATTTAGGAACTCGAATTCCTTACAATCTCAAGTAGTTGTGAATGTTCAGTTATTTAGAAAGAGATGATTAAGACACAAAAAAGCAATAAGGGTCAAGGTCCCTCTACATGCATCAGTTTCTAATTCTTAGTGGTATCAATGGGAGTTAGGAACCTTGGCCTGGTTTCATCTTACTTCATACACCTGGAAGTTAGAAATCTATGTCTCCCTGTACCAAATGGAGAGCAATAGATGTTTCCATTAGACCATTAATCACACCTATTTTAAGAAAGAAGTTCAAGTTCAGCTGAATCAAATTGTGATATACCTCTACCCATTGAATAGAGGGAGGACAGATGACTGGTTTAGACTAGATGTCTGCTTTGGACAACCAATTTTAGGCACAAATTCTTGCACCAAATCCTAGAACACTATTGGCTCTAAATCAGAAGGGTGCCCAGGAGGGCATTGGCTGAGCAAGAAGTGGCTACTTTCCATCCAAATCTCACTGGAACTGAAGGGTTCCCAAAGGTCTCAACTTTGGGGCATTTTTTCTAGCCAGAAGACTATTTTTGAATGTCTTCAGCAAAGCTACTTCTTAAAGCTTAATTTTAAAGAGACAAGTACTTACGCAACTCTTTCTAGTATCCAAGGGTTTGGATCCAAGGAAATCACCCTTCTCAAAGACCAGAGGTTGTTCTCTGGAGCCAGACTGTCCTCAGACAAACCAGATGCTTGAGCTCCAGAGAAACGACTGATCTCATATAACCTGGTACACTCAGCCGTGTCTTCTGGCTACCTCTTGGCAGCTCTGCATTCATTTGAGCATTTGTAGTTGCCCTTCGCAAATTTGATTTTCCCTATGCCACATTCATAGAGACTAGACAAGTAATTTTAGGTGCCAATCACCTGGTCGAAATAGCCCTCAAGTGGCTGGAAAATTCTGGTCTGATTTGGTAAGATTATTCAAGAATGACATGGCAGTGTAAAGGTTTGGACCTCTCACTGCTAAAAGTTGAAGGATCCCTGAAAATCTCACACAGAGAATCTGTGCTTCTACTAAACATCACAGTTGTGTATGTCACATAAACCAACAAAATTATCCAGGATGATTGGCGGTATTCTAAGCTAAGGGTTATCAGGGGAGAATAATAAAGCAGAAATCCATGAATGACCCACTACCTTAAAAAAAAAGATGCTCTGTTAGGAAAAAAGGCCAAACATCGTGCAGATTTAAGAGGTTTTAGTACAGGAAACACACAAAAATATAGCTTAAAGTTTCAGAGTTTTGAATTAATTTCCTTCTAGGTTTTTGTGGGGTTTTTTTGTTTATTTTTTTTATTAACCCTTTATTTTACTTAATTGAGGAAAGAATACAGTCTACTACTGGGAAGTTTAAGTATTTTAAGCAGGTATTTAAGAAATAATTCCTATGGGATATCTGACATACTCTGTTGAAGACAGCACAGTTTCTCAATTTAGTTTGAAGGATGAATAAGGAATCAAACACGACATCTTATTTAGCTTGAAATGCTTGTATAAGTCTGTTTCTAGAACAACTGTAAATTCCTTATCTGAAGATTCTAAATATTTCATAAAATGTTTAGTAAAGCCTGGTCTCGTATCATATAATAATTTACAACATTTCAGTCATGATTATTATACTGCTAATTAAAAAGAAAAAGCTTTATAAAACTCTACTGAAATAGTATACAATATATAACAATATTAGACCAACTGGTTTTCTGAGCAGCAGATTTGATTTAAATATTTTGTTGCTTGGGCTGATGTATGCTTTCATTTATGTATCTTCGTAGCACACATTGTGCATAGACATTATCATGCATACACATACATATATTAATAATATTTTGGTTTTCATGGATGCAGAAATGCCCATATATAATTATGTCTGTGTTTTACATCACTAGATTGGGTTTTCAGAGTGTTTACCATTCTGTGCTCAGAGAAGCGGTCACTGACTTCCGTTACAGCTAAATACTCATAAGTAAAAATGTGAATCCTCATCAGTTCTGGATATCAAACCCTATGGGGCTCACATTGGTCACTCAGAAAAGAGGAAAATCAAAACTAGGGTAAAATTTGCAGCATGCTGGTTTAAGTGCTATGGCACAGAAAAGGATGAAACCCCACTGTCCGAAGCACAAGACCATCTTTTCTCTTCTTGCTATTTACCGATTAGCTTTTCCCTTGATGAAATGGTTAAAGGATAGATGTAAAATGATGAATACTCATACCCTATAGCATTTTGCAGTAAACACAAGATTTTCAGGAAGAATCAGCCTTCACTGCCAACACACTGCATCACCAGTTTAGCCACAGACCATAAAACCAATGTTCTCAGGATGCCTTGAATTTACAGCAAAGCGCTGACCCTTTGGCCCATATGTGTTAAGTCAGTCTTCTGGCACTTCACAGAAAGCTCCTACTTTATCTGTGGGTACATGCAACTATGCAGGATAGAGATGGTAATGCAACACTTTCAGGAAATATTGGATCTGCTCATGTGCGGTGCAGGTGAGCTGCACATTATAGAAATCATGGGATGTCTGGAGTTACATTACTCAGTATAGTGAGATATGGACACATATAGAAGAAAAAAACCCAAACCTTCACACTTTGCCCTGATTGAATTGTCATTCACAGAAAGATAAAATGTCAGGGGAGAATCAAGGTAAGCGGTGTCTGCAGAGAGGCGCCTCATGGCCAGCATAGTGGGCAATGATGTCATGAAAGGGTACATCTCAAAGCATACAAAGAAGGATGACAAACGATGGCTGCAGGTCTCACCAGTTTCAGATATCTCAGTCATTCTCCTATCTACTTGTACAAATAAAGACTACAGTGAGTACCCCTAAAATATTATTACTACTAAACAGAACTCCCTTCATGTTAATATTTCAATAAACGCTAGCTGCAGCTATTCAAAAAATCCCCTCAAGAAAACAGTTGCGTGCTGTTGGACACAAAACGGCTTACATAACACAAGCAAAACACTCTTTCTGGCTTCAGTTATAAGTTTGTGTGTATCTGTACGTAGGTGTGTGTAGGCAAGGGGATGCAAGGAATGCCAGTGTTTTTATTTTAAAAGATTATTGTACAATTCACACTTACATTCAAAAAACATTCTGTTGGAGCTAGTCAATATTCATGGCAATTTTCTGTCTCTGTTTTCTAGACTTGGTATAAATTTTTTTCTACCTCCACAGCCATCCTCCTTGTTTTAAAAAATGGCTCTTAAGAACACAAGATGTTTTTGAGAAAAGATTTGAACAGCCACTAAGTAATAATGGTTTATGAAAATGGGCACCTCTATTATACTAACCTACTATTCATTATCTAAGGTGTCTGGTACCTCCAAAATAGACACTCCTAGTCTTTTTAAACTCTCCTGGAGTTAATCTGCCTCCAAAGCACCACATTTCTTTAATTTTGTCATCCTTATCTTGACCTTCTTCCATTTCTGGAAGATCTTTAGGTTGTGGAGATCAAAGCTGAAACAACTATTTGGGGCATTTAGTGAATATCCTCGTTAAAGCACAGGCAACATCTTAAACACTGATGTGAGGGCTGTTGTGCACGGAAAACGTATCTTTGCCCAGCTGCCCATAATAATGCCATATTTTTTCTGAGAGGATGAATTAGCTCAGAGCCTTCCTGTCAGTGTAGATAATATAATTTAAATTGTTCCATTTACCTAGAGAAATTAAATAAAACTATCTTTTAACATTGTCTTTCTGATAAGGAAACTCCCCTACTCCCACCAGCCAAACCAGTGTTTTCCTTTTGGCAAATTTTGCTTCTGTCTGTTCATTAATACATTATACAACATCAACCACAGCGCTGACCCCTGAAGCATCACAGGATTTATCTTTCTGCCTGCTGAGAAATGGTCATTTATGCTTTACTTGTACCTTGTAACCAGTTCATAATCCATCAAAGGTCTTAACATTCACTCCATGGTTACCCATTTTCCAAACAGCCGTGTGCAGGACTTCATGAAAAGCCTTTGAAAATCTAAATCAATTACATTATATTCTCTTTAGCACTGTGTTATATTTTAAACTCTTAAAGTAGAAAGAAAATAGTAGAAAATAAATAGTATTTAAGCTTTTAGACACCGTGGTGATTTATTCATCTCATGTGTTGCATTTAATTGTTTTATAATATATTTTACATGATTTCTTATTGTATTCCTCTGCATATTGAACAGTCTCTGGTTAAAAATTCTTTGGATCAAACCAAGCCCTGGTGGAACATAATGTTGGGTATTCTCTGGTCCTTTCGTAAAATACCTTTTTTTAATAATGCATTAAAAGTTTTTTGTTGGTGATACCTTGACCTTTGGATTTCAGTTTAGCAAAATGTTAAAGAAAATGCTACAGTACTTTGCAGAATAAAAGTCATAATTTCATCAAAACCCCTGGATAAACGATCTCATGTTCTCAGGATGATAGCACCCATAAGTTGCACTATAACTACCTGAAAGTCCCATAAAACATGAATTTAACATAATTTATTTTTAAATAGGCTCCATTTTGCAATTTTTAACTCTCCCTCAGATTCAATATGCTTTTTTTCCTATTACAGCTATGCTTAAATTCATCTTCTTGCTTCTACATTTTCTTTCCCTTCATATCGCTGCTGAAAAATCCATCTTTACCACATTTTAGTATTAGCTTTGATAATATCATTGAGCTGCCTTTTCCTAGTGATAAATATCTTTAAAGTTTGTCCTACTCACACTGATAAAACTCTCACAGGCTTATTGCTGAATTGCCAGTAGTGCTGATTTTGAACTTTAGTCCATTCTGATAAAGAGAAAATAAAAAATTTGAGTCAAAACAGAAGTCAGAGAGTGACCTACTTAAAAACAGCTGGTTACAAAGTTACTAGGATATTTTAAAAACATGCTAAAAGCTGAAACTCTAATTTCTGCTCTGAATCAGAATACTTCAAATTTCCAATGTCCTTCCCAGGAGCGAGTAACCCAAGTACTAGTGTACTGGCTCTTCCAGGGTGGTTTCCAGACATCCCAATGCAAACTGAAGGATAAAAAAAAAACAAAAACATCGGAAAGTTTTTACAGCCCTTCCCAGACAGTTCTGGTCCCATTTGTTCTGCTTTTTCTCCTTCATTTCCCATTCATTCCCTTTCATTACAACCTTGCAAAGTCTACTCTAGTTCCTAATTTAAATTCAACCCTTCGACCTTTAAGGAATGTTACAGCTTTTTCTCCTCCCTGTATCTCAGAAATCTTGAAAAATAATATTCAACTTTTTGCCTGTTACTTGATTTCTTTCTACGGACAATCCTTTTTACCTTTTTAGAAACTCATGCTTCTTCCCTTCAGTTGTTACAGCTTCTCACAGAATCACAGACTGGTTGGGGCTGGAAGGGACCTCTGGAGATCATCTAGTCCAACCCCCTGCCAAAGCAGGGTCACCCAGAGCACATTGCACAGGGTCACATCCAGGGGGGTTTTGAATATCTCCAGAGAAGGAGACTCCACAACCTCCCTGGGCAGCCTGTTCCAGTGCTCTCCTGAAATTGCTGAGTAGACTTCAATCTCCTCCTTATTAAAGTCAATAGGACACTCTCAGCTGGCCAGGTCACTGCTAGGACAGGGTACTGAGCGGTATGAAAGAACTCAATATTCAAATAGAAATTGTGTTCTCTGTTTTCTCTTATTCCCTCCCCTTGCTTTTCATCTTTTTCTTTGCCTTTTCTTTCTCCTTTCTTTTCCTTTCCATCCTTCTCTCCTTCCTTTTTTTTTTTTTTGTGGACCATCTGTACTAGGATAATTTCATACTTCTCTACAAATGTTGAATACCAATATAAAATTTAACAGGAGCCATCAGCATGGCCCTGCCTACTGATCCCTGGGCCGTGTCTGACCTTGGTTCCCCTCACTGGGCCTGATCCTGACTCCCACATCTGGGCTGACATCCCAGCCTCAGGCCATCCCTGTGCCTGATGCCCAGGGTTGGGGCTGCCCCCAGGGAGCAACTGGCCCTTGCTCTTAGGAAACCAAGCTAAAGATATTAGTTAAACTTCACAGTGCCCAAAAAAGCAAACAAAAAAATTATATCCTGAAGCTCTGGTTTACTCCTGCACACAATTAACATCCACTAAAATCTATGAGTTTTGTGTTTGTTCGCAGCAATCCCCGTACACTCTGTGGTTTTCTAGTTTTCAGCTTGGATTTATAAGAAAGTCAGCGAGAGTCAAGTTTTATTTTGATTTTAAAGGAAAATAAAAGTACCCAATTTTAAAAAGACATTAACCAATATGTCACTACCTAATACTGCTGTCAGAGATAAGACTCTAGCCTCTACCAAGTACTTGGCTATAAAGGCTATAAAGGCAGTGGGTTAGTCAAGCACAGGCCAGAAAGCACTAAAACACTGAAAAACCCCACCCCATATATTCCAAAGGCTGTAAATTAAATCAATAAATAAAACTTTAAGGTGAAACTAGTTATTAAAGTAAGACTTTCATAGTTTCAATTTCTTAGAACCTACAAATATCGATTTCATTAAAGATTAATTTCCCCCCCCCCTAAAAAAAAACATTAGCAAGGTGTTTCTCTTTCTAAAACAGTGTCTCTGTATTTCTGCACTGTGGATCAAACTCAGTACTCAGATAACAATATGAGATCCCTGGAAAAAGAGGCTTAACAGAGGCTTTGCTTTCCTGAGCTGATAGTTAAAAGTAAATAATAAGAGAAAGGTAATGTGCTTATTTCCCTTCCATTGTCATTTAACTAAATTTTTTCCCAGCTTTCAAAAGCATTTCTTTTAAAAATAAATAAAGGTCAAGTGAAAACAAAAAAGGAGGAACAAAGATGAAAATGATGAGGCATTCATCACTGTGCTTCTCATAGAGATTTTGATATATGCATCTGTGGGTGGAGCCCGACTCCAAATAAATCACTCTCATAATTCCCAAGTGTGTGATAAAATCTGCGCGGGATCTCAAGGTGAGTAGAAAGAATATATAAATATATGTATGTATTCATAGATACCCGTATCTCTATATCCTTAGTTACACAGATGCATATGTATACGGAGACCTGTTCTTGGGGAGAGGGCAGGGTATAAACGGGCAGGGCACAGAATGGCGTAGGATGGTCTAAATACCATTTTAACCACTTTATTCTAGGGTTACAAAACGAGTCAGTAAATTCTACCCTTTCTAATCAACAGTCATAGAGATAATAATAATCAATGACTTTGTAAATGGTCTGAAAAGCTGCAGATAGAAATTGTGCTGTAATATTAATGATCCACGTTTGTGTCTGGCATAAATCGGTTTAGCTTTACTGGCTTCATTGAATTTGGGCCCATTCTGTCTTCTGAACTTCTGTGGCACAATTTGTACTTGATGTACAGTTCTTAACATCTAAAATATATTTTTTTAAATTTTATTTTATTACTCACAAGTTTACTTACATTTTACAAAATACAAAATAAGTAATAGCTTTGACTTTGAGGAACAGGGCCTCAGTCTTAAGTATTGAATCCCAGCATTAACAAGTTGACGTTGTCAAGATGCACTTAGTCCAGCACTTCTAGCACTTAGTTGTAATTCGAATTATATCAAAAAGTGAATTAAATATAGAATGTAAGTGTTTACTGTGCCTATTATTGATCTATATAACTGCATTTTGTCAGTTAATCTGTTGAAAAATTATTAATAAAAAATTTTACAGAAGATGAGGTCAGAAATTTTAGCTGAATAAGAAGTCTGAAAATATGCTTTGTTTTGCTTAATAAGGAAATCTTGGTGAAAGAAAGAATTCTTCAAAATCTCTCCTTTAACAAAAGGAGAGTTTAACATGAGAGTGCAACAAGTATTTAACCCTATTAAACTGAAGAGATTATTTTCTTTTTGTGACTTTATAATAGCAGTTCATAAACTTTTGCAGCTAAGTTAAATTTACAGTGCTCATTCCATTGATCTCTTGTTGGGTAGTAAAAAATAGTGGGACTACTAAAAACAATTTTCGTACCCCCTTTTGCTTCTCCCAGCCAGTGTAAAGTGAATCTACAAACATTTTGGGTGTTAAAGGCACAACTTTCTAGTCATAATCACCATTGCAAGCATCCACACTCCACCTATAATTTCCAATAAATCATAACGAAAGGTGAGAAAAAGAAGAAATTCTTGATTTTGGTCATTGGGATTTATCTGTGCAATCAGGGCTTGGGGTCCCTTTTAGGGCTAAAAGTTAGTAATCTGGTGACAACAATAACACAAGAAGTAATATTAAATCATCCCAACATTTTTTTTTTTTATCTCATTTTGCTGATTTCTGTTCTCAAAGCGAACACAGAGGCTGCCAGAGCTATAACAGTTTTTGCTTTTCTATCTCATAGGGAGATGCCTGGTTGTTTTTTCTGAATGTTACATTTGTCATGCCCTGAACTGGTGCATTCTCATTTGTTCCTTCTAAAATATCCTTGATGATTTTAAAGCCCAGATAAGCAAGTGCAGCCAGATAGGGGAGGATCAGCTCAGACATTTTCAGACATCTCCACTGCGTGCATCTATGGCATAGCTGGTGAGTGGAGACCTAGTCCGTGAAGTCAATGAAATTCAAAGCATGATTCATCCGAACAAATGTAGACCGCTGCTTTAAGATGAGAGCACTTGATAGTACTGCCTGCACTGAACAATTCAGACACACATAGCAACAGATAATACTGAGTATAAAGGAGTCTAAAATGACCAGCTTAGATGTAATCACCTAAACTTAGATGAATCCAACCCCTGCTCTGTGAAGGCAAAAACAGGATAAAAAATGAAATCAGTGTTTTTTTCCCCATCTATCCATCTAGCAGACTTTTCTATTTTTATATAATCTATTTATTTTAAATAATCTATATATTTTATATAATCTAGCAGACTTTTGTTGCTTTTTTTTTCAAGCAGGTAATATATTTTCAGTTGCTCAAATGTATTTTCTCAAATGTAATTGTTTTGTTTAGAAACACAACTTCAGTCAGCAACAAGAACATTCACCTGCACAGACCACAGAGTAATATTTGTAGTGATTTTCTAGAGACACATAATACCTAATCAACCAACTTGGAAAGAACTTGAAGAAAAGGCTGTGTATTATTTACTCAAATCATTGAAACTTTGACAAAGCAGACTAGCCTTGATGGGTTACTGAATCTCTTCCCTTATACGGCTTTTGTCAATATGATTTCTGCAACAGCATTGAGTAGGAGAATAAAAAAAAAACACTCATGGTCATTAATTTGTTTGTTTATATCTTGTTTTCAAGCACAGGTTTCTCTCTGAGTTACAGTTTTCAGAGAACTAACTGAAAGTTTTAAGTGACTCAATATTGAACGATATTTCAAATCAGCTTACCAGTTTCAGAGAGCAGTTTGGTAGCTTCCAGTACCTTCTCAGTATAAACTCCAGTTTCATAGTTTTCCATCTCTGCATTAATGATGTGAATAACTCTGGCTGCACGGCCTCGGATGGCACCTGCAGTTCTGTCCAGTGTATCGACATCCCCCTCTTGGAGAGCAATCACACACTTATTCACATCTTCCAGTATATGGTTTTCTGGAATGTAGGAAAAAAATAAGGCTCATTTCATTTCGTTCTTCCTCATAGCAAAGTTTACTGATTTGGGTAAACAGCAAATGTCAGCACATCAAAAAATTGATATCTCTCCTTATCCAGGTCTGCAAAACAAATACCATTCTGTGATACTATGCCATATAACAGTAAAAATCCCAAGTGTGATATTTATCTTTAAAAGGGACTGGGCTACATCCTCTCACCTATACCACGAGTACCAACATGCAGTTCTTTGAAAAACAGTCACATTAATTTCAAACATCACACTGAATTTTACTATAATGAAAGTGTAATAAAAAATCAATGCAAAAAGAAAAGTGGTCAAATATTATGCAGATGCTCTAATAAACAGTAGGGCAATTTTCTGAAGATGAATTTACGCATTCCCATAAACATTTAATATGGTTGGTTCATTTGTTACTAAATAAGTTAGAAAAGAAAATAAACCATTTTGAAAAGACAACAGCAAAGTGCCTTTGTAGATAGCAGGGAGCCTGTGCACAAGCAGTTCATTTCTTTTACTCCGTCTATGCCAGAGATTAAGGTGTGTATTTTTCATGATACACAGTATAATCATATGTGACTGTGCATATTCTGAAATAAGAGTCGACAACAGTGAGTCCACTGAGATGATGCAGTATCAAGTTGGTTTATTGAAATCTTGGGGGCTGCATTGTTTTTTCTCAGCTCAGAATCAGGCCATCTGCTCTCACGTGCTGCAATATTGTAGTTTATGTAGCATTCCCACATACAGATGATGTGAAAGGATGAAGTAGATTTTGACTAGGATGAAGCAGATTTTGACTAGGTCCAACATTATTGCCCTGCAGCCAGTACAGTTAAAAATCATTTCAATAATAAAACTATGATTGAATTTCATATTTGAGCAAACTCACTCTGAGAAACTCAGTGCCTCTAAACGGCAAGTCACTTTTCTGCCACAGATACATCTAAACTGAAAATGAAATGCTGTTCTTTGTAGTAGTAATAAATAAAACACAATCAATCTGTTCACCAAATGCTTTTTGTTAATTATCCTTGGCCACAAAAATCGAATGATACACTGATCTCCACTGTTCAAAATCTCAAGGTTGGATCATTTGAGGGTTTCAGAAATGTTTTATGTGATGTCAAATTTTAAACTGTAACAACTCTGAAAGAAAAATGAAAGTCCCTTGAGCTGTGGATCAGAGTAACTTGCAAGGCAAAATTCTTTGTTTAAAAACTCTCCATCCACATTTAAAAAACGTTGTCTTGCTAAAATATTTCTTCACTATTTCCTCCTCACCACCGTCAATTTTTTTTGCCACGGCATAGCCAAACTTTGCCCAACAATAAGTGCTATACGAATTTGAACAGACAGTGCATTTGGAATATAAAGTAACTGATTAAAATTATGTTCAGCCTTCTTTTGGTAGCCACCGTATTAATAAAACATGCCATCAAATGTGACACGCAATATGAAGAGGAGGAGGTGTCATGTCGTGAGGTACATTTAACCAGACACTAGCCCATTTTGAATGCTTTACTGGTTTAACATCCAAAAATAAAACTACCCTGTGTAAGCAGAGGCTTCCAAGCTTACAGCTAGCAGCAACAGGCTTTCTGGATATATGAGCTGCTTTCTCATTTGTAATAGAGATGTCTATGGACAGTATTAGAAAAAAATCTAAAACCAACAGAAATACTACTTCTCAGCTGCCTTGGAAATTTTGGATCTAAGTCAAGACTATGTTAGAAGAAAATATGATTCGAGAAAAAGAAAAAATAAAAATGTCATCCATTCAAACAACTTCTGGTTTTATGGATGCAAGTGCTTAGAGTGAATGAAGTCCTCAAACAAATAACCAAATGGCCATTTAAGCAAGTTTGGTACCTCTTTGGCTTGTGGACTGGGTCTACAGTTTATAGCTTGGTCTGCCCTTTCATTGTAGAACTAGGTCTGTTGAAAAGTGTTTGCAAGCTTCAAATCTCAAATAAAAACCTATGTGATACCAGATTCTGAAGTACCCCTTTATTCTGAGAGTTCATTTTCATTTCCTTGTCATGGCTTGCAGTAAACACTCTAGCAGTGGTGTTGAACAGTGGAGTGTAATTATACTAAACTAAACCATTTCCCTGTTACTAATAATAGCGGGATACAACCAAACAAAATAAAGGTGAGGGCAAAAAAGAAAACTGAGGATTTTTTTAAAGGATAAATATTTTTTTTCTCCAAACATCTTAAACTTTTATTAGGAAATTCAGGAAATTACAAGGAAAAGAAACATAAAATTAAGGCCAAGCTATCTCCTGAAGTTTGGCTCTTCTGTGACATTAGAGTACGCTAAGCACACTCAGCACGCTTTATGTCCTTATTCACAACAATGAAATTCACCTTTTTCAAACTGTAATAGGAAAATGAGTTTTTTGCAGCAGACAATTAACCCAAGACATGCAGCACTTTGCAATTATAGTATTCATTGTGTATGACTATATTATAACAATACACTGTGCCACAATTTGTAGCACTTTACAAGGAGGATGGAGAAAAGACTATGACCCAAAGAGTCAATGTCCTCTTCTCCATCCCTTCTTTATGTAAGGACTAAGATACTTTGTTTCCATAGAAGAGCCTGCTTTGCATTGTAATCCTTCCTAGTGAGGTCCAAGAGGTACAAAGATTTGCTATTTCTTATTCTACTGTACTACCTCTCTCTATTTGGTTGCATTGCTACACCGTTAACTTTGGGACCCAGAAGTGCTTCCCAGCTCTCTGGAAATGTACACACTGGTTATGTTCTAACAAAACATCTAGATGGGACTCATATGCAGCATCTACCTATTTCCCTTCTTCCCACCCCTCTTCAAGGCCTAGTAACCTGGTATGGATGATCAGGGGGACAGGAATGTGTCAGGAATCACACAGGAATCCTGTGTGATTCTGTGATTCTGTGAATGTATGGTACATCTGCCCCACTGTTTAGACACAGCTGATCTGAGCAAAGCTAGAAAATAAAATAAGGAAAGTTCATCTTTCCTCCTCTTGCCCACAACTGCAGGAGGCCTCTAACAATTTTTATAAAAACAGCCTGTCACAGGTCTGTAATAAATTCTTAAAATTGAAACAAAATTTCTCTAGAAATAGAAGCACAAATAGGATGCTATTTTCTGGCAGAGGAAAAGCTAACCATTGCTACCAGGGATTAATTGGCATGGCTTAGTTGCTCCTACTGAGTATAGAAGATCAGCATTCCAATAAGGAGGCACTAATGGACTAATGATGCTTTAGTAATTATAGCTTTTCTCTGCTCCAACCGATTACTTCAATTTAGCAGTATATTTTTAGAAGAGTCCCTTGATCCTAGTACCTGAAACGGAGAGGAAATCATCCACCGAAGTGATGTCATCAACAGCTTCAGTGAGAACTCGCACTTGCTTCTCCCACTGATCTTTAAAGACATCCATGTTGTCCTGTGCTACTTTGCTCTGGGGTCTGGCAGCCAATGTGAGCGCAGCATTTATTACCTGTTATTCAAAATCATTTATTATGAGGAGTGGCAAAATTTTTTCACAAGGGAAAAAACAGATAAATTACGGAATGTGTTAAAAATACAGTATTACACCCCATTCGACGTGGGGGTCTCCAGATACTAATGTATTTTTCACAGTTCATGGAAAGCAGGCAACAACATAATGACAAAGGCAAGGCTATAATCTTCCTCTAGGCTGTTTTTGTGTCTCAGCTAACTAATGCTTTTTAATGCCAAAAGAGTTCTCAAGTACTTTTTAACAGGAATCTTACTTACCTGTGGGCACAGACTATCAATTTGTGTTGCTGCCATACGGACTAACTTCACACCTTCTTCATTATTTGAGATTGAACAGGCCAAATTTGCAACCTGAAATGAAATCAGCAGAATGAGAATCAAGTTTTAGGCAAGCAGACCATTTTATACCTTGCTGTCTTCTTATTGAGCCTTGCCTAGAATGAAAGAATTGTATACCAGAGGAATGATACAGAATCTTCTGTGCTGGTGAACAGAAACCCATGGAGATTATCTCTTTACTAGCAAACTGAACTAGCCATCTTCATTAGAACTTTCTCAAAAAACTTCCCTCACTGTGAAGTGTTCCATATTCTCCCCTATAGCTTGAAAATAATCTCCCGAGAAGTCATATAGAGAATGCAGAGCATCCAAACAATTATCTATACATTTCCTTTCCTCACAGTTTCTTTTTCCTTTTATTAACCATGTCCATTATGAATAATAGTAATCAGGCTCATCCATATCCTCCAAGCTTTGAAAAATGAAGAATCTTTGATGTCCTAACATATGGAATTGTGCTTTTCCACCCATAAACAAAACTCTGATACCTTCACTGATACTGGGAAGTTACAGATTTCTTAAGTATCTTCCTTGTTTCATATCCTGATGGTTTTATGCATGTTAAATTTTTTTTAATTGTCAGGTGGACCTATTTATTTCTATGTGACTGTCTGCCCTAGAGTAAAATGCCCATTCACAAGAGTATCATAACTTGGTCAAGTGAAATGTCTCTGTTGAAAGCCTCATTCTGTAATGTATACCTGAAGATCTCAAAGATGTAAGTATCTACATGTGCTTGATCTGACAGAGCTTTGGGAAATCTGAACCTCACAAGACTGAAGGCTGTTTGGATAAGATGAAGACAGGGGAGACTTAGAGAGACAGCCGAATGAGATCTAGCAATCAGACCATGCCTCCAGACACTGCAGAGCTGCATCTCTGTGGCTTGGATGCAAGTGGCAGAGCATGTTCTCCCAGTTTGTACAGCGCTTCTTGCAAAAAATCCATTCCCAAAAGCTTTCTGTCAAGTCCATGAATCTGCCATAGGTTTTCCAAACTGCAATTCATGTCACAGTGCACATAACTAAGCTCATCAGTAATATTTAAATCACAAAGGTACATTCTGGTAGGGGGGGAATACAAGATACTTTTTTTAAATAATCCCAAAGTATGGCTCTTCATTCTAATCTACATTAAAACAAACTTATAAAATTTTAAATATGCTTCTTTGATATTATTCACTGTGCCTGAAGGCATAACTATCAGTTGGAAATGATTCATGAATTAGTTCAAATACACCCATCTTTCCAATTTTCCTCCAGTCTCCCCTTGTGGTATTAATCTGTTCTCATCTCCAGTGCACATAGCCACATTAGCCCTGGTCCATCTGTTCTGCATAGAACCTATTTCACTTCACAGCTATGTAGAATGTGGTTTGCATATATCATGGTGCCAAAGCCCAGGGAAGAAAAGAACCTAAGGCTTCAAAGAGTCTTGCAAGCATTTCCTAGTCAAGATTTTATTATAATGTTGTGATTTTTATTTCCATTTCATGGTGAGACAAATGAGTTAGTCTGTTTGTTAACAGCCTTACAGTGCTCATGTCAAAACCGTTCTCCTAAGCTGACATCTTCCAATTAATTTACCATTTTCTGTAGTCACTTCTTTGCACACAGCAAACAGACCACTTTAATCTTCATGAGAAACAAAAGCTAAGTAGGATAATAATTAGAATACATTAACATGAGTGGAAATTACAGACCTTAAAAACTAGCAAATGGTATTAAGTTCAGCAAAAGCCATCTTCCTGCACTTTAAATAAGTGGTTTTTCAGATTGCCCTTTCATTTTGTGATTATCATGATGAAAATCTGTCCTAAGGCTCCAGGTGCACCATATATCTTACTTTTTCTCAGACAGCAGTGAGATATGTGACTGAAAGGGGCTGGGTGTCATAAAATGGCAATCAAAACTATTAAGCAGGTCTTTGAGTTCTCTTGGAAGAGATTTTTGCAGAAAAAATCAGTGAAAATAAAACTTATTTCACAGAATCACAGAATGGTTAAGGGTTGGAAGGGACCTCTGGAGATCATCCAGTCCAACCCTCTGTCAAAGCAGGTTCACCTAGAGCACGTTGCACAGGGTCGTGTCCAGGCGGGTTTTGAATGTCTCCAGAGAAGGAGACTCCACAACCTCCCTGGGCAGCCTGTTCCAGTGCTCTGCCACCCTCAAAGTAAAGAAGTTCCTCCTCATATTCAGATGGAACTTCCCATGTTTCAGCTTGTGCCTGTTGCCCCTTGTCCTGTCACTGGGCACCACTGAGAAGAGTCTGGTCCCCTCCTCTTGACACCCACCCCTAAGGTATTTGTAAGTGTTGATAAGATCCCCCCTCAGTCTTCTCTAAGCTAAACAGACCCAGCTCTCTCAGCCTCTCCTCATAAGAGAGATGCTCCAGTCTTCTTTGTCTCTGTGAATCAGTCTTTCAATAGAATCTGATGAGATAATATTTGGATTTTGTAAAGCGTCCTGGTTTTCCAAGAAAGGATACAGACATAACCAGAGAAAACTTTTTCACCTTTTTTTTTGTAAAATTGAAATTCAGAGTTCAGTACATTGTTTTGGATGTTACTATCAATACAGAAGGAGTACAAATGTAATCTGTGGCTATATTAAATATGCATTAAAAGAGCATTACAGTTATCTGTTTAAAAAAATAATAAGGATACATATTGTGTATGATCCTAATCTAAATAGTGTCTGTGGTATATTTCAAGTCTTGCATAAATATAGTCCTGTATCATCAGCAGTCAGAAAGCAATACTACTTTCACAATTCAGCAGGGAATAAGCCAGCCTATACCATGGGAAGATCTGATTATGTTAAATAAGCATAGAGATAAGTAAATCCTACAAAGGTAGATGCAATCTGGATAAAATTGAATTTAGCACCACAAATCAGAAATATTATGACTTTACCCAAAACTTATTTTTATAACATGGCAAGAAATAGACATTACTTGCATTTCAGTGCCATCACATAAGCATAGATCTATGAAACAATACAAGTTTTAAGTGCACTCAATCACCAGAAATGACACTATTTAATTATTTTGATTGACTTTGTTATTAAATACACAATCAAGTTACCATCAATTAAGATTCTGGGCACAGCGAGGTCCATATGCATGCTCTTAGTTGATAGAAATTGGGGGATAATTCAACAAGCTTTACCCTACTACAAATTCAGCAACTTCAGATATTTTTCCTGCCTAAAACCATGATCGAAAAAGCTTAGACCCAATTCCACCCCACTTAGCTGAGACACTTTGGTTAGGTGCCAAACTGATCTCTTTGGATGATGGACAAAAAGAGAAAGGCACTTCCAGAGACTGTTTCAGGTTTTTAGTTGACCATCTCATCCTCTAGACGTGTCTAGATTATTAGTTAAACTTAGATTATACCTGGCCCTGACAATTGTTGAAAAAGGTATTACTGAAATAAAAGAGGTTTTAATGGTGCTTTATAACTCATTTTGCATGTGCATATTTACTACAACGTGTTTTGTGAAGAACCCAGACTCTTCAAGGTTGGGAATTTGTTTAATATGCCACTCCTGAGCTGGATGGAGCAGATAGCTTGGAAAGGGAAATAAAAAGGCTGTATGTTATCGTAGCTGCCAATTTGCCAAAACTTTGATTTGACAGCCTTTACTTTTATGCTTCAAGTGCTCTGTCTCCACCAAAGCACTGAAGAGGAGATTTCATGAGAGGCTGTGAAAGTAACCAGGTAATTAATTTTTCTTTTTTCTTTTTCTTTTTTTTTTTCTGTTTACTAAGTTCCTTGAGCCTACTGAATTCACTGATTGCCTAAACAGAACTTAAGTTTGTATTAAGATCAATGTGAACTGTCTGAAGAGTATTTATACAAATGAATACATTTTAAATACCAAAATCAATGAACTGTGAATCATCCTCAAAATGCGTGGAGAACTTAATAACAGTGAAACTGCTGTGTAGATAAACATTATTGTCCAGAATTTCAGGGCTGCTAAGCTACTCTTATACCATCAAAACAATTGCTAAACACCTTAAACCTGTCCTGCAAGAGCATGGAAAAGTAATGAGCAAGAAAATAAACACTCTGTCTCCAGTGATGCTGTATTTTTCTGCAATCACCAGAGCCACTGAACCAATCCTAGAATTGGAGAGGTGAAAAACTGTGTACCAACTCCTTCATATTAATTTCCTATCACTGGCACTGACAGGCCAAGATGCAATTCTGCACCTTGCTAGGCATCTATCTTTAATCATGCAAATAGTTCCATTAGTTTCAATTATTCAAAATATATGCAGGATCAGTCCCAATAAAATGTATTTGCATGTATTTGGTTGTATTTCAGCCTCAAGCAGTTTTCTGCTGTAGAGCAGATGAGAGTGGGGAAGGACTTTGTTTCTAATGCAAATTTGTATTGCTGTTGTTGAAAAGACATACCAAGGACAGGATTTATTCTAAAGATATACTAACATGGCAGCTGGAAGTGTAAGCACTGTATGGATAGGCAATGCCCACACTAGTTTTTCACTAGTTAGCAACTGAAGCGTGGATTAGCACTTTTTCATTGCTTTTGCCATGCATACTACCTAAAACAGCAAAACTTTACTTCTGCTATAAAATTGCACTCCAGGTTGCAAAAGTATACAAGGATCTTTCATACCAATTTACTTTGTTTTCACACTGATGAAAATTAGGTGTAGTTATCTTTTGTTGTGTTTTTAAACTAGACTATTTCCAATTTTGACTTGAGCTCTTCGTATTATTAAAGGTAATTATGACTATAAAAATGTATTGTCCTCTGGTTCAAACTTAAATTCAAAGATTTAACATGGCCAGTCTGAATTCAGTGTAAGTGAAAAGGTCCAAAAAAAGAAATCCACTGCTTAGAGCAAAAATGCAAAAAAAGGGACCAGTATATGCTATAGCAAAGGACCAATATCAACACAAAGGCTGCAGAATATTGCAGCTAATCTATGTAGTCTGTTTTTAAATTTTGTCTTGTATTCTTTTTTCCATCATACATTGCTTAGAAGAAATGAGACAAAAAAAGCTCTGTTCAGCTTCCCCAACCATGTAACCATTCTAAGGTAGAGAATGCAATCTATTTATAGATTTTGTTTTGTGTATTCTTTGTAAATACTTTTTTTTTTACTTTTTTTTTATACATGTTTTTCCTATTTCTATAATTTATTTTTTCACTGTAATTAACTGATGGAAATATTAGGAAAAATAAAATTTGCAGCAAATTATTTGTTTTTTAGCGAAATATAGAATAACTTAAACCGAAAGCACCCTCAAACTTATCTGTCTATACCACACATTTGAGAAATGGAAACTTTCTGAGTTATTGAGCTTGAGTTGAGGGTGGTTTGAGTCTTTGTAACATTCACAGTGGACTAAAGCCAAGCAAATGATCAGCTACAGTGTTTCAGCTGATGAGTGGTAACTTGCTGAACTGTGGTATCTTGACTATTTGTAATTATTTATCCATCCACTTAGCAATTTATCCAGATGTTGTTACAACCTCTGAATCCTTCAAGATTTTGACATATATTAATGTTGGTACTGCTGTAGGCAGCCCAGTGATATTCACGGAGCCACAACTAGGAGAATTTTTCTAAAGGAGAGCACAGAATTGAAGCTAAGTTACCCAAGATCTTCAATTTATTTATCCTCACTCTATTCACTCAAGCATTATATTATGAGCAAAACTCTATTTATCACTAGATGGGATGTTTTTGCATATACACAAACAAGTGCCAAAAATCAAAATGTCACTGAGAGTACATATTGCAGCAGATTCCTCTTCCTCTTCATGCAGTGCAGTGACAATTTTTACTACCACGAAAATATTAGACTGTGGTCTCTTTCTCAGTACCTATCCCATATGGCATGGGGGGAACCTCAGACTGGATAACATTGCCAATTATCCCTCATTTATATTAACCAGTCACATAGTCTTATCTAAATAAGAGATGTATTTTTAAGTTGTTCACATGTACATACATTCATATGTATTGAAAATCTAATTCTATGCATAGCAGTAAAAAAGGCATTTATTTTGTAAATTACTATGATCTAATTTACTGAGTTTGATGTTTGCTCTGAAAATTTTTTAATACCAAAGCCTGAACATATTTCAAATAATCTGCTCAGACATTTACAATACTCTACACATATCTAAGCAGGTCAGTAACAGCCAGATGTTAGAAAGCTAGAGAATTTTAACCACAACAATTGAATGTTTTATTTCATGTCTTATATGCTGTCCACGGAACCTATAAAAAAAACTCTTTTCACTTCTCAAAAGGTCAATGGTATATTCCCTCATACCTACTACAGAGGAATAAGGCTTTTCCACTCACTCAAACTCCCTTCAGGCTTCCTCCATATCGGATTTAGTTGAAAGAGCTTTAAGAGATTTTCTGCTTTTGGTAAAGTTCAAAGTAACTCTGACTTAAATAAATTCAGTGAGTCTTGGACTGAGATTTTTTAAGGAAACTTAAGAGTGTTCAAGAGCTTCATGTGTACTGAAAGCTCAGCTCAAAATGCAAAAATCCTAGCTTTGGACAGTTTCAGTGAGGTGTTGTTAATCTTCTGATCTGAATCTCTGCCATTTTCTAGGACCATTCCAGTACGTGCCATGATTATTGTCTATAGGATGGAATAGAAGTGAGATGAAAAATGAAACACTTTGAAAGATCCTTCTAATATACTATTTTCATAACTGAAAAAAAAAAACATTGGTTCATGTTCAGTTATAGAGCTGCCAGTACAGAATGCAAGAAAAGGGTATTGTATTATGTCTGATATTTTACTTTAATATTAGACAATAATAATGATTTTAGATATGAATAAAAAAGATATTCATTAGGAGTAAGTACTGACTCTTTTTTTTTTTTCCTTTCTCTTTTTGGATGGAATTTGACCATACAACTCTCTTCCTGAAACTGATCAAGTTTGTACACCACGCTGATAAGCCTCAACCGTGATAAATATGCCTGATGGCAAGCACAAGAAACTCCCGACTGTGGTCCAAAGACCTACTAAAACAAGAGGGGTATGATGCTAATGCGAACCTGTAATTTTAGACCCACTTTGCAGGTCATTGCGATTTCTCAGCAGGGTCAGTCAAAGCGTTCTCTATGGAAAACAGGGGAAAGTAAATTGATTATTGAAAAGGCAGGTGATTGTTTTAAAGCATTTTTCCAATTTGAAAATCACTAATCTCTGGTTAGCAGGTCACGAGAGGTTCTCCTCCCCCTCTACTCTACCCTGGTGAGGCCGCATCTGGAATATTGTGTCCAGTTCTGGGCCCCTCAGTTCAAGAAGGACAGGGAACTGCTAGAGAGAGTCCAGCGCAGAGCCACGAAGATGATTAAGGGAGTAGAACATCTCCCTTATGAGGAGAGGCTGAGGGAGCTGGGTCTCTTTAGCTTAGAGAAGAGGAGACTGAGGGGTGACCTCATTAATGGTTATAAATATGTAAAGGGCAAGTGTCGTGAGGATGGAGCCAGGCTCTTCTCAGTGACATCCATTGACAGGACAAGGGGCAATGGGTGCAAGCTGGAACACAGGAGGTTCCACTTAAATATGAGGAAAAACTTCTTTACGGTGAGGGTGACTGAACACTGGAACAGGCTGCCCAGAGAGGTTGTGGAGTCTCCTTCTCTGGAGACATTCAAAACCCGCCTGGACGCGTTCCTGTGTGATATGGTCTAGGTAATCCTGCTCCGGCAGGGGGATTGGACTAGATGATCTTTCGAGGTCCCTTCCAATCCCTAACATTCTGTGATTCTGTGATTCTGTGTTAATTTACAATTGAGAAAAATAATTCTGGAAACCTCTTTAAGTTTCATTTGTAAAATTATTCAAGCAATGCTGTTGGACACTGAGAGTGGAGCACTGCCCAGAACTATCGACCTGCACCTTCAGCTAGAACAAACAGGCTCAGAGCTGTCGGTTACCATACATGAAGACCCGATCCCCCAGTTAAAAGTCTAGGCATACATCTGTTAGGAGTTCTGTGTTCCACCATAACTCTAAACAGCTTGAAATTCAAGGACTTAGAAAAGTGGGTGCAGGTATTAATTCGCAGAGCTGAAATCAATAGAAATGCTTCCTGCTTTGACAGAAAACTCCCTTAGGAATCACAGATGAGCCTCCTCATTTTCAGAAGAGTGTGTTTCTGAGGCATTCAGCTGGAAACCAATTAATTGATAGTCAGTAGTAGTGGGGAACCCATATACCTCCCGGCTGGCCAGCAGGAAGGGAGATGAGGACATCAGAAAAGGGCTTCTCTCCTGAGATTCACTCCCACAGGAGTTGGGAAGCACAGTGGGGCACTCAGATATATGGGATCTCTCCCTTCAACGATTTGCTCATTATATTGATGTAATTTCTGAATTTACCCTGTGTACATGAGCACCCATTCCTGAAGAAATAAACAGCAAACGGCTCTAGTAAACCAAGAAGAAGAGCAAGGCTTAGTCTCAAGAATACACTTAAGTCCAGATTCCTGCTTTAATTTTAACTGGTCTTGAGTAATATAGCATTGCACTGATGAAATGCAGCAAGTCTTTCTCCTACAAGAAAGCAGCTTATAAAGCTGTAAGGAATCTGTTCTCTATTGTCCATCTATTCAGGTGGGCCATGAAGCAGATATCGTGTTCTAAACCACATAGCTAACACGACTGCTGAGTCTGGGTAGTATAGCTGGAATTGATTAATTTGATTTGCTGATTTTCTGAGTTACAGGTATAAATGTGTTTTACATTGCAATGGTACACATTTATTTTCCTCCTTTCACAGAAAGCAAATGTAAAATGTCCAACTTCAAGAACTGCAGCTGTGTACGCTGGAGACCAGCAACCCATCTCAGTGCTCTTTTACCTCTGTTAGCAGGATCACGTTACTTTTCTATTTAATTTGGCAATATCTAAAGGCTTTCTTACACCATTCTTCCATACCTGCTCTATTCACACTGAAAAAAGTGTGAACAAAGAATATAAAGGAACACCAAAAACTACAGCAACATCTCTGAAATGTCAGACAACAGAATCTTTAACCAACAGTTACTTTTATTCTCTGAAATATGCAAAAAGGCCAAAAGAATTTCTTGTTTTGGTATACCAACAAATGAGGAAGAAATTCAGGGTGTTTGTGTATTAATCGTTTCTGGTCAATCTGCAATCAAGGCCACTGCTATTAAAACTCATAATGAATTATGAACCATGTATATTGAAGTATTAAGGGATGTGAGGGCAGTTAGTGTCCTACGGAAACAAGATTTACAAGATTGCAATGTGTATGAGTTGATCCCATAAAGCAATTTTGACAACATACCCCTGCAGTGCTATAATTAATAGATATTAATAGCAAGTAGTTACCAAAGCAATCCATCTGTCTAACAAGAGTCCACTATTTTGGCAAACTATTCAGTGACCCTAGAAGAGGGATGCATGCCTGACTAGGCTGTGATAATTAACGGTAGGTTATGTTATCAGGAAGCTGTATTTTGACAGCTGTTGAAGAAAAACAGGGGATTGTGGTAGGAACTCAAAAAACTTCACAATAGTAACAGAAGCTTTGAAGATATTAACACAGTGTGATATCAGACACCCCACGGTATAAACAAATCACAAATTATAATTACTGATCCCTAAAGAAACATAACTTGCCAGTTAGATAGAACCAGTTTTAGGGCTGAAGTTGAGCAGATAAAGAAAGAATTGTATAACAATCTGTTACAGATGCTAGTGATTGATAGCACAGGTGGGGACATCTTTAAATTCTATATAAGCATACAACAATAACAACTCCTTCATATGAAAACCTGAAAATTAGGTATGCAGAACTGGTAACTGCTATCCTGCATTGGTGTCTATGTAAATATTACTTTATTATCATTAAGGCGACATTTACCTCTAATACTTGTGCTTCATCCATGACCCTGTCTTTGAGGCAAGGTTAAGATTTGTGACCAGTATGCTGGTCGTCCCCTAATTTACATGAAAGCCCACATCTGTGTGAAGATGAGAGTCCTACTGAGGGAGAATTCAGCTTTTTGCTTTATTTGACCTACTTGACAGCCTGGAAGCACTGGTCAGCACAAACATTTATTCAGCCACAGTTCATGCTGCATTTGTCCAGCCATCAGAGGAAACATAGATAGGAAACATGGAAGGAGGCTTTGAAGATAAAATGGAGAAATTAATGAGGATGAAAGAATAAGGGCACAGACGGAAACTGGAGATATTGCAAAAGTAGAAATGGGGATACATAAGGACTGAAGGAAAAACTGTAGGTATTGCATGAGAAGGAAGATTGATAGTGTGAAAGAAATCTGAGATTATTGTGGTAGAGGGCATGTAGTATGCAAATTTTTTTTTAAGAAATCAGGACTTATGAGGAGAGGCTGAGGGAGCTGGGTCTCTTTAGCTTGGAGAAGAGGAGACTGAGGGGTGACCTCGTAAATATTTATAAATATGTAAAGGGAAAGTGTCATGAGGATGGAGCCAGGCTCTTCTCAGTGACATCCATTGACAGGACAAGGGGCAACGGGTGCAAGCTGGAACACAGGAGGTTCCACATAAATATGAGGAAAAACTTCTTTACAGTGAGGGTGACCGAACACTGGCAGAGGCTGCCCAGAGAGGTTGTGGAGTCTCCTTCTCTGGAGACATTCAAAACCCACCAGGATGTGTTCCTGTGTGACATGATCTAGGTAATCCTGCTCCGGCAGGGGATTGGACTAGATGATCTTTCGAGGTCCCTTCCAATCCCTAACATTCTGTGACTTACTGGTTCCCTTGCTCATAGACAAAACCTTGTAAAATACTATGACTGCCTTCATAGGAGTGAGTGAAGAGATTTTTATTTAGAGTAATATTTTAAAGGCTTACAAAGTTACATTCAGAGAAAGATTGATTTTACATGTACCCAATTTTTGTGCAATAATAGTCTATAAAGTTTTTATAATAATTTAGTAATGGTTCAACAGTAATGCAAAATGATGTCATCTGCCCAGAACCAGAATGTGTAGGTAGACAAGGCAACAGAATTAGATGCTCCCTTTTCTATTCCCCCTGTCAGTATGCTTTAACCCTGGCATGGGGAGAGCTCATATTGGCTTGAAACATCATTTAGTTTACTCATCTGCTTAGTAGTCCTTTTTCCTGCTAATACATCACCTTTTCTCCTGGAAAAGTCATACTTATGATAATGATTTTTACAATATGAGTGTCTGACACCAAAAAACAAAGGCCCAGAGTATTTCACAGAAAAACAATATGTGGATATAAGAGGTATTTTCCCATTTCTGCATTCTAAAAAAACCCTAGTCAGTCAATTACTCCTCCCTTTTTGTCCCATCACTGTATATCCATACTTTTTGTATGATCAGAAACGAGAGATTACTTACATACAGTTGTTTAAAAGACAGCAGCTGTATTTATACGAGTAAGCTAACCACAGCCAAGACACAGACCTGAGCACTTACCCACAGTCATCCAGCTGTTTCAACTGTAAACATAATCCTTAGCAGAATTTTAGCCTAAACTACCTCATCTATATAACACAGGGTCTCTCTCATATCTATTAAAAAGATGTGGGCAAAAGACATGGCACTGAGAAACCTTACATCTCTATCTGTTCTCACAGGTAAGTAAAGGACAATGTAGTGAAAAAACTGCATTTATATTTAGTTCTCTCTCCTCCCCTGAAAGGGGAATACAAAAAACAACAACAACAAAAAAAGAAGCAGTGTTCATTATTCAATGTGCTGGGATTCATATCATCAAATTATATTTTCTCTTAAGACTGCATTCTTCTGTATTTTTTTCTTTGAATTTTGTTACAGTACTAATAAAAATGTGGACATTTTCCTCTTAGTTGTAAACTCAATCATATGGTTTATTGATTAAAAACTGCTACATTTTGACTCAGTCTTACATTTTATCCCAGCTCTCACACATTTGCAGTTCTGTGCATGAAAGCTGATTACCTTTTCAAAGGATCATCATTAGCTCAGAAATATCTAAACCCATTTGAACAAAACCAGGATTATTTCTTATGTATTAGAGTGCTGTTTCTGGCTTTTTCTTTGACTCATCAAAAAAAAAAAAAAGTCATACGAATTCAGCTCACACACAAACAGTTTTTAATAATGAGTTTTTATATCAAGAGCTCTTCATGTGACTTTTAGCATTAAACATAAAATGGGAACAAACCTATATCTAAGAAATCAAAACTGACATCAAAATTCTAAATAGGACTGTAGACAGAGATCTTTAATTCACTGCGCTCTGATTTATGGTCCTCTTGGAATGCAGAGACCAGTATAATAAGTCCATTGTCTCTGCTATTAGACTTAATGGCAATATCAGTATGCGTTTGGGCTCCTTTTCAAATTTCTAGTTCAAAGTCTGTGGACAGTGGGTCCATGATAAAACTGCAGAGAGACTCTCCACCAGTCCAGCTTAATTTTTTAAGCTTATGATTAATTCAATTAAAAGTAACAGACAAGTCGCTGTCTCAGTGAAAATTAAATTCCTAAAATTTCAATGAAAACAGGCAACATTTTTAAGGACATAAACCTTATTAGCCTCTTAATGCCTCACTGAAGAATGAGTTTATCTGGTAGCCCACACTGAGGAATCCAAGTAGGTGAGAGATTTCATAAATTCTGTGGCAAAAGCTTCAGCTGGATCTGACACTTGACCACAAAATACAAATCTTTAAGAAACCAGGATTCATAACATCTAGTGTTTACAGAACTGCTTGTCTAATAAAAGATATTACTTCTTCCTACAAAACTACAGCAAGAGTTGCACATCTGAGAAACTTTTAACTAGCAAGCAGGAGAATTACTGTGTTCCTGTGGGGTTACATGTTGGTTATGAGAAGACAAGTTTGGAATAAGAAGACGTTTTAGTGTGCTTCTATAGGGACTCCTGACCTTTGTGATATGTTTAAGCCAACACTGTTAATATCACTCTGGACACATGAAACCCTAGGTTGGGCCAAGGAGTTGCTCTGGAACCTTGCTTTCTTGTTTCTGTAAGAACTTTTCAGTAAATCAGCTTTTAGCCACAGGTGAATGGATGAAGTATGAGAGCAGATTTTTCCCCTGTGTTGATTAGGAAGCTATCCTTCATCAAATTACTGGTCATCATTCAGTTTTCCAAGATCTGTCCCTAGACTAAATGATTCCTCAGATATCCTGGAACAGGAAAAAACTGAAAAACATAGGAAATGTAAGGGCATCTGAAAAACATAGGAAATGTAAGGGCATATACAATAAAATGGAGCATTATTGAGTCTCCTCTCAGGCCCATTCCATGCTGTTTTAAGAAGCAGTAATTGCACCCATGAATATGTCTAGATAAGGTGAGGGATGCTAAAACAGTACTTTTTATTTTTTGCTCCATATATTGCTTATCTGTGGTGCAGGTAGGGAATAACACCTCCCTACGTTCTTTAGGAGCAGGCAAATCAAGTTTCTTTTAATGTTGGGAACATTCTGGCAAAGTTTGATTAGTTTCATCAGGAGACTGAATACTACAGGAACATCCATTCTGCTACACCAATATTAATATAATATTACTACAAGCTGTGGAAATTGGAGCTGAAAGGAAACTTGACAGATGATGCTCCTGTCTGAAGGCAGGATCAGCTGCACCTAAACCATTCCTGGCAGATGTTTGTTTCACTTAGTCTCACGAGTCTGCATTGATACCAGTTGTATGGATTTCTACTCCTATTCACAGAACATTTAATTAGGGAAAACAAATAGCAATAGTGTGTGTCGAGGTCAGATTTACTAGACCAACTGCAATGAGTGTGCACTAATTTGCACTCAGTGCTCATTCAAATACATATTAAGAGACTGAGTAATGACAGCAAGAAAAAAAAATAAAACACCATTTTTCTTTCATCCACATATTTCTCCCTTGCAGGCTCACTGTTAGCTAAAATCTGGATCTGAGGTATTAGACTTTGTGAATGAAGAGAACAAGAAAAAATCATTCATCTACTGCACAGCAGTAAGGCTATTTGCATCCATTAGGACTATCTTTACATGCGTATAATAAATTCACAGAACTTTAGTACCTTAAAAAAAATACAAACCAAAAACCCCTTAAAACAGGATCTACCAAGAAGCTTCATACATGAGTGTAGGTGACATTTTTAGCTAAGACAAATTTTGACATCCCTTCACACTGTCTTTTTTGCACATGCATTTCTGTGCTCAAAACACAAAAGATTATTGGTTGAGTCTGAACAATTCATCTTGTAAATTAAATTTCCACATATTACCCAGGCTCTTACAATATCTTTATGCTCTTGGAAGAACAAAGGAAAAAATATTAAAACATATCTTTGAAGGATTTTTCTTTCCCTGACAAGTTATCTTCAGACCAGGTGACATGCTGGTTCCTCTGATCTGTTTAATGCATCATTATTGCTGTCTCTAGACTCCCCAAATGATGCAAATATAATGATAACATAAGTAGTGATCAAAAATGTTATTTAAAATATACCGTGGTCAGCTCAATTCTATTCATTTGAAAACCAATCCCTGTCTCACAGTGAGAAACACCAACACAATCCCTGAACACATTAAAACACGCTAGCAAATTTTAAAAAGAAATTCTTTAAATTGTGTGTGAGAGAGTAAGAGACAGAGGGGGTTCAAGTAAACAAAATAATTAATCACTTGCACAGTAAAGAACTGCAGATCACATTCAACATTTCACTCAATGACACAATTCTAAAGTAGAAATACAAAACTCACCAACTGTAACATAAAATGACCAAGCCTCTTCATTCAATCCATCCAATGAGACAAAGCTGAAGATCCCCAACTGATGTACTGCAGCTTTGTTCCACTTCAGCAAATCTTCAGTGATTTACACCAGCCTTGGCTCATATAACACACTCTTTGGTCAATAAATTGTAGCTTTGACAAACCAAGGTAGAAACGAATTCCACAATCAATCCACTAATGATACACAAATGGTAGTAAATGTTGCTCTGTTTTCCCTTCTCTATATGTACAACGGCATTCCAGAAATGTTTATGAGACTCTATGTAGAAGCGTCTCTGTAGTGCCAGTACATGTACAGAAAGAAGTAAATAAAACAGGATTTTCTAAATGTGGCAATTGATCACAAAAGCTTTTCTTTCCTTGGCGTGAAAAAGACACAACTGGTTGACCAAAGAGCGTGTTGTAGTCTATATAAAAAAAATGTACCAGAAAGAGAGTAATGTATTACAAAAATACATTGTTCCTATATCCTTTTACTCTTCTAACACGCATCTTTTTAATGGTTAATTTATTATGAATTCACTGAACAGCCATCAGCATATATTCGCACTACTACAAACTGGAATTTATTCATCTAGCTGCACACTGGGATTTGTTTAGTTATCGGGGGTCAGTGAACATGTAACACAATTTTATAAACTGATATTGAACAGGAAGAAACTGCATTAGAATGAAGACAGAATAACAATAAGCCAAAGACTCAGGTGAGTATTTCTTGCTTCAGCTGTTATATACACATTTTTTTTTCCACTGTCAGGAAGCTGATGCTTCTTTTTTTTTATTATTATTTTTTATTATTATTATTATTATTATTATTATTTTTAAATCCTTACTTTCTTTTCATTACAATTGCTTTTTTAGCTCTTTAAACCCCTTGACAGCTGCCACGATGACAGCCTCCTGCCAGCTAAAAGGGCAGGGGAAGGAACAGCACAACTGGTCTGACAGCGTGCTGCTGAACCGAGCGTACGACGGGGTTTTGTCCCAGAGTGATTCCCAAATGGCAACACAACGCGGTGCAACTTCTCAGTGCTAAAAGCTTTTAATACTCCTTTTTACTCTGTCTTCAAAAATTACAACTTGTTATCAAATAGTTGATGTGTAGCAACACACGAGTGCCATTTGAATTAGGTTGTGAATATGTTGCTGTGGTGCATGTTCACCTGTTTGGTTAAAATTACAAAAAAATAACATCACACACAGACACTCATGCAGCTGTTCAGGATTCTTTGATTATGAAAAATTTGAAGAAAAAATATTTTTCGGATTATCAATCAGGGCCAAAATTCCTAAATTTTCTTTTCTTAGCTGTAAAACCCAATATAAATAATGGAAAATGGACTTGTGCTGAGGATATTTGAATACAGCATATGCTGAGAAAACACTGTTGTACTTAAGACGAGCTTTACTCATTTTAGAAGTTCAGAGAACAGCTGATTTTCATGTTGTGTTATTCCCAGTTTAGGCAAGCATTCAATTTGAGAAGGGAGCACAGAGGTGATTTACATTGAATATCTTGATCTCATTTCAAGAGAATGGCTCAAACTCAAACACAGTCAAGTTGAAAGTCTTAATGTTCTACTTCAATTCACATGATTTATGGGAGGCAAAAACATCTACACTGTTTCACCAGGCTGAGAAATGCTAGTTTCATCTACACGGACTAAACGAACCCAAATTCAAACAACAGATACTCAAATTAACATTTAACTCTCCAGCTGACATTCGACACTGACATTCAAACTAACATTCCAGCTAAGAATAAACTTTTGAAAAACCCTAAATATGAAATAGGGCAGATACTGCATTCATCTATACTGGTATAATTAGACATACTGGACTGAATTAATGTTCTTACTCTGGATTTGCGAGTGTAATTGAAGCCTACCCTTCAGTCTTCAGACAAATGCCAAATATGCCACTGAGAGTGCTCAAGTGACAGTTCTTTCTCCTCAGAAACATTGTTCAAATTGGAATTAAGAGGGGAGGCCCAAATACGCCAGTGCAAGCTTGCAGTACTATCATGAAAGATTCCAAAGTAGTTTGAAGCATTTTCATCCATTTTCAGAATCATTCATTGACCTTAGTGAGCTGTTCGTCACATTTTAACTTCACTCTCATATTCCCAAATGGTTTTTCCTTTTTTTGTTAACAAATGTCTATTTTCCAAAGGACAGAATTCTGCTTTCCAGTTCTCTATATATATTCATCTCAATATATGCAAGGTGACTATGTAATGCTAAAAGCTGACAATCCTTACTTGCACTTCTGTGCTCCCACCTCCACGAGACCCGTATGGTTCCTTGGATGTCTAGGTCAGACAGTGAGCGGGAGTAGTTAGTCCCTGCCACACTGGTATCAAAGTAGAGAAAAGCAAAGCTAATTACCCACAAAACCAACCTAATGAGCATCCAGAGAGTGATGAGCTTGCTTTCCAGACAAAAGCTAGTGTATCAGACCATAGACTTCCCATAAAGCTCCCTAAACGTGGGGGAAGAACAAATACTAACACCACAAGTTTCGAGCACCTCCCTGAGAGTCTGCCTTTTATGAGCTGTGTAGCATTTAGTTGGCAGCTTTATTTATTTATTAAATAACTACACTTTAAATAATTCTTTATTAAATAACTACACAACTCTCCTATTTTGTCCATTCTAATTCTGCGGGAAACTCTTTCCTTTATACAATGGATAAGCCAATTAAAAGATAATTCCTACCCAACCCAATTAATAACTGTTCTATCAAACTTGAGAACAATTTGTGAGGATTTGTGGGACGAGAGGTTTCTTACCTACATTGCTGGCACACAGGCTGTTTTCAAATTAACTAAGATAATCATCTTCCTTAATATTCACTGATAGCACAGCTGCTGCTATCAAGCAGTTTTCTTCTTTAACAAGCTAAAACCTCAAGTCCACTATAAAAAGGTAGATAATGTATAATTAACTGGTCTAAATTTGGAAACCATTTTAACTTATCAGTGATGTCTCAACTCTGCTTTACAGGGAATTTATCTTTTATTTGTAATAAAAAAAAAAAAAGTACTGACAAAGATGAACCAGAGACAATAAGTATTATAGTTTTTTGCTGCTACATTATTTTTGCCAAGTTAGTTCAACATGTCAGGCGGTTATGAAGGGCAATCCAAGTTTGGAAGGGAGGAGCAGGGCGGGCTCAGCTTCTGTCTACAGTATTACAAATTTGAAACTCAGTTGCTATAGCTGATTAAAAACTTATGTCCTCAAAATATATTCATTTTTCACAAACTTTAGCCGTTTATTTAACAAAATCTAGAAAACTATTCTTCCTCAGGCTCTCGGATCTCAGCTAGGCTACTATTGCTTTCTGTAGCCAAAGGAACACAGGTTTTTCCTTCAGCATTAGCAGTGAAAAATAGCTTCAAGATCTCATGCAATTTGTAAGAAACCACCTTTACAGAATCTCAAGCTGGTTTTGCTCTCATAGCACAGATGAGTGAACCAAGGCAAAAACCCTCTGTACCAGACTCACAGCTGATAACATTTTCCAGGAGGTGAGAATGTATATCCTCTCCCATCTCCCCACCCCAACAGCAGTGGTGTCTCCTTGATTTTGAAATACATTGAGAAGAAGTGTTAATATATTCCCATCTTTGTACAACAACTTAATTTTTAGACATCTAGGACCATTTCTATTCTTTGCCTGAGGGTGCTCAAACCCACAGCTTCAACATCTGTAGACAATGCCCAAACCACCAGGCTACAAAGCACTTATACTTGCTGCCTTCATACCAAAGTTTTAACACTATGCAGAAAAACCTTTAAGATTCAATGAAAATCAAGAGAAGGTTTTGTTCTGAACCCAAATATAGTCAATTACACATAATTCAGAACCTCCTTCAACTGAAGCTTTAAATAAAACACAGTCATCCTTTGGCAAAACTCAGGCTAAAGCAGTTAAAAGTGCTAATGCAAGGAAATTCTCCTTCTTGAAAATCAAAGCAATCCTACCCATTCATTTATGCCTCAAAAAGGAAAAACAACAGTATTTGTTTATTGGTGTATTTCTCCAACAGTTAGAGAAACTGAGTTTAATTAAAGACAGTAATTACACGTAATACTTTATGTCTAGAGTATATGATCCCGCATTAAACTGCTATAGGGTTTAGAAACACTAACATATATACTTTTTCTGATCACTATAACATTAGTTTACTCTTCTAAAAATAAAAATAATCCATTACTTTAACATTTCTACAGGATTTCCTTTCTATCTCAAATTATAGATCATGTATCTCAGTCCATTGACTTCCAAGTAAAAAGAAAGACAAACATAGGAAATGAAACATTATGAATTGTTTCCTTGTAATGATTTCTTTGCTCCTGGCCAACTGTGGCTCACCGAACACCTTAAAAAAATAAGGTTACATCAAGAAATAACCAAGATCATATCATTCTGCTATAGTAATTTTTTTTCCCTAATGTATACATTAAATACAGTCTCTAAATCAATTATTTTCTTTAATACCTATACACTATTTTTCATCACACTCGCAGTGAATAATTTTTTGTCTTTCCAAAAACGACTGGTGGCTTTTATAGGAGCATATCAGCTGTTTACAAAAAAACCTTGGCAATTTCACATTTCAGCTTAAGGAAGGAAATGAAGAATCTATTAACTAAACAAAAATGAGGGGGATTGAGTAAAATAGTTCCAAAAGTAATTAGTCAGAGCATTATGTTTGATATTACACACTACTGCAGGAAACATGACCAAGCTTCTAAAATATGGGAGAATTCCCACACAATTTCAAAAGATATTATTAATACGTTAATTTATCCTTGTATCTTTCCTTCAGTTCATTATTATTAGTTAAGTAGAATATATATATAGGTGAGGGCTGAGCTTTATTACAACCATATATGACAGATTCAGGAAAATTCTTTCATAATAAGAGAATAAAAATACAGAAACTGTGCTAGACAGACTATCTGTATGTGAAATGTGTGCCAAAACCAAGAGCTGTTTAAATAATATTTTTTTCTGTTCAGTGGCTGCAATGAAAAATAATCACAAAAAAACTGTCTCAGGTTGACACTAAGTATACTTCTGTTGACTGGATTCAGTAAACTTTCGCAAATAGTCTACGTTGACCAAAAACTGCATTTCTTACCAGGAAAGCATTCATACGAGAAATTTCAGAGAGCTTCTCTCTAGTTCCATGTTTTCCCAGAATAACTCAAACATGTAATTATACAGTATGCATTTCTGTATTTAACATCCCTGATGTATATTGGTTTAGAGGGCTCGGAAGACTTTGTGTTCAGCTGTATAGAGTCATTGCATCAGCTTCCGAAGGGCTCTGCCTGTTACCGTGCAAATAAAACTGCTACTTTTACCTGCCACCTACACCTTTACTCTTTATTATCAAGGCTATTCTCTTAGTGTTTAGATTAGCATCTGACATTGCCAACAAAATTTAATAAGCTGTCTTATTTTTCAATGGAGAGCCCTTTTCATTGAAAATTTCTACTAATTTTTCATGGAACTGACATTTTGCTGCACCAGCCTGCCATTTTTCAGCCTTACATAGTCACATGCTGTAGATGCAAGCATATTTATCAAACAATTATCATCAATTACCTGAGAGTTCAAGCTTCACAGACATTTTATGAATTCCTGAGATTTTTCAGGGTACTGACATGACAAAATACATGTCAGTGTGTTGTAAAATAGCTGAAACCACATAGCCAAAAGAGGAGGTGGGAAAAAAAAAGAAGTTCAGATTAAGTACCTCTTGCTGCTGCACATATCATTATCATTCTGCCTATGCGGACTTCAACAAACAGTATTCTGGGAAGGAACTTTTCTTTTCAAGAAGGACAGCCTCACAAGAGTCTCCAGACACAAAGCAATTTCCACAAATGATTAAACAATGTCTCTCTGCCCCTTTAGATTATACATGTGTTCCCGATAGATCCTTCTTGTCTGGAAATGTAACTCACTCATGTAACAAGGGATGTAAATGGTTGATTTAAGAAAGAGATGTTATGCTATGTCTATATTGTCAAATAAAAGAATTCCACTAAATGATCTCAGCTCTTATATTAGCTCTTTGATCTTCTTTTGTTCAGAATTATAGATGTATGTACGAGGCCAAAAGGCTTGGACTTAACTCTCCAAGGAACTGCCAAAGGAACATGGATTACCTTAAAGTCCATCAGACCAAGAAACTGCAGATCACAGAAAAGATTAAGCAGAAATTGAAATTATATTGCCTGATAAATCATAAGGAATTATAACAACTCTGACAGGTTACAAGCACAGATGATAATCTATCATAAGAGCCATACTTGTATAATCAATTTGAAAGACAATACAGACCAGATCAGAGATAAAGCACAGGACACAGTAGGAGATAAAGATGTTGAAGAAAAAAAAAAATCAATAGTATCAATTTAAGAAAATATATTAAATTGTTAGTACAAACCATTGCAAAACTTCACTTAGAACAGTCACATGTATAAAGAGAGCAATGTGAACCACACAAGTTCCAAGAGTTTCTAGGAAGGCTGGGGAAATAGGATGTAAGAGGAAGATACAACAGCGTTTCACAATGCATTCGAGAAAAATGCTTGGGAGGAAAAATAACTAGAGCTTCACATTCTGGTAAGATTTTCAAAATGAAATTTAGGAGATTTGTGATCATTACGGGAACGACATTCTGGAATCACCTTCCAAATAGCTGTTTGACATAGTGCTTGAAAGTTTCTGGAATTTACAGATTAGAAATAGGACTGGAATTAGAAATAAGATTATGGAATATTTAGAGAATTTGATTTCATGATTTACCATTCTTGATGGTGTTTCTTGCGCTTCATTTCTATAGCATTCAGTACGTAAGCAGGGTTTTCAACACCACCTGTTAAGGCTTTATTTTTTAGAAAAAAAAGAGCTATTTTACTTTACAGGCAGCCTCCTGCACCTTCGTAGAAAGTACTGAGCGAAATATTCTGCTTCCCTGGCAAGTGCAGGATCTCATACACTCTAAGAGAAGAATTTAAGAAAATGCTGCCCTAAATGTCTTCTAACACAATGAAAGGCTCTCTTAAACAGACATCAAGATGAAAAAATAATAATGATAATTATCATGTAAGTATGACAGAGTTGCAGAGTGAGGTACAAACATGAAACTTAATGTGATCACAAGAACATCTTGGAGGTGATTATTTATATAATATACATATATATTCTTAACTTTGTAATAAAGTTTCTTATAAAATGAAAGTAGAGCTCCAAATCACAACATTCTTCCTTTATTTCTCTCTCCTGTAAGCCTTTTACAAATCATTTCAGTAAAGATTAAATAACTCTCTCTCGTAAGACTCAGATTTCCATTGCTTTATGCACAGAAATACAGATGAGCTGTTTTTTTCTTTCAAATCAATATTACAACAAAAATGCCATAATTACAGTATAGGATATGAAGAACACACAAGAGCTTGTTTTTATTTATTATGTTACTAAAGAAAATGACAAGTAGGACGAATGAAAACAAGTAAAAAAACCTGTGCAGAAAAAGCTGCAGAGAACAAGATCAGTAAGTAAAAATATAGACTTCTGCCTCCCTACTATAATAACAGCTGTGAAAGACACCTTTACTATTTAATTGCATAAAGTTTTGTCCTTTTTTCTTTGAAAACACTAAAAAAAGCCATCTAGAACTAGACATAAACAGGGTGTTCACATTTCATAAAGATCAGTTTCACCACGTCTATGTTGTTAGATCATAGTACAGTTACAGTTATATGTGTACCTATGTGGTATATCACAATTGTAGTTGGTGTAATTGAAAAAAATCAGACACAATGGCCCTTCTACAAAGCACATAATAGATTCACAGCAGCCCAAAGGAAGTAAGTATTCAAATACATTGCTGTGTTATTTCAGTCATTTAGATATTTTTTTTAAAGAACAAGTATTTCAGAAATATTGCACATTTGTAAAGAATGTGGCAAACATTTTTGAATATATGCCCATTGATTTGATATGTCTTTTTTTTTGTAATATTTGAAACCCAAATCAGTGTTTGCCAAAGTGTGAGTTGATTCAAAGGCATCTGCACTTCAGCCCAACAAATGGGAAGGGAGCTGGAAGGATGGAGCCTAAATTCATGTATGAAAAATGAATCACAGGCATGAGATGGTGTATAATCAGCTCTAAAGGTAAAAAAAAGTGTTGACAAAGGGTAAAAATTGCTAATGAGACCATTGTCCCTCTGTCAGAGGCCAAGGTGTACAGGGCAAGTGTTCTTTTTTAACCATTTTTTAATAACTACTCTCTTCTGATCTTCACATTGTAATAGATATATAAACTTATAGTGTTTATTTTTCTTGAGAGGATGGTATTCGTGAGTTCCTCCAGGAAGCCTCTGGCAGAAAATAAAACCTGGCCTGCTAAAGATTTAGAGCTGGTAGCCAATGGTGTTACAATCCAGGCTAAAAGGAGGGTAAATAACAGGAGAAAAGGGGGCATCAGGAACTGAAAAGAACAGAACAATGATACTAAAATCTCAAGAAAGTGACAGTATTGAGATGAAGGGTGTTGAGCACTTTTAGCACAACTTTTCAGTTCCCAATGTTGCAAGCCCTGTTTGTCCTCAATCTCTTTTCAGTGATACTGAAAAATAAGAGTATGACTTTGGAAACACACACTAAATGAAGTCTGTGTGCACTACTACCAATGTTATTTTGTCTTCCTTGTTTTAGTCAGAGGAAAACATAAGTTTTCTAGACTTTTCATACCTATGGCTCTCATTAAAGTCAATGGAAGTATCTTTCAATCCCATGGAACTGTTATGAAAACTGACCTCTTCATCTATTACAGTTACAGGATTGCAACTGGCACCTGTTAGCTATTCAGCTTGGTCTACAGTGTAAGAAGTTCTTGGAAGTTTATTTTATGGTAATGAAATCAGTTTAGCTATTTAAATGCTGAAAGCAGAGGTCAGCCAAGTTGCACTGTGTCCCATCTGCTGTGTTAAAGTTACATGCCAAGATAGCTTTCAACGCACGTAAGATGGATATGGGAGCATCTTTGACAGACACTGCAGACTAAAATAAGCTCAGAGAGCTCAAACAGGTTAACATTCAACCGACCACAGGCAGTGGCTGCAGGATATTACTCTTTTGCTGCAGCTTAAAAGAAAATATTAGAGAAACATATCTTCAGCCTTCATGAGGTGGGAAATGTTGATGCTCCCCAATGCCACTGGTTGTTCACTTTCAAAGAGACTTGATATTATAGTGTTATTACAAGGGAAAAATTTGAGGCAAATGAAGCATCTTGGGCTTTCATGAGAAGGTAATAACAAGAACATAACGTCCTCACTGCAAGTAACAGAGGGTAGAATTAGAAGCACACCACAGGCAACAGCAGTGACTTCTGCAGTAAAAATCTTTTACCACAGACATGACTTTTGTCTAGAGGTTCACCATACGTAACTCAACATAGCTGTCTAAAAGGCATTTATTGCCATCTAATTGTCTAGGATCCCTACAAAGTTGCACAAGAGAGAAAGGTATCTTCAGAGTTAATGCATCCCTTGTATTTTGACTGATGGTCCTACCTTGGGATGGTAAGAAACACCTTTTAGAAGTACATTTCTCTATAACGATGACCCAGAAGGTATAGACAATAGCCATCTAAAAGGCTAAAAGATTAGTCTGAGGCAAAAGTTAGGCAAAATGAGTTTTATCTTGTATGTTAGAAAGGTTCTAGCTATTTAAAATTAATCTTGGAAGTATACTATGTTTACATTTACTGGCTTATACATAGTAAAGCGTAGGCTGTCCCTAATGGCTTCTAAATGCTCAAAGTTTTTGCTCACTTGTATCTAGTTTACTATTTAAAGGATATGCAAATAACAAGTCAACCAAAATTCAAAAGATAGTATGATTAAAATCTAGAAATTGGACCCAGAACTGTGAAAGCCTTAGTGATCAACCACTGAAAGAAATCACAGTGATCAGATTCTTTTTCTAGATCTGCCACAGGTCCACTAATACACTCCAGGCAAATAATTTCATCTTCTAGGATGTCACCTACAAAGTGGAGATAATATTAATGATTAAATTTAAAAAGCATTTTAAGGACAACAAAAAAAAGAAATCTGATGTAAGCGGACTTTTGGTGCTCTTGAGCACTAAAAGGTGTTTGAGGCAAGAAGTATCACTCAAATCCTAAGATAACCCAAGCTGTTGTAGTTCTAAGTTCAGTGAAGTTAGAAGCCTTGATTTACACCTGCTTGACAGAGACTGACATTGCACCTGTGAAGATGGAGGAAGATTTGTTATTTCACACCAGCTGAGCATCTGGCTTTACATGTTTACTTATGGCTTGCAAAATGCCAAACATTTTTGTGTGAAACACTGCAAAATGAAAAGCAATAGAAGTTGCTACTCTCCTGCTTTGAAGATGTGGGAAATAATTCTCTAAAAGAGAAACATCTTGATGAAGGTAAAAAAGGCAGATGAAGACAAGGAATGGGATCACATTCAGCAAGAATATTGGGGAAGAAGTTTTTGTATTTCTAACTCTAATGCATAAAAATGATTAATCACTCTTAACAATTGCTACCAAATTTGGGTATATTTAGATAACACCTCATTCATTTGCAAATCAGCAAATTCAAAAATTGGGAAAGAGATGCAAGTTTCTCAGCAGAATTCTGAGTTCTACTAAAAATAAAACTAAAGCAAAAGATGACTTTTGGCCATGATATGGGCGAGAAAGAAGGCAACTTCTGCAGAAAATAGCAAAGACAGAAAGATGTAAGGTAAGACTTAAAGTAATACTGTACTTGCACATTGCACTCCAGGGCTCCTACGGCTTTCTGGCTTTTTGCCATCTCATTCTCTGCACATCATTTCAGATGGGAAAACTGCTATCAGCAGCTTTCAAAAATGAAAATATATGGTGTGACTCAGAATTTCCTCTCTAATTCAAAAAGGGATGGAGAGGAGGAAAAAGATAGACTTTTACCTGGGGCCAGGGAGGTGTGTGGAAATAATGAATTCTAGAATATTATAGTGCATTTGAAAGGTTCATTAACCTCAGTTTTTAATTGAGCAGACAGTAAATAAAAGACTGACTGAAAATAATCAGATTAAATCACTGATTTATGGCCTTAATGCTTTTATGTGCTAGGCTTTTGAAAATCATGTGTCACAAAGTAGTATAATTAATATTTTGCACTGATGTAGAACCTTTTGCATAAGGTTGCCAGGGATCTATTCATGTTGTCTAGATTTACCATTATTCAATGAAACAGGCAAAGATTACAGTAATACTGAGATTCTGGTGTGCAAGTACAGAATTTGATCTCCTCTTGCTTTGTCTTATACAGACTGTGAATGTGAAATTTTACAGCTTCCTACCTGTGTTATTTAAATGTTTGACTTTCTTTAAACCAGTGGATGTCAAGGTAACTTAGTGATTAGTTCAGGTACTATGTACTATTGGATGTTTAATATTACATAATATTGTAAGTATGGTGGTCAGTAATAGTAACTACCATCTCTGGCATACACTTCAATTTTTATAACTTAAACCAACAAAATTACCAAACATTCTTTTGTTAAAAGGGATGTCCTTTGATATTGTTGTTATCTGAGAGGGATAACACAAAGCCTCGGCCCTTTTCCTCTATACTTACTATATACTATATATAGTATATATACATATATATATATATATATAGTATATACTATACTTAACTGGGGAACTACAGGCCAGTCAGTCTCACCTCTGTGCCTGGCAAGATCATGGAGCAGACCCTCCTAGAAACGATGCTAAGGCACATGGAAAATAAGGAGGTGACTGGTGACAGTCAACATGGCTTCACTAAGGGCAAGCTGCTCCTGACAAATTTGGTGGCCTTCTATGATGGGGTTACAGTGTTGGTGGATAAGGGAAGAGCGACTGATGTCATCTACCTGGACTTGTGCAAAGCATTTGACACTGTCCCACATGACATCCTTGTCCAAATTGGAGAGACATGGAATTGATGGATTGACCACTCAGTGGAAAAGGAATTGGCTGGATGGTTGCACTCAAAGAGTTGCAGTCAACGGCTAGATGTCCAAGTGGAGACCAGTGACGAGTGGCGTCCCTCAGGGGTCAGTATTGGGACCGGTCCTGTTTAACGTCTTTGTTGGTGACACGGACAAGTGGGATTGAGTGCGCCCTCAGCAAGTTTGCCAACGACACTAAGCTGTGTGGTGCAGTCGACACGCTGGAGGGAAGGGATGCCATCCAGAGGGACCTTGATAGGCTTGAGAGGTTGGCCCATGCAAACTGCATGAAGTTCAACAAGGTCAAGTGCAAAGTCCTGCACATGGGTTGAGGCAATCCCAAGCACAAATATGGGTTGGGTTGAGAGAAGGACATGGATCATTTGGAGCGAGTCCAGAGAAGGCCACGAAGATGAATAGAGGGCTGGAACACCTCTGCTATGAGGACAGGCTGAGAGATTTGGGGTTGTTCAGCCTGGAGAAAAGAAGGCTCCACAGAGACCTCATAGCAGCCTTCCAGTACCTGAAGAGGCCTACAGGAAAGCTGGAGATGGACATTTTACAAGGGCAAGTAGTGATAGGATGAGGGGTTACGGTTTTAAACTGAAAGAAATAGATTAGATTACATAACAGGAAGAAATTCTATACCGTGAGAATGGTGAGACACTGAAACAGGTTGCCCAGAGAAGCTGTGGCTGCCCCCTCCCTGGCAGTGTTCAAGGCCAGGCTGGATGGGGCTTTGAGCACCCTGGTCTAGTGGAAGATGTCCCTGCCCATGGCAGGAGGGTTTGCCGACATGATCTTTAAGGTCCCTTCCAACCCAAACCATTCTGTGATTCTATGATATTGGCATCCCAGCAAGAATAATTATCTTAACTGTCCCTTGGGCATAGTAAAATTTATGAATCCCTTTAAACTATAGAACAGTACGCACTGTGTGTTGGAAAGGTAACAGCTGATCTGCTACACACTCTGCATATCCATGAGTAAGAATTGTACTTATTTTTATTACGAGTAAAAGAAAACCCAGAGTCGTTTAATTGGTACCTCAAAGGGTATGACTATCGAATAATGCACTACAAGGAGACACGTAACACCACCATTTTGACTCTATGATAAAAGGTTCTCACTACAAAGCGCTGAATTGACTTTCGCGCCTAGGTATAATGACCCAGACATTAGGGTGGTATCAGTGGTCTGTAAGTCACTCATTTTTTAGAAGCAGGATCTCTATTCCACAGTCCTTTTGACTGCAAGAAGTATGGGCATTGATAAATTTTGACTTTTCCTCCCTTCTCTATCTTGTGCTTTCAAGCATAACATACTGTAAAGAGATTAAGGCTTACAGAACTTCTTTTCCTGAACTTTTGAAGTCTTGGAACCAGTTCAGGATCACCAAAACACAATTTTACCTGGATTTTTATAACCTGTGTACTGTGAAACTATATTTAATGTTGAGATTACACTTTCATGCTAAAATCCTTTCCTTGGCTACTTACAAGTTTCTTAAGAAGTTGTCCTCAGGCTGTTGTTCCTCATGCTTGCTCTGAAGCCATAGGAAAAACTTCCTGGAACTTTGAAGAAAATCCACTTAATTATTTTATTTGATTTTCAGAACTCCAATCTTGGAAATAAAGCAATAAAACCAATTACTTTTCATGCTAAGCCATGAAATCAGTCTTCATGTATTGTCATCAGTATCTCAAAGGATTTTCTGCTGAAACGTGATCCACGTTTGTTATGTTATTCTAACAGAGTACTGAGGTGATTGGTTTTTGTTCAGAAACATACCTCCAAATTAAGGTATAAAACCCATTTTCAAACACTAAGGAAACTTGTTATTAGGATTATAGTATTTTACTCCATAATATTTAGTTATTTTCTGAATGATTTTAGTATTATTACTAGCGGTGCTGAGTCTAGTTGGAGGCCTGTGGCCAGCAGTGTTCCCCAGGGGTCAGTACTGGGTCCAGTCTTGTTCCACTTATCCATCAATTACCTGGATGAAGGGACAGTGTGTACCCTCAGCAAGTTTGCTGATGACTCAAAACTGGGAGGAGTGGCCGATACACCAGAAGGCTGTGCTGACATTCAGCGACACCTGGACAAGACAGAGAGTTGGGAGGAGAGGAACCTAATGAAGTTCAACAAAGGCAAGTGTAGGGTCCTGCATCCTGCACCTAGGGAGGAATAACCCCATTTACCAGTACAGGCTGGGGGTTGACCTGCTGGAAAGCAGCTTTGCAGAGAAAGACCTGGGTGTTCTGATGGACAGCAAGTTCACCACGAGCCAGCCATGTGCCTTTGTGACCAAGAAGGCCAATGGTATCCTGAGGTGCATTCTGTGGCCAGGAGGTCGAGGGAGGTTCTCCACCCCTCTACACTGCCCTCGTGAGGTCACACCTGGAGTAGTGTTTGCAGTTTTGGGCCCCCCAGTTCCAGAAAGACAAGGAACTACCGAAGAGAGTCCAGCAGAGGGCTACAAAGATGATCAAAGGACTGGAGCACCTCTCTTATGAGGAGAGGCTGAGAGAACTGGGTCTGTTTAGCCTTGAGAAGAGAGGACTGAGGGGGGATCTTATCAATGCTTACAAATACCTTAAGGGCAGGTGTCAAGAGGATGGGGCCAGACTCTTTTCAGTGGTGCCCAGTGACAGGACAAGGGGCAACAGGCACAAACTGAAACATGGGAAGTTCCATCTGAATATGAGGAGGAACTTCTTTACTTTGAGGGTGACAGAGCACTGGAACAGGCTGCCCAGGGAGGGTGGGGAGTCTCCTTCTCTGGAGATATTCAAAACCTGCCTGGACACAACCCTGTGCAACATGCTCCGGGTGACCCTGCTTTGGCAGGGGGTTGGACTAGATGATCTCCAGAGGTCCCTTCCAACCCTTAACCATTCTGTGATTCTGTGATTATATTTAAGTAATGAGGTATAGCAGATTTGCAGCACTATAGGTTTTCCAATGTCTCTTTTCCTTCACTAAGCTCAAGTTTTTACCTAGGAAGGTTATGACCAAGAATACCTACTTTCCAGATCCATATCTACATAAAATGTTGAATTTTTTTTGTTGAATCTATGGGTTGTCAATACGTTAAAAAAGATCATGGGTAACCTTTTCAAAAAAAAATCTACTCTAATACGTACTTGACATTCAGCAGCAGCTTTACAAGCACTTATAAATAACTTCACTGAAAATTCAGCCTAAAACCCTCTCTTCCCCCAACAGCTCTTCCGGATTCTTATTTCTCACAGCCTGCTCTGTGTCCATTCATAGCATCACCCTGAATTCTGTTACCATTTCCCTCATGCAATTCTGTAGTAAAAGCTTCCAGTAAGAGATGTAAATTTTGTCCAAACAACAAGTATCCTGAGGAAAACAAAGACATAGTTTATTTGACTCTGCTGGTAATCTTGAGGATCTATTTTGACAGAAAAATATTTTGAAGTCGCACAGGCCATCCAAGGCTTAGACTATAGGTGTGAAAACACAATAACAACAGTTATTAAACTTATCCAAAATGGCAAAAGGTGCATTTCATTACTGAAAACACCTGGAATTCCAGGAACAGACACAGAATATTGATTTGACAAGATTTTTTCATTCAAGTAAAGCCACAAAACACTATGCCTACAGGTATTACTTCCATTTAGCAAATGCTAAGAAAAAGTAGGACATTTTATGTTTGTACATAGATATATTCATGAAATTGCTGAAAAAAGAGGTGGTATAGAGATGAGTCACACAAGTAATTAAACTTCTGGAAAAAAAAAATGGCTTATGGGAAGAGACCAAAGGACCTCATTTAGCAGCCTAGAGTTTAGGAATTGTTGGATCAAAATTTCCAAGTATCTATGTGGAGAACTTTTATTATAGAATCATAGAATTGTTTTGGTTGGAAAAGACCTTTAAGGTCATCCCTGGGCAACCTGTTCCAGTGCTTGACATAACAAAGGTCTTTCTTATAAGAAAGGTCCTTCTTAACAAAGGTGGAACAATTTTTAAGGGCTAAAAAATATGAAATACCCATCTTTAGATTACAGATAAAGTAATAAACTTCAGTACTGAGGGGAATTCACTGTTGAAGTTACTTGCTGTAATTGATTATGGATTCAGTATCAGTGAAAGGTTTCTAATCAAGACTTCAGATGGAGGAGTTTTGGTCTTGCTAAATAATAAATACACAGGGTATTGTAAATATACCAAGGGAAATGGATGTAGGTGCCACTATGAACACTCAAACACAGTTTGTTGCAAAGTTGCCAGCGTACCCCTCTGCCACAGGAACTTTGAAAAGCCAATACAGCCAGTATCACCGACCAGGAACATTTAGGCAATAAGGATTATTTTGACTTAACAGCTACAGTCTTGGCATTGTAGTAGAAGCAGTAGGATATACCTATGATGGATGCATCATCACAACCACTATGCTTGTTAGAATCTAGCTAATAGGATACAGGAAAAAAAAAACAGGACAGAGTACACTATGAACCACACCTTGCCTAAGCTAAAGCAACACAGACACTCCTGTACAACTCCAGTGTATCTACGATACTAGTATTTGCATTTGATTATTGCATTTGAATACTTTGTTTTGGATTAATAAACTTTATTACCCAAGGGCCTATATTTGAAATTTTGCCATATATATCTCAATTGAAATCTTTTTTAAAATCAAAGCGGATACAACTTTTTTTTTCAAAATCATGAGATTTCGTGATTACAATTTCTTCTTTTACATCAGTTCAAAAAGCGATCATTAAACATGCCATTCTGTCCTCAAGTCTCTGACACGGATTTTCCTTGTGCATCTTCTGCTGATTTTTTCAGCATGTCTGAATGCTCTCCTTTATTTCTGACTCATTATTTTCTTGTAAATGCTCTTTTCAGTCTTCTCAGAAGTACTTACTGCTTGTACTGAACTTTTTGGCTTCTTAAATAGTTCTAGCCCCACTATCTCTGTCCTGCGTGCTAGAAGTGGTCCAGTCATGGGCGACAAATACCCCTTCTCTATAGTAATATAAGCTGTTTGTTTATTTCCTATTTTGTTGTGAGTCTGGAATACCTGTATAGCTTCTTGTATTTCATCCTTTCTTTTGTTCCTCACCATTCCTCTTATTTCTCTTAAATTTCATGCTCTGAGAGGTTTATTTGATTAAAGTCTTCCTTCTTACAGTGAAAGCTAAGATGTATATGTAAAAGCACAGTTCTTAATCGTCACTGATCGAAATATAACCATGCTAACACATCACAGAACAAAGGCCAAGATGCTAAACATTTTACACAGTAGTAAAATGTTAACCTGTCTTGAGTAGCAAAAATTAATCCAAACATACAGCTTCTGGAGTATAGACTGAAGTACTCTCTAAAAAAAACACTGGGAAAAGCATCAGTTATGGTAAGGGCTTGTTGCCAGAGACACAAATAAAACACTTTATAGAATAGGATATGAGAGTAAAAATAAAGAATGAGGGGTAGCTAGGTGTCTAGAAAATATCACCTTTAAATGACTAACATGCCAAGTATCTCATTCTCCCTGTCTTCAAAAGCACATGTTCCCTTCAGATGCCCACAGATAGAAGTAGGAAAGAAGTCTGCATTACACAACACATTGAGGATAGTCTCATGAAATGAAGAAATTAATGGAAGAAAACCATTCTGAATATTAAAAGCACAAGTCTTGAAGTCAACACAGTAATAAAAGAGCCTCACTCTGGGTTCATCTTGAAAACTTATCCAGTGCCCTTACTACATCTCAAAATGGTTGAGAGACAAGGAAGCTAGTAGAAGTCAGCTGTGGCACTAATTATATTTCTACCTGATATATCCTAACCAAAGGATCCTGTTAGTCCAAAGAGATAGGTTTGCTCAAATTAATCTCTGGCCCTTTTAGCTCCAACTGTGTATCTTATTACAGACCGCCCTACCTGCTCTAACAAATCCTTCTTCTAGTTGTGAGAAAGACCAGTCCATTGGAGAGGAAAGGGTAGTCTCATAAGTGATGCCCTGCTGACACATGAATAAAGCAAGTCAAGTCATATGAGTATCAGAAGGACAGGCAGTTACCATCTTATTTTATTAACCTCTCTCAAAGGTTAATACCACTTGATGAACTTCCTACTTCTAATCGCAATCCATTTTTTGAGGAAGATCACTTTCTTCCATGTTGCCAAAAAACTAATAGGTTCGTCACTGCAAAATGCTAGCAATAAATTTCATCTCCTAAGCGAAGAGGCTTTCATATTTGCTGCCTAGTGAAATGAAATATAGAAAAAAAACCCCAAAACCTAAAAGAAACTGAAGGTAGGTAAACTACATACCTGCCAGTATTGATTTCTAGCTGCTACAGAGTAGGCTGAGTAGTCATTCAGCTGAGAATTTTACACCCTGTTATCACACAGATGCCATGGATTCATCCTGACAATTTGAGAGCAATGCCTCTGATAACAACTAGTTTTACTTCTCTCGTTGATGAGGGAGTAATTAAGGAAGGCTTGTATCTGTCTCAGGAGCTTCCACTTACTTTCATCTCCTCCCTGATGGAAGAGATGACATGTCTGTAAATAAAAATCATGTCTATCAGAAGTGTTTACGTTCAAAGCAAAAGGACATTTAGGTTCCAGTGGCCCCTTCCACTAACAGGTTTACATATTCACTCCCTTCAAAGCAGTCTTTCCTATGGAAAAGCTAGAGGATGATTTCCAGCCTAGATGTTGTATGACTTCTTAGTATACTAAGGTTACAAATTCAAACAACTGGAGGAGCTAATTCCATCTTTTATGTAATCAATTAATTAAAATGGTACCAAGAGCTCTTGATTGTATTATTAACAAGTTTTAAACCATATAGACTGCTATGTGATTGGATTGTATGAGATAGTAGACATAAATGGATATTAGAGTTTGTAGGAGTCATTTTATTTTGGGAAAATGTACCACATGAATCACAGCACAGTAGCATTATCAGACTAGAGAAGTGAGTACCTAGTTAAGCAGGTGTTATTCACTAGAAAAGTATTTTTAAAAAATTACTCAGTGATTAAAAAGGGAGTAATTAGACTTTGTCTCTCTTACAGAGGCCGTAAATAAGCATGGTTAGAAGTTAATTATCTTTAAAAAAAATCAGCTCACTGGAAAATATTGGGAAATTACTAGGAATATATTTTTCTGCAAGAGGAAAACCAGATATTTCTCATGAAAATAATAATAGAGTATACAAAGAAAAGATATGTTAAAGAATTACGGCCAAAAGAGTGAAGAAGTGGCCAAAGTACGTTTTCGTTTGTAGAAAGTCCTCCTACATTTTCCAATGAGCAAAGCCACATAATACAGTAATTTGCTAATGAATGATAACCTATAGGAATCAGATAAAAGAACCAGCACAGCACTAGTCCCAAAGCTAGAGATGCATTCAAGTTGACATGGAGATTCTGAAGCAATTTACCACTCACTTTTTTTTTTTATTTTTTGATCTTTTACTCTCCTGGGAAGGGAAAAAAAAAAGAATCATCATTACCCACAGGTTGCTAACTTTATATAGCATTTGTTTATTATGTACATTACAGAAAGCTGTGTGAACAAAGAAAATTATCCCTCAGCCCTTTTGGTGTTGCTATGAGATGTAGAAGCTTAGCAATGCAAGAATAAAGGAAAGGGACAAATGAATAGAAAATGATTACTCAAAATATGCTAATAGTCTGTGGATTCTGGCATGTTTGTTTACCAGGGTGTTTATTATAGTGGGAAGAAATTTTGGAACCAGGACTATATTACCAAAGAAGACATCAGATAAGGAAGTTCCTCCCCTTTCAGTCACCCTGGATTCCTGGGTTTCATCAGAAATCTGCTAAGGGCAGTTGTTGAGGGATGAGCATCCAGGGCCTTCAGCATCTTCTGTAGCTAATTTCACCCATGCTTCCATGTTAACGATGCAGCCTGCAGATCACAGGCAGGTTCTGCAACTGCTTTCTCCTACAGCTGACTTTATAAGCCTTAGAGCTGAATCCATAGTGACTGAAGGCAGAGATGGCATTGAGATGAAAGTGATCATGAAAATGTAGACAGTGATTATTTAACTTTTTTAATAACCTATATTCTTCCGGGACAGGTACACAAGAAGCTCAAAAAGTCACAAAGCAGCAGTTATTTTTGTACCTCACCTTTCTATAAGGCAATTTGATTGCATTTCAGTGTTAATCTAGAAACCAGAAGATGAAACTGGCATAGATCACAGTAGACTACCAATATCCAGTGGCTAATGTAAGTGAAAAAAGCAGAGTAAAGAGTTCACCAATGACGCAGCATTACCAGAAAGTTTTACCCTGGAAGTCTTCGAGTTCACTTTGCCTCAAAGATATATACACCTCCAAGGTGAAGAGATGGGCTAACTAGATCTGGCTGCAGCAGGGACTCAGAAGAAATAAATGCAAAGAGTTCAAGCTTTTCATGCTCTCGTTGCAGATAATTGGACTCATGGTTTTAGCTATCGTCAATATACTCATGATGTTTACTAGGAATTAAGAACATCTGTTACCCATGCAGGGAAGAAAGGCCTGAGAAGGAAATTAAAACTAAAATGAGCAGATGAAACACTAGGACACAGAGGTAGCCTACAGCTTTAATTTCAAATAAAATCTCTCAACTTGAAGGGCTTGAATTAAACTAATCTATGACTTTCTTAACACTCCTTGATTAGAACCAAGGAATACTATCTTCTAAATATTATTTCTTAACCAGGTTAATGTGAACTAAAAGAAAAATACAGGAATAAAAGCTGATCAGTCTGTAAGAGGAAACCCAGATATGTATACATTTTTCATGATGGAAGTTGGATACAAGAGCTATGAAAGAGTATTGACATTTTTTCTCCATTTGCAGAAACAAACAGCTAGTTGTATACTCTGATAATGTAGAGATATGCACTTAAACAAAAGAAGAATAGAACATTTCAAGTGTGGACAGTATTTGTGAAATATATCAGTAAGAAAACTCTTTGTTCCTTGAACTAAAGTTGCAGAAATAAGCGAGACAAATTTTTTCCTCTTAGGCTTGTTACTCTGGGTTTTTGTCTATCTTAAATGAAAAGGCAACTCAGTTCATGAACTTATACAATATTTACAAAAGTACAAACAAAACATTGTTATATATTCTTTATGAAGATCACTAGTACCTCCTGAAAGTGAGCTAGAGTGCCACCCTGTAAACTGTCAGAGCTCCATCGATCTCAAGTGCATTGCAGATTTACACAGAAGAACCTCATTCCCTAAAAGAAAGTCTAGCTTTGTGTTTCTTAGGGACCAAACCCTCTGTATGCTTTTCTGAGAGAGATTTCTGGAACAAAAAAATACTGGGTTGGATATTAGTTCTCTTACTGCTGATGTAAATCTAGATTAAATTCACTGTCAGCCACCATAGTAAAATTTTCTTTCACATTTTTTCCTCTCTCCCCTCATTACCGAATCAAGCAAGCAGGGGTCATTGAGCAGGTCCAATTGCTTGTATTGTGTGCTGTGCACACTAGCAGTGTTTTTTTTCCCTCCTGTTGGCACATTTATGATGGGAAAACATACAATCAGTCTGAATTAGGGACGTACAAATAATACAGTTGTTGGAAAATGAAGCGTAGACCGCTTTGTGTCTTATAAAGAAGTTGAAACACTGACTTTTTTTTTTCCCCTTGACATTGTAAAAGAAAAAAAAAAACAAATGCCTAAACTCCCAAAAGTAACCCCAGTATCCTCTTCAAAGTGGCAATTACATGGTCAGGAGAAAGTTAATAAAGACTCCTTCAAGCCTAATGGACAAAGAGACTATAAAACAAACAGAAATGCTGCTGTTATGTTTCATCTGCTACAAATTACTATCCAACCTTGTGATACTATTGATTTGCTTGCACTATATCAAATTTTAATCACCATAAACCATTGCCTAACACAGTTCTTCCACTAGGCAAGTGTTCTTAGAAGATGACTTTGATTATTTCAGGTGTCTCTAGAAATCTAAGTTTTTATGCGATTAAACTGATAGATACATGTAGCCTCCAGAAAATTCTTCATAAAAATTAATTCATGCAAAATTGGTAAGGCACTGTCTTTTCAAAAGATTATTTTTAGATGTTTCAAATTTGGTGCTGCATCAGTTCACGCTAAAGAACAAAAATCCCCTTCATTCCAATTTTGTTGGAAATAAGTTTCAAGGAAGAATAATGCAACTGGATTTAACTCCTGTAAATGTTCACCGAGCACCAAATGGTGAAGCCCTTCCATAAAAATATTAAAAACCCTCAAAACTTAAATCATTAGTAGAAGTCTCTTGGACTTTTCCCTATCCTTGTGAGGATGGAAAGCCTGATTCAATCCACTAATTCAACTAGAAGGCCCTATAATCTGAATTTTCACAGCTCTTAATTAAACTTCAAACACGTTGTTGTTTCCTATTGAAAGCAACTAAACAGCTTGCTACCATGGCTCTTAAGAGTTTACTGGATGCTGAATTTCATCTCCCAGGAAAACTGGTTGGATTCAATAATTTCATTTTGCAAGAAACATTCCAGAGGACTAACAGTTAAACCAAGGAAGCTTTACTAAAAAGAATAATAAAAATTAATCAATCAGCTGCCACATGGTGCTTTGATAGATGCATTGAATAAATCTGAGATGATTTATCAGTCAAGTGTCTTTGTGCAGTAGGTATTAGAATTATCTGTCATTAACCTTATGCTACAAATGAAGGTGCCTCGATACAGAAGTTAAATGACTTCCCAAGGTAACATTTGAAGCTGGCAATATAACTCAGACATTTACTGACTTTCAATCATTAGAGATAAATTTTATACAAACATTGAAGGGATTCAGGAAGTAAAGATCATGACCTGGAAAGGCACCATCACTTCCCTAACTTCAGTTTCAGAAGGTAGAAAAGTTGAGAGATGACCGCTGAAACATGATTTGAAGAAAAGGAGTTAGCCTGGAATGGTACCATCTAAATTCTGTTTTATTTTATTATGTTTTTACCCCATGTATCTGTATGACAATTTGAGTCATTTTGGATGATTCACATCATAACTAAGCTGGGTCTCATTCTTGAGGCGCTCTGCCTTCTTTGATTCTGGAAGGAGCCTGAGACAAGAAGGCTTCTAAACATAGGTATCACAGGTAAAGTGCCTCAAGCTTCACGAGATGACACCTCGCTCTGTGTTTCTGACATACCTCATAGACAAAACTGGTTGTCAGTGGTTGTCTAGAAAAATGAGAATTCATCTTTGTGGTTATTACTCTCAAACAAGGCATATCATAGCAAGTCAAGTGAAAAGCAAAAGACAAAATGTTATGATAGGTGGGGAAGGAAAAACATAAATAATGAAAGCAGCTCTTAAGAGAAGATTTAAGTATTCTGCAATATGGACTATAAAAGAAAGTTAAGTTCCATAAGCCTCATTCTTACAGCATGTATTTTTGAAAATGTATTGACTATGCAAAGAAAGTTTTGCCATTTGTATCCATCAAATATCAAGAAATTCATTTTCTTTTATCAGAATGGTAAAAATGTAGCTTTTACATAAGTAAGTATCAAAACATGGGTTATTTTTCCTGACCTTTTGATAGGCTTTCTATTGAGCTTGGTAAGACATCCAAGAAATTCAGATTCTGATTTTTAAATTAATGATTAATTTTATAGAGTTTTCACAGTATTGGATTTGCAGTGCCAAATTCCTCTAATGTAAGCAACTGTAACTCCACATACTTCAGTGGAAATGTGTTTGCATATATTACCAAGCAATTCTGGCCCTGTGCCTGGGAAAGGATCTTACATTCCATAGTCACTTGATTATGTCTCATCTTTAAACCACGTTTTACTATTTGCAAAATACTTGACCCACAAAACCATAGAAGCCCATCTGCTAAGATACCACTGTGTATCACTAAGTAAAAGTGATGAAACTTTTAAGTGCAAAATCTAGTGTACATGGGACATAAATCCATTCCAAATATTTATTTTCTTCTGTAGTCTGAGGAACCTGAAAGTTGGGTTTCAAAATTCCACTTGCACTAGAAATTAATTTCTTCAAGATACTTTTATTATCCCAAACAGAAAGAATCCTTACAAAAAAAGGGCTAAGATCCATCTAAAAGAACCCATCCTTGAAAAAGAGTAAGGATGGACCCAAAGGCTAGTACCAGATGTCACAGACATACAAGAACCAATTAAGGATCTGCTTCTAATAGTCTGGAACAACCTAAATGGAATAAAAATGTTAGGTATTAGGGCTAAGACATCTATTGTTACCATCATCATTGTTGTATCAGTGGGGTACCTAAAGATGACCATATAATGTTCAAAATCAGTAACCAAACTCTAGTTTGGTCTAAAGCACAAGACTAATGTAATGTTAGGCTTGTAAAACCAAAGCTAGATAACTACAACCACTCTCTTGTTGGGTTTCCTCCAGTTGATGGTGGGTTGTTGTTTTTTTTTTGTCGGGGGGGGCAGTTAACTATAGCCTTTAAAAGATATTTTTCCTCTGTTTATGTCACTACCTCTTCTTATCTTTTCAAAAGGATCTACTTAGTTATTTTTCACTTTCTAATAATGGTATTAGACCTGTAATTGCAACACTGTTGCAAATCTGTGGAGGAGGGAACTGCTATAATACTAACCACATACATTCATTGCGTATTACCTGTAAGTCTACAACTCTGACTGCCACTAAAATATAATTATGAATATTGTGGAGGGGTTTTCTGTTTGTTTGTTTTTTTCTCTCTTTACATACCTACTGGCTATTTCCTTTTTCATTGCCACTGCTCCAGTCACCAGGAGGCACTAACAAATCTTTGCGTCATACAGAGTGGTCAGGACTGAAAACTGCTGACAGTCCTGTGCTCCTCTTGCAGATAACAGTAATAAACCTTACTGTATTCAGCATTGTACAGAAACCATCCAGAGCTTTCAATCCTGGGACCTACCTTTAGGTGCCTACAAGTTAAGTACTATACCAAACACCTGACTCCCAGACCCTGAATGAGGTACCTTGACTCCCTGTTTTGTGCATGGGAAAAGTGACATGCTCCAGAACAGCACCTTACTCCCACTAAAAATATCCTTCCACACACATATTTTGTCAGGGAACTGTCTGGCTTTAGTCAATAGTAACCAAGAAACCCTTACTCCTTGCTTCAGCTCAGATAACAGAGAATTAGTATGATGACTGGTTTAAGAACAGAAGCCATTCAAAGGTATAGTTCAATACTTGTCAAATCAGTAGTTCCTTAATAGCATTTTCCTCTGCTAAAGAACACATGGCATGGCTAGAGAGAAATGATGTTGCAAAGTGGCTACATATTCTTCAAAATAATGGTAGTACGGAGAAGTCAATAATGCCACATAATCATATCAAGCGAATCACTGAGTTATATTTGTCTTCAAGAAATGCAAGCATTTTTCATAGTTCCTGTTCTGTTAAAGGGCAAACTGAGATGAATATTATCATTACTTTATTAAAAGTCCATTCAATGAACATCCAGGTTTCAATCACTATGTTTTATACACCTCATGGTAGAATAGAGCTATTTCAATATCATCCTTGAAGACTTGAAATTGTAATTTGTTGACTTTACACAGTATGTCTCTATGTCCCTTCAGAAAGAGAAGATACTCTCTCTATATATATAAAATACAGACCTTTCAAGAGTAAATACAGAAAAGGCATAGCCTTCAGACCATACATCCTTTTCCCTCCTTTAGTTCAGACTGAAAGCTTGTAAATCTAGAGCAGCCTTTGGCCAGTACCAGATACAGTATTGTGAAACATCTGTTTGGCTTTTTACTTAATAGAGATTAAAACCATCATACTGTTAGTAAAGCTGAACTGAAACTTACTTCTTGTTGCTCATGACTTTTGACAAAACACTGGAAATACCATTTTTAGCTTGCTCAATTGCTTTAATGAATGACTAAAATACAGCACGTGCTCCCCTCTGCCAGTCATCCAGACATTTGCTGTGCAATCACTGGGATAAAGTTGACAAAAACTCCTGAAACGTGTATTACAGAAACACTACCTCTAACTTCTCAGCTTCTCCTAGAGAGGCAAGATGGAAATCTAGCTGTGTCAGCAACGTCACTTACCTCAACTAACTTGTTGGCATGTTCACGGAAGACCTGAGCGTACTCCTTCACTTCTTTCTCGTTACCGCTTTTTGCGGCCTCAATGAGAACCAGCAGTGGCACATTGGTCTCCAGGAATGAATCTGATATATGATCCATTACTGCCTTCCGTAGCTGTGACAAAAGAAAGCAGACCAGTAAATAAAAGGAGAATTATCAATATACATTCCCACTGTATTCATTGGCTACTTATATTTAAGCATTGCTGTGTCGCATCTCACAGCACTCCATGGGAGACTGGGCTTCTTTCTTTCCTCCAAGTTATGTCTTTGCAGAAAGCATGCAACTATCAAACACCTAAGGGCCTAGGCTCTGCAAAACCCTCCTGAGATTCGTGCTGGCATACATCTAATCCTACCGGACTGAATGGATCTATCCAGGACAATGGTGATTACCCACACAATACATTGCAAATTGATGAGAACTGAAAGCTGCACACTTTAAAAAACAGTTCAGCTCACTTAAAAGCCAAATATGGATTAAGGAGCTTAACTTCAAGCAACCATTAAAAATATTAGCCTGAATATCTCTAAGCCTCTTCTAATTCCTGCACTGAATTGTATTCTATGCAATAATGAGTATTTCGTTTAGCACAAGCCCTGTGCTTTGTATTCTCTTTCAAATACCTCCAACAGGTATAAACAGAAAATCTTTCTAAGGGTTGTCCAGGTGGATTAGAAAACATACTACAATTTATTCCAAAGGAAAAAAAACACTACCTTACAAGTTACTGAAGATTAAACACCTGTTATTTCATAAAAAACATCTGTTTGAAACAATATTACTGTAAGAATGATGTCACTAACTTCTTCTCTACCTTGCTAATAACCACTAATTAATGTCAAACTTCACTAAAATTTGAAAGACAGTCAGAAAGATAACTGAGATCTTAAGTAATTCTTCCTGGAAGCTTAATTGTTCTATAGGAGTATGGATCAGGAACATTTTTAGCAGGTTTTCTCCAGCTTTTTGGTTGTTAAGAATGAAAAACTGTGGAGTCAAACACAAGCTGGGAGCTATTCAGCCTGGAGGTCTGGTTAGCCATTAGTCTCCTTAAATCATGCATTTTTAGTTAGATGAAACATCAGGAAAGGTAATTTTCTCTATTTTACAGTCCAGACAAGAAAGCTCTAGCTAGACAAGGTGTCATCAAAACACCCAATCATACTGAAAACTTGTATATTGTTAGGCACTGTAAATACATGATCCAAGACGCATTTGCCACTTGAGAGCAGCAATTGTCAGCTCTGTTTGAATAAGGAGAAAGCTAACTTTGAATATTCCCATTCAGTCCCTGAGCGGTGCAGTAAAAACAAGCCAAGCAAAATAGCATATATATGTGTTTGCATGCAGTATTCTTTATTTCCATTACAACTAAAGCAGCAAATGTATTAAGAACAGCAATTCTTAGTTCCCCTTAAAAATTAATCCTACTCAGATTCTACCTGGAAAGTATTTTTTCACTTCCAAAATGACTAAAGGCACTCAGAATAGCTACCACAGTAATACATACAAACAGGAGGAAAAAAAGACAAAAAAAAAGAGAGAAGAATATATCAAAGAGACCTGCCAGCAGTCAGGAAGCTGGTGTGTGGTAGCTACTAGCTATCACATTGTCACCTTCTACTCTTTCTTTGTTTCTCTCATCAATCTGCTGATACCCACTTGCTGCCTCTTATTTTATTCTTATATTGAAAGCTCTTTCAGACCGTCCTTTGGGTCTGTTTGCACAGGATCTAATACAATGAGATCCTGATCTGTGAATAGTTTTCATAGGTACCATACCAACACAAAGATAAACACTAATATTGCTCCAAATAGATCAAAGCATTGCAAAAAAAGAAAAAAAAACACTAAGATGTTAAGTTTCAGACAATAGTGCACCAGCATAGCACTCTGCATTATACGGCTGATAGATTTCCAGTCACTATGTATATCAGTCCTTCCCTATTAAATGAAGGGTTTCATCTATAGCCAGCATTAAGGGAGACAGAGTGCCAGAGAGGCTTCATCTCACATTTGCTTAATCACCCTCTGCACATGTCCATCTCCCAGCACTTGCTGAGAAACTCTGCTCCCAAGTTAGATGCCTCACTTTACTACCTACAGTACCATGGTCTTTCTGAAGTCTGCAATAGGCCAAACAGTAGCGTTTCCAAAGGAACGCACAAAGGTTTTAAAAGTCCCACATGGCTTCCACCTCATTCTCAGGAAAAATCCTTAAAAATTCCACTTGCTGAAGTTCAGTACAAGGGTTGATAAAGCCTACTGTCCACTGCATTGAAAAACTTACTTTAAATGTTAAATGAGCACTGACATTTTCCTGTTTATATTGTTCCATAAGGAGGTACCTGTTTCAAAGTGTTCTGTTCAATGAACAAGCAATTCAATTTTTAATCAAGGTTAATGTGGTATTATAGATCCAATTATAACAATACGCCCCATGGAACTGTAAGAAAAATCTCAAGATGTTTAAGTACACAGCTTATTTTCATTGGTATTAAATACCTTCAGTCTACAATCACATGTCAGAAATCAATAAAAAGGACAGTAAAAGCATCACCTAACCAGCAATTTGGGGTTTACCATTGTAAATATACAGGAGAGTTATATCTGAATCAAAATGAATGAATAACCTGACAGGAGGTTGTAGTGGGGTGGGGGTCGGCCTCTTCTCCCAGGCAACTAGCAACAGGACTAGAGGACATAGCCTCAAGCTGCACCAGGGGAGGTTCAGGTTGAACATTAGGAAAAATTTCTTCACATAAAGGGTTATTAGGCGTTGGAACGGGCTGCCCAGGGAGGTGGTGGAGTCACCATCTCTGGATATATTTAAGAAATGACTGGACATGGCACTTAGTGCCATGGTCTAGTTGACACAGTGGTCTTAGGTCAAAGGTTGGACTTGATGATCCCAGAGGTCTCTTCCAACCTAGCTGACTCTGTGATTCTGTGATAAAGTGGATATCTTGTTTCTAATGGTAACTGTATGTTGCCTTCTGCAGTTCAGAGTTGGAGCAGCTGAAAAAAAATCTGAATTCTGACTGTCACAGGCTTGATAAATATAAAATTAACAAATTCTATTTTTCTATGCTGTGTTAATCATAGATGTCAGTAGCATATTTCTGACCCCTCATGTAAACACACATTATAATTTCTTTAGAAATTGGTTATCTGAGTTTTAGGACGCCCTTGCATTGAAGTTGAAAGGTATAGTTAACGGTTTTTATATACGCAGGAGAGCACAAATTTTGCTATCCATCACCACAAGCTATAAAGAATGACTTGACAAAATCATTTGTTAAATGTGACAGGAGTATGAACATAAGACATTCATCCAATAGCTCAAATGGATACATGACAAGGTAATATTAATTGCACAAGACAAGACACTTAAAAAGTATTAGCTCAGCATTACCAGTCTATTTGATCCAATTAGGGCTATTCATCAAGGTAAATAACTACTAGAAAACTAATCTTGTATGTTTCTCTGCATACTGCAACAAGGTCCAGCCAAAGTGATGGCTTATGCATCCAGAGATTTCATATAACCAACATCAGTTCAGAAGGGAATGGGAGAAGTCTGTGACTTGAATTTAAATGGTCATAAAACATGCAGTAAAACCATGTCAAGTTTTATTCTAAAACCAGTACAAGATCTTGCGCTTGTACGTAGATTAATAAATGTCTTTGCAATGCCTTAATTTACCCTGCATTCTGATGTAAATATTGTGACACAAACGATTACTCATAAGACAATGCTTTAGCTTTTTTTCCTCCACTGAATTTTTAAGTTAGAGGTGACTTCAAAGTGTGGGTAGTTTCCACTACATGAAACTCCATTCGTTAGAGGAGAAAGCACATTAAATAAAGGTCTTGCTTAATTCATTTTGTCACGAGAAAAATGTTATTAATTAACATATAGCTAAAAGAATTGCAAGTTTGCCAGACCAGCACAAAGATATAAAAGGAAAACATCAAGACCTGCAAATATTTATAAGTATGAATGATGCACCACAAGGCAGATTTTATGTCTTTCCAGTTCAGTCAATTTAGTCAGTTTATGGTGCAGTCAGTTACTCTTTTTGATAGCATCATGTTCCACTGTTCTAAGCACTATTTAGGGCTGGTTTATCATTGTCGATTCACAGCTATAATTGAGCTCAAAGAGGTTAAACTGCCCACTGAAATGATGTTTTCCATGGCTATATAACAATTTTAGAACCAAAATGTCTCAGTGCTACTTACAGTCTAGTAGAGAATTAAATGTCTAATCCTGACACTGGAAGGTAAAGTCACAGCAGGAGATTAATGACTCTAACAGATTGTTAAACTTTATAAAGACTGGCAGTGTAAAGCTATCTGTAACAAAAGTTTACCAAGGAGTATCTTATTCACCATTTTCTATTTAACGTGCACTACAAGCTGAACCCCACTTCAGTTTGCAGCTGCAGAGCACTCCCAAACAGGTATTAATTTAATTCAAAGAGATGAAAATAAAAGCCTTCTTCACTGCAGTTAAAGTGTGTCTCCTCCAATATGTTGTGAAATTGAGTTCTGGAGAATAAGATAGAGACCATTAGAAGCTACTGCAGTAGAGTGCTAAAGAGAAAGTCTCAGATGATTCTGCACGCTACAACTGATAAAGATGTGACCAAAAAATGTTAGACTGGGGGATGTGAATGCTAATGCCAGTAATTATGTCTTGATAGATTAAACAGCAAAAAGATAAACATTTATAGCATATATCACACTTAGACACTCAAACTACAGATTTCTGGAACATACTACATAACAATATTTAAGATTTGAGTCTAAGATAAAAACTCAGAAAGAAATGCTGTCAAAGACTGATCATACTTATTCATATATTTTTCTCTGTGTGAGTTTTCTTCTCTATAAAGAGAAACTTCCCTGAAGTCAGGAAAAGACTGGGGATGACTTAACTAATGGAGAGTAAATTGAAGTTACAAGCTTTGACCAGAAATTTGAAAGAGAATAAGACACATACAAAAAAATTTCCTTCTAGTCATAGGTCACTACAAAGGACTCCTCAAAATGGTATATGGCCAGAAGCACATAAGAACCTAGTTACCAAGTACTTGGGTACTTAATCCCCATTGATTTAACTTTTTTTTTTGAGGGGTGAGGGTGGTTTATCAATTTTTGTGACTTAAAAAGTTTATACTGCATTTTCAAAAAAAAAACATTTTTCAGCAAGCCTCGGACTTGCTAACAACATTAGTAGAGTTACATAAAAGCAGAGAACAATTTATAAGCTTGGGGGACAGACACCCACATACCCCCTCCAAAGATATGAGTATTATCAGGGGAAGAACCCTGTCTTGTTTCTTGTCTGGATAGAACAATAAAATCCTAATGCCAACTGGAGTACTGGTTTAGTACCAAATTTTATTATTTCTAATAATAAAGAATGATACAAAGCATTACAAAGGTAGAGAACAGCACAGAGATTACCATTAAAAATGTTGGAAAAACAGGACAGAAATACAGGTAGGGACTAAACAGTCAGTGGCAAGCATCAGTGAAGTCAGAATAATCCAGACACGAAAGACAGTGATTAACTTTCACATTCTGTATGACCTGTGAGAGTAGAGTGGTGACAAGGAGAATATGGAAGGATGAAGTTGCAGAACAGTACATTACATGTAGGAACAAAGAAGACGGGAAAGAATTTAGGAGGTTACCCCAGCAGAGAAGAAAAAGGATGGGACTTTTGAAAAATATCCTTGTGAAAACTGAGGAGAACTGTAAAGTGTCAAAAATGTCACCAAAACTGCAAGCCTAGAGGGTCTGATGCAAAAGATGTGTGACAAAGAGGAGGGTAAGGAGTAAGAATAAAAATCATGGATTAAATCATGGATCAAACGTCCATGGAGCAAAACGAGAACGACAACACATTGTGCATCTTCACGTATTGCCTCAGGCTATGTTGAAATGATACTTCAATCAAGTAGAATGGCTTTGGAGCTTTATGTTTTTTTATAAATACAGTAAATAAAAAAAATAATTGGAGACAAAACTGTTTTGGGGAGGTTAAATAGCTATTTGGTCACAAATGGGAAGGAAGCTGTGATTCTCCCCCTCTACTCTGCTCTTGTGAGACCCCACCTGGAGTACCACGTTCAGCTCTAGGGCCCTCAACATAAGGACATGGAGCTGTTGGAGCGAGTCCAGAGAAGGGCCACAAAGATGATCAGAGGGCTGGAGACCCTCTCCTATGAGGACAGGCTGAGAGAGTTGGGGCTCTTCAGCCTGGAGAAGGCTCCAAGGAGATCTTAGAGCAGCCTTCCAGTACCTGAAGGGGCTACAGGAAAGCTGGAGAGGGACTTTTTACAAGGCCATGGAGTGATAGGACGAGGGGTAATGGTTTTAAACTGAAAGAGGGTAGATTTAGATTACATAACAAGAAGAAATTCTTGACTGTGAGGGTGGTGAGACACTGGAACAGGTTGCCCAGAGAAGCTGTGGATGCCCCCTCCCTGGCAGTGTTTAAGGCTAGGTTGAATGGGGCTTAGAGCAACCTGGTCTAGTGGAAAGGCATCCCTGACAAGGTTGGAACTAGATGATCTTTACGGTCCCTTCCAACCCAAACCATTCTATGAATACCCTTTGTACCATGATAAGCATGCATAGTTAGAGCCAATAAGCTTTAAAGGGTTAATAGAGTAAGTGCTCATGTGTCACACTTGCATTCCCACCTACCCCAGCTGCAGGAACAAGCTGGTATACTAAACATTATCATCAGCTTCTCTAAGACCTAGAGATTTAGCCCCAGTGAAAGCTGATAACAGCTGTCTTTGGTAGACCTACTGGAGTACCAGACAATGACTGAAACAAGGTTAAAAATTGATTGTGTTCTGCAAAAATGGATTTGTCATCATCCTTTCCCAGAGTTACTCAAACTCACAAACTGATCCTGCCCCATGGACAGAGATGATTGATTTCTGATACTATCAATTATTATCCATACCTTTCAAAATAGCCCTTACTGCAACGAGATCACAGCTTGGGTTGTTTTCTTGGGTTTGTTTTGTTTGTTGGGGATTTTGTTTGTTTTATTCTTGTTTTGTTTTTATTTTGTTTTGTTTTCTTCTCCTTTGCAGTAATTTCTACAAAGAAAAACTGAAAACAAAACTTTTGATATTTCTGATTGCTTAATAACAAGTAACATTAAAGACTTTTTATAATACTTTAGAAACAGTGTTACTGAACAAAATTAATGTCAATTAAGAAACAAATGCGATGTTGAAAACCTATTTGGAAATTAAATTCTATGTACTTTGCCATCAGCTCATAAATCAATTAGGAGGACAGAATTATAGAAGTCTTTGGAAAAGGACTGTTTTCCCCTACATTTGTAGCATTCCCTACCTCATGCTACTGCATTGTTGATAATGAACATCAAAATTTGAAGTGGTCTTTATGAATCCAAGCTTCTATAAGTTTCTTTAGCTGATGTGACTACAGGTCATTCTCTGGCTAACACTACAGAACAGTGAAAGCTTCTTTATGTAAAACTATCATCAATAGAAATTTCCTGGAATAGGTTTTTGTGTTGTTTTTTTTTTTTGTCTTGGTTTGGGTGGTTTGGTTTTGGTTTTTTTTTTTTTTGAGTAGCAGCATTACACACTTCCTTTGAGCTTCTCCCACATTTACAGTGTCTCTCATTAAAAAGAGTTTTTAAAACTCCATACTTGTTTCTCTGCAGTGGATACAGAGCCAGGCATCTTCTAAAGTTCCTTGAGTGAGTACAAAGATTTGTTGAAATATGTGAGCTTTTATGAAGATTCATTATTTGAGGAATAATAGACAAGCTACGGGCAGTAATCTACTCTAACGCAAAATAGCTGTCACTGAAGATTTGCCTCTTAATTCCTCACAAGCCACTTTGAAAGGCCAACCCTCTGTGCTCACAACTTCATTCGTTAAAAAAAAAAAAAAAATCAAGTCCCTATTTCAAAAAGCAAAAGCAGCTATAGTTACTACAGTCTTTGGTTTTCGCCAGACAAAAATAATCCATCAGCAGTATTATGTTGCAGATCAAAGTTTCCTTCATTTGATGAAAATGTTACACACTGTAGCCTTACACAAAACTACCTGATATGGGTATAGTTTCCTGAAATATGGCAGCATATGTGCATCAGTAAACATTATGTGTAGAGTAAATTAAACTGAGCCTTATAATTAGGCAGTAAGGAAATTACCGCAGACCTGAAAGAGTAAATCAGCAGCATTAAAACACTCTCCATTTCCTCTGAAGCACTTCAGAGCACCATAAAAACCTCAATGTCACAGTGAAAAACATCTAGAAGAAACGCATTTTGAGGGAGACAGAGACACATGCATTCAAATAAGTTCAAGTCAAAATCACAATTAAGTGCAATTTAAATAACAGTTCATTGCCTCTAAGTTTTTAGATCAGATTTTTAGACATGTTTCTAAAACTCCTTTCCCAAAGTAAATACACCAGTTAGTCTGTCAAATGGGAGCAGACAAAAAGTGGCTGCGGTATTGAACAGCATGCCAAGGGCTTTCATTTCTTTCAGTCCAAGCTGGTGAAATTCAGAGTATGCCTATTTCTGTTGCTTTAAGGAGTGACTATAAATTCAGAGGAAGCTGAAAGAGCAGAGGACTTTATCAACTGGAGCATTACTAGCTCTGCTTTATAACCCAGTAGTACAAGAGACTCTTGTCTAATACCTTTGTACAAGTTGCTAGAGAAACCCAGTGAAGTAGTACTGATGCACACGCAATGCGGCACACCCATATTAAATGAATACAAGAAATAAACATGTACTGCTGGCACAGAAAGAAATCTGTATTGGCATTTGATAGAGTGCTTTCAGAAAGCCAGCTTCCACATTTCTGTAATCAAGAGCACTAGAGTCACTGCAGGTGAAAACATAACCTATTAAGCAACATGGAAAAGGTGATGAGTTTCTAATGAGAAAGGGCTGATGCTGCAGGCAGCCTTAGGTTCAAAGATGTTTAGATTGACTTATGGCTGGCTCCCTTTAAAAAATGCCAACATTTTGTCAAGAAGCATTTTCATGCAACAAAATAAGGCAGTATCACCAATCACACTGCACTTTCCCTTGGGAACAACTGATACCTCATCTTTGGTAATATAACACAACCTTAGCAAGGCTCCTGTGGATCATCTGTTTAAGTATGACCTTGCTTCAACTTCACCTTTACAAAGTAGATCTTTAGTAAACATTCATGCAAGGCTAAATTTTTAAGTTACAACCTTATTGGATATTCTGCTGCTAATTACTTGCATCAAGTTTTGCATCTTCAAAATGCTGTATCAAGTTTTTACAAATTCTCACAGTGTTATGTGAGCTAGGTAAGGTCCACAAACCTCTCTCTCTGTGTTTTTAGCCCTCCTTAAATTATACAGATCTTAAAGTAAAAAAAGATTTTATACCTTAGCCAGTGCCCTCTTGTCTGCCACAAAGGGCATATCAGAGCCTATTTTTAGGGTAATGAGAGGCAGAGCTTGCTTCCCCAGCCCTCCAAGAAATGCACATATTGCTGCAGTTTTGACTGGCTCTATAGCTTGAAAGTAAAAGGATTATTTACACAAACCTACCTTTAGGCTCCTATCTTTTGGGTGCCTAAATTAGGAAGCAGTTTGCTCATGAGTCCCTATATATGAAGAAAGATGAGCTTTTACAAAATATGTCCTTGAAACCCCAAACCACCTTCTGAAGGTGAACTCTATTGACTGTATAGGAGATTGAAGGTAAACCAGCTTCCTTATATTATCACCCAGTTTCCATACTTGACATCAGCTGGTGTGAATTCTCAGGGTTCTCTTTTTTTCTTACTCTTGCTCCCTTAATATGAGTTTTTATTTCTTTGGGTGTGCTGTTCAGGGTCTCAAAGGTGCTCAAAGGAATAGGTTATCTATCAAGTTTAATTAGAATTAGGTTCACTTTTTTCTTCTGAAGATCTTAATTTTGTTTTGCTTTCTGAGCACTCGTACTTCCCTTGGGCTTATATCTTCATGTACAGATGCTGTGTACCTCTTCAAGCTGGTACAACACAGAATACCTAAGTTGAGGCAGCTTCACCTTCAGAAGCAACTTTACTTTGCTGTGTTTCAGATTTTTCTTCTAAAACTGGACAGTAAGCCTTGCTTGTCTTCATAGAGCATTTTAGAAGGGAGAGAGGATAAACAAAAAAAATAAATCAGTAAATCATGATTCAGGGCAGCATGATCTAATTTCTAGGTGCCGCTGGCCCTCCCTACAGCATTTGACAAGTCACCTGGTCTGTATATGAGACAGTAGCTTGGCTGCAAAATGATGATGATAAAATATGTTCTTTTGGAGGGGGTTCTGTGTTTTCTTCAAAGTGTTTACATAATGTGAAGCAGCAAGCTATGTATATACTTGAAGAGAGAGAGATTTAAGTCCACAGATTGGAAACATCATATAAGTGTCTATCCATAATATAATTTGCATTGTATGGGTTAGCTGCAATAAAATCTGTTCCAACAGAACACATTTTTTCAGTTTTAGATGTCCCTTTAGTCTAATTGCATGAGCAAATATTAATGTTTTTTATTCTGAGAGTCTCTCTAGAGTCTACGTCAATTTTTGGCAGGTTTCAAAGTGCTAAACATTTTCTTTTTTACCGCAAATAGCGTTCATAAACAGGAGCAATACAACTTAATCTAAGTGGAAGTGACTGACATAAAGAGCAAATGGAGATACGCTGCCTCTCAAGAGCTAGAAAAAAAAGATATGACAAATGAGCCTAAGAAAATTATGAAGCCTGTTTCTAATTCAAACTGTTGTGACCCATATTAAAGTACACAGAATTGAGAGTACTTCCAGAGACTTATGAAGTAGGTAAAAACTGAGTATGATCAAGAAGTTCTCCCCAAGATCTTTGTTTTACCAAAGTTCACAGAATCACAGAATCAACCAGGTTGAAAGAGACCTCTGGGATCATCGAGTCCAACCGTTGCCCTGACACCACCATGTCAACTAGACCATGGCACTAAGTGCCATGTCCAGTCTTTTCTTAAACACATACAGAGATGGTGACTCCACCACCTCCCTGGGCAGCCCATTCCAATGTCTAATGACCCTTTCTGAGAAGAAATTCTTCCTAATGTCCAACCTGAACCTCCCTTGGCGAAGCTTGAGGCTGTGTCCTCTTGTTCTATCGCTAGTTGCCTGGGAGAAGAGGCCGACTCCCACTTCACTAAAGTGGGATTAGTTGCATGAATAAATTACAGGAGGTATTTGTCTCATCAACCTTTAACATTTTGAAAGTTTGACTTGTAGCCTAATATAGCTACCGGAACAGTACTGTCAAGGACTAAAAGATAAGGAATATAATAATTGTAGCTGTGCACTGGAAGGGAGGTATGCTAGAGAATATGGCTGATAACAGACTAATGAATACCATGTCTGTAGCCTACCAAGTGTCTTACAAAGGTATTTGCAAGAGCACAGATTAGCACAAGGATAAAGTAAATGATCAATCAGAAATATATAAGGGTCATGTGAAAGGAGGCATTAACTACATGATACGTAAAGAATTGATTAGAAGTATATAAAGGGCAAATATGACTTGGATTTTTTTTTTTTATTTGGCTACTGCAAAGGATGTGACTGAACAAGTCTGAGTGTGTGGCTGGTAGAAAGACACTATAACACAGTCATTATTAGTATTAGTTTATGCCTAGATGGCTAAACCTGATCCTGAGTACTCAAAATTGTGTCTCCATTCATAGGGTGCTAGTAGTGGCTCTTGGGGAAAAGCAGACACTGAGAGGAAGTAATCAGTATCCTAACCTCCATCGATATTTGTAAGAAAGAGGGAGACAACTCATCCAAACCAATACAGACGTCATGGAAGTGCCTATCTTCCTGCTTTAAGCCTACAAAGTAGCTGAGATTGAACAACCAACTTTTAAAGGACAAACCACAGCCACATGTGAAACCCATTCTTGAAAAATCATATAGGAAAACAAGCTACATGTTGCTGTAGAAATCATATTGAAGGGTTTGTTTATGGATAATAACATTCTATAGTTATACAATACCAATATTACTAGCAAAGTAGCACAGCAGGGTGTCCTAAAATTAAATACACCTTTGAAAATTTGGAGTGTTGCAGATAAGAGAGTAAAATAGAACAGGATCATAGTCTTGACCATAACGGCTTTTGTTTCTAGACTGGTTTTCTGAGGAAATGAGGATCATTACAGTAACTCTGTCCATTTTTTCAAATACATTTTAATCTGTTGGCCAATTTTAAAGCCATCTGATAGACAGAAAAGGTCTTGAGGATACTAAATAGCTGAAGTTTGACAAAAACTTGTCTGGGTAGGAGAACGGTGACCCAAATTAGAGCCCTATGGAGGGAAATTTGTTATGTGAAGTCAGTAGCTGGCTGGCCAGCGTACCAAGATAGGTACCAGCTGGCCAGTTGGCAGAGAAGGTGCTAAAGCCAGCAGCACATCTTCCTGCATTTCACTGACCAACCTGGAGTAACAAGTGAGCTACGTCAGATGGGGTAGAAGCCGAGAGAAGGGTGGATGTGAGAAAATGAGAAGAAATATGAAAATCAGAGACAATAAGGGAGGACCTCAGATTATTTCTGTAGGACGCCCTATACAGACAGTACAATGCTACAGAAAGCAAGACTTCATTAATTCAGCTGTTGGCAATTTTGTTTTTCAGTCCCGTGTCTGCACAATATGTATTCCTCAGAGGTTTCTAGGATGTTGTCTGGAAAAGACAATCTGAGAAGAGGACGTTTTTTATAAAAAGAAATGATAAATCAGAATGTTTTACCTCAGAAGGTGGTGTGAAGAATTCATCTAGCCATGAGAACGAGCACAGGTATTTTGAGTCCACAAATGATGACAGCTTTCCATATTCAAAATCACCATCCCAGCTACTAACTGTATGTACCTACTAATAGGGTGTTGACATTATTTTGCTTTTTGTGGTACCTGACCAACAGGTTGAACTGGATTGCAACCAAAAACACATAGTCTAAGGTTGCTAAACGATAATCAGATGGCAAAAAATACCTTTTGACACTGCATGCATAAACTTACATATCTAACAATAGCATTAATTTCTATTAGACATCCACTCCATTAAAACAAAAGCCCAGGATCTGTCTAAACATTCAAAGTACAAAATTCATCGAAATGCAACTGGTAATGTAGTTATTTCTGGACTTTCCACTTCACGTTCCTATTGATATATTTTATAATAAAGTTTTGTTGCCTAAAACTGCAAGGAGAACCAGAAATCCAACTTTAAGGAAAATACAGTATTTTTCAATTTTTGCTTTATTCTACTTTGAAATGAAACCTGAAAATTTCAAAATAATCAAAATGACTTAAAACAATTGAAAACTTTCTTGACAATTCTGAAAATCCGTTTTTAATTTTCAATATTTATTTATATGCATATATTTATATTTGCAATGCTAAGCTAAAATAAACTGCTAACTTCCAAATGAAAATTTGAAACTATGTGACTTTTCAACACTGCCAGGCTTTTGGTTTTTATTTTCAAAATTAAATTTCTGGATAATTTCTTATGGTCTTCAGTTAGAAACACTTTCATAAAGTACAAAATACTTTCATAAAGTATTTCTAACTAGCTTTAGTAATGACATAAACCTAAGACTGCAGGAGGTGGATGAATTGTCCTTAACAGCTATATAAGAGCATCATTTCCAGTATAAACTGAGAATCGCTGGTAAAAAATCTTCCTGTTTCTCTACGGTTCCTTTCACTTGTAGGCATAGAAAGTTATTAGTCTGGCTTGAATGGACAAAAATGAAGAATTATTTGATTTTAATCTACCGTATAGAATACTGCAGACAGGCTGCTCTGTTAAAATTAATAGCAGTACAGATATCTGCTCTTTAAAAGAAAACTAATGGTTTTGGTTATTATTCCTTGTGGGGAAAACGACTGGCTAATACGGACTGAACAAGCTCAACTGATCAACTGGAACAGGACACGAGGCAATGAGACAACGGCAGCAGGGCAGAAGGCAGCGGCACTAACAGGTGGGACACCAGTGGTGGTGACAGCAGAACAGCTGGTGCCCTGCTCATACAACTCCAAATGATCTATAGACCGTGCTGGTCCTCGCTGGGCACCCAGTTTGTGTGTTAGCCAAACTCTTTGGTGTGTCCTTCCTGGTTATCTTTGTTTCAATGTCACCGCAGAGTTGCAATGCTTGAAATAACGTGTGTGTGTGCTGCTTTATGATTAGCTGTACTACTGAAACTACAGGGTCAGGATTTCTTTTTCCCAATGGAGATAAAACAAACAAAATAAGTGGCATTAACAAGCACCCTACTGCTGCTCTAGCTTGCTGTACCACACAGTGAAAGATGCTTTTGTTTATCTTTTAGGTCTTGTACTTTTTTTTTTACGACAGACTTGCATACTGGAGGGGGGAAAGACCCCATATGCTGCCAATTGGCACAACTTGTTATCAGACACAGAGCTCTGTGCTTTTTCCAGCTTGTTCAAAATAAAGTAAGAAATGGCAGCAGTAAGCTATGGGCTGGTGAGAGTCGTCTGCTTCCAAGAACTTGTTCAGTCTGACTTAGGCTGATGTTCTTACTGGCAGTTTATATTAAGACATATAATTAGATCTCCATAATAGTTTTCCAATGCCCAGGAGAGTTTAAATGATGAGTATAAAAGATGTAATTCCATCAGAATAGGAAATATTGATATGACTGTAAATTGTGAGATGGAATTTTAGCACCATGTATTCCAACCACATTCATTTCACATGTCTGCATGTTCTGTAGATAATCAAATAAAATCTCAGAAATAAAGACCTAAGTAACCTGGGGAGAGAAAGAAAAATCAGTCTTAGACGGTTGACTACTGAAGCCTTGCAAGGGAGCCTGTCTACCAAATGAAATACATATACCTTCTTCATTATCAAAACATATTTTGTAGATTGTCCAGTTTTACGGTGGTAACATTAAGCTTCATAATTCTGACAAGCAAGGCTGCTTTAAAAGGGATTCATTAAAAACAAAAGGCATTATGGTATTCAAAATTGGTTCCCTTTCCCACGATTTAGCCCAAAATAGAAAGACTGAAATAGTGTAACAGTGTTATCTCAGCTGTGGTTCACTTCCCAATCTTCAAGCCCCTCTCCCCAGCTATTAAACTAAGCCCTCAGTGACATCCTCATATTCTGAAATTTAGCAGGGGGTGTATAGGTGGGTCTGGGTACACATGCACATGTATACTGTTGATTATACATGTGATGAAGCAAAACATTGATTATGCTTCTAAAGCATAATAATTTATAGGCAGAACACACATTGTTGAAAGCAGAGACTGCATCTTCCTCTGTGCTTGTGCAAAACCTAGCACAATTATGATCTAATCTTCATTAGTTTACTAGCAACTGCCAAAATTTAATAAACATTATACCTACGTGATTAATTTTCATAAATATCAGAAACTATATTAAAAGCTTCATCTCCAAGCAGAAAAATATTTATACACGTGCTTCACTTTACCCACATACAAAGTTCCAACCTTTCTGAGATTGAATTCAACACCCATGGGGCTGAATATACAGAAGCAGACAGTTTACTAAGAAAGGTGCCATTTCTATATCACGTTTTGGCGTAAATTTGGCTTTAGAGATGAGTAATTCAGGCAACTGCTGAGAGCCTCACACAGAACAGCAACTCATGTGTTAGTCTGCTACTTCCTTCAAGCAATAAGAACAGAGGTGGGAGGCAACACATGGTACAAGCTCCACTGCAGAACCGAGGATCCCACAAATTTGGAGGTCAGAACAGTGGAGATCTTTCTTCTGTCATTAGCCGAGCAACAGATGTGATCCTAGGCTTTATACAGGAGACTCAATGATTTGTATTGTCTCTAAGTCCATTGCATAATTTTTCTTATTTGGCGGAACAAGCTCTGAGAATATGATCCTCAAACATGTTTGCTGAGAGTTAAGGAAGAGATGAAATAAGCTGAGTTTCAGTAGTGGAGAGCACTGGTTTCAGCAGGCCTAATGGGGCCACTCTTTCTGAAATTATCATGTTGCAAATAGGTATCTGAAGATACATTCAGCTGAAGATAGGTTCAGCCCTTACTTGGTCTTGCAGATATGTGGATTTTTGATTAACCTTTGATTGGCCAGGTAGTCTTTTATTATTATTATTATTATTATTTTTACAGAAAATACAGAATTGGGATCATCTCAAAAGGAGAAAAAAGAGTTAAAGGAGGTAATCCCTCCTGCTTAACTTTAAAACTATAAAGAGAAATCTATAGAGGGTTTCTCCTTTTTATTTGCCAACCTCCCTTCTATTCTTTTCTATCTCAAGCTTTTTGAACAAATCTTTCAGCCATATTACCAAACACAATGATAAACATAATATAAGATAGTCAACCTTTATGGTTTAAACTATGCATTACAGTTATTCATAGAATCATAGAAACAGAATGGTTTGGGTTGGAAGGGACCTTTAAAGGTCATCTAGTCCAACTCCCCTGCAATGAGCAAGGACATCTTCAACTAGATCAGGTTGCTCAGAGCCCCGTCCAGCCTGACCTTGAATGTTTCCAGGGATGAGGCATCTACCACCTCTCTGGGCAACCTGTTATTTATTAGCCTTCTCCATACCTTCATAGGATCTTTGTTTAATACAGTACCTTCGAAGTTTTCTTTGAAAATATTCTGCTTATACAAACTTTTTCATATTTGCTCATCATTCCTGCTATTTCAATGACAGTATTCACATAAATACAAATGAGCACATATGCCAGTGTTTTTATGACTGGGGTTGCTGGGCTGCAAAGGCAGTGAAGGTCTGTCCGATCTGCTTACCCTCCCACATATTAAGACCATTGTGGGTTACACTTGGAATATGTTTCTGTCTCCCTGTTTTTTTGGCTCAGGAAATACTAGTCCTTTGCTTAATGTCAAGTGTAATGTAGTGCCATATTTAAATAAGGACACAAATTCTTTATGCCTCTACAGGTGGCAAAACCAGTCTGAAGTTGAAAAGCAATGATACCCTTGGAAAATCAAGAAGCATTATCAAAAGCATAGATTACCTGTCTTCGAAGGTCTCGTGTTTTCTTGGTCATCTTGTCAATAGCAATGTTGAGTGGGTCCCCCTTTTCCTTCCTTCCAGTCTGTTAAAAATGAAATTTTGGAGTTAGAAAAAAACATTCCAGAAAATGCAGACTTCTTTTAAAAAAATACAGATTTGTCAAAGGAAAACTATGCATCTCTTTTTGTTTGCTTTCATCAAGTTGTTATTTCCAATGTAATGTTTTTAAAATGTTTATGTGTGGGGGGCATGACAGATTATTTTAAAACAATCCTACAATGATAAGAAAAAAGATTAAGGTGACTCACTGAAGAGTTCCACTTTTCCACCAACAAATTATGTGCATATATTATAGCCTATGCTCCAAAAATCTGGCAAGACCTTTCACTATAAAATGAATATTAAGAGTTTCTAATCTCCATCCTGCCAGGCACTGGAAATGTTAAACATGATAATAAGCAACAACACAGCTTGAGGACAGAAGGAAAACGGTCCCTACGCTTGTAACAGGAATCATATTGGCAGATATTAGGTGCAGTATAAAGACGACTTCCACTTAAAACACTTTCCTGCAGGAAGTATCAAAGCAAAAATCCTCACGAAGACGAAAAAGGTGGAAAAAGGCTTTTTGTGGCTCATAACGAATAAAAAAATATTTTTTTAGGTTCAATGGCACAAAAAGCATTAAGTGACTTTGTCAGCTGTATTACCTTTCTCTTAAGAGAAAACTGCTTCTCTAAAGACTTGTCACATCTCTCACCACATTGAACTCTGATAGCTTTTCATCAAGAATCAAAATGGTCTTCCATTCTTTCTGGCAGTACTCTTTCTTTCCCAGCACTGTTTTCAAATACTCCTATTTAAAATTCTTCCTTGCATATGATTAAGAGAGATTTTATATTTCCAGCTGATCTTAATAGCATACGTTTCTGGGAACTATTTGAGTAGTCACTTTTGGGGTGGGATGGGGATTAAACATACCCTTGCAATAATGATCTCTCAAATGTACAGCACTGTTTTCAGCTCTACCTGGCCACACTGGCAAGCAGCCTGTGTTCCAGTCTTCTGCTTTAAGCATTCATTTGAGGGAACGCCTGCTTCCTATTATTGTCTGTAATTCTAATTATGACACGAGGCCAATGCATTTATGATCATTTAGATAACTCTAAAACCCATCCTCTTTTTCTGTTTAGGAATTCAAACATAAAAATATCAAGTGGCACCAGAATTTAATATAAAACATAAATTTACCTCTTAGGTTTTAAAAAGAATCCATTATAAATCTGGAGTTAATCATACAAATTGACACCAGAAAATAGAGAGAAAAAGCATTTGCCACGATACAAGAGAGGGCATCTGTGTAACCCACTGATATTTTTATCTCACTTTTCTTGTGTTCATCCTTTGACTGAGTTCTTCTGGTCCCCAGCTAAAGAACCACAGCTCTTTAGCCTAAGCAATGTCAGCACATGCTTTTAGTTTCAGATGTCCTCAATTCAATCCCTGTCCCAAAATGGGACAGCTTTTGTCCAAGCCAGCAGCTTTCATGTGTGCACGCAATCTACAGTTCTTCAAGCTGAAATTTCACAATAAATATGAGGCAGATAAGTCTGGTGTAGGAAGCCTCTCCTAACTGTTGAAATGGTACATTGGGGACTGCCAGATGAGGCAGTCTCAGACAGGTTTCTAGCTTCTTAGACTATAAAGCCATATTCTAAGAAAATTTTCAATTACTCCAGCTGTGTGCTGTGTACTAGCTGAACTAAGTATCCTTGGTGACATTAGTGTTCTGGGATGCTTTATTTTCCCAGTCAAATAATTCAACTTCTGTAATATTGTTTAAATTCTTCTCTTCCTTCTCATTGTTTAGCTTTTATCCATTGGCTTAGAAAGATACGTAACCACACAAAATATTTTAACACATTTTTTGCTGGGGCAAAGATAACCTATTTTTCCCCATAAAATCAGAGAATAATTTGCTAAACTCTGTAAATTGCAGTGAATATTAACACAATGTGAATAATCAAAAAGCAAACGCTGTGACACTTAAGGTTATATCAGGATGGTATTTTACAGCTCTCAAAAAACCCAAGTAGTTAACAATTCTTCCTCACTGATCTCATGCAGGGCAGATGTATTTTGTGTTCACCACTGACATGCAAGATGAAGCATTTAACGCTTGGCACCCATTTAGAGGGTCAGAAAATTGTCCTGAATAGGAACTTGGGACTTCTTCCAGGGCAGTCAGCTACAGGTTACAATGGCACTAAATAAATTAGGCATCTGATAAATTGCACTGTTTAGGAGTAAAGGCTTCTGACATTCCCTGAATGGCCATTGGAAAAAAGTAGAAAAGTTGAGATTGACTTAAAAGCTTCTAATTTAGGTTCCTAACTTGGGTGCTTTTTATTGTTCATCAGAGGAAACTATCACTGAGAGTAGGCCCGTTGTAACCTACATCTAGTACCTCTCTTAAGTGTCTCTTCAAATTTATCCTGTAACTTTTTTAGTGTAGTTTTAAATTACATAAACAGTGGCCCTTAAGCTACATCCTATTGTGAAACACAAGACAACTGGGAACCCTTCTGTGACCCTTAGGCTACACAACACAAACTGGCAATATTCATCTGGTCAGCCCGTTCTCTCTCCAAAACAGAGAAAAACCTCATCTATATCATTTACTGGAAAAGTCTCTGCTCTGTGCAATTGTCCGAATCATGCCCAGACGCTGTCTGAGATGCTAAATGGCATGAACCAGTCTGTGCTGGAAAACAGGCTACCAAACCAAGCGGACAGAGAACCAGTTGAACTCTCTCAATGGCAGTATTTTATTAACACATATGAATATGGATTAAGTCGTAGAGATGCTTCTCGTGTTCTGCATAATTCTGGGAATTTTGAGTGTCCTTCATCTGTTATAAAATGGCTACTGCTTATTAATCTGGATTAAAATCACTGTATGATTTCAAAGACGGAGAAATTCGTTTAGTAAATTACATTATTGAAAAATAAATAGCATGGCATGTGATGTTACACAGCTTCAGGCAGGTCTGTCAAACACCATCTGCTCAGTGCTGAAAATATAAGTTTATTAAAGTTTATTTATTTAAGTCCTTAAATACTCTTGTATTAATGTTGCTCCGTGATAAATTTTTGGCCTTCCTTCCTAGAAGGGATAGAAAGGAATTTAGTGGTTTCCTGTGTTTCTGAAAAAAAACATAAAGCTTGGTATTGAGCCTCATAGCATTTCTCTGTTAATCTTTTTGTGCAAAGGGAAGAAAGATACTTTAGAGGCAGGATAAAAAGGAAGTAAAAATTGCTGCTGGCATTGGGTTAAAAGAAGAAGGAGGAGAAATGCACAAAATTCCTTGAATGCCAAAATAATGGTATTCAGAGTTCCTGTGGACAGAATTGCTTCTATTCATGGTGTAATAAGGAGAACTTTGCTACAGGAGAATATATTAATCAGGTCCCTGATTTCTAGTGACCACTAACAGCATTTGCATACTCTTTTTACCCAAGATATTTTCAAATAATTCTCTCAATCTATGTTACTCCCACCATAATTTCCTTACAGCTTTTCCCTGCCTGTTTGATTTATTCTCAGTTGATCAGGATGAGCTAATTTCTATGGGCTCTCGACCAGGGGCTGTGCTGTCTGCAGAGTCCCCCAGGTCGGGAATGGGTCTTCTATTGCACTTCTACCCCAAGGCTACAGTCTCCCTCCCAGATCACGCAACATAAGATCCAGCTCCCTGAACATATTTTTCAAGCATTTTTGAGCCTGATTTGCCCCCTGGCGTGAGAAGTTGAGTAGTTTTTCAACACAGCCATGTCCAGTTAGTGGACTGTTCTGTTACTCCAGAAAATGCCTACGGTCACAACCACTGTCAACAATATTACTTGAAAAATAAAATAAATACAGATACAATCATTGCTTTCCTTATATTAAGCAAAGTCTAAAAAGCTTCACAGTTTAAACTGCGTAGTATTAAGGTAAGCACTTAGACAGAGAACTTCATTTAGTTAGGAAGAGAAATAATAACAAAAAGCACCTAAGGATGGTAAGAAATTTCATCATCTGGTAGAATGATCTCTGCTAGGATACAGCACTGTTTTTCCTTTCAAAAAAAGACCTTTTTCTCTCCTTCCTTTTCTTCTTTTCATGAGCTGTTCACAGTTTATACTGTTGAAGTAAAATAAAAATCTCCCAAATTATTTTTCACAACTAGTAAGGACATTTATATCCCATGACTTGCTGATTACAGAATTCCTTTGATCAGCAGGAGGTACTTAATAGGACACTATTTTCTAACCCTAGAGAATCACAGAATCAAGACATGGACAGTCAGGCCAATCAGCCTAGAGACATAGCACATTTAGGATGAGACCCAGTCAACCTTGGAAGAAGATGCTCCAAACTGGAATTGTGTTGTTAGTTTTGAATAATCCTAAATACAACCAATATGGAAATCATAGAGTTTAAATTTCAGCACATGAAATAGATAAAATTGCTGCTAACATAATTATTATTATAAAGAGGGCTTAGATATTGTGGTAATGAATATCCCTGTATTGAAAAGTTAGGATTACTTACAGTTGTGTGACCCGCTATTTTGAGCATATTATTTAAAAGATATAATCAATGACAGATGAACATGGCTGACAATAGTAACCTATTAAAGAAGGGGATGGAGTGCCAAGAAATACACAAGTGCAGCAATTGCAGACCTACAACACAATGTCACAGACAGAGAACCAATGTATATGATAATTAAATGAGACATGTTAGAGAGAGCTATTGCCCTTTTTCTTTAAATGGCACAATTTAGAAGCTCAGTGTTTCAATTTAACAACAATAATAATAATAACAATAACAAAAATAATAGCCTAAAACCGTGTAAGAAATTTTGGTACCACTGTTTTCATACATTCCTCTGTCTTCTCTGCTGCTTTAGATATAAGCCAAAATACCTGGGAGAGCTCAGTCTCCTAAGTTATTACATGTTGCATGTCCAAGACATCCTCACTTGCCATTAATCGAGTAATTTAGTCTCCAGAAGACACATGGAAAGATGATCTATTGATCCAAAAGCTACCAAACCTTGATATACTTTTATATGTTCATCAACCCCTAGGTAGATGGTTCCATTATTTACAGTTTATTCAGAACTTCAATATCACAATGTTTTATTAAGGCGTAAATTGCTGCTCAAAAATATATCTGTCCTAATATTTTATTTTAAATGTTGAAAAACATCACTCTTTAAAAACCATGCTCATGTTCAATAGCCCTTTAAAAAGTGATGAAGGGAAGCTTAGTACTAAGATGAAAAACGTTTTGAACAACAGACATAAGCTGCATCAGTGCTTTTAAGCAGAAAGCTAGGTTTAAATGTACCAATACATAGTCTCCCTCTGACAGGTTAAGACGACTAATTTTGGGTCAGGAAAAGGCTAGCCTATATATCCTAGCAGAAGTGAGCAGAGACTAAATTTCACTGGAAGCTGAAAATTCTAGCTGTTAGCTAGGGAGCTGGGTCAGGAAAACATATTTCAGAAAAATCTGTGTGGTCCCTCTATGGATGAGCTGAAGAAGACATCTTAGAATAAATAAATTAAAAAAAAATGGAATGGTGAGAAGTCTCTTAGGAACATGATGTGAATGTGAATTACTGTTCTTCTCAGATCTGATTTCACCCATTCTTTGTGTTTATTCCTATAAATGATTTCGGGTTTTAGCATTTATTCTGAGTAATTAGATCGGAGGTTCTGCAATCATCTGTTTTCCAGCTTCAGTTTTGCTAGAGAATCACCTCTTGTGGAATAAAAATTTGTGCATTCCCTTTTCCTCTTAATAATTCATTTTTTCTTGAAGAGAAAAAAAAAAGACAATTTTGCATAAGTGGGAGGAAAAGGTTGCTTAGACATCCTTTTTCTACTCATGTCTTTTGGCCTTTGTTTATGCAGTTGCAAATGAGAAAGGTTCAGTCACCACTGAGAAAGGACAGGACAGAAAGATCCCGGTATGTATATTATCTTGCCACTTTGCAATAAAAACTGAATTACAGGCTTTCTTCATAGCGCTTCCACAATACTACTCAGTTCTAGAATGCCATTCACTAAATAACCTGCTCATAAATGCATGTTACGGACAAGAAGTTCTCCTAAAATAAAATAATTGCTTTCAGCAGTTTTTAATTACCTTACAAAATTGTGACCAGATCACAGTGAGTGTAATTGGTTCCAGTGTAGCATAAATAATCACAACTATGCAGATAACTGGGTAAGCCACATCCTTGCAATCCCAGACAGTAAATAAAACCAATAAAATATAAATGAACCATGAGCTGGACACGATATCAGTACCTGAAGTGTGCAAATCTTGTCCTTGGCCTCAATCCAAGCAAGTTTTATCTAGATTTGTACATAATTAAAACTAAGTATGTAATGAAATAAAGAAATTATGAAAACTGAATATGGAAATGGTTGAAGATTTTCTTTTTCTATTGTATCTATGTTTTTTATGCTGTCCACATCACCACAATATCTGAATGCCTTCAAGTGGTGAACTGGTGAACTAAGTGGTGTGTTTAATACCAGCCACGTGTGGTTTCTTCTTTTATCTTCTCACAAGAGGGCAAACTTGTGTGTAGGGGAGTATTTCCCCATGCAGCTCTACAGGCTGGGGGAAGAGTGGTTAGAAAGCAGCCCGGTGGAAAGAGACCTGGGGGTGCTGATCGACAGCCGGCTAAACATGAGCCAGCAGTGTGCCCAGGTGGCCAAGAAGGCCAATGGCATCCTGGCCTCTATTAGGAATAGTGTAGCCAGCCGGTCTAGGGAAGTGATCGTCCCTCTCTACTCGACACTGGTGAGGCCGCATCTTGAGTACTGTGTTCAGTTCTGGGCCCTGCACTTCAAGAAAGATGTTGAGGTGTTGGAGCAAGTCCAGAGGAGGGCGACCAAGCTGGTGAAGGCTCTGGAGGGTCTGACCTACGAGGAACGGCTGAGGGAGCTGGGGTTGTTTAGCCTGGAGAAGAGGAGGCTCCGAGGTGACCTTATTGCAGTCTACAACTACCTGAAGGGAGGTTGTAGTGAAGTGGGAGTTGGCCTCTTCTCCCGGGCAACTAGCGCTAGGACAAGAGGACACAGCCTCAAGCTTTGCCAGGGGAGGTTCAGGTTGGACATCAGGAAGAATTTCTTTACAGAAAGGGTTATTAGACATTGGAATGGGCTGCCCAGGGAGGTGGTGGAGTCACCATCTCTGGCTGTGTTTAAGAAAAGACTGGACATGCCACTTAGTGCCATGGTCTATTTGACAGGGTGGTGTAAGGGCAATGGTTGGACTCGATGATCCCTGAGGTCTCTTCCAACCTGGTTGATTCTGTGATTCTGTGATTTTACTTTGGTTAATTTGTGGCTATTGCTTTGCTCATTTTGCATAATTCACTGTTGGAACTCCTCGTCTTTTGGCAATAACCAAGGATTTTCAGAAACATTATCAATGACAGCAGTTTGATTTGAAAGACCAGTTAGGATTAGGGCTTGGTCTTACTAGTTCCCAAGTGGAAGCTACTACTACTAATTGATATTTACCAATAATCATGTACTGGTATCTAAGCTTCCCTAAAAAGGAACTGTCTGAAGAATTTATATTTACAACTATATTAGAGGTTGTCACAAATGAAGAACTTTTTCTTTCTTGAGAATGAAGGCAGCAATTTGTTGCTTTTGGTGGTCTTTTTTTCATTTGTAGATATACATTGAACATTTCTGTGTTTCTGTGTATTTTTGAACTAAAGTTTCCAAGATCACTGTGCTGAGGATACAGTCCTTCTCTTCTAGCTACTAGCCAAGACTGGATCTTACAGCATACTGAGGCACCAAATATACAGAAAAGGCAACTGGTGGGACTTTCCTAGGTTACAAGGCAAGTGTAAGATAAAAATCTCATTGATTCTCGTTAGGTAAAACATATGCATTGGTTCTTTTTTTTTTTTGGAGGAGGGGGGAAACCATGCATCCATTAGAAGTTCTTCCCCAAGGCAAGAATATCCTGCCATCATTTAAGAGTTGTGTCATTTATTAAAATTCAGCTCATAATGTAGGGCACACTGCCACTCAAGAAAGCAGTGATAGTTTTCAGGGTAGGGCCATGTCATTTAATTTTACCATCTAGAAATACTGAATCAAATGTGGTTATTTTAGCTCCTTCAATACATAGTGACAGGCATTTTTAGAGCACCCATCTGTCTTACATATTTATTTTAATATGGGATACATTTCATCACATGGGGTTGCTTCTCTCCATTGACAATAGAGGGGCTCTTGTGGTACTAGATGATTAATTCTTAAACAATTTAGTTTCATGAGACAAAACCCCTTCCTAGTAACTACAAAGACTGTCCAGCCCTCCTAAGGATCAGGGTAGAGACTGCATCTTGGGCAAATTATGTGTGTTTTGGATGATTTGCTTCCAGAGAATCTAAAAATATTAGCATCGTATGGGCACCTTTTTCACAAGCTCCCCTAAAAGACATTCCTATACTTCCAGGCTGTGATATTTTGAGGTCCTGTAAATAATTCATTTTCTTCCCACTGTCTAAAAGAAATACACTTCATAAACCTTAGATTAGGCATTGGACCTTAACAATCTTGCTTATTTCTCCATGCTCATTTTCACTCTTCAAAACCCTTAAAATATAAATACATACACAGACAACACTTTGATACTTTGGTCATCACTACCAATGGCCTTAGGACAACACTGTGTAAAAAGATGTTTCTTATCTTTGTAATTATAGGTGTGATTGCAAGACACAGTTTCTGGTCACAGAAACATTGCGACCTAATGAAGAAAACAACAAAAGAAAACATTTTTAGCTGGATTTCTCTAATCCAAGCTTTCTCAGATAAAGACAGGCCAACATTAACCTAATCTGGAACTGAAGTTTGCCAATAATAGGAGAAAACAGGGAAATGCAGTTGGAGGAGCCAAGACTGACAACCTGAGACAGTTTTTCTGATATGCCCTCAAGAAATCTCTCCAATTCATGTGTAACGTGATCTATATCACTGCAAACGCAGGAGATACGAGTGTTAGCACACTAGTGTACTTCTGATCCAGGTTTCTGTCCTAATGTCCTTGAGATCTGACGTCTCTGAAGCTTCCCCTCATTCCTCTCTGTTTGAGAGGGGTGACTTTGTAACAATATGTGTTAGAATACTGATCTGAAGAATATTTCTTTTAGTTAAAGAGCATCTTTTCCTTTGCAATGCTTACTTAGAGGACTCAAAGAGGAAAACATCAGGGTTTTCATAGAATAAACTGCATATTTCTACTCCGAAGATGTCAGCACACAAAATTGATGCTGTTACACTTAAACGCATATAAAAAATAGAATTTTAGAGGACAGAAATGTGGATGGTGTAAACTGCTATAAAACCATCAGCTTCACTGAAGACATGCTAATTTACACCAGTTGAGAATCTCCCCGCTCATCAGTTAAATGAAATCTTGCAGATGCTTCCATTTAGAAGGTCAGAAATGTTTACTCTGGAATTTGAAATTACTCTAATTTCTTCAGAGACATCCACTTGCAAAGGGTCCACTACAAACTCCTCATTTAACCACCAACTGCTTTCCAGCTGTAAATTGCAATCTGCTTTTAAACCACTTCTGGATGCCTCCTCTTAATCTAAAATTACTGGAGGAAAAGGAGACAGTACACATTTTTTCTTTCCCTTTAGATATGGAAGGCCATAGTGAAGGACTATGTAAATAAAAAGTGTTAAAACTTGCCCACTTTAATACAAGCTCTTGAGCAAAGTCTATTCTATTACTATAAGAATAATAATTAATGTTACTAAGTAGTGAAATGGTCATTAACAAAGCCTTCTATCATATTTCCTATTAAAAATTTATCTGTTAAAAAGTTCATACCAGGCAACTAAGAAAACAGGAGTGGCAGAGAAGTTCAGGACATCCTACAACATGTAATGAACAATACCACATTCAGCTAAACTCAGAAAATTTATTGAATAAAAATATCTTTTACAGATTAGTGGAAATATTTAGAACTCTTAATGGAAGTGATATTGATGTCTGGTATGACCACTGGCCTTGGTTTTATGTCTCAATCACTAGAAAGCACTTGTAGCCAATCTCATCCTAGTTGGTTTTAGATTAAAGGTTATATCATGAGTCACAGGGACGAGTATTATTCATTCAATTAAATGCAGGACTTCTTGAGACATTTCGGCATCCTTTGAAAACATCCTTTTTAATATTTTTCAGGTCTCCCTCTTAAGTAGAATAGGAGAACCACATAATGTTATTTGGTTGCAAGCAGAGACTTTTTTATTTGTTTATGTATTTAAGAAAAGGCTCCATTTGATGACAATATTTGACCATTACATTGGCTTCTGTACTGCAGAGCTTTATGCATTCTTTTTCAGCAGAGGAGCTTTTTAAACAAATAGACATCTCTGACAAATGAAGTGACTGTTGGTAGTACATCAAAGAGTTCACAGTGTTTACAGGTATTAAATGAAGATTTCTAATGAACATATTGAAGTTCCATTCTATTTAGATGCAGAATTGCTCTTAATGGCATACAGACAGATATTATATAGTCTTAGAGTTCAAAACCACCAAATCTGGCCTGTCTGTAGGAGGCACAGAATTGTCTTGACTGTGCTTACTGCGCTTTGACTATCAAATATCCCTGAAAAATAGAATTTCAACTAATTGGTTGTCTCAATCACTATCTAATAGATCTCTTTATGAGATATGTATCAAGTAATACATCTGCATTTCTTTCTTTTTAATTGCCTCATGCTTATATTCCTTGGATGATCCAGAAGAAAACGAGGTCTTGTTTACTTCCTTTCAAAAATGTGTTCATCAATGTATGCAGCTGAAAGTCAATGCTAAGTGAAAAGAACCTCAAGATTTCTCCTTATTACAGAGAATTAAATGCTTTTTCAAATTCATTGCTACTTTCTATTCCCTTATCTTGCCAGTTCCCTCCAAAACACCCAGCTGGGTTTTTTTTTGTTTGGTTTTTTTTTTTTTTTTGGTTTTCTCTTTATCCTCCAACCTGTTCTGAACTCTTTAAATTACGGGCTACACCAAAACAGCATTTGAAATTATTTTGGTTGCTGCTTCTTGCAGCCAGTGAAACCACTGCTACTTTCCAGCTCTAACATCCTACTTGGCAGTGTACTGTGCAGCCTAGACAATATCAGGTTAGTGCATGTGTCAAACTTTCTGAGGACAGCGACATGTGTCTGGCAACAAGGCTTTCCAGTCTGGCACATCTCCAGTGAAAACCCCACCTGCAAGCAAACAATGCACGTGAGGTTTAATTGGACACATACTGTAACGTTAGTTACTCTTTTGAATGAATGGAGATAGAGGAAAGCCTGGGAAAGAAAATAACTCAATCCTCATTACAGTAATTAACTGGTCACTTTGAGTACTGCCTTTTTGTGTCCACATGTTCCTTTGCAGGACACCACAACCACGAGGCGTTAGTGATGAAATAAAAACAAATGACAAAAAACCTATTTAAGCTCCAACCAGACATTCAAAAGAATGCAAGAGCAAAAGGACCAGCTCCTTCTATTTTTACAGAGCAAAGCTGCAGTCTATTCCTGTCACCACCTCAGATCAATGTGCTAAGTGATAGCCATTCAAATTACTTGTCAGTTTAATCAGAGGAAGTGAAACACAATTACAGGGCATTAGTGTAAAAGCCAGCATAAAATAACAGAATGTCCATGTGGGATATTTGAAGCAAAAGCCTGTTGAAAATAACTCTGTGACATTTTCATCGACAGTCTTTTTACAGAAAAAAAAAAAACCTTTTGTAAATGCTATTAAAAAATAATTAGGCATAAATTAATGCTTTAAATCTATACACTGATTAGAGTCCTTATTTCTCCTTGTAGATATCAGAAATTTTTTTTGGCTTTTGTTCTGTTCTTAGAATAAAACTAAATGCATAAAGACCTTCAATGAAATAATAACTGGTGCACTTACAAAGCCTCTCTGTGCCTCCTCTCAAGTCAGCAGGAGTTTTACCATTATTTCCATTGAATGATTGGAACATTCACTTTTCATGGACACTCCAAATTTCCACTGAATATAAGCTGTGTTTCTGGAATCATCAAAGAGATGACTTGGATTAAGTGGATGAAATGGGAGCACAGAAAGGAAGGGACTCCTCCTTCTCCTCCTGAGGGCAGGGACGCAAGACTGGTGGGTTCAAAAGGACAAACAAATGCAAACCCGCCCCCAAAGCCTTGCATGGAGTCCCCAGGTGGGATATGCTGGGGTGGGCTCTGGTGCCTGGAGCCCCTCTGCCCTTTAATCCCAAGCTGCACAACAGCTGAGTTTCAGCAGGGTAGGTAAAAATATACACCCAGTCTGGAGGTATAAAGGAAATAAGGATTCGTGAATCCCCACAACAGGGAATGGGACGAGGTCTCTCATTTCCTGGGTGATACACAACCATTAAAAAAAAAAATAAGGAAGCAGAATAACCTCTATGTAATTTAGATACAAAGGAACATCACTTAGTTTTTTAAAAAAAATATCTACCAATATGTGTCTTCAGGATAGAGCATGACCTGGAAAAGGCCTTCTCCTTCAAGCCCTGACTTGCTTTTTAAGATCCAGAAAGCCATGGGGGCTCAGACTGTACTCAGCACAGTTAATCTCCTGGCTTGAGGTGACTTCACTTTTTTCAATAGTCAAAATGCATAACCCAGGTCCTGGTACCCCTGTGGTAAAAAAAAATCACTTAAAATGTTCATGTTGTAATTCTAAGCTCATAGACTCTGAGGTCTTTAATTGGATTTGGCCCTTTATCTTCTATTCATGAGACAGTAATTAATTTGACCATCCCTGCCTGGTCCACAGGGTAATTGAATGAATAGCTCTGCACATCCACATAAATGCCTCCAAAAAGAGTTATTACTATGAATGTGCAATATGACAAGTTAACTCTTCTATGTTGATAATGATGGCATTGCAACTCTTAAGTGCCATTGGAGCCCATCTCACAGCTAATGGAAATGGAAGAAAGTATATGAATATGCAACACACAAAAACACTGTAAAATTTTCACTCTGCCTAGCCTTTTAAAATAAAAACCATAAAGTTAATCCTAAACTTCAAATTTCCTTAATACACCCTCATCTTCTGTCACAACTAAAAATCTCAAAATATTGCAAAAGGGGTTAAAGGCAAGATAGCTCTTTTGGCAGAATGCCACAGAGACTTCTTATTGGCAATCAAGTGTAAAAAACTTTAGAGAATGTTAAATGAAATCACTGCAGACTGAAACCTATAGTTCCAGTGCAAGACCTGAAATAACTTTGAAAAAGATGCTAATTGGCACCATGTTCATTCTGATGTTCATAAATATAACTGAACGAGCCATCAAAGGTGCCAAAGGGAGACTAGGCATTCAAAGAACATTAAAATGTACTTGGATTTGGTTTGTCAGCTCCAAAGTTATTTATATCCTGCTAAGTTATTTAGATGCTTTTGAAAATTCATCCAATGAGACAAACGTGTACATTTTCAAAAGGGTTGGAAGTCTGTGGAATTTAAATTCTTAAATTATCCTGGATATGCCTGCATTATCAATTAGCATTGGCTTTGGAGGTGAACTACCAGTCTGGAGTTGTACTGAGTTACTCACTGCAGGAGATTTTTAACTGGGGAATAGTTCATGGTTTGTACTGAGACAAACATGGTAGTTTGCAAGTCTCGGTACAAATCATGCACTATCAAAAGTTATTCACAGACATCTGCAGCTGTTTAGAATAACTTTTAATGACAGATGCATATAGAAACTAATTGCCAGTGGTAAAAGTGCCAACTGGCCTCTACATCTGGTTTTCTTCTTTCCCTCCCAAATAACTTAAACCTTGATGTTTCAAATTAAACCTATTTTTAATATCTAAACATATCAACTATTTTAAATAGTGTTACTCTAATAATTCACTAATTTGGCTCTGCAGTGAGTTCAATAGTAATTTCAGTAGTAACACAATGCAGCAATCCACATTTCCTATTTATTACTTATATGCAAAACCCTATAATTCCATTGGCATTATCTACAAAATTGTATAAATGTTTCCTATAAAAATCAATTATTTCAATAAAGCAGGAACAATTGTAGAAATTCTGCATGTTACACATCACCATGATGTGCAACAACAAAATGGCAACTGAATCTACAGTCTGTGGGGACTAGACTCTACTTCCAATTCCAGTCCAGTTCTGTTTCCAACAGACTATGTTTTAGTGAAGTTTTCTTTAGTATGGCAATTAGCGTTAAGGGTGAATCAATTCCATAATGATCAAATGCCTAAAGAAATTTTAAAAAATAAACTAAAGCCCAGCAGGAGAAGCTCTGTGGCTTTCCACACCACATGATGCTTTTCACTTCAAAACTACTAACTAAATTACTCAGAAAAAGTTACTGTGAATAAAACGGGCTGCACTGTGTCAAGTAATTATTTCTAAAGTGTGAAATGGGTAGGAAGTATCTCATCTTAAAGCAGTGCCATGATGCATACTACCTCTCTAGTATAAAGTGAAGAGTCTTCTTTTTTTTTTTATCTTGCAGGAGCAAGCACAGGAATGAAGCCTTTATTTTCTAATGATCTTTTATGTGGGAGAGAAGTGTAAAGACTCAACCTGTGAAACTATGCTGTGCTCTGCAATTTGTACCACTCTGTTTCTGGAAGAATCTTCTGGAGTTTCATTAGCTCTCAGAAAATGCCCAGTAAATTGCAACTATTGTTGATTAATGCTCCCCATTTAAGCAATGCAGGATGGAGAGGTGATCTCCTATGTTAAAGCCCAGCATTTCTAGGAGTGTTAAGGGATGCACCCCAGTTAAGACTTAATTTGTGAAACAATGCAGAACACAGCTTGCCTTTAAGTATATCTTGCAAGTCTGTCAGGCTGCACACCCATTCTGTTTCTCAGTCCTGAAAACCAGTGGTAAAAGAAGGTCATTTTAATAGAAAAGTTATAAGCACAGTAAGGGTTAGGAAAATACCCTTGTGATGCTTCTGAGAGAACAGAGGGAATTCTTGCAATTAATTCGTACCTAGTTCCATAACAACAGGCTATTTCCACAAGAAGAAAAGGCTTTTTCCTCCTGTTTTGGGTGTTTTTTTTGACAACTGTTATTAAAAGTGCAGGCATTGAGGAGAAGAAAGAGAAAAACCACATAAGAATCAAAAAAGAGCTTTCTCCAAGACAAAAGGTGACATAAATCAGCAGTAATGAATTGTGTATACTAGTTGGCTAAAATACTGCTGTCCATTTAAAGGACAATTACACATACATTAAAATACTTATGTAGAGTACATGTGAAATTCAGTCCCAGATCAAAACCAAGAGGTAGTAGAGATTAAATAAGAAAGTACTAGTCTGGGTTTAATGGCTGACAAGCACAATTTAGAGAAAATATTTTTCCTTAATAATCCCTTTCAACAACATGAATTTCAGGCTTTTGTTTTGTTTATATAAATACAGGCTTTTGTTTTGTTTTGTTCATATACATAATTGATTAATTGCAAAAAGATCAGAAGGGGTTATTTTCCCAGATTAAGTATCATATGGATATCAGAATTATACTTTGCGAGGGCACGACTTCTGAACACACACAGAGCCATTTAGTGACCCGCTCAGGACAAAAGTGTATCCACAAAGTGTAAACTCATTTTGGCCTCGATCCTGAAACTGTCTTTGAGGTTTGACCTTCAAAAGAATGTCACATAACACAGACGGGTTGACTAGGGTTGGCCATAGGAAAGTGTTTAACAAGTCAGTGTTGCAAAGCACTCAGTAATGATGTAGAACAAGCCTCTAAATATATCAAGTGAGCTCTTCTCTGCTGAAATATCTATATGTTAACAGCTTGTTCTCTGGGATCAGGAAGTGTTACCTCCAGGAGGGGAATGGATAGAATGCAATCATTTCAATGCAGGGCTTTGAAAATATATTTTTATAATTTCAAATTTTTAAAACTTTAACATTTGATAATTTAATAATGTAATTTAATATTGTAAATAATTTCATAAGTGTGTATACTTTCAAATACAGTAATTGAAAGGTGGCGTTAGTCTGTACTCTGACGTAAGCAATGGCCAATGCCAAGTGATTTTGGAAGCTTCCCCATAACGTAGGAAAATTAGGCAAAGGCAACAATACTACAGCAGGACGGTCACTCTGGCCACCGTGTTACACCCACTGATGGTTGTAGTCCTGTTATGTACGGACATAACACCACTTAACACCATTTTGGTGGTGTCAGGGCAATGGCTGGACTCAATGATCCCAGAGGTCTCTTCCAACCTGATTGATTCTGTGATTCTGTGACAAGATGGGAAGTGGCCAACCTCAAATCCATGACCACATCAGGCAAGGTACCTATAAACATTTCTCGTGAGCCTGTTTTACTAATATGACATGCTCACACAAAACGAAAGGAACGGTGTTTACAAAATTAATATTTCATGGGCTTCTCTTTACACAGAGAGATCTACTTTTAAAAAACTATTGCCTTTAATGCATAACTGTGTGCACACATTTACAGATATTTGTATACTCAAGGATGAACTTTCATTTTGTAGATAGCTTCCTAAATCAAGATAAGAATGTCCATCTATCATCTAATAAAGCTAAGAGTAGAAATTTTGGGTAAGATTTTTTTAAAAAAATACAGCTAGCAGAATGACTACCTATGCCAGTATTCATTTTGACTGATGAATTCCAGAGCAGTTTACTACAACAAATAGCATCTCCTAGTAAAATTCTCTACTTCTAATATCATTCTGCTCTCCAGAAATATATATATTGACATCAGAAACAAACTGCAACAACACGCAGAAGAACGAGCTGTTGCCTCAAAAAGCTATTTCCAATATTCCACATAACTTCAAATTTTATCAAGACAAAAAGAAAGCTTGACATATACTTATGCATTTGTGTGTGTGCATGTAATGCTTTTATCATTCAGATCCACTATATTTTAACTTTATAGAATCAAAATTTAAAAAAAAATCAAAATAACTGATTTCTTGACTGGCATATTTAATATTTTCAGTGCTAAGGAGGGCAATACCCAATATTAGGCATTATGTTAAATATCTTCTTCAACTGCTACTTCTTTTTTAATGCCAAAAAATTTGTTCCAATTGCACAACCACACACTTGAAAATGAAATATTATTATTACACCTGCCTGCTCAGCTAGAATTTCCCTGGTTTTATCTACGCATGTTATTGTACAGTCCTCAACTATATGATTACGTCTTAATTTTTCCACAGGAACTCTGCTAATGTGCACAGGATAGATGAGCCTCATTTGTTGCTCAGTTGTTTATATAGCCAAAATACGTTGTTTGTAAAATTAACATAGATTAATATGTAAGCAAAATGGTATTGTTCAAGTTGGCATCAATATGGGGTTTACAAAGTAACATGAAGTGTCATGGGGATGTTCAGCTATCACGTCTGCTCAGACCTGTTTGCACTTTCAAACAAAAAGAAGCTCCCCAGAAGTGAAGGGGAGAGAGCTGAGCTGTAGTGATGCTGGAGTGAATAGTATCAGGAAAGCATTTAAAAGTCATGAAATAATGAAATTAATTCACTATTAAGTATCTGCAGAGAAATGCTGTGGCACAGTAAAAACTGATTTGGAAAAATATTTTCTTCTGAACACAGAATATCACAAAAGGTTTTGGTTTAGTATCCTCGTGACTTAAATTGACTGTTGAATTATATTGACTTAACTGGTTTTGCTATCACTTCTGATATTTTTTCTTATAAGAAAAGAAAAGCATTATTATAATTGGTTATTTTTAAACCTTGAATCTAGCGCATTAAATGTGACCATGATTCTTCCCTTCAGAAATAAATCTTAATAACCCAACTGGATTTATATCAGACTGTTATATAGCACATTCATGAATATAGAGCAATTTTCAGTTTCTTGGACTAGAAGTCATGATCTCATCTAATCTCCTGTGCCTGACAATAAGGTTATGACGGTGAGTGAAAAAGCTCACTGACTTCAGAGGTCATTGAATGAGATCACAAACTATTTTATACAGCACAGTTATTACTAATAAATAAAAAAATAAAAAGACAGTAGTAAGAATAACAGACAAATACTCCTATTGCCTTTTATGTTGCTCTGCACTAAATGGATTTTATAGGCTATATTATTCCCCAGATGATATGCTGAAATAAATACAGAAACTCAGAGCAAATGGAGATTTTTTGTTTTCCCCACAAGTATTTAAGCAATTTCAAAGTTCAAATTTTGAAGTTGGATGCCCCATCCCTGGAAGTGTTCAAGGTCAGGCTGGACAGAGGTTTGCTGATCTAGTGAAAGATGACTCTGCCCATGGCAGAGGAGTTGGACCAGATGATCTTTAAAAGTCCCTTCTGACCCAAACTATTCTATGATTCATTCGAATTTTGGTATGTATTTTTGATTCAATTTTTTTCCTAATAAGAATAATTGAAATTAATCAAATTCTGCCCTCTGCATTACCAGAATGAGAATGAATCCACTGGTGTAAGGAACAAAATTTATATTTCTGAAAACGTCCCAAGTTTCTTCTCTGTATTCTCCCATACTATATGGAGTATTTATGTAGTAGCTGTGAGATCCCAGTTGGGGGACCCGGTTGCTGGGAAATGATGCACAACAGTGGTAGGATCAACTCAGTAATTCAGTGAATCGGAATGAGAGTTTCGGCACATATTATATCCCTCACCAGTAAACATGAGGCATGTCTCCACCTAAACCGTAAATAATAAACCAGTCACTTAGTGATTTTCTGTGCAGGTACATACTCTAAAAATCATTAATATTCAAAGTAATGCATTGTATTTAATTGAAAACTGTAAAATCAGTATTTAGATACAACAATCTTTGTAAAAGAATGCACTGAAAATGAACAGACCTGTTTACTGCTTCATAAACAGAGGGTGAAGTACTCTGTTTTGTAAATATGGTCTGCAAATATTTATTTTAAAAAGCCAATAGCCTAAACACTCTTCTACCCAAGTATTTTTTTAAATGTCAATTACTATAGCATCACAGAGCAATCATATAGCTAAATGATGCTTTAACCAGCTTGCTATGATAAACGTTCTATGGCTGCAACAGAGTACCTATAAAATATTTACATTTGATCCAATTGTAGGACTTGCATTGAGCTAGCAAACCACAGAATCATAGAATGGTTTGGGTTGGAAGGGACCTTAAACCAGGGGAAGGGGAATAAACTCCTCTACTGACTCCTACAATCACAGAATCACAGAATGGTTAAGGGTTGGAAGGGACCTCTGGAGATCATCTAGTTCAACCCCCTGCCAAAGCAGGTTCCCCTAGAGCATGCTGCACAGGGCTGTGTCCAGGCGGGTTTTGAATATCTCCAGAGAAGGAGACTCCCCACCCTCCCTGGGCAGCCTGTGCCAGTGCTCCGTCACCCTCAAAGTAAAGAAGTTCCTCCTCATATTCAGATGGAACTTCCCATGTTTCAGCTTGTGCCCATTGCCCCTTGTCCTGTCACTGGGCACCACTGAGAAGAGTCTGACCCCCTCCTCTTGACACCCACCCCTAAGGTATTTGTAAGTGTTGATAAGATCCCCCCTCAGTCTTCTCTTCTCCAGGCTAAAGAGACCCAGCTCTCTCAGCCTCTCCTCATAAGAGAGATGCTCCAGTCCTCTGATCATCTTTGTAGCCCTTCGCTGGACTCTCTCAAGTAATTCCTTATCTTTCTTGGACTGAGGGGCCCAGAACTGCACACAGTTACTCCAGATGTGGCCTCAGCAGGGCCGTGTAGTGGGGCAGGATAACCCCCCTTGACCTGTTGGCCACACTGCTGGCTCATGGTGAACTTGTCCACCAGAACACCCAGGTCCTTCTCTGCAGAGCTGCTCTCCAGTAGGGATGCACCGATCTTGAGCTTGGAGGAAGTGATGTTTGAATATTGACCAGCTCTCATGGACTCCCCTGCCCTCTAGAGCCCTAACCCATGGGATACCCCCAAGGAGGTCCTTGAAGAGGACAAAGTCAGCTCTCCTGAAGTCCAGGGTTGTGGTCCTACTTATTGCCCTGCTTCCTCCGCGCAGAATCCTGAACTCCACCATCTTGTGGTCGCTACAACTCAGGCTACCCCCAACTTTCACATCTCCAACCAGACCTTCGTTATTTGTTAACACAAGAACACACATTATAAATACAGTAGGAAAATGTCAGCAGATTTTGATATTTAATATATTTTCAAAATTCTTTTCTGAGCACCCTTGTGGAGTGACTCCTATCTTTCTATCCCTTGCAGACAGCATTAGCATACTGTACTGAACATAAAGATACGACCCCTAGAGATAATAATGGCAGTCTGAAGAGTTCAAAATCATAATATAGACTACGAAAACAAAAGAATGCTGCTTAAAACACAGAAGCTTTCAAAAAAATAATACTTTTTTGTGTTATGCTTACTTGTCTTTTGACTTTATGTCTTAAGGAACTGTGTTTCAAATATTTCTATGCATGCCCATCGGTTAGAAGTTTCCTTTATTAAAACAAAATCAATAACATTTTGCATGAAACAAAGATAAGGGAATTTAGAGAAAACAAATATTTGGATATACAGAAGCAGACAAGTTAGCTACAGTAACTACAAAACATAAATAATATTTGCAATCCTAATTATCCTCCTACTCTCTCATACCATCAAACCCCTTCCATGTTCTAGGGCAGTAACCACCTACTCCCTCTAAATCACTTCAGTGAAGCCTGCAAATGCTATCTAACATTTACTTTCTGTTACACAAACACATGCAAATGCTTATCCATATGTATAAGCACACAGACACACCTCCAGAATAAAACTCAAATCCCTCCATCGAGGTCAGTGTCCTTAGACTCGTAGCTCCCATCCCAAAGAGTCTAACTGAGATGTGCATTACAGTGAGGGAGAAAAGGCAGGGTGAAGGCAGATCAGTAATAATAATATTGTTACAGAGGCTAGTTACAGGCATGATAGCTTGATGGTTTAGTAATTTGTGTCTTCAGTTCCCAGATTCTTATGTCTCTTCTAGTTTTTCTTGCCCACATCAAAAGTATGATTCAAGGTTTGCTCCTGTTAGTGGCATTTCCATTGTTTATTGTTTTATTTTTTTCCATAGAAACCATCTCAACTTGACTGCCTAGCTAGTGTTAGGAGTAATTTGTCTTACAACGGAATCAAAATTATCTTCATGGTCCTTTTCATAAGTTTATTTCCCCCTTTCCATACCTCCACTAAATAAGCTGGGTTTTGTCTGTTAGACACTCAATATTCTGCAGAACACCTACGTGTGCTTCAGTTCCACAACAGTGTGTTTTTGTTCCCTGAGTTGAGATGCTACCACGGTTCAGTATGCTTGCTTATGCCTCCTCGCTCATCCAAGTCATTCTCTATCACCCATGAAATAGTTTTTGGACTTGTGACCTGCCAACACCTAAAGACCTCATGAGGCTTCAATGGAGACACTTCCTGGTTTGTTAAGCCACTCTACTGAAAATAGAGTCCCTCAAAATATCTGAGTTAAAACCCCTCCTCTGCCTTGTTGCTTTCATTTCTTTACTTCAGTGGTGCCCCAAATTTTTGGACTGATTGACTATACAGCCCTCATTCTCTCCTGCTGCACAGGACAAAGACAAAGCCTTATTTTGAACAGCAGGCTTGAATGTTGCACAATGACGAGTATGACTGCCCTCATAGTTAGACATGAATATCAATTAAATCTGTGAAGGAAGCAAAGTAATGTTTTCATAAGCCTAAAAAAATATTATGTAAAAAACTGAAGTTCTACATATTCTTTTTTCAGCAATTTAGTCCAGCAATTAGTATTACAGCTATTTGTATTTCTGCAAACATAATAAAAAGAACTGAAACACAAAATGTTGCAAACTAAACAAAAATAATAGCATCAGTCATCTCTGAAATTATTATCGCACTTGAGAAACATAACAAAATTCAAGCGTATGAAACTTCCCTGTAAATTTCCCACACACTTTTTTAAGACATCTGTTCAAAGCAGAAATGTAGGGTAAATTTCTGGAGGGGGAAAAAAACAAAAAAAAAGTATCTTCCTTATTCCCCCTATAGATTACACAATTTAGAGCAATTTCTTTGGGGCATTATATGACCTTTTCTGCTTGTATGAATTTCTCCTAGGCTCTGGGGCACTCACAGAGAAGCCCTGAATCAGCTCTATGAAGCTTTTCCATGAGGAACAGAAATGAACTTTTAGCTCGGCTTTCTGTGTTTACAGCCATGGACTCATATTTAACTCATTTGTCCCACTTAAATCAAGTGTTTGTTATAAAGGGACATCCCCCACCACCCACAAAAGCCTGATGCTGACTGCACTGTGAAAAAATTTCATTTCTATGATGATATAAGGATAGCATATTGCACTGATCAAAACCGCATTAAACACTGCCACATTTACAAACAGAAGCAAGAATTTAATTTAAAGGTCATTTTAAATTTCTGCTATTAGACTTCCTCACTATTACTACTCTCTTTTTTTTTTCCTTAATCCAGAGCTACTTTGTTTCTTTATGCTCACAGATTTTAATTTTAATTACGTACTCAACTATCACAAATTATTAGGCAACATACCAAGGTAGCAGAAAATTGGTATTATACTGTTTTCTCCATATGCTAAGTAGGTCAAACTATATCACTCATATGCTATATTCCTCTCTGCTGTGAGTAAACCCAATGAATATGGTCTTTATATCTCTATAACAGACTGCAGAATTGCTTCAGCAGATCTTGAGGTATCAGCACCAGTTCATAAATCAGTCATATGGGACAGATTTTTCTCCTAGGATTACAAACACTAGATCATTAGACATGTATATCTGTATAACTTTTGTCTCCAAAAATAAACTGTTTCTACCAGTCCTATCAAACTCCTCCAACTTTCTCACAATATCAGTACCTGTAAATTTATGTTTTTTTTCCTGCCTTTGTCCAATATTGTATTTCTCCATATCAATAACTTTCTGCTTCAAATCCTTCTGAATCAATTTTGCCTCTATTTTCTCTCTTCTCTTATTACTCACAACCCTGACCTCACAAATTCGCAGCCCCTACTTTCCTGCCTTTCAAAGCCAGCTGTAATTTCTGACTCTCCATTTATAAGCCGTGCTTTAACCCAGCTCCTCACAAAGAGCCAAGGAGCCTTGACCAGCTTGGGCTTATTCTGGCCGTACGAATGCCTGAGATTTGCAGAAGAGGAGAAAGGATTACAAGTGCTGTCAGCAGTTCCTGCCTTAAAATTGCCAATTTACAGGTGTTTTCTCCAGTTCCAGCTCTGAGATTCCATTTTGGGCAGAAACAGGAGTGTCTCTCGGGTTGCCTGATTTCAGAACAAAAATATGGGACACAGAAAAGGGAACTTAGAGAAAGTACTGAGCGGTAGCATGTAATCCATAGGGCAGGATGTTCATGCCCAAAATACATACTCATCTGCAGGGCAAAATGGTCCTTTTGGAGGCAGTGGTGGCAAAACTCCTCTCAGCCAAGATATCCCCATGTCTGTGGTGCAGATAGGCCCAAGGAAAGAAAATATGGTGCAGAGATTTGCTCCTTTATCTGTAATCCATGACAGTGATTGAGTACAAGACATGATTTATCTGAAAATACTCAACTACCATCCATGAGCTGGTCTACCTCCCTTTCCTAGGCCAGTCAAACAAGACATGGTGCAACACGAGACACACTCTGTGTGATATGCAGATCCCAAAGGTATTGCAATTGCCTTTAGGATCTGCCTTTGGGATTGGTCTTGCAAATGCTTCTGCACAGGTGATGCTCAGGTGCATAAAAAATCCCACCTCAAACCTATGTGACCATCAGCATGTGGCCATCTCCTGCTGCAACCCCCCAAAACAAAGATGTAGGATTGGCTCATGCCCTACAGGAAGGAGTAGCAGCATGATTAAATGAGAAGAAAATCATAATTAGTAATAGAGATAATAGATTTTACCACATTGGGAAAAAAAATTCCCTAAGCGTTTAATAAGGGACATGAGATTTGAAGCTGCACTGGGGGAAATTTCATATTATACAGAGCATTTAAAGACTGTTACATGATTCAGCAAAATATTTCCATAGAGATTTTAAGCCTCTGATGTCAAAAGGATTGAGCAGAATAGCTCTGAGTCCACCTGCTGCCAGTCCTTTACAGACCCCATGCAGAAAAAGTATGCCTAGAAGACAGCAGGACTTATCTGGTCTACCAAGGGCTGACGGGATGGGGCATGTGAGTCCCTGGGTGTTGGGACATTCAGGAAAATAGCCCACATGTGACAGTCAACCTCTTCTGAGAGGCAGGTTACAGCAAAACAAAACCTGAGATAAAAATAAAAGAATGAAAAATACAAAAGAATAAGCCAGCTCTGGACAAGCTGTTCTTTTTTTCTTTACGTGCCTCATTAAGGTATTACGACCTAGTAGGCATGAAAACTAAATCGCTGCGTGGGGATGAGCAGAGAACGATGCATTTTATGCGACAAGCTACAGAAGAAAAGGGTTGGAGGCCCGGGGTGTTTATGACTTCTGAAGCACAAATTCTCTGCTTCAGCCCAGGATTCCTGTGTGGTGTTTGTCATGTTAGTTTAGTCTCTGCCTACTTTCTCTAACTATTTATAAGCAGGAATATTTCACACAGGGATTTTGAAGATAAATGACATAAAGAAAAATATTAGGAGTGCAAAAATGCTCTTGTACTGGAAGCTACAGAAGTACTTTAGACAGCTAGAAGTTTCTAGAGTATTGGACAGATGACAAATAAATTGAAAGTAATAATATAATAGATCATTCCACATGAGCCAAAGTTTCATGGAAATGCTGTTTAGAAAACAAAAAAATCATATCAGCTTGTCATTTATTGTGTATGTGTGGACTTGTAAAGAACCATCCCAACAAACTAAAACAAAACCCTTTTAGTATATTCCCGGGAGAATAATACTACTGAAAAAATAACAGAAGCTTTATTTCAAGTCAGCAAACCAAAGCTGTAAAAGAGAGCGTCCTAGTTGAATATATTCTGCTTATATGATGGTCACTGACTAACTGGGATGACATTGAGGTGTTACGGTTTAAGGCAGGCAAATATACTTGAAACTTAATGGATATAATATATTCCAGGACTTCACTGAAATAGTTAATGTCTTTGAGAGTCCTCAGAGGCATAGCTGTCCAGCTCCAGGAATTTTTACACATAATGTAGATAATCAGTGATTCAAATGTTATGTCGAGCTCATAGAGACAGAATATATGAATGTAGTATGTCTCCTCACAGAAACTTCACAGTTAGAAATGAGATGTCTCTATTTCCATAGTAGAACATTGAAAATATTTTTTAGAATCTTATTTCACATTAAAATAAAAGTTAAGAAAATACATAATTCAGCACAAAGCAATTTGTGCATTTAAGTGAATGCTTAGCATCATCGAGCTTTATGGGAAAGACTGTTACAGAAGTGAAATAGCGAAGATGGGGGCTGCAGTTGTGTAAGCATCTATGGGATCAGAGCAAATGGGAAGAAAATCCCTTTTATTGTAAGTCCTTGCAGGTTTCCTTATTTAAATGACAGAGTTTTTTCATTCTCTCCAGAGAATCATCTCTATACATTCTTCTTTCTGGGCAGGCAGAGGAAAGAAGCATGTCTTACATTGCTTATGAATGTTACCTAAACACTCTTTCTTTCTCATTACAGAACTCCAAATGCCCAAGTAAGCCCTAGAGTGAGAAGGAGAAAGTATGTTTTGTTCTTCCTGTGTCCTGCCTATGAGCCTTAGATGGTAACGAAGCAAAGCCAGCTAAGTTCAGCTGAGGTAAAAATTGAGATGAGAAAAGGAAATCTTGGTGTAGGTGAGTTCTTCTTCCATCATCACTGTTAGATGTGGATACTTCCTTCTGTTACACAGTTTCATTAATATAATATAATTATCCATGCCATATAATGAGCTTGCTACCTAAAAACAATTCTTTGACTCACTTAGAAATGACACAGAAAGGTCTCTTCTGGGACCATCAATGTTTCATATTGTCATTAATGACTTAGGTGATAGAACATGGAATACGTTTATTAAATTTGGAGGTGACACCAAGCTGAGAAGCACTGAAAGTACTCTGGAGGGCAGAATAAAAATTCAAAATTATTCTCACAAATCGCACTTATGTCCTCAAAAAGAAAAAAAAGAAACGCTACCCAACAGGGTCATGTGCAAGATGCTCACTCAGTCAGGAATAACTAGCTATAAAACACAGAATGAGTAGCAGCTCTGTAGAAAATCTGCAGAAAAGGCTCCAGGGGCTTTTGTGAATTATGGGCTGAAAGGAAGTCATCAGTGTAACCCAGCTGTGGGAAAGGCAAGCACCGTTCGCAGGCAGGTGTGGCCAGCAGGACTAGGGCAGGGATAGTCCCTTTGTACTCAGCACTGGTGAGGCTGCACCTTGAATCCTGTGTTCAGTTTTGGGTCCCTCACTACAAGAAAGACATTAAGGTGCTGGAGTGAGTCCAGAGAAGGGCAATGAAGCTGGTGAAGGGTCTGGAGCACAAGTCCTATGAGGAGCAGCTGAGGAAACTGGGGTGGTTTAGCCTGGAGAAAAGGAGGCTGAGGGGAGACCTTATTGCTCTCTACAACTACCTGAAAGGAGGTTGTAGCAAGGAGGGTGTTAGTCTCTTCTCCCAGGTAACAAGCGATAGGACAAGAGGAAACGGCCTCAAGTTGCACCCGGGGAGGTTTAGATTGGATATCAAGAAAAATTTCTCCACCGAAAGGGTTGTCAAGCATTTGAACAGGCTGCCCAGGGCAGTGGTGGAGTCACCATCCCTGGAGGTATTTAAAAGACGAGTAGATGTGGTGCTTAGGGATATGGTTTAGTGGTGGACTTGGACTCCATGATCTTAAAGGTCCTTTCCAACCAAAACCAATTCTATGATTCTATGAACTAGCAAGGTCTCAGCTCAAATACCATGGGATATTTTTGGCACTGTTTATCAAGAAAATGTGGACCATTTAGAATGGATCCAAAAAAGATCAAAAGCAGTTACCAAAGATCAGCAAAAAAACCCTCCACCACTAGCTAAAGCTTGAACACACTAGGCTTATAAACTCTCATAATTTGAAAAGTGATGCATTGGATAGATTTCCTTGAGAAGTCTTCAGTTCTGGAGTTTACAGGAGGAGCCGATTTGTCAGGAATGCCAAAACTAATACTGCCTTAGAGGAAAAAGATGGACCAGGTGATTTCTTAAATCCATTGGGTTTCTATGAACTAAGAAGGCTTATGTCACAATGACTTGCCCAGCCATAACCAATAGAAAAAAATCACATCAAACAGAGCCGAGGGGCTTTTTAACTTTTATTCATAGTGGTTTATATTTCTTTAAGAAGACTAGGTTAGATAGAACCTCCAAGTAAAAGATTATTTACAAGAAGTCTCCAAAATACTGTTGGGGCTGAGAATAAAGCTTTAAAGTACTTCAGACATCCACATCCCATGATTTTGGTGAGAACCCCTTTCAGCTCCTGAGAGTCTTTAGAAGATCAGGACAAGTGTTCTTAAATACTGTTTATTCTTCATATTCTAAAAAAACCAATACTGAAGTCTACCTTATTTTATATTTAAAGTAAAAAGATTTTTAAAAGATAAAAATAAAATAAGCACCTAGAATAAGCTCCACTATTGTATTGGACCACTACTGTTTAAAGTGGAAACTAAGCGGAGAAAGTTCATACAAAAAAGTGATGTCTCATATCTTGACTAAAACTCTGCATTTTTTTCCTAGGGATTAAATGCAACATAGGAAAAATGGATCACAGGGACCTGGTTTAGTGGTGGACTTGGCAGTGTTAGGTTTACAGTTGGACTCGATGATCTTAAAAGGTCTTTTCCAACCTAAATGATTCTATGATTCTATCTATACTGCACCTATACATATTTTTTTCTATTTCTTGATATTTTGATTAAGCTGACTGGATTGCAAATTTCATATGAAGGTATTTTTTTCTTCCTACTACGTGAAATGTTGTTTCAGTTTTAAAAACTATCAAGAAAAACTTACCTATACACAGAATTCACTGTTAGCCTTGCCATGATGTTGTCTAAAATGGTATTCTCTAAAGTTCCCGTACAGAGTAAACACATTGCAAGAAAGCAAATATACTTTTACAGTCTACTGTAGTTGCTAAACTGGTCTATTCTGTTTTGTAGAGAAATATCTGGAAAATCTGCTTTGGAATGAAAGGTAAGGAGTGTGGTGTATGGTATATAGCGAAAGGAGAAGAATTTTTGCCAATTCTGCAGTTGTTAGGCTAGAAATAAACCGTGGAAATGGTTATAGGGAAAATTTCACTGTATATATAAAAATAATTATTTATATTTAATATTGGGCCACAGATATAGCAGTTAAAGTGCAATATCCATCGTAACATTCACCGTTTGATTCAGATTTTAATGGCAACTTTTAGGTAATGTTGCATTTGAAATCTCTGAGCATAGCACTCAGGGAAAATCCAGTCAGCAAGAAAAAATCAGATGTGAATGTGAATGTGCTTGAGAGCTATGCAAGTAACACGCTGGAAGACGTTGTCCTTGACAAGCACAAAGAAAAGCCAAACACCTGTCTGCCTATTATCCATCATCAATCTCTTTTTAGTATCAAACACCTCTGCATTTCAACAGATACTTCAGTCTGTAAAAACATTGAAAGAGAACAAACGCTTCTATACTACTCTATTTCGTAAACTTCACACAATCATTTTTAAAAACCAGACCAGTAATGGGAAAGCTAGCAATTTGGTTTTGGGATCATAAATCCAAAGTCTTTTCTAAGTCAATATTTTATCTTACTATCAACATGAGCAGATTTTCCAAACTAGAAAAAACTCCAGTTGTTTTCACTTATTGAGGAACCGTTATTTCAGAAACACTTGTTCATATGAGCAGGATAGAAATTTTAAAGGAAGACATTTTTTACAATGAGGGTGGTGAAACACTGGCACAGGTTCCCCAGAGAGGTGGTAGATGCCCCATCCCCGGGAAAATTCAAGGTCAGGCTGGACAGGGCTTTGAGCAACCTCGTCTAGTGGAAGATGTCCCTGTTCACTTCAGGGGGCTTGGACTAGATGACCATTAAAGGTCCCTTCTAACCCAAACCATTCTGTGATTCTATGATTCTATGTTTCTATTATTCTATGATACGGTCACGGGAGAAGCAATGCTGATCTTCATTGGATTACTTACGAGCAAGGTCTCTTACAAATACGGTGCTCACAGCAGGAAAATGAGCTGTAGAATTTTAATGGCTTTTACTAGTAGGAGAACCACAGAAGTTGGCTTGATGCTTTGTTTGTGCTCCAAATTTTAATCGGAAATAATTGGCAACCATCTTGCCGATACGTGAGAACTTCAGGATACATTTGTAAACTGTATTCACTGATGTGTGTGGCAATTCAACGGGTTCTTAGCAGAGAAAAATATATAGTCATACAGTTTGGGTGTGGGGGACGATCTTCAAATGTATGCTCTACATTTACTAATAGGAGCACAAGGTCTTTTCAGTACTGGAATAGAATTTTTGATGAAGTGCCTGGTGGCGAATTTGAAATATTAGCCTGGGGGCCCCAATGAGACATAATTCATTCCAGTAGCTAGAACAAATCTAGCTTCTACATCCATTCCTCTAAAGTCATTATTGACCCAAGGGAAAATGCTAGCCTTAAGCAAGTTTTAATAAAGACTCTGGTGGAGTCATTTCTGTAGCACTAAACACGATAATGAGAAACAAGCCACTTAGCTGCAATAGACCCAGGACCTGTATATAACACAAAAGTCAGTTTTCTGAGGTTCTTGGGATTCTTTCCAGAGATGAAACAGGCATCCAAAAGAGATTTAATTATCTCGCTCACTAATTTGTTACATAAAAGTCAGTCAGGCTTAAATGGACCAATATTCTGCTTGTCCTATATGAGCATAATTTATTTTAATACTGTTTCTGTGAAGTAAAAATGTCCACAGACTAATCAAGTCTGGGTTGAAAACCAAGGTTTTTACTAAACCAATAAAAGTGTGAACATCTAAATCTGGCCTTAAACATTGCTTTGCTTGAGAACTTTTTGCAGTTTATTTTGAACAATAAATGTTCGTATCTGACTGTGACCATAAGACCTAGTACAAATAGCATCACTGATGCTACAGACTGTGGCAGTTTGAAAGTTTCTTACACAATTACTGAAAACTCTCTATGGATGAAGTAGGTAAACAACAATAACAAAACCTGAGAAGTAGCATGTATTGTTCTGAAGTTAGCTCTGTATTTATTTAAAAAAAAATATAAAAATTAACTATCCCTCACTCTGCCCCTTTTTAACCATCAAATGCAAGATAAAACCTTGCTAGACACAGTGGAATGATTTGAAAAATTAAACTACAGTCTTGATACAGAGAGATAAAGGATTCTTTGTGTGACTGTTATGATCATTAGTCTCCATCCCAGGCAGAGCAATCCCAATCTTTTGTGCCTGTTGTTGATGTCTGGCATTCATTCACAGAGACATGCTTTGTTTTATGTCTTCAGATTCCACAGGCAAGTATTTAAGTTGTGAAAGTCAGTGGAGGAAAATGGAAAAATAAGACTCCTCTGCATTGATGCTTTGGTAATACAATTGGTGGGCCAGAATAAGAGCACGAAGAAGGTAGGCTGAATAGAGCAGCGTGTTGAGCAGGAGGGGGGAAACTGAGAATATTGTCATGTCTAATACAACGCAGTAAACCCCTGGCCCTAGTCTTGCCCTCACCCAAAACAAGCCACTTCTAGGTACATCATCAAATTCACACAGAAATATCATCTGCAACTTTTTAAAAGTCTGATCAAGTATTTACTGTGTGTAGCAAAAATAAATACTTTAACAATGGGGAGGTATGGACTATACGTTTTACAGTCAAACCATTAAATTAAAGCCAGTATGCTGTATTTGCAGCCAAGTCATTCATTTATTTCACATAAAAATAAGTTTTGGGTACTAGTCCTTGTTATGAAAACTCCTAAAATATTTTTTAAAGTTATAGGGCAATCGGCGTGTGCTTCATGATCCAGGAGGATTGGTGCTTACAGGCCTCTTTTTTTTTTCTTTTTGGTACCGTTTGAATTCACATAGATACTATGTGGTGATTTCAATAAAAGTAAAATCGACTCATGTTTCTGTGAAACTCGTAGCCATTTATATAGATAATATGCGGGGGGGCACAGAAAATATTTCTAGTTTGAATGGAGATTAAATGTCAAGAAGACTGGAGTTGCCATCTACTGGAGTGTGCAAAGAATGACAACTGACATGCAAAAATGCTGAACTGAAAGCATTAGTCACAGTAACAGTCAAGGTACATCGTATATTGCTCCATAACTAAAAAAAAAAAAAAAATTATAAAGGAAATCTCCAAAGACAAGGAATTCTCCACTTTCAGCTTTTGAGAAGTCAGAAGAAGCAGGAGGAGGCTGTGTTAAAACAATCTCATTTGCCTACGTCTTTTATCCACATTTAGCAAAAGATTATATTTATCACTTCTCATCAGAACACAAATAATTCCACTTTCCAGCTTCAAAAGCACAAAACAACGTCAGAATCTGAAAAGAAGAGAATGGTAAATTCTTCAAATATGAGCATCTAATCACTGCTGCATTTTTAAACAACCACTTTTTAACACAAGTTAATATGGAATATCTTCAGTTGATGAAACACTGACAAACATAACAAAATCTTCTTAGAGTTGCTTATCATCAAAGACAGTTACTCAATATTCACTGTGCAGTTCCAATAATGTGTAATAAGTTCCTATTCAGGAAAACAGAGTATTCACTTTTATATTTGCAGGTGATTTAAAGCAGAGGTTTTATTTCCTACATACAGGTCTTGCAAAAGACTAATTATTTACATAAGCAAATTAATAAAATAAGTGTTTACAACAGGACAGACAGACAAACCAGACCCCTCCAGGGCAGTTCAGAGGAGAAAAGAAAGCAAGAATGTCTTTAAAGTGCTGTGAATGAAATTACAGAAAATTAGCAGGAGACATGATGTTAATGGCAGCTACGGCCTGGAAATTCAGTGCATTTGTAGACATGAGCACAATGTGTCCCACCTCACAAGACCAAAACCTAGTTAAAAACTGTGCACATGTGCTGGAATTTTTTGAAAACAGTTTAAAATTTTCTCAAATTTAGTGAAGATGTTTATTAGTCTCTTACTAGTAGAGTATGAAGTGACTGGACAGAAGTATCTGACATGTGAACTATGTTATTATGATTAATGAAGTTCATACATAAAGGGTTATTTCTCTGGAAAACGTCAGATTGAGTAATTACTGGAATTAATCCCAAAGCACTTTAGAAAATTTTCTGCCGAGTTTCAAGTCACATTTTTGTCACATTTTTCTTTTGACTGGAGGGCGATCTTTAATTGCAGTTTTAAGTAAAACAAGTACTGTAAGCAATTCATCAAACATTATGAAAAATGATGTATTTCTCTATCAGTCCTTGAAAGTAGCTAATTCTCTTTTTACCCTCATCTCTAGGCAATATAGCAAAATCCAATCAATAAATAAACTGGTTTTGTTCTGCCTCTGAAACAAAAAAGCATACTGTTCCTATTTTTCATGCATCAGGTTAGGTATAGAATCTCCTAGAATTGATATATTGGAATACTACTGGCAATATTATTAAGATAAGTAGGGAACAGATGATAGCATTATTTGGTCTCTTGGATTTCTTAAATCTAATCAGTATTTAATGGATAGAACGGTGCCAACAAATCCAGAAAGTCAGAGAACACATCTCAAAAGACTCAGAGCTGAATGTGTTTCAGGGAAGTATCCCAAGGTCAGCATTACTTTGCAGTGCTGCAGATGCATCCAACAGGCTCCACAGTCCAGCAGACTGAAGACCAAAAAAAAGCAGTGTGTATCAAAGGTTTAGGTTGGGGTTTTTTTTGCGATAAATGCTTTTATAACTGCTGTCAATATGATTTTCTTTGGGCAGAAGGTGAAGAAGCAAATACCTCCCAATTTCATCCCTCTGGCACTAGGGAAGCTCCTTCCCACAACATTTTCAAGGTCTTCTAATGCTTATTGCCTTCATGGGCCTCATGGCCATGAAAACAGCTAGAAGTGACTTCTGCTGACCTAATGTCAGTGCATGGTCCAAGCTCAGCTAGCAAAATAGGCTGGGGAAAGACGACGTGACCAAACCTCAGCTGTATAGATTACATATCTGAGAGCATTGTGATTCACTAGTTCTTGTCCAACAATTATTGCCTTGAACACCCAAGCTGTGTTGATTATTATCATACTCATTAGGACATAGCAAAAGATAGTCCATGCTGGTCATTATGCAGGGACATAGGAAGAGACAATCCCCAAAATTAAGAGCTGGCAACAGAAAAAAAAAACCCTAGATGAAGGAAGAACAAGGGCATAGGACAAGCAAAAAAATTATACACAATTAGAACATACATTAGAATACAGGCTGGGCGGAGAATGGATTGAGAGCAGCCCTGAGAAGGACTTGGGGGTGATGGTTGACGAGAAGCTCACCATGAGCTGACAATGTGTGCTTGCAGACCAGAAGGCCAATCATATCCTGGGCTGCATCAAAAGCAGCATGGCCAGCAGGGCGAGGGAGGTGATTCTGCCCCTCTGCTCCGAGCAGAGTAGAGGGGCAGAATCACCCCTCTAGGTGGGAGAGACCCCACCTAGAGTACTGCATCCGGCTCTGGGGCCCCCAACAGAAGAAGGACATGGAGCTGTTGGAGCGAGTCCAGAGGAGGGCCACGAAGATGATCTGCAGGCTGGAGCACCTCTGCTATGGAGACAGGCTGAGAGAGTTGGGGCTGTTCAGCCTGGAGAAGAGAAGGCTCTGGGGACACCTTAGAGCAGCCTTCCAGTACCTGAAGGGGCTACAGGAAAGCAGGAGGGGGACTTTTGACAAGGGCATAGAGTGACAGGATGAGGGGGAATAGTGTTAAACTGAAAGAGGGGAGATTTAGATTAGATCTTAGGAAGAAATTCTTTCCTGTGAGGGTGGTGAGACACTGGAACAGGTTGCCCAGAGAAGCTGTGGCTGCCCCCTCCCTGGCAGCGTTCAAGGCCAGGTCAGATGGGGCTTGGAGAAATCTGGTCTAGTGGAAGGTGTCCCTGCCCATGGCAGGGGGGTTGGAAATAGATGATCTTTAAGGTCCCTTCCAACCCAAACCATTCTATGATTCTATGAAGAAGCAAAGTGAGGATCAGGACACACAGTACTGCTTCCAGGATTAATTTTTTTTTTTAAAGGTAGGTATCTTTACTGCCTCTCTGCTCAGACACTGCTAGTTCCAGTTTTTTAAGTACAGAAACGATGCCCATTTGCCATTCTCACTCCCATTCTGATCTCCGATGGCAGATTTGGCAATCACTATTGTAGCTTGCTTAATCACCCTTTGTCCCCTACTGTCGATTCCCCAAACGGGTGCCTGTTGAGCAATGTGCATGGCAATGTCAGTACAGATTCTGGGGGCTGAGGGATAATGCTGCAGGAGATTTGGGAGCAGCTTCTCTGCCTGTCATCCACAGGGCTGGGGGGAGAAGGGCAAACACTGGGTAAAACATGAACCTTCAGCCAGTGTTTATAGACCACACCAAAGAGCTGCATAGTTCAGGAGCTTCACACCAATGATTTCCCACATCTTTAGGATTGCTGTTAGGAACATTACTGATGTAATAATGAGAAATGGTTACTCTTCCACAAGCATGCATGCAACATACAGCATCCACTTAAATACATAAACACCTTTTCATAGACGAAAATCTCTGAATAATTGGGAAAGAACTACAATATATCTTGAGCCACAGGCATTTCACAGATACTGACCTTTGATTTTGATTTAGAGGCTCTAACTAATAAAGCTTGGCTCTACACCAAACCTGAAGAAGAAAATCAAGCACACTCTTGTCAAATTATAATTAATTTGCACTACAAAAAAAGAGCAGAAGCCAAGTGTTCTTTAAAAATGGTCTCTAGAATTCAAAACACACAGTAAAATGTCCTATATCTTGAAAAACAGGCTGATCTTTTCCTATCTTTTCACGTTGATTACACATCTTTCCACTCATTTAAAATATAAATTGAGTCTTAAGAAACAATAAGCTCTTCATTTTACACGAATATTAAAGATTCAAAGTTACAGCAGTAGGAGAGGAAATATGATTCTGAAACACATCTGAAGCAAACCCTACAGTTTTGTTACTATTTGCTCCTCAAATCTGCTGTTTCACCTTTGAAAACACAAATAATGTGCAGGTAATTTACATTCATATTATTGTATGTATGTTGAGAATGTGGTTTGCATATGCTTTCTATAGCTTTGCAGGTAAATTCAGGATCTTTGGATATGTTATTAGAATTTACTATACTTTTCTATACATTTATTGAAAGTAAAGGAGCAACACAAAGTTTTGATTACATTGTACGTTTCTCCCTTATAAGACATAAAAAGTCTTTAGCACAGGCACATAAATACATTGAAATAAAACAGAACAAGAGTCAGGAAGGCACATTTCAAACACTGCCATTGGATCTCACAAAACTAAATTAGCTGTAGAGCAAAGCTGGGTTTCTAAAATTACACATATACCGCACACAAACCACCCCCACCATATGAAACTGTTCCGTATTGCCTCAATATTGTTAAGTTGCTTTTAAAAAAAAAAAAAAAAAAGGTAAGGTTATTCTCTTTTTTTTTTAGAATACATGAATATCTTCAGTTATGCCTTTAAATGTGTCCTTCTGAGACTTGTGACCCATGATTATTGCTCTTAGACATTACATCAGTTGCAAATAATACGTAATGAAGCCATAAATATTTCGGGTAGTCAACAAACTGTCTTTAAGTTTGCAAAAATCACAATGACTTTATCTGAAATGTGAGTCTTCAACCTGGTTTCTGCATTATTACTTCTATGTATGAGCTAATGATTCAGATTCCCTCTAATATCCCAATAAGATGCAATAGACAAGCAACCAGGACTTCCAACAAATTTTATCCTGCATTTTCCCTTCAGATTATGGATATCATCAGAGCAGAAGGATGGAAACATAAAAATCCTGCCTTCTCCGTCTGCCAAAATATACCAAGAAGCATACATAACCGAGAATAATACAGTCTGCCAAAGATCCCATTGCCTCTTTGCTACAGGCACTTTGCTACAGTCCAACATCTATTTCCATGACTACATAATCTAGCTCATATTGTTTAGGTCTTCAGTAAATCCAGGAGTCAGATATAGGAACACTTCAAATCACATTATTTCCAGGTAACATTACCCAGAAGCAGTGTTTCCCTGTAAAACTCTCTTCTTAGTCAATTTAAATGGTACCCTCTGTGATGTAAGAGAATTCAATAAAAGTCTTTATTCGATTTTAAAATACTAGTTTGGCACCAACTTTACCATCAACCTATATTTCTTGTAAGAATGTATCCACAAAGGCCAGCATAAGGTTTGCTATCTTTTCTGATTGTGCTTTAAAATAGATTTGGAAAGGAGCAAAAGAAATGGATTAACAACTGATTGTCTAATACCAAGAAGAACAGATTTTCTGCTCTGGGAAAATTTTTGAAGAGCAGTTCATCCATTTGTAAAAAGACTTTCCAGGAGACTGCCAAGAACAGCTTTTAACTTGTTCATTCTAGCTTTTAATAATTGATTTCATAAATTCCTCTCAATTCTCTCTACTTCCTGCACCTTGAATGTTTGAAAAGTGTTTACTGCCACTAAAGTTACGGCGTTGATAAAAAGAGTGAACTGTTTTCATCAAGAAGGCTATCCCAACATAACACGAATGACTTCTCTACAGCAGGAGTTTGTTGGCATGGTTATGCCTGCATCCCCAGGTGGGACTTGCCAGCTTTCTGAGCAACACAAGTTATTCTGGAGAAGGACACAAAATGCCAGTAAGTCATGGACACATGATGGGTTTAGGGTCATAATCGATATGGTTATAGGGGGATTTTTCACAGTCCTAACCAGCCCTGCTATTCTGTCACTTTGTGGTGTATTCATGGTTGCACCATCATCCAACTTCTCACAGGCTTGATGAATCTGAGTAAATACACCAAGATCAACCAACCAACCAACCTACCAACACGAGATGCAATGGCATCAATAGCCATCTTAGATTAGCTACATCCATGTACGGAAGAATCCTTTCAGTGAAAAGGAGTTTTAAAACACAAATAAAAGACCATTTAGCATTATAGTTTATTAAAAAATAATCCTTAAAGATGAACTAGCAACAGTAGAAGAGGGCAAAGTAGACGTATTCAAGTGTATGGATAAGCTGTGGCCCTCTTTGCTTTTAAGATAATTGGAAATCAATTACAGTTCATTCCCTGGCACCTCCAGAAATGCTTGTGAAGGTCTTGAGATGAACGTTTCTGAAGTGTCTAGCTTGGCATTTCTGAAGGTGGAACTAATTGATTTCCAATTAAATATGACTAACTAAAACCTTTACAATTGCTAATCACTGCACTCTACACATGACTCCTCCAAGACTTCCCAGGACATTTCTAGAGATATAAATTTGCAAGAGTTAATTGAAAACCAAGGATTAAATGTCCACTTTCCCTATAAACCCAGAGTTCCAACAACTTGGTAACTCGACTGTAACACACCAATCTTTGCTTAACCAGGATGCTACATGATCTTCAGCAATACGTTGATTAATCATGAAAGGATAGTTTTTACTTGTTGTAATTTTTCCATTATATCTGGACATTCACAACCAATAACACTCTGGAGCTTTGACAGCACATCCAGAAATCCATAGGCAATTTCACAGCTACTTAAGAGAGCCAGTAGCTCTTTAGCTTATTAAGTAGTTTATCAGTAATGAATGGAGGAGAGAGACACTTCATCTATACCACTGATATATTTTCCTAAAAATTGTCGTTTCTGCACTGCATTGACAATTCTGCACATAGGTCTTTATAGAGCTGTACATGACTACCTGCTATTGAATGTGGCTGATAATGAGAATGGAGTGACTGTAATGAGGGAGAAAAGTGTTTATCACATTGTCAAAAACAATAGGATGATCTACATAAGAATATCTGTTATTTAAAGGTAGAAACAAATTCAATGTGTCTGTTCTGCACTGCAATAATTTAATGGTAGTTGTCATTATTACTTTGACATCTTGAATCACCAGAAGTATTTTGGTCAAAAGCTTTGAAATCTAGTGCATTTTGATATTTACTAGAAGAGACGTGTAATATAGGTGACGGACTTCTTATCAGCTGAAACCCTGAGTTCTATATAGAAGGGACAGCCAGCCAAATGCCAGGGATGAGTGAGACGTAAGCACTAGATAAATAACAGATTTAATTTGCTTTACTTGAAGTCACATATTTTTCTTCCCTTTTCTGTTTTTAAATGTTTCCTTTATAGAAAATGACATGGTTCAGTGCACTTGAAAATTAAAGACTACCATGTAAGATCAAGGTTTGAGTCTGTCCATTCATGAAAGGAAATTAAAATCACCACTAAAAGTCCCACCTTTTATTATACTGATAGAAACCACTCAGAAAATACCAGAAGGAAGAAATACACTCAGTACTTAATATACTGTTTTGTCTTTTTGTATTTTGTTGGTTAATATATTTCCAGGTTGGATGGGGCTTTGAGCAACCTGGTCTAGTGGAAGGTGTCCCTGCCTGTGGCAGGGGGGTTGGAACTAGATGATCTTTAAGGTCCCTTCCAATCTAAACCATTCTGTGATTCTATGATTAAAACATGTATATATGCACAGTTAGACATTAGTGCCCAGATTCTGATCTTATTCATTCTGTCCTAACCCCTGGATTGCAAACTCAGGCAGGTTAAATATCTAAGTACAAACAGTAATGCCATTCAATACAAGGAAATAGTAAGTATGAAATGATTCTGAGGCTACTTAAATGATAAGTGACATTAATATGAACACAATATTAAAAACATGTAGCCTAAATACACTGAAAAATATTTTCTTTTTTCAACCTGAACAATTTTGACAATCACTGCAGGGTGTTGCCAGCGAATTACACTTGTCATGACTCCAAGAAATAGCTTCCCAGCTAAACTTTCCAAAACTTTACTCATGTCATTCTTCTGTAACCTACTTTACATTGATTTAATTGATCTTACTTAAACACATATAAACTTAGTTTGCACTTCTTAAAATGTTTTATAATAGCACATTTAATAAAGCTAATTTAAATCTGCTAATTCATAGAGATTTGCCAGAGGCTTTGAAACTTCAGAAAATGTGTAAACTTAACAGTTTGGCTGTGATAACAGCTCAGACAGTGGAAATTAAGCCCTTTGCATTACAATCATGTTCAAAGTGGATTCATAGTTCTATTGCAAAAAAAAGTACATTTCAAAAATATAGAAGAAAACCAAATTTAGAAAAGATATTTCAGGGCTAAGACATATATTCAATCAAGTTTGTCTTTTCAGATCCACGTGCCACAGTTCTTGAACGTGGTCAGTACTCTGCCTCAACATCACAGCCCCAAACAGATGTTGAGGTCTCTCATGTTAAGACTACCTGGATTCATTTTTACAAACAAATTTTGGTCAAATGAGATCAGTCTCTGATCCAACAGACCTCTGACAGAGCTGCAAAATGGTGTGCTTAGGGCCATTAATTCTGGGTCCCTAATTCTAGTTATCAGTCTTCCAGCTGATGCTATATAGGTTTGGTACTGGCTGCTCTAATTTCTATCTCCAGAAACAAAATGATAATAGATTATATGCCAGTGTGGGAATAGGCAGATTGGTTAGGATCCAGGCTGTATCCCAGGTGACAGCAAGAAGAAGGAGTGAAAAAAAGCATTCAGCTCTTAATGGTGATGTACCAAGGAGTTTCATCTCTACTAGAGGAATTCTTCACGTTATACATAGCATTTAGATGGTAACTAAGTGATCACTATCATCATCTGACTTGCAGAAAATCTCAGCTTTCCTTGAACACATAGTTGAAATTTTTAGGGTTGCTATTGCAGATTTCTCCCCAAACTGTTATATAGGAGAGGACATTAAGACCTACCCGACGAAGACTCATAGGGTGACTGTCTGCTTTGAACCTTTTTCAGTATCTATAAAGTCATCTTTTTAAGTTTTTTTTTCCCCTGCTAATTGCATCAAAATATTCAGAAATGTAATCTGGAATATATTCTTGGACAAGCCTTTTCTGCTTCAATGCTCTTTCTCTTGGTTCTGTCATTGCTTTTCCTCCTGCTTTTGTGTACTGAGAGACAGAATTAAGGTGTACTGCAACCAGTGGATGCTTGCATAAACAGCCTGCTTTGAATAAAACAGCATGATCTTCGGAGAGGATTCCTGCTCGAATGCTAAAACATATACGAGGTTCATATACTATTAAAGCATCACATTTTTGCTTTGAGACCACTGACATGCAAGGGCTGTGAATAGCAGAAAAATGTGAATAAACTGAACTGGGAACATAAAAGCACATTGATTCCCAGGTTCTGAAACCACAGTCAAAGTGTTTTATATTTGTAATTTATTTAAGACTTTTTTTGGCAAATACATTTGTAATGAATCTCCTTCACACATTTTTATGCATCAGAGCTTAAGTTTTCCAGGACTTCCGTAAAACAACTTTTACTGCATCAAATTACTGCATTCCTTCATCTCTACCAGCACACACTCACAGCAGCCAGCCCCACTCAAACACAACGAAGAGCTCTAGGATTTCATAGCTCTGCAACAGATACTTCAAAAAGATTTTAAAAAATAAAATGGTTGTGAAAAAGAAAGCAAATGTAATGGTTTTGCCCTGCCTCCAGCATTTCACAACTGATGTTGACTTAAAATTAGCACAATCTTCTGCAATACTTGTATTTCCATGTGAAACTTCTTCATAGAGAATTCATGCAGGATCGTGAGCTGTCAGCTCTGATCGCATTCACCAGCACACAGGCTTTAGACTCTACTTCATAATAGGAAAAGATGGTCAGCGTTTTCCTGACAGAAGTATCGTATATTTTTCAGTCAGTAAAAATTACACAGAAAGCTCATTGTCGATGCATTTCCCATAATGAGGACTGCAAATTATCAGGCAAGGATTTTTTTTGGTACACAGAAGAAAAACCAGCACAATCTGCAGAACTTATTAACTAACCGTGTTTTAAACCTCTTCTATGCATGCTACTGACATGGTCAGAGTAACCTATACATTGATCTTATTCTGAAAGCACAGTAATCTTTATGCTGCAAGAATTACAGTTTTGTGTGCCGTAGCATACACTGCAAAAAAAAAAAAAAAACACCAGCCTTTAGGAAAGGCATGTGCTGAACACACACAAAATATGCAGGATGGAAAAAGACCAAAAGTAATTAAAGCTTATATGAAACCAGACATTCCTATTTGCAGAGCTCTGGCTGCATCTCTATGAGAAAAAATGCACAGAATTTCAAATCATGCTCTATTTAGACTATGTCAGAATAAAACCACATTCCCCCCCCCCAACTCCCCCACCCCAAGACTCCAAACGGCAAATCTCATCATCAGAATTAGAGAGAAGAAGCAATCTGAAGACACTGGTTTACATATTCCTTCCCAAACCAAGAAATCAAGTATCTCCCTCTCCCGGCTAATAGTTTATAAATTCAGACTTTAAACAAAAGCAAAAACAAAAAAAGGATCCTAATTCTCAAGCTTCCTACTTAGCACTGCCTCGCTCTTGATGATTTGTGCGGCTGTGCGTGCGTGCCCGTTTGAGAAATGGCGAGATAGGCTTAAAGTCTTTTCCATTTCATCAAAGAGCATATATTACTTTCCTGGTTCGCTCCAACGCTGGTTTTTATGCCCACCCCTTTTCGATCTGCCCATGCCCGAGCTGCACAGTGCGGGCGTACAATCCTGAGCAGCTTACGACACTCAGTGAACACTAGGTGCCTCTGCAAGCTCTAGCAACACACTGCTCAGCTGAAGGGAAGGGATTCTTGCTGTCTCTCTCTGCTCTAAGCATCACCTAACAAGCAAAGCGAACAAAGAATGGGAAATAAAGCTATCCTTAGCCGGTCAGTGAATGAATGGTAATCTCTCTCTCTCTGGAGTAAAGGTTGTGCCGGTCAATGGTCGTTGCAAATGATGGACATTAAACAGATTGACAAATCCTGTGGAGTCGTTAGTAAAGAGTTTGGAGTTTTTTTCACGCCACAGTGTTAACTGCAGAGAAAAGGACAGAGGGAGAAGGAGAAGATCAAGCTCATGTACATAGTTCTGAAACTTGCAGGTCCTAGGAGTCAGCTAAAAAGCTAGCTGGACAAGCCTTTCGCTCGTTGAGCAGAAGCGAAGTGAGACATTGTGAGCTTGCCAGCCTTGCACAACATTGAAAGGGACTGAATTTGTAGCACAGAGGGGTCTTTTTTAGCTCTGCATATAATTAGTCCAAACACAAAGGAAGCAACTGAATGGAGGTTGTCACTCTCTGGAAAAGGGTGGGTAAGACACTTTTTAATTAAATTCTTTCATGAAGAAAGATTTTTTTTTTTTCTTTGCTGCAGCGTTTAACATGAACAAAATCACTATCATTTTACCTTTGAATGTCTGTGAACTTTAATGCTGCACAGCTCCTGCATGCTGTAAAGTGAAATATTTGCCTCTGTGTTTGTTCCGTTTGCTGTTTTGCTTTGGTTTTCTGGCTTTGTTTTGGTTATTTTTCCCTTAAATAAAATATGATGTAGAATCTGAAAAGATTCAATGGACATTCTCAAGCATATTTGGAAATATTCTTGCTAATGGATTTCCTTCTTATTGGTCTCTGTTTAAACTGGCTGCTGAGGAAGCCCCCGGGGTTGATATTGTGTACGCTGGGTATCTTTTCTAAAATGCTTCCAGCCGTGAATAGTGGGTGTCCACAGCTATGTCGGTGTGAGGGCAGGCTTTTGTACTGTGAATCACTGAATCTTACAGAGATGCCTCGCAACCTGTCGGGCATGATGGGCTTGTCTCTGCGGTACAACAGCCTTTCAGAGCTGCATGATGGACAGTTCACAGGGTTAATGCAGCTCACGTGGCTCTATCTGGATCACAATCACATTTGCTCAGTGGAGGGGAATGCATTTCAAAAATTGCGGCGAGTTAAAGAGCTCACCCTGAGTTCCAACAAAATAACCCAACTGCCCAACACCACTTTCCGACCCATGCCAAACTTGCGCAGTGTGGATTTATCATACAACAACCTACAGTCTTTGGAGCCTGACCTGTTTCACGGGCTGAGAAAACTAACAACTTTGCACATGCGGTCGAACGCCATCAAGTTCGTGCCAGTGAGAATTTTTCAGGACTGTCGCAGCCTGAAGTTTCTAGACATAGGATACAATCAGTTAAAGAGCCTGGCTCGAAACTCTTTTGCAGGCTTGTTCAAACTCACTGAGCTGCACCTCGAGCACAATGACTTGGTGAAGGTGAATTTAGCTCATTTTCCCAGGCTCATCTCCCTGCACTCTCTCTGCTTGCGAAGGAATAAAGTTACCATCGTAGTAAACACTTTGGACTGGATATGGCAACTGGAAAAAATGGATCTCTCCGGCAACGAAATCGAATACATCGAACCTCACGTTTTCGAAAGCGTACCTCACCTCACATCCCTGCAGCTGGACTCCAACCGGCTGACCTACATCGACTCCCGAGTCCTCGACTCCTGGAAGTCCCTCACTAGCATCAGCCTTTCTGCAAACGCCTGGGATTGCAGCCGTAACGTTTGCGCCCTGGCCTCCTGGCTGAGCAACTTCAAGGGTCGCTACGACAGCAACCTGCTCTGTGCCACCCCTGAGTACGCCCAGGGTGAGGATGTTTTGGACGCGGTGTACGCTTTTCACTTGTGTGAAGACGTGGCAGACCCGACGAGCGTTAACACCCTCTCCCCGGTAACCAACAGCAGTGACCAAACCTTCAGCTACGACTCTGCCACCGCCACGTACGACGTGCAGGACAGCGAAGGGGACCCAACGACGTACGCCATAACCGTGACCATGCCCAGCGAGAACTCGGAGAACGCCGTTCAGATTCACAAGGTGGTGACGGGGACCATGGCACTGATTTTTTCCTTCCTCATCGTGGTTTTAGTGTTGTACGTCTCCTGGAAGTGCTTTCCAGCCAGTGTAAGGCAACTAAGACAGTGCTTTATAACACAGCGCAGAAAGCAGAAGCAAAAACAGACCATGCATCAAATGGCTGCCATGTCAGCCCAGGAGTATTACGTTGATTACAAACCCAACCACATTGAGGGAGCCCTGGTGATCATTAACGAGTACGGATCTTGCTCCTGTCACCAGCAGCCAGCGAGGGAATGCGAGGTGTGATTTTCCTTGGGGATTTAAACAGTGTGCAACCAAATGACAGCGTGCAGGCAGACAGTGGCACGGGGTGGGGGGGTTGCTGTGCTTTGCTGGTGATTTCTGACACGTTCCTCTGCCGAAATTGTTAAGAGGGGCTGTCTAAGAGACTTGATATTTTAGCTTTATCGTGTCTTAAAAAATCTTCAGGACAGTCAATCTTGAGATTTCATATGCTAATACTCCCTTTGAAGATCTGTCAATATTCAGGAACCTGAGAGTGTAAAAAGGTACCAATTATTGATCTTTTGTAAACTAAGAAAACTGTTTAAAATAAAAAAAAAAATAGCATTTACATTTTTTACAGACTGGTGTATATTACATGAATTGTTCCCTGTATCCAAAATGCAACAGTTTAACCTCTTTCTCTTCATACTGAGTGTTGAAATGAAAGTCTGGGAGCAAAGAAGCCACATAAAATAGCAAGCTTAAAATTAACCAGATGGCTTCGCATTGTAATTAGTACACGTTCACTTACATCATGTTACTGAAGATATGAAGCATGACACTGGAATTCTATTTTTGTTAATGTGCTACCTGTAACTGGATGTCAGTACAACAAGGAGCCAGTGCACCTCAGAAAGGCTAAAGTTTTGACCGTGTCCCTGGGACGGGATTTCTGAGGATTTTTAAGGACAGCTCACTTGTTAGTTGCTGAAAGATCCCTAGAAACTGCATCATAACCCCTAAAAGTATTTTGTATCAAAACTGATCATATCGCAAAGTCTCACTAAAAAGAAAAAACAACAACCAACAAAACCCAAACAACTGAAACACTGCCAAAAAAAAGTGCTCGTCCTCATTTTCTTTAAAACAAAAAAGAAAAAAAAATTCTAAATTTAAGGGCTTTTACTAGTGTTTCCCACTTTTATGCTTGTTTTGTGATATGCTAAGAGCAAAGAAACCCTTGCTTTGTGCACCGTGGTGCCATGGTGAATGGAGAAGAGCAAAAGCTATTCGGTTCTCAGTGGTGAAACCTGTGTGTGTTTCAAGAGTAAAACCTCAGCAGCAACACTGTCAGAGTAAGACAGAGAGTTATTAGAGCACACTTCTGGGTCCTACAGTAAACTGCTAGCAAAGCCTGTCTCGTGTCCCTCACTTTCACCACGAGCCTTCACTAACAAAACAACTCTAAAATCTCTGCTGAGGCTGAAAGTATACGAACCCTCCTTACTAATGACTGGGTAAATGGAATTGATGGATATAAGCAGTGATTTAATAATGTAGAATCACACAGCTGTTTTATTTGACTGCCCTTAAATAAAGGCTTCCTTTCCTTGTATTTTGGATTTCTCATTCCAGTATGTCAACAACCTACTGAATGATCTTTTCAACAACGCCTCTCATACTAATGAAGATGAGGTAGTTTTATAACATCAGGCAGAGCATCTTGAAATTTTCTTCATACAGCATTACATGCTAATAAAATGTTACGGATAATGAATTGGGTGACATTTCTATGCTTTGTGCATATTTCTCTACTCTTACGTTACCACCAACAGAGGAAAAAATTCAGAAATCTAACATATATTTTAATTTAACACAGTTTTTTTTTTTTATAGCATCAAAGTGCCACTTACTCTTAAAAGGCTACAGCAGACTTATAAAGCAGAGAATAGGCACAAAATAAACCTTTTTTTTTCCTGCACAGCAGGTTTTAGTCATTAATTTTAAACATAAAGAGTGATTTTTTTTTTTCTGACTGACACTATTTTTAAGGAGTCAGAACTTATTTTCCTCTATTCAGTACATCTCAACCTGTTTAATATTAAATATGATGATAGCCTCTTAACCAATATTTTTATTTAGTGAGAGTATAATGTCATGTGGGAAAGCAATGAGGCTATGTATTGGGAGAGGACTTTCTCGGTAAGAAATGTAATAAAAATCAACTGCTTTTTTATTAAAGCCACTGAAAATTCACCCACAGTTTTTAAACAAGCTAGCACTGCTAAAACTAGGCTTTTCTCTCTTTAAATAAAAGCACATTTCTGTTTCTATGCCTCAGACCCACAAGGGCCTGATCCATTCTGAAACTCCCAAGTGACCTGAGGAGTTAAGTGTCCACGTATGAACCTAACAGTGAGGGCAGAGAGTAGGTAAGAAGCCTCTTGTCTCTTTGGGTGCCTGATCATATTTTAAGAGAAAATACTCTATGCCATGCTAACTGGGGGCCAAACTATATGTATTTTCCCCATTAAACCTTTCTCTGAAATCAGCAGGGAATTTAACTGTGAAAAATTGGCTCCCTAACTTTGGACTACATTATATGTTCCTCAAAGCAACATGCAGCACTGCAGCCAGAAGGACCGATTACAGCTAGTTGCCAGGAAGCTTCCAAAACCAACCAAAATTGTTAAAAGATTGTCTGCATATGGTAAAAAAAAATATGAATTAGCTTTATTTCTGTAGTGGCCCCCTGTTGCTATAAGGAAATGCATTAGTTCAGTCATGGTTTTGCCCCTGTAAATCTGATGCAAGACTGGTACCGACAAACAATCATCCCGTGGTTGTATTTCTATGTATTTTTAGCATATTTGTGGGTTGTATTTTAAACACACTAGTGATTGCACCCCTCTGGAATTATTCCTGCTGTTTATTGGTGTTAGCAACCTCAAACTACGTTTGCAAAGACGTGAGCAATTCTGCCTTCAGAATTTATTCACCTCTGTGCTTCATGCATCTTGCATTGACAGCTCAAGTAAACTGAACAGAACGTTTTTCTTTAAAGGTGCAGTGATTTCCTAAGTGAGAGCTGATTTCGGTATTGCCTGTTGCCATTTCTCCTGAAGAGAGGTAACGACCACCAATGACTTGCCACCCTTAGCAGGATGATGGACAGATCCTCCATATAGAGCACAGCACTTATTAAACTTCAGAAAATGTTGTATTTCAATATCTTCATGCAGAAATCATTTCTAAGGGTAATATCTTCTAGAGGCAACCTCCTAATGATCTCCAGAGGATATCTGGAGAACTGGATACCCTCTGAACATCTACTGGTGCAAAGAGGGGTGTCACTTCACTGGCATGAAGGTAATACCATGTGGGTACAGGATGCCCACATCTAGTCTGAAAGTTTACATGAAAAATAAATGGATTATAAAGAAATAAAGGAGCCATTATCTAATTTCAATCCAGCTATTGCAAACCCAGTTATTCATCCTGCTCCAGGCTGCTTGCATTGGTATATATGAAACTTATTATATTTGTACTGCATTTATAGCAAGTGCAGAGACAAATTTTCCCTAACTCTTTCTTCCAAATTTCATGTTCACCAGCTGTCCAGAGATATGTCATTCCCTCTCTTTTGATGCCCTTATTCTGGCTTACAAAATGGCTCCAAAATCAAAAGAGCGAAGAATTAAAAAATGCTTTTGGGGTTAGTTGTGACAGTTTTTTGTCCAGGAGATGCTTGGGGAATATTGAAGGAAGGAAAGTATTTTAAATATTCTTCTGTTCCACTTAACAGGACTAATGTCCCTTTTACAATTAGGCAATTAACATTATTTTCTTTATATTTAAGTGTCTTTTAACATACAAGACAGGGTGAAAGACTAGCAAAAGAACTACCTTTTCTGAGGACGGTTAACACTGTCAGTGTTATAGATCTCTAATATGCAATCTCTTGCTGTTAACATCAATATACACTCACAGTGCACCCAGTGATGAAGGAACTGTTGCTGTATATGCTTTGAATGTATATAAGGGATGATTTATTTTCCTTCCTGTCTTTTTTCCTTCCTTTCTGTACTACTTTAAAAAAAGAAAAAAGTGATATGAAACCACAGAATCAATGCTAATGTACCACATTCTGTTTCTGGCCTGAATATATAAAATACAAAGAAATTCTGTGTTAAAGCTGCAAATTCCCTCTTTTACCACTCTGTTTGAGTGCTGCAAGGGGTTAGACCATGGGGATGACCTGTTCCTCCATGTGCACAGCACTAGCCAGACGCTCTGTACCAGTCTGAAGATGCAGTCCCATGCCTGGTTCATAACTGCCTTGCATATACGTGTGCCAGAGAAAGATCACTAATGATACCTAAGGATATTTTTGTATGCTTTAATATATTCTGTATGTTTTCATGGCTAAGGCATTGAAGGACACTTGAAACGAGCCTATTTGATCTTTTTTCTTTGGTTCTGATAAAAAGCCCCTCATTTGCTTTTGAGGTGGACTAAATTTGTTTCTTGTATGTGTCTCGTTCTGCATTAGTAGCAAAAGGACACCCTGAATACCCCTCCCCTTCCCCCCAGCTTGTCCAATGGTATTCAGAATGGCAAATGAGTATTCAATTAGCTTATTTCTAGTGCTATAATAATAATAACAGTAATAAAAGAAATGAAGAAGAGAGAAAAGATGAGAGAAAAGACTGGAGTCATGACAACTAAATTAGGTTGCTGATGGCTCCCTTTTCTTTTTCTTTTTTAAAGATGGTAAATCTAAAGGACTAGCACAGATGAAAACCAAGACTGAAGGTGGGTGGAGAAAGCAGTTTTAAAAACTGAGCAAGCAGGGATGAAACAGCTTCTGGCAAGGAGGGTACAATGCTAAATAGCTTCATTGAGCAAGAAAGAAAAGGAAAGGGTGAAGGGACAGGATGAAAGGGAAGAGGAGAACTGGTGAGAAGGCAAGGGGACCACTGTGCACACAAGGAAAACAAGATTTGTCAGTGCATTCACCTCCCACGTTAAGACTGTGGCAAGGACAACAACAGAGATTTAAGAAAGATACCCTGCATCTCTCTCTATCTCTCTTTCTGTCCCTGTCTTTTCAAACTCTCAGTCACACACACACTCGCTCATTGACGGAGGGGCAGACGGACACGCTTTCCCAAACACACGCACGCAACCCCGTCATTTCCTCTGCCACCTCCTGTTCCCTGGGAGCACAATGCTCCCCTCATCCATCGCTTTGTTCGCTGAACTCCAGCACCGTGCCTCTTCCACTAATTTTTTTGGCTGGACTTAGCTATCCTAGTCACAGCTCACCACGGACTTTCTAGAAAATCAGACTTTTCTACCCAAAATAGCTCTTTTGTTTTCCCCATCCCTTACGAAACCCTCATTTAGAGAGAGAGGTGATCTTGAGCTATAGCAGATCCTCCTGCTAATTATATCCACACTCATTCTCCCTCATATTCAGCTTTCATATTCACAGCTATTATGACAAACAGATCTGAGATATTTTTGCTGTGTTCAATTTATCATCATGCACCAAGGTTATACTTTTCCTTGACCTGCTCAACCCAGCTTAATATTAACAAATTGAGCATTTATATGGGTTCCTTTCCAAGCATGAAGTTGATTAGGAATTTAGGAAATGCTGGTGATTTAAAGATTAACCTTTCACATAATTACTGACATAAACCAGAGCTATTAAGGTATTAGAAACAACTACTCAGAGTACATTCTATGTAAAAAAGATATCGCATTTAGAGCCATGCAAAAGGCTTTCTACACCAGCTAAATTTTTTTTTTCTTTTTTACAGCAGAAAAACCTGGTGAAAAGAAAGGAGTCAGCGCAGTCTACCTCTAAAGTTATGTAGAGGAAAGCAAGGTTACAAAAATATTACAGAAACCAAGCAACAATCTGCTGCTGGCAAGACAGTAATTGGGTGGGTGGCTGTGAAGATCCAAGATGAATGCTGCAGAGCACTGTAATTTTATTGCAGTGTGTCTGCTTTAAAGTGAACATATTTGCAATGAAATCTGTATTTCCGTGAGAACAGGGCAATTGTTTTTTGTTATAAAGATAACGTCACTTGTTGGCATTCAGACACAATTATTCAGCCCTTAAACCAATTACTGTTCTTATTCGCTTTTGCTGGTGTGATGGTTTGGTCCAGACAGTCAAATGTAACAGGCTGCATTGAAAGGAGTTTGAGTTCAAAGTACCCAGATTTGCATTACAAGAGAAGAAATTCAGTTTAAAATAAACATCAGCTTTTCACCTTTTCCTCCACTTCTCCTCTTCCCAAAAATACAAATATGTGCATCACTTATAGAAATTAGAGATAACTGGCAGTGGCTAAAGGATAATATTATGTGTGCCTGTGCTTGGCAAACACACATACTATTCTGGTAAGGCACTTTTTATTTTAAACTATTTCGCTGCTCTCATGTTCTTCACATCCTCACCAGACACAGTAACTACTGCCAGAAAGATGTCTTTCAACACGGATGCTATGGTAACATGACCAATTCGGTTCCATTTCTGAGCTAACAAAGACTAAATCCAAGATTTCAAAGGTAATAGGTAAGTATAAAAGTCTACTTCATCACTGAATTACCATTTTTAGCGCAGCAGATTTCTCTGACTGACGTGGTTAGACACTAAGCCTGGTCATTCATTTATTACAAACTTTATTGAGGCCTTTTTCAAGACGTACCTTTCTCCTAATAGCAAACCAGAGCACGACACCAGAGAGAGGACTAAAAATTATACTTTCAGTAAAATTTCAGTAAAATGAGATAAAAAAAAATATGCATGGACATATCAACGGGATTTAAGGGCTTATCCAATGCAGGCGATGCAGCTTATAGATACACCAAACCTCCCTGAAGAAGCACACCTCTGTACTCTAGTGGTTACAATCAGGTACGAGCAAACACCCTCCTGATAGCTGGGGGACTCAAACTGAAAACAGATTTCTGAATATATTTTAAAATATACACTTTCTCTCTAATTTTTATCCCTTCTTACCCACTTTCCCATTTTTCATTCCCAGAACCTCACATGCAGAGTGAATCAAAGGCGGGGGCAGGGGGGGGGAACGTGGGGAGAAGGAGGAAACCCTGAAAACCCCAAACTGAACTGCAAGAACAGTCCACAGCTATTGAATTCCAGAGGTTTTGATTCTTTTAACAACTGCCAGCCCTTTGAAACACATCTGCTATCAACCCTCTTTGTAAGATAAGAGGTAAAGTGAGCTCCCGGGAGTAAACCTGAATCTGTCTCTTGTAGTTCAGTGCCTCTACTGACAGTCTGGCTTGCTGAGAGCCTGGTAAATATTAAAGAATGATAATGATAATGAGATAAACCACCTAGGGATATTCCCCACCCCCCCCTATTTTTTAAAAGTTTGGCTCCGTTCTAAAGTTTATCTTGACAGAAAATTTACTCCTCTGATCCAAATTATTTCCCACAGCAATTTTTCAACAGCAAACAGAAATTTGTGGCTGCTGTTAAAAGGTTTTCAATCTCCATGCTAAAGAGGCCACCGCATGTCAAATGTTTACCTTAATTTCATGTAAATGTCACTCCATATTGCACATTCTGTATTTCTTTGCCAGCATATGCAGCTGCCTCCATTTCCACAAACCTTCCCCTTGCACTGTAACTACCTTTACAAACAGCCCAGAACCCAATGCTACTGTCAGATCAAACTGCCAAACAACAACTGGATGTAATGAATTTATTATGTAATTGCTGTAGTCTAATAAATTGAATGTGAATCCTATGGCCTGAAACACAAAGAAATAATGGAGACAATAAATGAGTAGAATAAAGGCATCTGACATACTCTCTGTGGGGAAAAAATACCCACAAACCAAAAAACACGGTGTGGGACAACGCTTAACCTTGCAGAAGGTGGAGGGCATCGAGCATCAACTGCAAAAAGGTGAATTACACAGGACAGAGAAAATCACTGGTAATAAAATAAAGGGGAAAATTGAAAAGGGGACAGTGCACATAGCAGATTAAGAGAAAGAGAATTAGGTGATAACCAACACAGGAGAAACTCATCAAGGGAAGACAAAGCACTGTGTTGATATTTGATGACAAAACGAGTATATACAAAGATGTATTTGCAGTGAGGGAAACAGCAATCCATGAAGTCCCACGAAGCCGAACCCTGAGCTTATTCCTCTGTCCATCTTTGCTCTGTCACCATGGGCTTTTTGCTATATTTTTAAAAATCTTAACTATTTTATTGCTGTTATGCACATAACTGGACCCTTGGAGATTGTGCTTTTACTTTATGTGAAATATGCTAAACCAATAGTTGTTTTTTTTTCATGGGTGGCACTTCTACGCTGAAGTAAACCCTATTGTATTGGGTTTGTGAATGTATTTTCCCAATTCCAGCAACTGTTAGAGATTACATCAGATTATTCTAGTTGGTGGAATGAAGATTTTCCCAAAAAGTCCCCCTAAGGAGTTTTATGAAGTTACAGTCTGTACCTTTCACAAAAAAAGGGAGTTGAACACTTTTTTTCCCCTAGTTATGTTTTCCCATTATGTAGAATAATCTAGCCCAAATCTGTCATTTTTCATTAGCAGAGGAATCAAGCTATGGCTATTAATGAGGATTTGATTAATAAGTCCTGGAAAATCAAACTTGAAACAAACACTAAAATCTGCCTCAGATCTATTGTTTCCAGGTAATAGAGATATTAGCAATCGGGAAATAAAAGTGAGAGTGCTTATAGTGAATTAGAGCATTTAAAATAACAAATCAGTAGGTCCAAATAGTGTTTATCAAGAAATTAAAAAAAAAAAAAGTGTAAAAATTAAGTGGAAGAGCTGGTAAAAAAAAAAAAAAAAAAAGCAGATTTCTACTAAAAGTAGCTCTTGCACCACAACCTAAATAACTAAAATACACTGCAGTTCCCCTAATTTAGAGCTGATTAGAGATGATCAGAATGGACCAGTAAGTCTTACCTCAGTAGCTGTTAAGTTTGTTTCAAGATTTATTAAGGTCTGTGATACCATATAACAGGGATAAATTAACTGGTCACCTGTGGACTAACATCATGCTTCTGTAATAACCTGCAGTCCTGAACTACCATAATAATATTAAAAAAGTGGTATACAAAAAAGACAACTTTGTATTTGGACTTTTAAAGCGCTTTTGACAAAACTCCTTTAAAAGATATTCAGTTTTTCATAAGTAAGAGAAGCTCTATGGTCGTAGAAAACTAGCTAGGCACTCAAAAATACAGTGGCCTTTTACTCAATACAGCAAAAAAATGGAGCACAATGTGGTCCCAAGGCCAGGGCTGCTGAATCATCCTAGCTACAATCAGGAAATGTACAGCATTTTTCAAATAATAGATTAATTATATTGCAAAAAGCTGAAAATTATATAAGCTTTGATGGATGAAATTCTGAATTGTCAAATGCAAAGCAAAAGATGAGATGCAAGGTAAACTGTTCATCCATGTCTTGGAGATGCAAGTTATATGCAACAATTGGACAACTGTCTTTCTGGATATTGCATTGAATATCCCTACTCAGTGTGCAGAGAAAAAAAAAAAGGAGAAAAAAAGAAAAGAGAAGTAATATCTAAAATGCATATGTAACAGAACAGCTTTCAAGAAATTAAACAGTTTGATATAAATCACCACTATACGTTCACTTAGAAAACAGTCCCCGGTTTGGTTAAGCATGTTAGGAAAGGATATAACTGCTAGATAAGGCGAAGCTACTGGCAGGTAAAAGGATGAATGATTTGGGAAAGTTTGTATGTAAGGAGAGAGGCAAAGAAACTGGACCTACAACTGCAGCACCACAGCAAAGCGTGGATCCATTCCCCCTCTAGTGGCCAGTCCACAGGGCTATTGCAGAAATGAAATAAAATCAGAACGGGAAAGGCAATACACTGGCACATTGATTTTAAAACAAGAACACACCCCCCTCTTTTTTATTCCCCTTACATTTTTATGTTGCTTCACTTTATATTATTATTATTTGCTATTCCTCATTAAACTGCCTGCTGTACTCCTTTGTTGTTTCTTGTCATTACTTAGTGCAGAAGCTGTTTTATAGTAGACATAATTTTTTTGCGATATGCTTGTACCTACCTGCAAGAAGAGGATATGGAGTGTGAAAGGGGCCCATGCACACTCCAGCATCAGAAAGAATAATAAACTAAAAAATAAACTTTGGAACTCATTCTACAAGAGATCACCGACACAAAAAATAGGCATTAAAAAAAGGAACAGATGTACAGAAATGGGAACATTGAATTAATTTTGTACGTACATCCCTAATCTTTTTAGATTAAAAAAGGTGCTTTTTGAGGAACAGCATCTGGGACAAGGCACACCGTGCAGTGCAAAGGGTCCTTTTTTCCTACTCATGGACCAGTCAATGAATTTCAGTGTTTGCAACCAACCTGCACAGCTACAGTCACCTGGAGAAAGTGAGGCCAGATGAACCCTTCACATCCCCATGTTTCAAATACACACAGGTTCTTCCTGGTCACTTACTCCTTCTTCTGTCTCCCATAGGACATTTGCTAAAATTCTAAGAGCCCCCATTTTTACCAACTTCTCTGAATAATGCAATATAACAGACCATTTTCTGTTCCAGTCTTTTAACAACCCTACCCTAGAACATTTTGTGGTCCAAAGGAGCTGAGATGTTAAGCTGGATGCACTGAGGGGTGCTGCTGAGGACTGAAAAGGAGCTGTGCTCTGTTTCTGGCTGAGATAACACCAAACACTTTCTTAGGACTGTATGTTTTGCTTAAGTTCCTGTTCTCTACCAAAAAAAAAAAAAAAAAAAAAAAAAGAAGAAATCTGGTGGCTTGGAGCAGAATTGAACATCCTTTGGTTGCACTTTCGAGGAGCTTACTACATCCTCAAGCTAATAAACTCCAGTGTAACAGGCTGCGGTTATCGGGAAGATGACAAGTAGCAAGGGATTAAGTTTTTCTCTTGTAACATCTTTCCATCATTTCAGTCTTCTCAACCTCTGCTTCAAAAGCCATCCTTACTAGTGGTTTTGTAGATATATATCAATTTATGTATCAGACAGACAAATTAAGTAACCCTTTCTACAAGTGATTTGCTAAGAAATTGCCAATAATGTGTTTTTAATTAAGGCTTGTAACACACTATGCACTCTTATATCCATTTTAACAATTAAAGCAAGGTTCCTGCCCTTCTATAGGTTATTCAGAAATTACCTGTTAGCCATCTAAGACCGTGCCTTTCTGTATCTGACGGTGGCTTTTGGCAACGAATGAATACTAGTTTAGATGGAGTTCAGAGCTAGCATTTTTATGTTAATTTTAATATGTTGTAATTAATTTGTTCAACTGAAACTAAAGAAGAACAGAACAAACAACGCACAGTTTGACTTCCCGCAACTTAAATTTAAAAAATGAACCCATTTCCAATGTACCTTAATAATTTTAGCTATTAAAAATATTTAGAAAACAGATAATTCAAATGATTTTTACATAATAATGTAAGCTATTTGCTCTTCCAGCATAAAATTTCATTACTATCCACAGTCAGAGCAAGTTTGATAGTCTATCCTTTACTGATGTAATTTCGGACAACACTTGTATTCATAATGCCCACTCTATCAAGACTGTTTCAAGAATAAGTGTATAAGAAACTGTACAGACAATTTAAAAAATAAAAAAAAGGCATTTGAGTACTTTGGGGATGGGTGCAAGTAGAAGCAAATGCTTACAGGGAAACCTGAAGGAAACAGATTCTCTGCTTAATATGGAAAGAAGACATCCAGACTGATCCTCTAAGGACATCTGTTTTTCCATCTATACTCACAGAGACGCATACGCATATTTCTGGTGACTACAGAAGTGATTGCAAGTGAGTGACCTGGATTATTTGGCTGAGCACCTCATACTGGGTGGGAAGTCTTTACCTATTTTTTAAGTGCAATAATATGCTTTGTTTCATATAGGAAATGCACATTTTCATACATAGAACTTACTCTTTTCAGTCTTACTCTGTCGAATAATAAATATTTTTTTTTTCCTAGAGTTCTCCTCACAGAGGACAAAAGGCAAACTCTGCTTTTTAGCTGAAGAGCTGTAAGTTTCTACAAATTGAAGAAAAGGAGCTTCTTCAGAATGACAGCTTAGTGTAATCTGTGGTTTCCCTTGAATGCCATTACTGGAGAAAATTAAGCGTCAGGTTCCAGACTAATTAATCACTTATTAATTAACAATATCAATAATCCTTTTTCCATTACAGATAACACATTTTACAGACTACCAGAAGCATTTTTTATTACTAAAGTTATCTCAAAGGCTCTTCCCCAATATCTGCCACAATTAAAAAAAATAACAGAAAACATTCAGTGATAGTTTTAATGATAGACCATTTTTCCTTTCAGTAAAATTAAACTTTAAAAGCCATTTAATTAAACTGAATGATAACTGAATGACTTTAACCATGCAAAGAATTAAAACTAAGGATGCCCTCTCCCCGGACACTAAAATATGGCATGCCAATGATCTACTACAAGGAAGCAAACCTGAACAAAGCAAACTATTCTGAGCAGGTGTTTCTTATTCATAAAGACCTCTCTTCAATAACATCATTTCTTTGCATTTTCAATTGCAAATTTTTACTGTGTCTTTCTGTTACACACAGAATGACAAGTCGTTCAGGTCTGACCACGTGCTGTGAACAACAGCAATCAGTAAAACTTCAAAACAAGGTCCAGGTTCTGTTTGATATTCTCATTGATTTTAGTAAAAAAAGTAAAAAAAAGGTCTAAGTTTTATACTAATGACCTGCTTAAGTCTCCTGGTGTGCCTTACAAATACAACTATCCCTTAAATCAGCCTTGCCCCAGCTGCAGCTTTACAATATAGAGTGCATGCACGCTTTTTGTGCAACCTCTGCATGATGTTCACCTGCACACATAAAGACTGTTTGCAACCAGCAGTAAACACTTAGTTGGAGCAATATATTTTTCTTTTTAAATAGTGTATCTATTGGCTTCTACTTCAGAAGTTTTATCTAACCTATAGCTAACCTTGTATGAGTTTGTTTTCCCCTTCCAGGAGTTAAAAAGAGAAAGTTTCTTTGTATTTCAAATCTAATTTGCTAAGTCTCTTACGTGTGTATTCTGTGCTTCCAGAGGATTAAAGAAGAAATGTTACCACCGAAAGAATAGGCAAATAGATTTGCAGATGTGGCAATCTTGTAAAACCCAGAGTTCAGAAAAACATTCGCACTACCATCGAGAAGGAAAAATAATTTCCCAAATTGTCCCAGGTCTCTTCCTACACAGATTAAAAGGACAATGCGGCAACTCCTACGTGACTCCTTTCAATTGCTTATAACAACAGACCAGCTTCAATTCCATTGCTGTGATTATGCTCTCAGGATTATTTCACGCCTGTCTTTTGGTCCCTATATTTGTCGATGCTAGGCATTTTCTGCAAGGTGAACACAAGTTATTTCATTCAGAGGTGTGAAAAAAAGAACTGGTCCTTGATGCATTAGTCAGGTTTCCACCACTACAAAGTAAAGTATCAATTGGGACTAAAACTCTAGAAATCACATTTTTTTCAAACTCTTGCCAACTACATTATGCCCCAAATGATTTTGTGCCAGGTGGCTTGGCTAACAGATGGAATGGTATATTTGTTCACCCTTCATAAACCAAACTCATTCCAAAAACTGAGAGCCAGAAGTATCTAAATTATTGATTGACAGTTACATATGCCTAATAATTAATTAAACTCTAGCTACAAATTGCACTGAGTCCTATGAGCACTTAAGAAAAAAAAATATATAGAAAATGTGTGATAGTGTCTTTACAGTAACATTTTTAAATCATGGCAGCTAAAAATAATGGTTTACATTGATGCACTACAGACAAAAGAGCTTTGGTATGAAGCGTCTTAGAAATGCTTAAAGCAGAATATGTTATATAACACTAAAAATTGTTCCTGTAAGATTATTTTTCGCAATCTCAAACTTCACCAAATGCTTACTAAAATCAACTAGGAGTTGTGCCCAGACCTAAGAAACGCAGTCAGGTTCAGAAGACTCTTCCCAGACAACATATACACTATATAATCACCATTAATGCTCTGGAGGGAGAAATCAAACTGAGATCAAACCACGGACAGCCGTTGCTTTATACATCCTGAATTAGGAGTTATCAGAGGCTCATGTATTTCTTGCCTGCAAATCCCAAGTGGAAATATAGACACCTTTGTCATCCAGTGTATGGCCAGAGAGTCCATTTCATCCAGAAGTGTCAAAATGATTGTGTATGTGCTCAGCCAGTAATGAAGGCAAAGACAGTAAATCCAACGTGGTCCGAAGGTGTGGGACTTCCAGCATGCATGCAGATTAATGGTGCTGAGGACACATGGCAGGCATTTCAGATTGATGAATGGCACATGTCATCAGTCATTTTCAAGCTGGAAACAGGCTGGATTTTCTGCTCCTGTGCAGATCAGCTGGGCCACAAAGGTACAAGAAGTCTACAGCAGAGCTGACCCTGTCCCATTAAACATTTCCCTAAATGCCTGCAAACATCACTGATCTTCCAGCCCATGCAATGACCCTCATCAAAATCCCATGAAGCTGAGGGAAACAATGGATACATTTCCCATCCAACCCCACCATGGGAAAAAAGTATTAATTTAAAAAACAGAAAATGAGAAAAGCTTTTTGTCATAGGATATTAATATCCCTGCTTCTCCTATCACAAAGCTATGCCAGAAACACTGATTTAATAGGCACTGCAAAGCAATTACCATGCAAATAATATTAGCCAGCAATTTATTATTTTTTCAGTAAAGCCCTTGTTTTGGCTAGCAGACCAGAGTAACAGATCCTAATAAAACTAGGTAATTGAAAGAAATTTCAAGTGTCTAAATAGCTGTGACACCAAACATAAGAAGCAACAGTTCTCAGACTGGCCTGTTGGTCTGCTTGCAATTTCAAGTATGGACAACCTGGGGAGCCAAAAGAGAAACAACTTACACAGCAAAAAGAGAGCACTGAAGCAATGGGAGGGAAAGATATTCAGGAAAACTCTCTTTTACTAGTGACATTAGCAAGGAGGTCATTCAGGAACACTCTCTTTTACTAGTGACATTAGCAAGGAGGACATTAGAGAATAATGTAGAGGGTTTTCAGACACTTAGGAAATAGCTTTCCTGCCATCCTTCCTTTGCCCCTGGTTTCACAAGAAATGTTTTATTTGGAGTAAGTCAGTTTATCATTTTAAGTAACATACACTTGTCTATTTATAGCACAGGACTAGGAACTTGCTTAGGTTCACTGAGGTGCTAAGCTCCATGTTCAGCTTTAGAAGTTGCCCAGCAATGTTCTTGTCCTGGATTGGAGCTGTATGATTTTACCCAAATCACTTAATTTTTCTGTTCTTCATTTCACTACCAGAAAATGAACTAAGTTGCTTAACTCACACCAGAGAGCTGTGACACTCACTGTGAACATTTATTCTACAGCGAATGGTCAATATATAATGGTTCCTGTTCCTTCAGTCCAACATGATTTTGTCTAATCAAATTAGTGAAATACCAGATTTGATTGTGTGCTATCTCTGCAACTAAAGAGCAGTTAATTAAGATTCAACTTCCAGGTAGAGGCAGGACTCAATATTTTTTCTGATTCTCCTATTGTAGGATGCTGATTACAGAGCATATTAAAAAACAATATGAGAGCACGTACCTTCGCTATGTTTCCTTCACTGCTTTAAAACTCAGATATTTCTTTTAATTAACAATCTAAATACTCCAAATATAGAAACAAATTTCTTTGTCTCTTTTGAGGAGAAAAAACAAATCGACACCAGCATGTGTTCTAAAACTTCTAAATATTTTGAGGAGGAACAAAAGAAAACTACTTTCTAGTAAAACTGATGAATATACAAATAATGACATTGTTGTGCTCAAGATCAAGTACAAATTGAATCTGTGATTTCCTTTATGGAAATAGGTAAGCTGGGAAATGCAATTACTATCTATAAATCATTTCGCTATAACCTTCTACTTCAGTATCCTTAAATAGCAAAATGCAACTGAAGCTGTTTTAGTTAAAGCCTGAACAAAATAAATCCTTGTGGCAACACTCATCTGTCAGGGGATTTGATGTTCTCCAAAGTACTTGTGTTGGTATTAAGCAAGCAATCTCTCACTTCTAACAGACTTTCTTATTGATATGTATGAGCTAAGAAGTTTATTATTTATAGTTAAGTGTGAAGTGATATGTCAAAGAAAAACACAAAATTAAGGAAACTGCATATTACAATATCTAAAATATTTAATTCCCATACAAAATAGCTACTGACAGTTGTGTACTTGGAGACATAATAACATGGCTAACAATTAAATGATACCTCCCAGGAAATCTGGGACAAGAAAATACACCCTGGTCAAGTCTGTCATCCCTGGAAAGACCTATGAAGATCATTACATATGCACGCACGCTTAAGTCAGGCCCAGCAGAAACCAGAAAGATCCCTGTTTTTACACAAAACTTTCAGACTATTTGAGACAGTGAAAACCTCATCAAATTTCCAGTGCTCCATTCACTGTTAGACTGAATCAAGAAGCAAGGTAATGGGAATGGGAAGATCCTGTAATGCAGGTTTATGCACAAGCTCAGTGCCTTTTACTGAATCCATCAATATAAGCGAACAAACATAAATGTATACAAAAGGATGTGCCTTATTTGAAATAAATACCAGTCGTCTTAATTTCTTTACATCTCTAATAATCTTATCTTAACCTTATCTTATAAGGATGCCTCTGCTGGTTTGATAACTGAATTAATACTTCAGTATTTTGCAGGCAAAATCTGCCTCATTTCCTCAACAGTTCTTCAGGCAGAATGGCAGCTGACATGACAAAATTGGGCAGGAACACATTTGGCATTTGCCACAAACCTGTATCAAGATACATAATCTTGACTCTCTAGATTTGCCAAGGAGTAGGAGTATTCACAGGCAAAGGTCTCAGTTTTAGACTCAAGATTTTAAACACAATATTGGTGGTTAATAAAGTGGAATGGAATTTAATGCACAACATCAAAGCTTGTATGTATTTTCAAAAACTGGCAGATCATATTGCTGGACTGATTCTGTCTCTGTTATTTCAGACATGATTTTTTGGTATAACACAAACCTAGGGTCACTAATGAGAAGTTACCATTGACAGTGCTGTTTCCATCTAATGTGAACAGTAGGATGTCTCCCTGTCCAAACATGGATCAAATGCTCTGTTTTCCCAGGGAATGGAGGTTGGCCTAGAAATGCTGTGGCATTAATGTCTGAAATCACAGTGTCTGTGGGTGAGTTGATTACGCTCCTCACCACAGGAGTCTTGTAGGAAGCCAAACTAATTGTGCATAACAGGAGCTCAGCTGCAAGTCTTCCTATACGGTGTAGGATTTCATAGCCAACAGGTTATTTCTAGACCTGTCCTGAGAATTTGGTAGCTCAGCTCAGTAAATTTCAAAGTTTGATTTTATCACAGGAATTTAAAAGACTGACAATTACACCAGTATCACAGAGAAACGAGAACCTCTTTGGTTACGAAGCTTTTTCCCTTCGCCTCTCTGGTGGGAGTACGCCTCACTTCTGCAGATGGGAGCTTTGCATTGATGATGCTGATTAAACTGGAGCATGTCTGGATGGATCCGGAGACAGTTGTTTTTTTTTTTCTTAGACACATCACTCTATCAAGGGCTTGGTTAAATCTCATACCAATCTTTAATTCTCACCTACCAATACAGTGCTCCCAAATAACCTTGTTACTGTATATTTTCACTGTCAGTGGCTACACCTTTGTCAGACAGTGCTTGACAGCTAATAAAATATAAACATGGATGATTAGACCATTCTTTTAGAGCTCTCTGAAAGAGGTTGGTTGTAGCATAAAGAGATTTTAAATTAATGTATGAGGCATCAAAGAAGAAAAAAAAATATTTTTTTTTCTGTTTTACTTCTGCCATGGTAACTAAAAGGCTTGATTCTCAGATCACAGGTAGTCTGGCTAATCCAGAAGGTTTCCACTTCTCTAGTGATGCTACAGGCTTCATTTTGCTGGAAGTTGCTGCTAAATTTATGTATTCAGCTGGCTGGCTTCAGATTTTTCAAATATGAGTGAAATTTCTCCAGAGTTATGCTGGCAAGGGAGTATCAGCTCATCCCAGATATCTGGAGGATTCTTGAGAGTGTGAAGTCAGGGTTACGGACACAACATTTCCTTGCACAGATAGAAAATCACGGACTCCTATTTCGGAGCCAAGAAGGAACAGTCTCCAAGCCACACAAGGACACATATGTCCCACCAGAGAGGACAGCAGTTTGCTGAAAGTGACTTTGAACAGCTACTTCCAGAAGCAGCCATAATTTTGGCAGCAAATTCCACTAAAATAACTGAAATCACCTCCAGCAAGGTCCTTTATCTCTGACTGATTGTGTAATACAAGTTTCCCCATCAGGGCTCAGGAATTGATGCACTCTAAATTCACACCCTACTTCAAAGTAATTTCTTCAAGTAGGTAAGTAATGTCATTTGAAAATATAGATTTGCTTAATGTCAGAAAAGAAAAAAGAATTCCTTGTAATAAGGTACTGCCATCGGCATATCAAATGGCTGAATTAAAGCTAATTGAATACTTCCAATTGAGGCTAATCTAAACAGCCAGTAGAATAGCATCCGAAGATATTCACAGGATAAGAAACTCTATTCTAGACAAAAGTGGCTCTGAAAAAAAGACACAAGGTTTTCAAATATTTTGTAAGGGAAACTCTGTTGAATCATCCTCTATGTCTACGCAGGGTAAGATAAGAAGTAATCGGCTCAATTTGCAACAAAAGACATTTAGGTTACATATTAGAAAGCATTTTCTAACTGTAAATACAGTTCAGCACAGAAGATGAAATAACTTCTATTTGTGCCAAGAACGTTGGTATTTTAATTGTTTATTGCAACTGAAATGTATTAGGACTCTTCCAAATAGTTGTCCATATTATATTGCTTTTTAGGAACAACAAGAACACTTTGTATCTTACTTTGCAAAATTAGGACCTTCTTCACTTACTGTCATCTCATCAATTTTCTTAATTCAAACTTACCTATATACACAAATATTTAAGTGAAATATATATGTGCATGCATGTGTATTCATAGAATCATAGAATTGTTTTGGTTGGAAAGGACCTTTAAGATCATCGAGTGCAACCATTAACCCAACACTACTAAGACCACCACTAAACCATGTCCCTCAGCACCACATCTACACGGCTTTTAAATCCCTCCAGGGATGGGGACTCCACCACTGCCCTGGGCAGCCTGTTCCAATACTTGACAACCCTTCCTGTGAAGAAATTTTTCCTGATATCCAATCTAAACCTCCCCTGTCACAACTTGAGGCCGTTTCCTCTCATCCTATCACTTGTTACCTGGGAGAAGAGACCGACCCCCACCTCGCTACACCCTCCTTTCAGGTAGTTGTAGAGAGCGATAAGGTCTCCCCTCAGCCTCCTTTTCTCCAGACTAAACACCCCCAGGTCCCTCAGCTGCTCCTCATCACACTTGTGCTCCAGAGCCTTCACCAGCTTCGTTGCCCTTCTTTGGACTCCTAAATTTTTGACAGCATGCAAACTGACATATAATAAAATCATTAAATTCAATTAAGGTAATTGGCAGAGAACAACTAACTTTTACATTAAAGGTGGTGTGTAGAAATCCATACACTTGGATTGGTACATATATCTGCACCACATTGAACAGTGAAAATACTGAGTGGCCATCAAAGTTCAATCAGGTAAGTACGTAGTTGCAGTGAGAATCTTGCAGCAAGCTTTGATCTAAAAGGTGGTATCAGTCACACAAGCACAAACACTTTTCATTCTAAGTGCATCTACATACTGTCACTAATACGACAGAGACTGGGGTTTTTTAGATATTCAGGATAGACTTAACACTACTTGTCTTCAGGTTAATGGAAATTCCTGTTGACTTGACAGCACAGGGAGACCACTGCTTGGTGATTTTAAAAATAAAGTGCAAGTTTGGGACAGAAACGATGACATATGATGTAAGCTTTATTCTATTTGCTTATTTTTTGCACAACATAAAGACAGAGTAGGACAGAGGTATAAGTCCCTGGTTTTATTTTATTAAGCTACTAGTTTATAAATTGAACTAGTTTTGAAGATGGCAGGGTGCTGCACCCCACGTGGAGGAGGACACTGGTGGGGGGCTTGTCACAGCATCCTTGGTTGGGAATGGGGGACTGAGAGTGAGCAAGAGAGGGCTCAGTGGGATCCAGCCTCTCCATGCGGTTGCTGCGGTGGAGGGAGGGGGGGGCTCTGCTTCTTTGCCCACCATCCTGTTGTAAAGGGGCTGCTGCGAAGGTGGCGAGTGGTTTTGGGGCGGTGTTGGGGGGGTACCTCCTCCGCCGCCCCAAAACCGCTCGCCCGGGTCCCAGGTGCCACGCTGAGACGCATCAGAGGGCGCCCTGCTCTGCGCTTGCGAGCGGCAGCAGGGCGGGGTGGGAGGGGGGGGCTGGCCCCTTCCCAAAGCCCCGAGCAAACCCCATTGACTCCCGAAACAGGGACCCTGGCCGCGCCTCAGCCCCTGCTCCGTGGAGGGCAAGGTGGTTTGCAGCCTGCAGCTCTGCATCCTTCCATCCCTGCAGCCCTGCACCCCTGCGTCCCTGACCCACCGAGGGGGAGGTGGTTTGCAGCCTGCAGCCCTGCATCCCTGTGTCCCTGCCCCATGGAGGGTGAGGTGATTTGCAGCCTGCATCCTTGCATCCCTGCCCCACAGAGGGTGCGGTGGTTTGAGATCGGATCATCCTGAGTGCCATTACACGGCCCATGCAGGACAATCGGGGCATCGGGTCCAGCCAACGTGGATTCATGAAAGGCAGGTCTGGATGGCCGAGCCCAGAGAGTGGTGGTGAATGGTTCAACTGGCGGCCGGTCACTAGCGGGGTTCCCCAGGGCTCAGTTCTGGGGCTGGTGCTCTTCAATATCTGTATAGATGATCTAGATGTAGGGACTGAGTGCACCCTCAGTAAATTTGAGGATGACACCAAGATGTGTGGGAGTGTCGATCTGCTGGAGGGTAGGAAGGCCCTACAGAGGGATTTGGACAGGTTAGATAGATGGGCCAAGAGCAACGGCATGAGGTTCAACAAGAACAAGTGCCGGGTCTTACACTTCAGCCACAACAACCCCATGCAGCGCTACAGGCTGGGGGAAGAGTGGTTAGAAAGCGGTCTGGTGGAAAGAGACCTGGGGGTGCTGATCGACAGCCGGCTAAACATGAGCCAGGCCAATGGCATCCTGGCCTCCATTAGGAATAGCATAGCCAGCCGGTCTAGGGAAGTGATCGTCCTTCTGTACTCAGCACTGGTGAGGCCGCACCTTGAATACTGTGTCCAGTTCTGGGCCCTGCACTTCAAGAAAGATGTTGAGGTGTTGGAGTGAGTCCAGAGGAGGGTGACCAAGCTGGTGAAGGGTCTGGAGGGTCTGACCTACAAGGAACAGCTGAGAGGGAGCTGGGGTTGTTTAGCCTGGAGAAGAGGAGGCTCAGAGGTGACCTTAGTGCAGTCTACAACTACCTGAAGGGAGGTTGTAGCGCAGTGGGAGTCGGACTCTTCTCCCAGGCAACTAGCGCTAGGACAAGAGGACATAGCCTCAGGCTTTGCCAGGGGAGGTTCAGGATAGACATTAGGAAGCATTTCTTCTCAGAAAGGGTCATTAGACATTGGAATGGGCTCCCAGGGAGGTGGTGGAGTCACCACCTCTGGATGTGTTTAAGAAAAGACTGGACATGGCACTTAGTGCCATGGTCTAGTTGCCATGGTGGTGTCAGGGCAATGGTTGGACTTGATGATCCCAGAGGTATCTTCCAACCTGATTGATTTTGTGATTTTGTGATGCATGCATTTTTAATTTGCCTTTCATTCCAAAAATTTTTGTTCCTTCGCAGTAGTTTAAAGAAGACTTCCAGGAGAAAGAATGGGTATCACTCAGATTTTTCATATTCAGAGCAAGACTAAGCTTTTAACAATTCCAGATGGGTTCGACAACAGGGATATGGCACATTTTAATTCAAAGATGTCTTTATACTTTCATTTTATAAAATGTTGTGAAGCAGTGTATTAAATACGGTTATTTAGCTGCTAAAATAATAGAAAAAAATAATTGAAAGCATTTTAAGAAGCTATTTAGCTCACTTTCCTGCAACAAGGCAAAATCAATTGTATCATTCCTGACAACTGTTTGGCCGTTATCAAAACCCTCCACTGATAAGGATTTTGCAGCACCCTCAGGCAATATTCTTCTGTGTTGAACTCTCTTTACTCCTAAAACATTTTCCTTAATTCTACTCTGAACCTTCCCTGCTGCAATGTTATTCCAGAACTATTTCTCCTTTCCAGAGGAAAATGAAAACTGTTTATTCTATTCTACTTTGCAGAAGCATTTTACATTGTTCAGGACCTAGAAGAAAAATGGTAGTAATTTTCACTTCTCCAGAGGAAACACCACCAGTTCACTCAATCTTCTCTCATCGGTCATATTTTTCTAGGTATTTGATCATTATTTTTACTTTCCTTTTCAGACTTCATCCCTCTTGCAGTCTGCACCCCAAATTGACACAGTACTTCAGCAAAGGTCTTACAAATGCGGTTAGGTAATATTTCCCACCTATACATGGCTGGCCTATGAACAGCTTATGATGTACCGTAACTCACCTCCATCCTTTTCTACAGAATCCCTCCTTCCGTAATGAGTTATTTCTTTTTATAAGATGCACATTTTTTTATGTAAAGATACTTAGGGATGATAAGTAGAAGATCAAGGAAACATATTTAGGATTTTACTTATGTGTAAACATTGAAACTACGCATATCCATGCTTACGAATAATTTAAAAATATTTTTTTTCTCACTATAGTGTGTTTTGTTTCATTAACATCTCAGTTGCATTCCTAAAGTTCAGTTCTCTCAATACTGTGTATACACCAAACTACATTCTTTTAAGGAACCACTTTTCTTTTAATGAAGCAGCTCATTCGCCTAAATTGACCACGCATAACTACATTTGCACAAGCAGGGCTGTTAATTCATCTGCCTATTTCAGCCAGGCACTTAACCATATCCTTAACCGGAGACATACTTTACAGTGACCTAAAACTGGGAATAAGCTAGTCATTCAATATAAAATAATAAATCCTTCCTCTTATAAACTACAGTCTGGAAATACATTGTATTGGAAAGCACTTTTATAAATTATTTTAAGACAACAAGTTTGTTTCAGAAAATAATTTAGTCTCCGGAACGATGAAATATTGGACAAGACACTCTAAACAATACCATTTTTTTTAAGAATACTGAGAATTTTTTTTTCCATATGAAAACAGGGGTTTCATTTTCTTATCCCTTCCAGAGAATGGCAGCTCTCTTGTCAGCACTGCAGTGCTTGTTCTGGATGTGACCCAAGGAAGCTGACATTTGAGAGTCTTTACAGAGCTGAGAGGAACTATATTAATTATCATGAAAAGTCAAAGCTGTCTTCAGAATATCTCAAACAACATCATGTAATTCAGTATTGTGTAAAACATGGGGTTAAATTACAACCCAAATATTACTTTAATCATCGATCTTTGTCGTACATACTTTTTTAATTAAACAAAATAAACCACACATCAGGAATAATGCTTTCATGAGAATATTAATATTTGGAGGGGAGGTGTGGATCTCTTTAACTGGTGAGTATGCTAAAGCGTTTTAATGCCCTGATTCAAAGCCCACTGAAACAAACAGAAAGACTTCACGTGTTAATCAGGCCAGGTTCAGCCTCAAGGTCAATACTCAAAAAGGTACCTCACACAAGCTTCTCATTTTTGTCACAAATTCTCTGTTTTTCTTTCCCCCCTCCCTCGAAATAGCTGTGTGTACACACAAATCTGCCCTTCTCTCTGTCCCCAAGGCTAATGACTTCAGGCTGTTCACTATTCTTATGTACCTTCCCATTTAAACAACTTTCGTTTCATCACGTTTGTCTTGGCTGAATTTTTTTTCACCCCTTCTTGTGTGTTTTCACACCTGGCACCAGCATCTCTTCCTTGGCTCTCTCTTACCTCCAACTCTTTCCTCTTCCATATTATTACTAGCAAAAACATCTTCACATGCGCTCTCAAGAAAGGGTCTCTCACTATGTATCCCCCTTGACTATAGACCTGATTTTTAACACTCATTTATTATACCTATCCACATCTCCATTTTTTCATTTCTCTCTGCTACAACTCTTCCTCTTTCTGCTCTTTTTGCTAATCTGATGCATACATTTGCTGCAAATGTATCGCATCCTCAAGGCTCACTGTTATTCAATGCGTATATTAAGCTAGAATGACTTCCAAATATATCAACTTTCTAAGTATAGCAGTGATATCAGGCTTTCAGGCATTTCATCCAGATTCTGTTTGGGTTGTAATCTCCTTGGGACATACTTTGTGTCTTCATTTGCATTCTGTACCTAACATTTGATAAATTATTTTTAAAAAATGTGGGGGCTTTTTGTTGTCACTTGTGGCTTTAGCATTAAAGCTATATCATAGCTAGTATCTGGAAAAGTTCAGTCTTTAGAAAGTTTCTGTTCAGTCCTAATTGAGGCAAAATTTGACTGGATTTAATGAAATCCTTGACTAAATCCAGACTGATGTAATACTTAGGTCTGTGAACACTGGAAGTTTTCCATTACGTAAATGAATCCAGGGAAATAATCTAGAGACACATTATGAATGAGAATACTTACGAATATATAATTTAATGCTAAAAACTATCTGATTGGATAGACTTTTTTTATACATGCATGGATAAGCAACCATAGCGTGGTACTTCCTGAGTTTTACTGTGTTTTCATTACTGTTAATCCTAAAAATTATTACTATATGGAAGCAGACAGAAATGCTGCTTACCACACATTAGAGATTTCATTTCGTATATTCAGGATCAAGTATATTTTTAATGAGCATTATTTTTTACCTACCTCATTTTCAGACTTTAGAGTAAGGACTTCCAAGAGTTTGAATTCAATCAATTTATTTGGGAGGTCACATGAGTAATTTGTATAAACTATTCTTATATTTCACATAGACACTCCGAAACTGTTAAAAGCAGCAGTTCATCTCTTAGCTCCAATGCAATCACCAGCTGAATTAATGAATTCACAGCCTGGCCTTGATATTTTACTATTTGGTTTAGCACAGGCAGCATAAGTATCATATATAATCTCTCCCTGCCACCTTTCTCTCTACATATATATATATAAGCTTAAATATACTATATATATACAGAGAGAAAGAGATGGAGATATATATTCATGTTGACTGATATTTCTGTTCCAGTCATGCTATTCACTATTAGTCATGATAATCTTGAAGAATCTTTTGAATTACTTGCATTGCGTTTACAACAATTTAATATTATCAAGGAGTTAACATTTATCAGTTTTCTTTGGAGCTCTTAGAATTAATTTTACCAGTGAAGCTAAGAGTCTGCTCACCTTGCTAAAAATACAGGTGCAGCGAAGAGAGTGAGCTTTTAGGATAAAAAGAGTCTCTATGATAAGGACAGAGACAATACTTCCTTTAGTTCCTCATTACTTATTTATTTTTATTTAACTGATGCTGCTGTTTTGCCTTTTGCAAACATATAACCTTAGTGAAGGCCTACCAGTGATTATTAGTCAAAATTTGGCAAAGATCCCAAAGAGATTTGCAATCTTATCAGATAATAATCCTGCTGCTAAAAGCAAGCATCCACTTCTTTACTGGAATCTTTATCTGGCTTTGCTAAAACATTTTTCTTTCTGACTTGTCAGCAGCCAAACTAAAAAGACTTCAGTGACAAATAATCTACTTAATCCTCCAGAAAGGGATCCCGACTTGTTTTTTAGGACAGTTTTCATTTTTATGTCTGAAAGATCAGACAAAGACACATTACCTTTCAAGGAAAGTGATGATGCAACCGCAACATTTGGAAACGAATATCATTCCACCTGAGTGTTTTTGTCTTTTTGTTTGATTGCTTTTGGGGAAGGAAGAAGACACATGCAGAACATAATAAAAATCTGAACTACAATGGAAGGATTGTCCTAAATTTCTGAGATGTTATTTCCCTAATTCAGTAGGACAAACACATTATCTATGTTTTTAACTTTAAGAGGTACAGCCATGGAACAACCACATATTTCCACAGATTTTAAGTGTCATTAATGAGTTGATGAAATGACAGAGTCAAAGAGAATAGATACAGGTAAGACATTTGGAGGCTATTTAGTGTCTCCTTTTCTCCTTGGCCATTGTTTCATTACCCTGTGCCAGCCAGAGGATTTTTTGTTTCTGAATCTCAGACTTTCAAACAAAGTGAGTTTGTTTCAGTTACTAGATTTATATTCAAAGAAAGGCAGAGAAAAATATTTGGTAAAGACTTACTCGGTAAGAGATGTCTTTCTGTAAGGGAGGCTTGACTAAAGCAGTTAATTTTCACAGATACACAAAAAATGAACCTGGAGATATCTGCAAAGCCATCTAGTCGTTATACAACTCTCATAGAATCATAGAATGGATTAGGTTGGAAGGGATCTTAAAGATCATCTAGTTCCAACCCCCCTGCCATGGGCAGGGACACCTTCCACTAGATCAGGTTGCTCCAAGCCCCATCCAACCTGGCCTTGAACACTGCCAGGGATGGGGCAGCCACAGCTTCTCTGGGCAACCTGGGCCAGGGTCTCACCACCCTCACAGGAAAGAATTTCTTCCTAATATCAACAATATTGGCAATAATATGGTCTCATTGACTTCAGCATAAGGTGTATTAATTCCATTACCAGGAATTATTTTTACCTATAAGTAAACTGTCCCAGGGACTACTACTCATTATGTTTATTGAGCCTGGAGTAATTCCATATTTGTCTTGACCTTCTTAATCAAGACATTGTTGATCTTTGGCCTTAACCCTTCTTGGATTCATCTCATTTCTTCTCACCAATTTACGCATCACTGGAACTAACAGTTACATAATCAGCTTCAACAATTTATCTTTTTTTTTTCACATCCATGCTTTTCAAACACCTACATACATATCACATCCTCCTTAGTTGCTCTAGATCCAATGTCTTAACTAATTCTTCATGACAGGATGTCAATGTCAAGTATTACTGAGCCTTAAACACAGTCAGGGATTGCCAAATGTAACATTCAAGCATCTTCCCAACCATTATACAGCAAACTGTTGAGAGCTGATTGTAGGGAGCGCTTGATTCATCCGCACTTACCTACGTTTCTGAGAATAGATTTTTAACCTCTTTTTCCTGTAAGGTTTGTTTCTGCTCCTTCGCTCTGAAGGGTGCAATAGTTTAGTGCGATAAGTAAGGGCTTACATGAAAATTATGTTCAGTTTTCATCATTGGAACAGAAGAGGCTATGAAGCCAAGGCACAGCAAAAAAGCTCTTGACAAATAATGTGTGGTCTAGGTTCCTTTTCTTTCACAAACAAAATGGAAATTATATGAAGGTGCAGTTCACAGGAATTTTTCATGGGCTCTTGAAAAATAAATATGAAGCTTAAAATTGTCTTTAAATTTTGAATTAAATGTACTTTAACAACCTTTGTTAAGGTGGATGATTCATAAATGCATGCTATTACAGGAGCAGGAAAACAAAAATAAAGCGGCTTTATTTTTAAAAATGCTGTAACATATCACCGAACCATTTTTATACATACATCTTAAGAAAATAATAACCAAAAAATCACGCCAGGCCACACAAATGGAAATCTGGCATAATTATTACTCTTCTGATAACTGTGAAACTACTATTTTCAATTTGTAATTCAGCTGAGCTGATGACAGATTTTTCTTCATCATCATTGATTTATGAGCTCATCTTGTCAACTTTTTCCCCCTTCCCACATTATTTACACAAGTTGAGGCAGGTTTTTCTCTCAGAACAAATGGCAATATTTCAAGAAACACTATCAAATTGTGTAACTCCATAACTGGCTTTTGAAATTAAACAGATTTTGTCTGTATGCTCTAGCTCAAGTAACATAACACTAGGAGATTAATCAGAAAGCAAAACTAAGAGCACCATATGATGAGAGTCCAAATGTCTCAAAAGTCTTTCTTTTTTTTTTTTTTTTTTCTTTTCTTTTTCTCACTCCAAAGACTACAGTGCCTCCTGTCACAGGCAACTACTTCCCTAGGACTGTTCATTAGGACCAAGTAGATCACAAGAGGTATGGAAAGTACATCTGAACCCAAAAATCCAGTCTTTCAAGATATGCAGGTTTTTGGTTTTTAGGTTTTTTTTGTTTGGTTGGTTTTTTGTTTTTTTTTTTAGATGGAATCTGATAATTTATTCCTATTCTATTTTAATAAAAGGACTTTTATGAAAAGCAAATGAGTTGTTGGATTATTAACACACTGCTACTAAGCATATGTATAATAAAATGAGCAATATTTTATCTATTATATTATTGATATCAATCAAAAGAAGATAAATGTTCAATAAGTATCTATCTTATGTATTTATAAAATAGTAGTTGATGATGAAATATTTCACATTCCACAATAAAAAGGAGGATATTAATCAGTAACTCCAACAGAAGTTGGAGATTTGAATCAGCACGTTTAACTGATTTGCACTAGAGAGTCTTAAAAGATCTGGATGGTCAGTATTCGGGGATGTAAGGTGAATAAGCACACAAAGAAAAGTGGCCCTATAAAACATACTTCAGAAATCAAACCAAACACAAGGGGAAAGGGGAATTCTGTAACATAGTTATTTTCAGGCTGGAATTTTTACAACTTTACTTTTTAGGCAGTGAAATCTCACTGAACGGCTGAACTTCTTTCCAAACTTTTCAGAATACCAGCATTTAACTTCTCAAAATAAAACATATCACCCAGTTTTTCTTGTCTGTCCTTTCATTATCTCCTGCAATTTATATAATCTTTTTGATGTCACACCTTCAATATGAAGGATAAGAGCTGGAAGACAGAATGTAGACATGTAATTACAATACTTTTATTAGTAGATAGTATATGTCCTTGTATGAAGCTGGGAAATGATAGCAAGTAAAAGCGCCTTCCTGATTCTTTTGATTAGCTGAATAATCAAGCTGTTGTTTCTTCAAATGACCTTTCCTGTTATGATATCACTTATTATCAGCTTCCCCACATTGCCTGTCCTCTAAATAGTGTTCTCGCTATTGTAATTTCTTTCTTGACTCAGGAGAATATATTTTCTCCTTTACTTTTCTTGTATTGAAATTGTCAGCATCTCCCACAGTGCTAACTCTTTGACCTATAAGATCAAGGTAATTGAATGCTTATCTCTTATTTAAATGATAGTATATAAAGCCTCATTTTAATATCAGTCTTATTTCCTACTATGTATAGTATACGCAAGCTTCTATAAGCCTGTCAGCATATGAAATTTCTTCAGAAATACCAGGGTCAGCGAATGCTTCCAATTCACTTGTCAAGCATCATATTACTTCATTTAGCCTGAAATACATGCAGGAATTTGTTAATTGTATTCACATGTCAATCTGTACAAAAACCTTGTTAGAAGGATATTGTGTAAGAGTTTCTTGGATATGTGGTCCAGTAACAGTGGCATGGAAAAGTCCAGTATCTTTAAATAACAGTACTTGCAAGAACAAGGATATTTAGTATGAATAACTACTGGAGCACCAGGTCCATCATTTGTATGTGCTTCTTTTTGCTCTTGCTCCTACAGAGACAATTTAGTTTACCTGTCTCAAAGTCTGGGAAAAAAATAAAAAAGTGCAAATAGTTTTTGTTGATGTAATTTATGGAGCTAGTTTGGAAAAAAACAGATAATGTCAGCAAAGGGAACTATTTTTATCACAGTATATTGTTTAACAACCCTTCACGGTCATCAAATTTAGTGCACCTATAAAATGCATGGCAGCTGCAGAGGATGAACCAGCAGTTTAAAAATACTAAAGAGCCAAAAATTATCCAATTCCCCATCTCCCTGATCCACTGGTGTTGTTAGTTCTGCGCAGAAGTGAAGAGACGTGTATATACAGTATTTACAAAAAAGTTCATCAGAGTTTTAAAATTAGTCAATTTTAGGAAGCAATTTAAGCAATTATTAAAATTAGAAGAGCGAGTGACTGTCCTGAGTTACAAGCTGAGTTAATGTCCTCAGAAATACTTTCTTTTGAATTAAGCAGTGAAGTTCTTATAAGCCTGAGGTAGGATAACACCACTGAAGTCCACAGAAGTATGTTGGTGCCAAGCCATATGCAGACCGTATCTAGAGGGCCAAATTTACACTTAATGTGAGCTGCTGAATTTCGTTCTGAGGAGCTGTGTTGATTTCCATCACAGTACTAAGCAACCTGATGCATAACTGAGAATTGTTAATGACCCAAACCCCCATAAACCAATACTTTATAAAAATAATAATGTGGGGGTTTTGATCTTGGTTTTGCTTTGATCTGCATCCTGATAGCATGTGTAACAATTAATCATTGTGCTCCCTCTCCAATTTACTGAGGAAAAAAAGGCATTGCTCAAAAAAAGCCTTTTTTTTTTTTTGCCTGTTTCATTAGCTTTCATCCAGCCTCCAAACATTTTCTCTGTGTTAACTATTCTTGTCTTTCAGCTTCCCTTTCTGCTGCTGTCAAGCCCATGTCCATTCTTTCTCCCACTGAAATCTCCGTCATCAGTTCTGCCCTTCAACCTCCCTATCTGCTCCTCTCCCCATCACTCTTTCATGATTTCATCTCTTCTCTTGGAGTCAAAGACACAGCTCAAAGATTCAGGCAGAAAAAATACTGCTGTGAAAAGCTAGCTAAAATCCTAAGGAAAAGAAAAATCACAACAAGGATTTGGAAGCCTGTTCCAAGGAGCAATGAAGGAGAACCCTTCCACACCAGGCTGAACACTTCCAAGCCAGCACTGGGTATGGCATCAGGGCAGTGACCGTATTAATGCTTAGCTGAGTAGTATTTAGCTTAGAAATCCGCTGTGTGTAGTAGTCAATAAATATTTGCTCTGTGCTCTTAACTTGTGTGTATACCGCTGTATACTGCTTTCAGAGTCTCCCTGTACACAGCAAAAAATGCCCAAACAAAAGTGGTGCAGAGAGGAAGGCGTATGTAGGCAGCCAACTAGGGTTTTTATCATCTTGGTAGCGCTAGATTTTCTTAATGATTTTACTAGTGATAGAGCTGCTGACCCATGATCTTACGTCACTGCAAGGATAATCCAAACCCAGCCAAAATCCCACCGTTCCAGAGAAAAATCACAGCCATTGTCAACATTTTGCAGCAGCTTGATAAGTGCTTGCTCTTATTTATGCAGACTAACAATTCAATTTTATTTTATGAATGTCATTTTATCTTCCATTCTGTGTTGAAACCTTCAAAAGAGTAACAAACATCCCTGCATCAACCACAGCACTACAGGGGGAGAACAATAAGAGTCTGTCAGGTGGCTGATTTTTCATTCAAATGGAAACAGCATGGCACAAATAGCTGGCCACTACCGCAAAGAAACAGTCCTGCCAGGTTCCTTTATAATCCTTCACTTAAAGATGGATCAGCTGATCTGCTTTCCCTGCTTATTTGGGAGTCGTTTTCAACTAATGCTCCCGTATTGCAAGGACCCAGGACCAATATTTAATAGTCCATTGTACTTGTAGCTTTTGGTCTGTCCCTAATGAACTGAAATTTCTTAGAGGGTGTTCAAAAGCACTTCTTTGAGCAGGTGGCCTATGAATTCTCCTCCTGTGGATAATTTTGAACTCAGTCAAGAGAAAGTGGTTTTGGTTGTGGGTTTTGGTTTTTTTTTGAGGCTAGATTAAAATCAGGAAAAAAAATTATCAGCAGGAGAAGCAAAAAAAGGAATATCTTGGTTCCTAAATGACCTGTCATAGCCTGATTTTGCTGATTTTCATACAGAAGTCTAATGCTAGTTAGTCATATACTCCACATTTTTTTTCTTTTCTTTTTTTTTTTTTTTTAAGAAGCATATCAAAGTGACAAAACCTATTTAAATCTGACAAAAATATAGCAGACATAAAGCGCTATTGTACAATCGCATACAGTTAACTCTTCTCCTCACATCTTCCCTTTGGCTGTAAGTGGGATTTCTACATACTGGTACTTATTATTGCTGCCTTTCAGAGGTCTTAGATGTCTCTCTTCACATTTTGCAAAGAGAAATTTGTTTTCAGCTCTGAGGGTCACTCTAAGATCAAAAAGCCATTGCTGATAATCAAAAGCCTGAAGTTTTTTGTGTCTGTGGATCTTTGACTTCAAATACCTACACAAAAATCAGTGCAGAAGGGACAGCATGGAATTTCACTGGAATTTCTCAAGTAATTCATCCAGACAGCCTTGGCCAGTAACAGTATAGATAGAAACAGTGTTAATCAGAAATATTATCAATTAATGAGTGCCAAATTTACATATACATAAGCTTTGGTCTTATCATCCCTGTGTTATGAAGTCATCCAGACCTTTCAAAAACATTGAATTTCTCCCTGTCCTCCATGCCACAAGACAAGGAGGTCTTTGCTGTTAAAGAAAGGTTTTCCATATATATCAAAATATATCAGTTAATAGCACACATCAACTCCTAGCATGAGGGATTGGAATATAGGACTTTCAAGATGAAACCTGGTCTATTCAGGAAAGGATCAATGTAAGCTGGTAGCTGATGTTAAGACTGGGATGGGTTTCTGTAAATCAGGGAGCCCTTTCCTGCTCCATACTTTTTAATCCTGGGGTCTTACAATGGGTTCAAGAAGAATATTTTATACAAGCGTATAATAATGTGTTTACCAATATGATAGATGTGGACGCTCTATAGCAAATGCTTTACATGAGACTGCAGAACAGTTTACATTCCTATTTCCCTGTGTGCATAACTTCTGCAAACCTTCACACTCCTCCTATTTATTTTTGTCAAGAAGATATTTCCACTTCGTTGTACGGAAGAAATAGTTCCAATAAGAACATAAAAAATAGTGACAAAATAAAATGAAAACAAAACCAGAAAATAAGCATAAGGCAGCTCAGCGTTTATAGCTGAAATCAGCCTTCATGTGAGAAGCAACAGGGGACACAACGTGAAAGTTCTCTGAATGTAACGGCCTTCGCTTTGAAGATAAATTGAAATCACGACTGTGAGGAAAAGAGGTGGTTCTATCACATTTTTGCAGTGCTATGAAATATTCTGTAGATTCAAAGCTTTCCTGAGCTAATTTCAGAGTTAGACCTGCAAAGCCAGGTGCAGGGAATATCCATCAGAAATTCAAATAAATTAATTACTTTAATTCACTCATTAAAATGGGCAAGATAGTTATGGCATAAAAACATTATTCTCAGCTTACTCACTAGCACTGTTGTTTACTTTTGCTAGACCCGCCCATGATTCTCTGCCTCCCAAGCTGGCGACAGGTGACAGGTGACAATACAGCTCCTCTAGGAAGATAAATCGACCTACAGACACAGGTTTTTTCCATGCTAATCATCTCCCTCAAAAAGACACATAAACAAGAGCACGGAGAACTCCTACATAAATCACTCAACTCAAGAACTTTTCCACCTGCATATTTTTCTAATGTTATCTTAAAAGATGCTGTGATCTTCCATAACAGAAAAAGGAAGTTCTTTGTCTCTGTAAACGATTTGCAAACAGAAAATAAACATGGTAGATAGCCTAAAGTCAATGTTTGGGATTTTTTTTTTTTTTTTTTTAAATTAGAGAACCCTGATTCATCAGTATTTGACAATTTTGTCAAGACTTCTCCTTGCTCTCCTGAATGCACACTCTGGAAGGAGGAAGACAGACATAAAACCATTCAGACAGACAAAGGGCAGAACGTAGACCAGGGAATCTATAATTGTGTATACAAACTGAAAGCTCCAATGGGAGACACTAATTCTACACTCTTATGGTTCTGGTAATTGTTTTGATTGCCAGGCTCAAATTCTTGTATCAGTTCTGGTACAGAAAAGTCTGCGTTTCTCATGTCCTTCAGTTATTCTGTGTTAAAAGAGTTGTATGGATCTGTGTTCCAAAATACCTTTTGCATTCCACAAGAAAGCTTCATGGCATAAGAAATGTTTTTTTACCTTCATTTTTAGCAATTTGTTCTGGCACATAGCCACACAAACACACACACATATATATATACACGTAGATAAACCGACAAAGGGACCATGCAAATGAAAGGCATAACTGAAAACCACAAAGAGCAACATATGAAATTATGATTTGATCAAAAAAGATTATTTTCATTATTAGAAATAACACTCTATTAATATTAATTTAACCCTAAATAACTGCAATGCTTTATTATTAGATTAATCAAGCAGCAAGCTCTTCTTGAATCCTTTCAATAAATTATTCCAGACCATCATGGCTGAGATCTCTCATGGCTGAGATGCTGGGACAGCAAATCATGCAGAGAGTTGGGTTTTTCTTCTCCTATATTCTTTCCTCAAGTCTGAAAATATGCATTTTGGGAAGATGGGGAGAAGAGCACACTAGGAGGAAATTCTGGGAAAAGCAGACTAGAGAACTGCACAAGAACAATTACTAGACAGTAATGAATAAAACTTGCTTTTTTCTTTTTTTTTTTTTAGTAAGGTGTATGCATTTTGCAATCTAGACATCAAAAAAAACTTTAAAAGAAAAAGCTTTCAGATGGTACCTGAACTGTGATTATGTGCAACCAAAACAGAATCTGATTTAATTGATTTAAAAGACTCTTAACCGTCCTCCAGCCTACACATCTCTTTTCCATTTAACTCTGCTTGGTGCCAGGTACCAAAGGGATTATGGTTTTGCACCTGTTAGAAATAATTGATTTAGGATGAGCAAAAGTCTAATTCGAAGCATAGCAGTGATAACCACATGTGGATACAATCCTCTGAGAAATAAGTATCCTCTGTATGAATAAACAGTGATTTAAGGAAAATTAAACCTGGATTTTGATTCTGTAGGCTGCTGAGAAAGATGCCCAGCCATAGAAGTGATACACGAGTGATATCAATGTTATTCTTAAAAGGACTTGTAAAAACCTAAGGATTGTACTGAAGGTTACAGAGGGGAGTCCTCTGTACTCAGAAGGCTTTCCAAATTGTTTAATTGAGCCCTAATAAAGCAGAGACACTAGTAGCCATGCTCAGGCTAAGCAGCACAATAAACAATTAGTGGAATAGAAAATTCAATATTAAGTGTATGGTCTGACAACCACACTCCCAATAGTTTAGTGGTGCACACCTCAGAGACCATCACTAAATGTGCTGGTAAAGATCGAGTGGTGTTGAACCAGTTGCACAGTGACTTACTCTCATCCTCCTGCCGCCTACGCTCAGGTTTTCTTTTCCATTCTCACTACCCCTGAATCTTTAGTGGCTCTTTTCTCACCCATTAATTCCATATAAATATTTTCCAGAGGCTGCTTCAAAGGTGCAAAAAAGGGAATAATTGAAAATCAAGCCAGCTAACCGATCGAAACGCTAATTTTAGCCATTTCAGTTGCAAGGAAGGCTTTTTTTCCCACATGGACTTACCTAGCGTAACGTTAAATGCTTCACGGCAGAGGCTGCCTCACACCCTGACTCTGCCCATTGCTCACTGCAAAATGAAACTGCATCTCAGACTGTCTCCTGGTGTTTTTGTTTTATTAGCAAATAAGTAATAATAATAGCTGAAAATAAATTAACCTATTAGCATTGATTGAATGGGGAAGGATAAAATTGAATTAAAAAGAGAGTTAATACCTCCTAGTCAGTCAGAAGAATAAAAAAGAAAATTCATTAGTAAAATTTCTGCAAAGACTCACAGTTTTTTTAAAAGTAGTTTGATGCACCTTTTCGCTTCAGAAGCCTCATATCAAAGTTATATTCTACAATGTCTTTGTAGTAATGATTAGGTATCTAAAGTAAATGTGATTTTTTTTTTTTATATTTAGCAGAAACTATTTATATAATAAATAACCCAAGATTACTAACCTAAGAAACTGATTTGACCACTTATTTCAAATAAACTCACTTTTAAAGGCTAAATTGAGCTACCTACTGTAAAGTTACAAACTGTTAGGAACTCTAAGAAAAAGATGTGTTTTTTTGGTATCCTATATAATTTCTATCATCATTAAAAATTCATGACGTTCAGTCCATAAGCTACAAAGACCATTCTTAAAATTAAAAGGAAAAGAGATTTTGAAACAAACGACATGGCCTTCAGTTCTTTACCACTGAACAGAAGTTAAAGTGAAATTATATGGTCCTAATACCCAGGTAGCATTAGCATTATAAAGAAAAAAAACCACTTACTGAAAGCATTTACAAGAACTCCAGAAGAATTTGATCCCCTACATTTTTGTAACTCTCAAAATCTGCATGATAATATAGCACGCTTATCAAAATCATATATATTAAGCCAACATACTTTTCAAAAACTCATTAAAAGCTAACATAACTGCAGAAAAAAACAACTTTTTGGTATCCATGACCTTCAGTAACTCAACCAATGAAATATCATAAACATACACAAAAATTTCCCACCTATTATCAGTAAGAAACAATGGTAAACACCAGGTGTGGTAATTTACAGCCTTCATGCTGTCTGCGGATAGATTGCAAACTGTCATCCTATCGAGATCATTTCCTACCAAAGTATTGGTGCATCAAGGCTTGAAATCAAATACCGGTCCCGTGGTCAACACACCATTTTTCTTTCTAGCATATCATTTGGTCAGACTGTAGAAATGTGATCTTGAAAATTGAAAAACCCTGAGTCGTAGATTATTCCACACCTTTGCCAACTGGAGAGGTACTAGAGCAGCCAGAAAGCTTAACTATTTAATCCAGTTTAATGCGACAATGAAAACATGTTGACATCCCTGAGCCATACACAGGTGCTTAGCCTGAACTGGATGACTTTACAACTATGTTTTCTCAATATACAATAGTACCAAAATGCAATAAAAATGTTAATGAGATAAATTAAGTGCAAGAAGTTAAATGATGCTGACAATATCATAACTCTGTGTCAGCTATCTTGTGCATAACATTCACACTAAGAGGCGGCGTAAGCTATTCTTTGTATCAAGCGTGACAGTTTTTGAAACCTAAACAATCTTCTCAGATAATGAATTCACAACAGAAAGTCAAGCAGAAAATATTTTTCAGTGGTGTAGAATATCTTTTGTTCAGATTTTAATTTTCCATTAGTTTTAGGCCTATTAAAACAAAGGGGGGAAAAAAAAGAAAGAAAAACTTGTAATATACCCAAACACATGCCACATAGAAAACAGATTGGATATGTACTGGTGATAGTAATCTGGTTTCTTTCTTACTCTGTGCTTCTCATATATTTTCACAGGAGCTGGAGTGTGCTCAAATTGTCTTGTACCTAAATTGTAGGATACAGTGAGACTCTTTTCATTGACATTATTCTCCTTTCTGTAAAATCCTAGAGGAGCAAAACGACAGGCAGAAACTCCACATCCCGCTGCTGACTCCTCTGTGCCTTTGCCCAACCTCACACAGGCCCAAAGGAATATATGAATACCAAAACCCTTCAAATGCTGCTTGTAAAGTTTAAGGTAAGCTGCCTCTGATTTCTAGAAATGTGGAGCACCTTGATGGTCCCAAATGACTTGGTTGAAGTTGTCTGACGTTGGAAGTGGGGGGAAAAAAAAAGGAAAAAATAAAAAGAAAGGCACTGAAAAGATTCTCTCCTGCTGAAAATGCTGGCCATGAACTCTGGGTTGCTTTAACATACTGTAGGCATTTTTGCCATTTCACAGCAAGCAAATATCAGCTTCACTGGACAGAAGCAAAATTTACATTTTATAGCAATAAACTGCAAATTTGTTCTTTTCCACTTTACCCTAAAATATGTATTGCTGATAATTTAAGCACTGTACACCTTGCACTGGGTAATTTCTTGATTGTACAACTAGACTGGTTCATTACCAACATGAATACTGGCATACATGCTGTAAGTATATAATGCAGTATATACTGAAATGCTGTGTGTAGAGCTAAATTGCAATTACATGCATCCCAGTGCATATATACATATTAGTTTTTCTTATCTCTTTTTCATATCCTAATCACTAGCAACCCATGTTCCTTCCTCTTAGCTCTGTGCATGCCACTGCACCCTATTTTATCCGTTTGTGCTGTTAATATTCCTTTCACACGTGCATTTCCTGACCTGCGAGGGCACAGGGTTATCAGCAGAGAGTTCAGCACAAAGACATGGTATTGACTGCCATCATATTTTAATTTATTTGCTTTCAAGTGTGCTCAAGTGGTTCTCAAATAAGAATTAATTCTGGTTTATTTTTTCATGGTTGGATGAGACTTGACTTCACATTGATGGTTTTTCTCCACCAGACAGTAGCCTAGAAGGTCTTTAAATTGCTTATGTCTAGTTTTATTTGACTTTCTTGCACCAACTTTTTCTATACCTGCCTGGCTTTAACATTGGTTCCTCTTTTACTACCATCCTGCTATACTTCTGTAGTGCTCTGCTATACTCACATCTGCTTTGCAGTCCTAGGTCTATAGTTGCTGTATACAGTTTCCGGCTCATCAAGCCTTAGCTGCTTTCTTTCCCAATGTATGTGACTTTTTGAGGGCTGAACCATGAACTCATTGTCCATCTCAGTTTTTTGTCTCCTTTGCTGTTTAAGCTGCCAACAAAACCTCATTATCTCTTAGTAGGTTCTCTCTCCTTTATATTACTTCTATTTTATATATTTCTTTTATTTTGGTATTGCTCCCTCTCTGTTATTCTGGAATTCCCATCCTTGAGGATATTCAAAACTTGCCTAGGTAAGACCTTGAGCAACCTGGTCTAAGATGACCAGAGGCTTGGACCAGAGACCTTCATGTGTCCCTTCCAACTTAATTACTCTGTGATTGCATGTCTCACTGTGTAAACGGGAAGCAGAATCCGGGTTGTCCAATTTGTCTAGGTGCTGGATATTATCCCTGATATCCATACAGAGCTACCCAACTTTGCTCTACATTTTTTTGACTTGCTTTATTTTGTATTGAAGTTTTGCTTACTTATTTTTCCTCTGCCACCAACACCTTTTGTTACTTTGTGGATATCGAGGCGAAGTCAGCCTGTACTCAAATTCCATGTATAGCTTCCTGTCCTTGCTATTTGGAGGCATTTCATTTGCTCACATCTGCTTTTCTCAGCAAATGTTTCACAATTCCCATGAACACTCCTGCTTCTAATTAGAGATTTGTTAACATTTTCAAGGCTATTCCCAGATACCACAGTTCTAACGCTGCAGTGTCTACTCTTTTGGCTTTTTATTCACAGAATCACAGAATGGTTAAGGGTTGGAAGGGACCTCTGGAGATCATCTAGTCCAATCCCCTGCCAAAGCAGGGTCACCTAGAGCATGTTGCACAGGGTCGCATCCAGGCGGGTTTTGAATATCTCCAGAGAAGGAGACTCCCCACCCTCCCTGGGCAGCCTGTGCCAGGGCTCTGGCACCCTCAAAGTAAAGAAGTTCCTCCTCATATTCAGATGGAACTTCCCATGTTTCAGCTTGTGCCCATTGCCTCTTGTCCTGTCACTGGGCACCACCGAGAAGAGTCTGGTCGCATCCTCTTGACACCCACCCCTAAGGTATTTATTTGTAAGTGTTGATAAGATCCCCCCTCAGTCTGCTCTTCTCCAGGCTGAACAGACCCAGCTCCCTCAGCCTCTCCTCATAAGGGAGATGCTCCAGTCCTCTGATCATCTTTGTAGCCCTCCGCTGGACTCCCTCCAGTAATTCCTTCTCTTTCTTGAACTGGGGGGCCCAGAACTGCACACAGTACTCCAGATGTGGCCTCACCAGGGCCATGTAGAAGGGCAGGAGAACCTCCCTTGACCTGTTGGCCACACTCTTCCTAATGCACCCCAGGATACCTTTGGCCTTCCTGGCCACAAGGGCACATTTCTGGCTCATGGTGAACTTGTCCACCAGAACACCCAGGTCCTTCTCTGCAGAGCTGCTCTCCAGTAGATCAGCCCCCAACCTGTACCGGTGCATGGGGTTATTCCTCCCGAGGTGCAGGACTCTACACTTGCCTTTGTTGATCTTCATGGGGTTCCTCTCTGCCCAACTCTCCAGCCTGTCCAGGTCTCACTGAATGGCAGCACAGCCTTCTGGTGTATTGGCCACCCCTCCCAGTTTTGTGTCATCAGCAAATCTGCTGAGTGTACACTCTGTTCCTTTGTCCAGGTCATTGATGAATAAGTTGAACAGGACCGGACGTAGTACTGACCCCTGGGGAACACCACTAGCCACAGGCCTCCAACTAGACTGAGCACCGCTGATCACAACCCTCTGGGCTCTGTTGTTCAGCCAGTTCTCGATCCACTTCACTGTGCACTCATCTAAGCCACACTTCTTGAGCTTTCCTATGAGAATGTTATGGGAGACAGTGTCAAAAGCCTTGCTGAAGTCAAGGTAGATAACATCCACTGCTCTCCCCTCATCAACCCAGCCAGTCATGTTGTCATAGAAGGCTATCAGATTGGTCAAGCATGATTTCCCCTTGGTGAATCCATGTTGACTACTTCTGATGACCTTATCCACATGCTTAGAGATGGCATCCAGAATGAGCTGCTCCATCACCTTTCCAGGGATGGAGGTGAGGCTGACCGGCCTGTAGTTGCCTGGGTCCTCCTTCTTACCCTTTTTAAAGACTGGAGTGACATTGACCTTCCTCCAGTCCTCAGGAACCTCTCCTGTTCTCCAGGACCTTTGATAGAGAGTGGCTGGGCAATAACATCTGCCAGTTCCCTCAACACTCATGGGTGCATCCCATCGGGGCCCATAGATTTGTGGGTGTTCAGTTTGTCTAAATGATCTCTAACTTGATCCTCCTCAACCAAGGGAAAGTCTTCCTTTCCATGCAAGAGAAAATGTAGAGAGCTCATGAACAATGATCCCAACCCACTGAGGGCTAGAGCCACCAAAACACATATGATTCCTCACCTTAGTGTATCTATAATTTCTCATCTTATTTTCTCCAAAAAATAGGGTAGAAAGTTCTTAATTCTGAACTTATCATTTTTGTTGCCTCTACACACTCAGTGCTTTTATGCTGGTGGCATGCCCAGTGACCTTGGTAGCAATACCACTGGAATTTTCTTCCACATTTTGGGATTCACCAGACAGACAGCGATCACTTGGTTTAGCTTGTTTCAGGTAATAGCATTTAAGAGACTCTGTACCAGTACAGTGAAACTCTTGCTTCATAACGGGGCACTGGCAGAGATTCTGCAGCTGAAGGTTGCCTTCAAGACTGACTTTCTTTTTTCTCCTCCAAACATTTGTTTCCTACACCTGACAATTTCTCCAGCTTTAAGATAGACCATTGTAAATGCATAATTTAAAAGATGTAAAAAGTTTGCACAGGGAACATTGGGGAGCAGAGATCACAAATACATTTAGCTTTAGAATACTTGGATTAAGAAAAAAATTCTCTCTTTTGAGGAAAACCCTTTTTTTTTTATTTGTCTGTCTTCATTGATTGAGGTTTTAATGCAGCCCCATAAATAATTTCATTGAGAAGCACAACTGTAGAGCAGCTTTGCACTGCATGAGGGTGAAAATGAGCAACCGAGGATAGCTGAAATTCTTGAATCACATTTTTTTTACCCAAGGAAGAGCAATGTGAAGCTCTCCCCTAAAGAAAATTGTTATGTAAATCAGAGTGGATTACCAGCATGGCCCCAGATGCTCTTTTACTATAACATGTATCTGCAGTCACCGAAATTAGAAGCACCCAGAAATCAATGTCATTAGTATGATGCTATAAAGGACACAATCTCAGAACTGTATGGTCTGATCAAAACCCTACCCACATCTGAGAAGGGTCTTGATGATTTTTATGGGACTTGATCTATTTCTAATTGTAATAGTAGTTTTTTGCTGGAGGAAGATACACTAAATTGTTCTGCAATTTATAAGGTAAAAGCATGTCTTGAATACTTCCATTTTAAAAAATATTCAATTACAACTTTCTGCTGATTTGTCCCACTTTAATTTCATATAGATCATTCAGCAGTAAATCTGATTAACTGCATCGGATTTTTTTTCCCTGACATTTTCCTAATACCCCAAAAGGATCAAGAAGGCAAACTCTGTAATGGAGCTGGCAACTTTCACTATCTGACTATCAAGTTGTAGCTTTATACTTACGGGTTATGTTACAAGTAGTAAGTGAAATAATATTTCTTTTAAAAAATATTTAACAGCAGCAATGGAAAAATCACAACTGAACACCTTAGTTTTCCTTGCATCAACAAGAAAATAAAACTAAAAATCAGAGCAATAAAAGTGGAGTGCAGCCACATGGTGAGGTAGTTTAAGAATAATATTTCTGGAGCAGTCAAGTGAAGGTAAATCTTCCCTACTGAAATTAAACAATGAAAACTATGATTGCAAAACATTCCCAACTTAAACGTATTCCTGAGGATACTTCAGCTTTAAGTAAGACTCTCAAGACAAAAATACAATTTTATCTATAAAAAAATCTCATTTTTTTATTTCCAATTATGTTGAAAGATGGAGAAAGCAGAAACATAGGAAAATACAGATTAAAGAAAAAATTAAATATACTTGGGGCTTAAAAATAAGATCCAGCATCTGTTTTCATATGTTTTTTCTGTATTATTATTGCACAACTCCCATGTAGGTTTACCTCTGTCTTGCCTTTTTTTAATTGTCTTTCTCCAGTCTGTTCTTTGCTTCTTCACATATACTGTTTTTCACTCTTCTGCCTCTCATTCCATACTCTCCTTTCCTTTTTATTTTCCCTGGCAGATAATCGTGGTTCTGCCCTTATGGCTCAACCTATACAGCACTGCTGCTACCCTGCTCCATCTAGTGGGATTGCTGCAGCATGTGCTCCAAAACCCTGTATCGCACTCAAAATAGATGGAGAGCACAGAATCCACCCTGGCCACCACTAACAACCAGCTTCCAAAGACTGTAGCTTATTAGGTGACTAGATTTAACTCTGAAGTCCACAGTTTGTTTCGCAAAATGTGGAGCACGTGCCAAAATTGCTACTTGTATGACCTGAATACGATAGCAAGTGTTATGCTTCTGAACACACATGGATTTTACAGAACATGGCAACTGGGTTTTTATCTCACTTGTATCAAACAAAAGTAAATGCAGATCAGCAGCTTAATACTAGTGCCCAAAGAGCCAGCCCAGCCTAAAGATTTATGACTGAAAGGGTATTACATGGGAAAGAGAAGTTGATGAAAGCCATTCCTGGTTTTCGCAACAGACTCTGAACAGCAATTTGGTCAATAAAAGGCCTCAGTGCCGTGTGGGCTGTTGTAAGATTAATTTCTGAAAGTCTTTTGCAGTGTAAAAAGGCCTTTATTTTCACTCTAAGCATCATGGCCAGCATCAGCGCAGGAAACTTGCTCTCCAGTTATTCTTTTAATATCAAGGCTTTCGTGATCTGGTGGACAAGGCAGAATTTATATCTTTTGCTTCTATGTATATTCAGTACACATTGAGCCCTGAAGCGCTGACTCGAGGAAAGTCTGTCCTTAGCACACCCTAAATAAATATGGATCTCACCGTTGGGCTCAGATTTACTCACAGTGGTGACAGCTGAGTCAGCGTGTTGGGTGAATTTGGAATTTAAGTTGTTCATGTTTTAGGGCCAGTGGAGTGACCTTGCCTGCCTCTGTGGCCAGCCAGGAGAGGGTCTGCAAATGGGTTTGCAGAGCCATGTCTTGGTAACTCTGACTACACCATCTCCTACTGGGTAATGTGACATTCAGACCGCATAAAAGCCTCAAGAATATGACCCTGACGTTACTTAAGTTGGGAAGACTTGTGAGGATTGAATGCAAACCCCTAATTTTAGATTTTGCCTTACGGACTCAGCTCCTGGGACAACAGGCCTGCCCTCTCCATCTGATGTCAAACACCAAACTCACTCCTGTTGCAGCTAGGCACATGGCACACACACATACACCCACACAAATGCAAAATGGCACAGAAATCAAGATGTTTGTATGCAGTGCAGTATATGTGACTGCTTTAAGTATATGGCAACTTCCAAGCTGGCCACACCGTAATGAAGACAACACTCATGGCTGCCTCTTCTTCAAGATACGTGGGGTAAGTAAACAGTTCCAGACATTATTCAACAGAAGGACTTTGAAAGTGCTATCAGCTTCTATCAGTGCTAACTACATATGGTGGGTACTACCAAACCCTCCCATGGAACATACAAATGGGTATTTGCCACCTAACTTCAGGCATATAACTTAGCTTGGGTTCCTCATATAGTTGATGGAGAAACATAGGTGTTACCCATAAGAAGGCCATTCAGAGCAGAAATCAAATTATTGTCTGCCACAGGTGCTCTAACTCTTCCTAAGTTTGGTGTCGAACATAAGATGACTTTCCCTTGGTGCTCTCCATGAATGCTTTTGTGCAATGTAACTTCTGTGCCTCTCTGAATGTAAAATCAGCTGCCTCCGCGAGTGTCCAAGTGCATGGTTATCCCAAAGCTGCCCATCTGCTTTGCATTCACACCGAGCAGTGTGTTAATTAGGAGTCTGAACAAATCACATCAGTGATGTGGCGGTGTGTCACTGACCCAAACCGAGTACAAACCCGGTTCTGTGGTGTACCAGCACGGCCACACACATTCCTTGGGGATGGACATCACATATGGTCATGAGTGCATCACATGGCACAAGAGTAAGTGCCATACAGTGAGTGGCACCACAGGGGATGGCGGCTCTAGTCACTGTAGGTGCCTTGGTATACACTCTGCCTGTACACTCACTGGGGTTTACTCTTGGGTATGTAACAATTTGTGGTTTGCATTTTGATTAAATGACAGAAGTTCCTATAAAGTAAATTAAGCACACTATAATGAATGCAAATCAATGGACCTATTAAATTCCTTCCCTTCTGCTGCATCAGAATTATTTTTTTTTTATTTTCTGAGCACGCATTTTAAATCAAACCTTTCAAGAACAACTTGCACATCTTGAGCAGAAGATACAGATGTGCAAACACCACCACCTTCCAACTGCCACATTTACCATTTGCAAAGTGATCCAATATTCTTGTTAAAATTCATTACACCAAAGTTACAGCACACCTATAATCACCTCATAATCAGAAGATACAGCATGGCAAATTGGACTTCTCTCTTGAGTTGCCTACTGATCTAAATGGTTTTAAGCAGTTTTGGAAGCTCATGCTTGTACTGAACATAGAATCTAGAAGGATACATGGTGAGACCACAGCAAAACAGAGACTACTGTAGTAATCATTTTGCTGTGGTGCATGTGTATGTGTTTGTTTAATAATTCCAAGAGTTATTTTGACTTCAGCACCCTGCAGTAGCTGACCCAATATGCCACTCCACTGGATACAAAAGCCACACGCTCAGGCGCAGACTGGCCCACAGACCCTGTTAGCAGTAAGCAGAACTGCTTTGCAAGTCACATCTTCTGGGAGGTCAAGACTTCATTATCAGAACCAGTAAACAAGAGATTAAAATGGACTCTGGCCAATTTAGCACATCTGCCATGGAGGAACATCAACCACTGGTGCTTTCAGGGGAGATGGGCTATTAAGTGAAGTTTCTTCAGAGATATAAAAGGTATGAAATATACAGTAATGCATCAGCTGCCTCTCGCTGGGACAAATCTTCCTGATCCAATATCCCCACAAACATCCTTGGATGTATTATAACTCTGTATGTTCACTGAGGTGACTGCTCCCAAGTCTATCCCGTTAAGAAGTAGAGACATAACTAAATCAACACAAAACTTTCTGGCACATACCTGCTCATTTGATGATCAGACCCAAAACGTAAGTTTTTGACAAATTCTTCAGTGTGGCCCATGAACAAGTGAGTACAAGAGATGTGAGTTAGACCTATACTAAATAAAAAAAAAAAAATGGAATAACATCCCAAAAGAGTATAATTTTCAACATGAACTCCAATCATCTTGTAAACAGAAACCAACACGTATCCATCAAGCTGTAGGCCAAGTACATGCATGCTGGTGAGCATCTGACGCTGAAAATGGTCATTCTAGTAATTTATTATTTTCATTTTCTTCAATAAGATTAAGAACTGAACTGTATTTTTATTAGTGAACCAAGTCTGACTATAAGACACCTACTTCCTTAACCCTGACCTATCTACAGAAAGAAGGAAAACTTATTTCTTATTTTTCTTTCCAGGTGTTTTGATGCACCAGTAAAACAACACTTAAGGTTCCCAATAAATGCATGACTCAAAAGAGCCCTCAAAAACCATCTCCTCAGACTGAAGAATAACTGAGCTCTTTGGTGAGGTGAAGTCCAATATGATTAATTTGCTATCATTTTGTGTAATGACACTACGCCTTGAGAAAGACCATGACAAGAGCCAAACACAACAGATACTCTGTTCTTTGTCAGGAAAAAATGCTTTTCTTTTTTTTCACAGTATAGTTTGGCATAATAATTCTCATGTAAAGATAAATCTATTTTTTTAGCATTTAAAGTAGCCAAAAATAGTGTATTTATAATTCTAAATCCTGCAGCCTCAAGAAGTATAAAATAAATATGGAGTGGCAAAGTGTAGAGGCTGAAAAAGGCTTTTTGTTCCCTCTTGTTACAGTCCATGGTGACTATAATTTTTTTAACAGGAAGAAGAATTCGGTAATGATACAAAATTCTCATATCTGTAACTAGAACAAGACGAACGGTTGGTTCAACAGCTCCAGGAATATTTTTTTCCTTTCAACTCCAATCAGGAGCAGTTTTGTAGGCTTAGGTACATTTCTGTAGTTAATGACAAACTCCACTAGGTGTCATCTACCGCTGTATTTCTACAGGGAATATGGAAACACTGGCTCCTAAGATGTCTCGTGTTAATATTTCTATGTAGTAGTTATTCCTTGTGTTAAGTTCTCAGGATGTATCTATAAATTCCCATTCTATATATTAATTATGCACATGTCTTATTATTACAACCACAGTTGCTACTCTTAATTAAGCTTATTTTGTAAGAAAACTTATCTTCTTGAAGGTATGGAAAGCTGTCACGTTCTCAGAAAAAAACATCCAAACTAACTCCCAAGGAAAACAAAAGCTGTTCTATGCCTTTTTATATGACATTCCTTATGCCTGAACAGTGCTATTTCTGGATGAACACACCATTTCTGAGATACAGCTAGAATTTATTTCAGTCTTGTATAATACTACCCTGGATGGTGCTGAGAGCTTGTAATTCAATGTATATTTCTGTATGTACTGACAGCATCACCAAAACTGCAGTGCCGAGAGACTGGTATTCATTGGATAAGTAGCTGGAGCAAGCTAGTGAGTACAAAAACCTCATTAGTCCAGATGCACTAAAATATTTACCTTCAGTGTTCTGATTTTCTACATATTAATACAATCTTTACCCCTCCCCCCCCCCGGCCATGTATAATTTGAATCTACCTCTGGTCATTATTAATGCAAATAAAATGTTCAGCTGAGATTTGAAACCAGCAAATAGCAAAATAAATATAGAATAGAATAGACTATTTCAGTTGGAATGGACCTACAATGATCATCTAGTCCAACTGCCTGACCAGTTCAGGGCTGACCAAGTTAAAAGTATGTTGTCCAAATGCCTTTTAAACACTGACAGGCTTGGGGCATCGATCATCTCTCTAGGAAGCCCGTTCCAGTGTTTGATCACCCTCTCAGTAAAGAAATGTTTCCTAATGTCCAGTTTAAACCTCCCCTGATGCAGCCTTGAACCATTCCCACACTTGCTATCACTGGATCCCAGGGAGAAGAGACCAGCACCTCCCTCCCCACTTCCCCTCCTCAGGAAGCTGTAGAGAGCAATGAGGTTGTCCCTGAGCCTCCTTTTCTCCAAACTAGACAAGCCCAAAGTCCTCAGCCACTCCTCACAGGACACCCCTTCCAGCCCTTTCACCAGCTTTGTTGCCCTCCTCTGCATGCATTCAAGGACCTTCACATCCTTCTTAAGTTGTGGGGCCCAGAACTGCACACAGTGTTCAAGGTGAGGCCACATCAACGCTGAACACAGTTGGGATGATCACCTTTTGACCGGCTGGTCATGCTGTGTTTGATGCATCCCTGGATGCGGTTTGCCCTCTTGGCTGCCAGGGCATGCTGCTGGCTCGTATGGAGCCTGCTGCCGACCAGCACCCCCAGAGCCCTTTCTGCAGGGCTGCTCTCCAGCCACTCCTCTCCTAATTTATACTTGTGCCCAGCGTTACTCTGTCTTAGGTGCAGAATCTGGCATTTCGCCTTGTTAAATCTCATCCCATTAATCATAGCCCAATGCTCCAGTCTATCTAGATCTCTCTGCAAGGTCTCTTCTCCCTTAAGAGCATCAACAGCAGCTCCCAGTTTGGCATCATCAGCAAACTTGCTAATGGTTCATTCAACTCCTGCATCCAGATTGTTGATAAATACATGAACTGGCCCATATTAAAATGTGGTTTTCAGATGTGGTTTTCATACATTCAGATGTATGATGTGTGATGGAGTTCATGTATCAGCCAGTATAGAAAGGTATAATTACTGCTGTGTGAGGCATTGATACTGAAACATGGTAAAAAATTCCATCATTCCTGTTCAAGACCTATAAACCCTAAATACAAGTACTGAAAGAAAATTGCTGTCAGAGCGCTCAGAAGCACAGGGCTGTCTAGGCAAGGAATGGGGCCCCGAGGAACTTGTGGTGCTCAGAAGAGCAAATACAACCAGAAGGAACAGTCAATGAACAGTCAATACCTCTAGAAGAAAGGAGCAGCAAAGGCTGATTCGAGCTAGAGGGCAATTCTGGCCCAAGAACAACTAGGTATGATAATCAATTAATTTAGGTTAATTCAGAAAAGATAAATAACCATTAAAATGATAACGTTTCTGCAATGAATTCTCAGTTGGGAGTAGCAGCTGGCCAACTATTTTTAAGATGAAAATTCCTCCATTTATCAAAGTTATATGATACAATTCCTGTTGGAAGAGGTTAGGGAAAAAAATCAATGGTTTTCTGAAGCAACTGAGCTAATATTAATTTTTTTATTCACATTGTTGACATAAGCCATGCAAATGAATGCATATCACAAATTTAATTTGATTTTACTTTTTAGTTCATTATGCTGAAACTTTTTACTATCTCAAAATATTTTATGTATTTTCTACTTCAATGAAACAACACACGATAATGTAGTAATCATTTATCTGTGATAAGGAACCAGATGGTACTAGTCAAGAATAATTTTCATTCCTTCTTATTGCATTATTTGTTCAGAACTGATGTATGAGCAGCTACCAGTGGTGTTCTAATACATTTTAATGAATTTCTTTATACTTGTATATACAACACTCTATTTTAACTTATAATTAAGTATACTACGTTACTAACTAGATGTCATAGCAATATCATAACATGTTTATAATCCTAGGCCTGCAGGCTACAGTTTTTTAAATGTTGATTTTAAATACTGCAAAATCAATGGTTATCTTCTTACGCACAGACTTCATGCTACACACTGGACACTGCATTTGCAGGATTTATAAGTCAATATACCTCTTTCGTGATTAATATACTCCTCTAAATTACATATTGCCTTTATGCTTGGCACACTGTGTGATTAAACTAGGAACTATCTTGATTTGTGCTTTACACAGGTGGTAGGCACTTAAAAAGAGAAAAGGAAAAAAAAAGAAATAAAGCCAAAATTTTTTTAAAAAAAGTATTACAGGCAAAACGCAAACATGAAATCTTCAGGCTGAAATGTGAGTATTGGTAAAGAATGAAGAAGACCAGAAAACAAAGACTGTTATTTTCTAGAAAATATTCTAGAAAATTAAGCAGAATTTTCCCTGCCACTGGATGAGATGGACCAGTTGTGTCAATGGGAAATGGCCTAACTCTGAATACTGTCACATCAGGTGCTTCAACGCATACGCTCCCCACCACATATCGTTAGTGCAGGCAGGAGAAGGCAAGACCCATCTCTGCTGCTGTTACACGAGCACATCTGCTGTCACAGTCTTGGATCAGAACAATTTATTATGACCATATAATCTGCAGCTATACTTTTCTGTGGTGTTTCATGAAAGAGCCAAACTGGAAACTTTTCCACATTTTCAAACTTCAAGGTGACTTTGGGGAATCATATTTATCAAACTAACTCAAAGTAACGGGGGGAAAAAAAAAAAAAAAAGCTATCTCTGTACAGATTTCATTTCTTATTTTTTGTAACTTCATCCGCATAATCAGACAATGTTTAACTCCATGGAAAATGTTTCCTTTATTATTAATAAAGATGATGCTGCCTAAGTCGCTTCCTATATGGGTCTTTATTGTGTCTCTATTCCTATGGTTTCTCTTTACCTTTTTCTAGCAACAACTTCCTTCATTTCAGTCTTTGTATTAAGAATGCCTGTAAAATATTGGTGTGTTGAACAAATAATGTAGTGTCACACCATATATTTGTACCTCCAATTTCATATGCTAAATTCGCAAATGAGTTTTCAAATGGCTTCTCTCAATAGTCACTTAGTGAAAAGCTTTATATAACCCACGGATACCTAAGTAGCCAAATCAACTTAAATCGCCAGTATTATGGAAAGCTTTTCTCCCTCACCTCCCATGTACATTTATTTGTATTATTTCCATAGAAGTAGTGCCTTACAAAAGATGCAGTAGTTGGGCTGTTGAAAGCACTTGCCTTTGAACAAAATAACAGTTACCCGTGATTTCAGTAGGAAGAGCTAGGTCACTCCTAAAAGCCATATGTTTTTTTTTTCTCACAACAGCCCTTCACAAACCCCTCTGGATGGGGAATCCACATCCTAATTAACTAGGATGTACAAGCTAGTCTTGTACCGTTCTCCCTTTTCCCACTCAATCAACTATTAGCATTAACTGGAAACATCCCAAATTACTAAATATCTTGCTATTTCCCAGGCAAAACCCACAAAATACAAGTGCTTCCATCTGATCTTTGAGAGACATTTGGAAATTTGAGGTGTGAAGACCACAGACAGTCTCCAAAGAGACTGCAAGAGCACAGAGGAATCTGTAACGAATTTGAGCAAACTGGTGAAAAGTCAAATTACAAGGTAAATCTAATGCTTCTTGATGAAAGTGGAAAGAAAGTTTTATTCTGTTTGCAGCTTGGCTTTTCATGCCTTGACCCTCAAGTACAGGATTCACATCATATCCATGATTGAGACCATGTATTTTGGTATGAAGCTGTACATCCAGAAACAGCATGTCTAGCACTAAATACTATGGATTGATTGTAAAATGGAAGAGAAAGACCAACTCGAAAAATAGTTTTAATGAAGAAATGTTTCCACAAACCCTCATATGAACCAGATCCTATAATACTTTAAAAAGCAACACTGAGGCCACAAACTGAGGGACGGGTTTTTCCAACACGGAGCATAAAAGGTGGAGCTTTACCAGAACAGAATTATATCAGGGTGAGACATTAATCTTGCATGGTGAAGACCTGCATGTAGTTGATTTTCCAGACACATTGTACACTGTCTACCAATGTAATTATTAAGGTGTAAGAATTATTTACACCCCCTTCCTCTTTGAACCCAAATCCTTCATTGACAAGAGTGAGACTGGAGCAGACATCTAGAGCAACAGGCTAACAAAAAGAGAAAAAGAAGGGTAATAGTTATTTTTGTAAATAAAAAATATGCATGTCTTTAAAAAGTGAAACCCCAGATGTGTAATTACAGGGAGAATCTAATGGATCTTCTGATTTCTCATTAACACTTTCCATATCCAATGGCAGAGGCAAAATTGCAAAATTTCTGCCTTGCACTGAGGGAGGAGACCACTGTCAGCATTGTAACTATCTTCCTCAAAGCCCTGCCAGCTTTGGTCATGTAGTTCAAACAGGCAGTACTTAGTCTGTATAATGATAGATAGATAATGGCAGATTTGGTCCAGGACAGGTTACAAGTTACACAAAGAGATTCTAGACTTCCGCACCCCCACTCACATGAAAACGCTCATTTTATCTCTGTACATAAATACATGGCAACGTTTGCAAAGTTTCCAAATGATTTCATTTTCTTGGGAGAGAGAGACTATAATTGGGTGGGCTGCGCAAGCTCATTCTTCCTTCTGCTAGTTAAGTCACAGCCATTCATCTTTCCACAAAGAGCCTAAATTGTTCCCATCTGCACTGTATGTTTTGTTGTCTCATTTTAACTGACCTATCAGACCATAAAGAGCAGAACGAGGCCTTCTCATCTCTTAATTGGTGTCATTAGGACTCCTTTCTCATTTACTGTGAAAAGGACTAACATCTCCTAGAGAAGAACTGAAAGCCTTACATGCAGCCTCTCAGATTTGAAGTCAGAGGCAACGCTGATTAAATATAATTCTTCATTAAAAGATATAAAGTAGCTGGGACTGGCTTTTTGAGTATACAGATATTTCTTATTAAAGTTCTAGCAAATAAATAAAGTTTCTCTTGCGGTTTTCTTTATTCTGCATTATTCCCGTCTCAGCGCAGGCTGCCAGCTCACTGTGAAGGAGAACAGCAGAACTATATACACGTGACTTTGAAGTTTCACCTACGTCTCCCAAATAAAATACTTTATTTCCAATATACCCCCTGCTAGAAAACATATATCAGCTGAATGCTTTGAAACTTCAATTAACAAATGACCTGTAGGCAGTGAGCGTTGCCTCGCCGTGGTCTGTGAACACACATAAAGCAGTGTATTAAACCACTGTCACAGAGCTCTGAACACCTGAAGACACCCTGTTCTCTTTCCACCTTCACAAAAGACTTTGTTCCTTTACCAATACTGCACGATACAAACTGTTCTTAGCAAAATGCTCTGATTGCAAAACGCAGCACTGATGTGAACTGATGGACTACCCAGAAGGGCGTTAATAAAGCTGTGGTACAGTCCCTTGAGAGATTTGCTGCTACCTCTGTATTTAACAAGGGTATTATACAGCATGAATATCCAGTAATAAGGTCATCACTACTGGCCTGGCCTTGTTAACAAGATAAACTCATGTTGGCTGAACCGAGGCGGTTCAAAGGATACGGCAGGACTGTGCGGGAGGGCTGAAAGGTGGCTGAAGGCCTGATTGCTACGGCCAGAGCCAGAGGGCCGTGTGTACCCGTCAGAGCGGTGGCCAAGCTGTGCCGCCAAAGGGGTTGCAAGAGCAAAGAACAGACTTTGAGACATTTGGTGGCAGCACCGAAAAGGTCTAAATGTAAGATAAATTGCCTACCGCCAGGCGCATTTTTTAACATTCTGGCTTGGACTTGCTTTACCAATTTTAGCGTTTACACTGGGGAACAAAACAGCAACTAGAAAATCCTGTAACGCATTCAAGTACCTGATTAAATTATACCATGTAACGATTCTGTCGAACTTTCCGGGGCCAATATCTGTTAATCAGGCAGTTTATGGAGCTCTTCCATAGAAACAGATCATAGCTCAACAACTATTCAGTAATTCTCATTCCATAGGTGGTGGGATCTGTCTCAAATGCCTTTCAGAAGCGCATCAGGAGCCTGCTTCCTGACTATCTTATTAATTTTTATAGTTTAAAACAAGCAACAACATCATTTTTGGCAACATTTGGAAAAGGAAAGCTTTCTCTTGACTGCTAATGATGCAAATAATACAAACAATACAGGGTTTAATTTGCCCTCTGCACAAAACTCTTGCAGTCACAGAAATTGCATACACTCAGTTAACAGCAGAATTTCACTGCCAGTTAATAAATAAAAGCACTTGTATAATATAATCAATAAAATAAACAAGTTGTAACACTTCTGTATCTCTTTTCATCCAGGGCTATATTTTAACAGCTCTCCAAATAAGACTGCCAGATTGCTCCTTGCTAAGAGGTTTTTTATTTCAATAATCATCTGATGGACCACAGACACAGTGAAATCGTAAGTATCAAGGCAATTTCTGTTCTGTCTGGTCTTTTCAACTTTCATATGCCTTCACTGCCCTGAAAACTTCCCAGGAATCGATGGGTAGCTGGGTCACCAGGTCTGCTAGCTCCCTTCAGCATCCAGATCTTACGCCCTGAAATATCAGACAGTAAAGGAACATGAGGGGTCATCTAGCCCAAGGGCTGCTTCTGCAGAAAGACTAGAAATAGGAGAGATCTCAAAAATGCCAGGTTTATGTGGTTCATGCCTTGTTTTTCTAATAGATACCTTTAGTGGATTCATTAACCCTTATCAGAGCTATTTAAGATATAACCGAAAAGAACAGTCCTGTCCATTGACGAGGCTGGGAGTTAGCCATTATCACAGGGAAAGTGCCTACATTTATACAGTTGAGGCCACATGAAGTAAATGCCATGCATTACAGAAAATGTAACATCAAGATGCACTAAGAGAAAAAAACAACATAAGTATATTAATTTAAAAATACTTTTTCAGATTCATTGATTAAAAATGCCTTTATATAGAAGGATCCATTATTATACCAGCAGCAACCAGTAACTAAGAAAAAAATACTAGTCTTGTGCCTAGTTTTAATACTAGCTGCTCTGGATGTGTTTTCAACATGTCTCTTCTGTAGGACAACTGCACTTATGGACTGCTTGCTGCCAAAAGTTGCAGTTCTGCTCCCATTAACATCAATGCAACATGATTTGGAAAAAAAACAATTCTACACCAAAGTATAATCCCCCAAGAAGAGAGCGAATATTAACTCTGTAACATTTTCTTGGATTTGTTTTAATGACATTTGGTAATTAATCCCTGGAGGGAGGCAGGTTGACATTAACAGAGTTCATACGTCCACACATGGCTCCACTGGATAGCTATAAGTATAATTGAGGCACTGATACCTCAGCTGCTTTCCCTGAGACATTTTATAATGTTTAGGTGGAATATTTTGGATATTTATTTTGATAGATTGACTCAAAAGGAAAAGCCTGTACACAGGTAGACTCATGCCAGATATCTTGCAAACTTCAGATGAAATGCAAATCGTGTGTCCTTCCAATCCAGTTTCATCTTCAGTTTTACCCCTCTCTATATAAGAAAAATGTTCCGACTCCACCTGTGATGGTTGATAGAGATCTATTTACAAGATTCAATACTTGGCTATTGGAGCCAAACAAATTCAGAACACCAATAAACTCTTAAGCAAGAATAATAAATCCAGAGGAAAACTGATCAAGGTTCAGTGAAATCTTAAGATCAAAGCTGCATGGGAAGGGTTTTTATCAACTAATATGAGCTAGTTAAATTACAAAGCCAATCTAAAGCAGAGTACAGGCAGTGGGGATAGACAAGACCCCCTGCAGGCAGCTCAACTTATTACATTTTAAGTAACTGAACATGTGGGATGAATATTTCTTAAAAGGTGCCTCTCTTATTTCCACTTACATAAGAAAACTGAGACTATATGGCTATTTTTTTTTTGAGAGATGAAGTTAGGGGAGATGATACATTATTCATCACCTTTCAAAGAAGCACAGGCTTAATCATCACACCAAATGCAGGTAGAAATTTGGTGTCATATGTTATGCCAAAGGTCAGATTACACATAATCAGAATGGTCCTTTTGACTTTAAAATCTATAATGGTTATAGATTAGGAACAGCTCCCTTGAAGGCAACGCAGTTACACGGATGGGGAATTGATGTGAGATGAAAGTCATTCATGACAACTCTGTTATATTTCTTTTTAATAATGGATGTCCATAAAGAACAGCTCAGTTCATTTTTAAATGACTGAACTTTTTGAAGCGATCTGCTAATGGCTCCAATGACATTGACAAAAGCTGAACAACATCTATCAGGTACATAAAGCTGAGAACATGGTCTGTACCTTGCATCAGAGAAATTTAACCAAAGCTATTCCATACTTGCTGACATCTGTAAAAAGATGGCTTTTTTACCCAATAAATATTAATACTGTCTCAAGAGACAGCTGATATAAAATTCTTCCATCTCCCAACAAACAAATATATTTTATCTGTATAGAATATTCTTTTTTGACTTGTTTCTGGAAATAATGCAAACAAGTACTTTAATAAACATAACTCATTTGAATGGGGGGGTGAAGCTGAATAACCTCAGATTTATATCCTTTCCAAATAAAGATTGTCCGACAATGTTGTAATATTTTACCCTATTCAGTTTGGATGTTTTCACTGGATATTTCCAGATACGTGCACCTAAATAAGCAGGAATGAGATATAACTGTGTATAGGACTGGAATTTACTGGCAAAATAGATACATCAAAATAGAATCAGAGAACATATTTTTTCTTAAAACGTGTACTATAAACCCTTCATATTTTGGCATCTTCATGATTCATATTTAAATATGATTATTTTCCCCAGTCAGAACAATAAAACAGACTCTCTCTCAATTATTAAAAAAAAATGGCAGGAGTTCTCCATTGACAAAATAGAATGATGTACTTTAGTCATATACTGACATATTTATTAATACACTGACATAACAGAAACAAAATAAACCACAAGAGAAATGATTATTTAGCATGGCTGTGAAGGGTAGAGATGTTCAGTGGATAGCAGAAGCCAGATCTTATAGCTACAATTTTCTCTGAAGTATTGTTAATATAATTACTTTTCTCAGTAATTTACTTATCTGAAGATTATTAAGAAATTACTATAAAAACAATTTGGGCTCTCAGAAGAGCTTCAAAACTTAGAATTGAACTAGACCACTAGGCAGCTTGCAACAGTTGCCTCAGGGATTATAAAACACTTTAAAAACCCCTATGATTAAGTTAAAGCCTAAATTCTGAGTGCAAAAGTTACAAGTAAACCTGACAGCAGGAAAAGACTGTGGCAGCTTACAACCATCACCATTGTCCTGATTCCCTTTAACCATATGGATTACATGGAACAAGGTGGTTCCAAAAAGTAGACCAGACAACTCAGTCCCAAAAATCCCTGTTAATTTGTTGTAACAGAGAAAAGCTTCTTACTGACTCCAAATCTGGTGACTTTAGCATCCTTAAGCTGAAGAACTTAATTTCAGTAGGAGCATCCTGCCTGTAACACATCTCTAAGTGAGATTCTCCAATAGCTCATAGCCAGCCAAAAAGAGTCAGAGAAATGATGAAACCAAAGTAGGAAGAGGAGTAAAGTCTTAATGATCACGAAAAGCCTTGGATTATGAGATAAATATAGTATAAACACACTCCAAAACTTAGGTATATTAAAAGGTTGGCTTTTCAAGGGAAATGTTATCTGGAAATAAAAAGTCATCTTATTATTATCAACAGAATCATTGTTAGGAAAATGGTTAAAGTACTTCTTTATAGTAGTCTTCAAATTTGATTAAATTTACCCAGATTTAGGTCCTGTTTCTCTTCCACCTACTATCAAAATTTTCTTAATTGTACAAATAAGATTTTCAGTCTGTCTCTTCATTTGTAGTTTACCAAGTTAGAGATTTTAAGATCCATCTACTGCATACAAATGCATCACCAGGCAAGTGTAGACGAGCAAGGTATAATTAAGCTTTTTAAGGCAGTTGAACGGCACTACCACATCAGTAGGATTTTGTGACTGATTCCTTAACAAAAGCTCTACAAGAAACTATTTGGTACAAAGGAAAATTCCTTCATAGATTTGCATCCTGTTAAAAGATCAAAGACAGTCAATTTCCCCAATGAGGGGAAATTATTAGCAGAATCCCACAGGGATCTGCTTTGGGTCTTGGCTCATCTTTATGTCCCTATTTGATCTAGAGCTGGTGAGGCAGTGAAATCTGCTTATGATACCAAAATATTCAGCATAGTCAAAATGAATCAACAGTGTGAAAGGTTGCAAGGAGCTCAGAAAAAAAAAAACAAAACACCATCTGAAACTCAGTATTAAAGTGCTTGCAGCACCCCAACAGTATATTTACAACAATATTTCCTGCTTTAGCAGTTCAATCAGGAAGGAAATCTTGTGTCAGTTTGTGTTGTTCTCTAAAAGCACAGCTATAATGCTCTGGAATGATCAAGAACACAAACAGAAGGAACTATTTTGAAAGGGTTAGAGAACAACGTAGAGACCATCACTATGAAATCATACAGATGTGGGGTGTGCCTGTGCCACCGGTGAACCAAAGAACAGAAAATACAGACAATAGTAATAAAGGTATAAAAATTCTTCCATTTAAAATTAGCTTTGTGGAGAAAGGAGAAAAAAAAAGGCAGACCTATGCATTTATAAACTTAATGGAAAAGGTGAATAGAAGGTAATAATTCATTGTTCTCATTATACAAGACCTCGGGGACAACCGCACTGAATGATTAGACAGAAGAAAATAAATACTTTCTCACATCCAAACATTAGTCATAGATATCTTGGAGCCATATATAAAAAGACTCATAAAGAAATAAAACAAATTCAAGAATTATTACACAAGATGTCCCAGATGCAACTTTTATCTCAAAAATTCCTTGAATCCAAAAGAGAATTTGTCCTGCTTTACTGTTTACTTAAGCAGCTGTTAACAGCTACTCTCAGAAACAGGTTAAGCCTAGAGATCTTTGGTCTGTCTACCTCTGCAGATGTAACTACATTCTTACTCCGTTGCAAACATCCTAACTTCTCTCCACTCCGACATTCCTTACTCTGATTCCCCAACACGTCCCAACATCTCAAATTGCTCTCCACAAAGAACCCATCACTCCATGCTGTCCCCAAATCCTCTGTCATTCATAACATCTCTTTCCACCCAATCTTCTCAGCCTGCCATGGAACCCATTCATCCCAAACCTTTCCATACAACCCTGAGCTCTTCCCATGCTCCTGCCTTATGTCCTTTAACCCAGAGAGCCCTTCCTGGCTGCTGTACCTCCTCCCGCTCCATTTGACGAGGCCCTAAATTGTGCACTAACAGCCACCGCTGTTGGCTGCTCTCTGATGCTGAGTTCTCCTACAAGTTTCACTATCCCTGGAGAAGTAAAGCCTTTGCATTTGCTCTCACAAAGATCAAAACCCAACAAAAACCCTCAGGCAGAAAGCTGTTATCAAAAGTGACATCACTCTGGAAGCCAAAAAGGAGGACATAAAGGAGAAAACCAGGTATAGCTTGTTTCCAGGCAGAATAGCTTATGGTGACTAATTTTCAGAACACTTGCTTCTCTTTTCAGCGCTCAATTTGGGGGGAAAAACATCCTGCGTCATTTACTAACACAGAATGCTCTTCTGAAGTGTGAATGCTTAGTATCTTTAACAATCAGGCAATTTATTCAAATGTCTAAAAATGGATATAATGGAAAATTATTTCCTTTCTGTCAGCTTTAAAAAAAAAATAGTACACTGAGATTCAATGCTTTCTGTGCTGTTGTTTCTTATCTTAGAAAGGCTTAAAAAAACCTTGAGAACTCCACAACAAGCCTGTTGATGGGTTAGACTTCTCTGTTAAAAATGCTTCTTTTCCAGAAGGCATAAATAATTGCTGGGAGAACTATCGTAAGTCTCATCCAAAGTCAGTAGGAAGACTCCTACTGACATCATCATACCTGGATCAAGCCCAAGGTTTGTATTATAGTTTAATGTATTTTTATACAGGCACTGCAATGAATTTCAACAAAAATAAAGTTTTAAAATGTTAAAGGGGAAAGGATAGGTTACGCTGCTAAATCCAGGGAAATTTTGAAATGGATGTGCTTCCTACATGCAGAGCACCAATTCTGCTCTTCTATTCCTGTCTATAACATCATAAAAGTCCCAGTAGGTGTAAAAATCTTCTCATAATGCTATCTCCTTTTCAATACATACAAGACAAAATGCACTCCCTAAACATCTTTCCCCTCAGAAACTGCTAGTTAAGTAACAATTTTGTCTCCTCTCCTCCTCTTTACCTAACTTCTGTATCCCCTTTCTCTAGCTCCAAACATATAAAGAGCTTTATACTGCTGCTGATCCCTGTTTGATTAAATTTGCACAGCTCTTTGTTTCTTGCAGTGATTTGAGAAATAATCTATCAACAGAACTCTCAGCTTCTCAACAGAATATACTTGCGAACACGTGCTTTTTTCTTTAGGGGATAAATCAGTTTTTCAGATGCCACTGCTTAACTCAGGCTGAGAGGCAACCAAATTAACGGTACTGTAATTCTTTGAGGAAGTTTCTTACTGCAGGTAAGAAAAACATTTTGATAAGAGTAGTTGTGCTTTACGGTGGAATCCTTTACCTACAAACACAAACTATTGCCAGGTCAAAACACTAATCCCAAATGAAGTATGTTCCTCTAGGGATTATTAGTCATTCCCTATTTTGCACTTTTAAAACACACCAGGGAAGAAGTGGTGAGCACGTTTATAATACTCGATTAAAACTAGAGGTGTTATGATAGAAAACATAGCTTTTTTTCATCAGAGAAGAAACAGCGATGAAATCTCATTCCCTCACAAATGTCAGGTCAGCTAAGATCATGAATCTTGAATCTGAGCATCGTTTTTTCTTACAGCACATCAGATGCAGCTGCTGGAATTGGGATGCAGTAGTTGGTTTGCGATCTAGTGCTGGACATCATGAATTTCAGAGTGGAGTGTTGTCTGAGAGATGAAAGACTGCAGGAATAAAAGATTAAGGGCAAGAGGGTACGAACTCATCAATGTTTGTACTTCTAGAGGACCTGAACCTTGGCCACTTACTTCTGCAGCACCACTGTATGGTCCTTAATATAAACAGCACTTTTTTTTTCCTCCCCTTGCTTGGTGAAAAATGGTGGTAATTATATAAAACTGCATAGCTGCCAAGAATTTAATTTTGTGCTTTAACAATACAGAAAAATTAGGCACCAGCACAGCTTCTCTAAATGAGATTCGCTTCATTTCCCTGTCTCCTAGACAGAATGCTCCCTCCTTCCAGAATAAAATATGCAGAAAACTGTAATAGCCCAAGGGAATCCCGTCAACGACGGATCCCCTCCAGAACATGGGTTCATGGAAAGAGAAATGTTGGAAGGCTCCGGATAGCAGCCTGAAGGAAACCCAAGGCATATGCCTGTCCCCAACGACCTACTCTTTCCCTTTCCTCAAATGTAAATAGAATAAATTTTCAGCTTAGCCTAAGTCTACTAATTCCTCCTAGGCTTAATACTAAGTTTCTTCAGAGGTAGGTTAACTATTTTTCAGCTGGTGAGCTAAGCACACCTGCAGACAGCAGTAGGATCTGTATCTTTGCTGGTAAATGCAGCAAACCGAGCCCTGTGGAAAGACTCGGTGGGTAACAGCATTCTGAGAGCAACTCATAACTTGATCGGTAATGTCAGCATGACAGATTATGCCATAATTAATTGATAGACAAGTAGAAATATTTCAGTGGATCAGGATTGGTAAATAAGGATTGAAGCATCAGAAATTGGCTGGTTTTGGAGGGGGGACTGTTGTTTTGGTTTTTAACTTGACCAAAGCTATTATATTCTAAGTGTGAAAAATTTACTGAAAAATTACTGATTGCATTACTGAACAAATCAAATAAAGGGGAACATACTTTAATGTCAACATTGCACTGCATTTTAATTTCTGGTGTCTCAATAAAATCATCTGAAATGCCTAGCCTTCCTCCAATAATTTATCTTGCGGAATTTTTTTGCAATGAATATTAATGCCCTTTGGTGATCTGATGTCACTGATACCAGTATTTATCACATTTTCTGATTAGCTCTGCTATTATAATTCACAGAAAACAAGGCACAGCACAAATAAGAAATGCTGTAAATCAGTATGGAAAGCAGAAGCAATCAAGTTCCTACCAAGGCATGCATTTTAGGCCCAGTTCTAATACAGCACTTTATTGTGCACATAGACTAAACCTATCTATACGTTTTAGGTAGGTACAGAATTTTACATGCTTTATCACATCAGAACCAAACCTCCAGATATGTGAATGGAAGAAAGAGCGGTCATTAATAAAAAGTGATTTTGTGCTACAATCAGCACTAGGTTGCATGGGAGATACGCAACCCCACCTGGAGTACTGCATCCATCTCTGGAGTCCTCAGTACAGGAATGACACAGATCTGTTGGAGAGGGTCCAGAGGAGGGCCACAAAATTGATCAGAGGGCTGGAGCACCTCTCCTATGAGGAAAGGCTGGGAGAGTTGGGGTTCTCAGCCTGGAGAAGAGAAAGCTCTGGGGAGACCTTATTGTGGCTTTTCAATACTTAAAGGGGGCTTATAAGAAAGAATGGGGACAAACTTTCTAATAGGGCCTGTAACGATAGAACAAGATGTAATGGTTTTAAACTAAAAGAGGGGAGATATAGCCTACATATAAGGAAGAAATGTTTTACGATGAAGGTGGTGAAACACTGGCACAGGTTGCCCAGAGAGGTGGCAGATGCCCCATCCCTGGAAACATTCAATGTCAGGCCGGACGGGGCTCTGAGTAACCTGATCTAGATATCCCCGCTCACTGCAAGGGGGTTGGACTAGATGACCTTTAAAGGTCCCTTCCAACCCAAACCATTCTATGATTCTGTGATTCTCTATCAATGTATTTCCCTTTAAGTTATTTGGAGCAGTCTAGGATTAAGACACCTCTTGGAGACTGTTCACATTGTTCCAGTGGCCAAAGGACACCCACTCTCTTTGTGAGAAGTCATCTGAATAATAGATATCTGAGAGTACAGTAGCAATCGAAACTGATAAATCTCCTGTCAAATCTAACAGAAAAAGAAACCAAAACCTTGCAGATTTTGGCAAAGCATCTGATTCTATAAAATAATAATAAAAAAGAAACAACACATACTGAAGCTTCAACCTTTTTAAACAGGGCGAGTTTGTGGTGTGTTGAAACCTTTTTCGAAGACTGGCATTTGTTCCAAGCTGTGTCAATGTGAGTGCTGGAAGCAATCTTAAATGCAGTGCTACTGCTTCTCCACCCACATGGAGGTTTATGAGGTTTTTCAGACAGTCATGCCTGCCTCAGATGCCAAACCCATTTGTTTTTTCCATCATCCAGCTTAGCATGATGCTTTATTTTTTCCTTAGGTGGCAGGCATAAAAATATAGGGGTACTTAACTTAGTGACAGAATTATAATGTAAGTTATGCAAAATTTATTCCCGTTTTAAAATACATGAGTGCAAATTATCAAGTAATTCTATGGATTACTTACTTAATTTCATGTATTTATTTACTTATGGGCAGAAAAGAAGGGTGACCGGTAAATTCATAAATTTATAAAATTAAAATTAACCTGACATTATTGCCATGTAAATATTGAACAAGAAGTTTTACAGAAGTTTAAAGGAAGATCATTTGCTAAACTGGGCTCTTTCTACATCTAACATTGGCAATATTTGGCACACTGATTTCTGGAAAATGTAACTTAGTGTTAGAGAGATTTCACTTAAAGAAAACTCTATTATAAAGAGCCTGGATTATAATGAAGCAGGCATAAATTGTAGCGAAGAAAAGACCAGCAGCCAATATGAGAGGCTGATTAAACATTCTACAGAAGTTAGCTTTATATCATAATGGAGAATCTGCAAGCAAAATTCCATTGCAAATGACATATATCTATAAATATTCATGCATAAATATTAGCTACAACTATTTTGTACAGCTACAATAACGCAACTTGCATATCCACGATGTAAATAAAGTAGATTACTATTTTTAATTTTATTACTTGTAAAAGATTATTTCTGGACGCGTTTTATATAACTAAATTATATAAATAACAAAATAAAATTATAACACCATGTGCACAGGATGGAACTTGAGCTTCATCAGCACAGACGTATTTACACTTCATAGGAAAAAATTGTGACCATATTAAAGATAACAGTAAAATGAAAACTTCAATAAGCAATATTATATTGCCTCACAAGATATACAATTAAGAATGCTGTATAGATAACTATAATACTATAACACCAGTTATTGCTATAACCATAATACTTGTTGAAGCCCATTCAAAAAGAAGCCTAAAACTTCCCAAGCTCTGCCAAGTGATGTCTGTTTGGAGGAGGAATATACTCTCAGGAAAAGACACAGAAGATCTTTAATTGACAAACTTTAAAACACAACAGTAGAAGAAAAATACAGATTTTGTAGGAAAATGGCATGAATGACCTAAAATGGTATTTCATTCATCCTGAGAAAACATTGTCAATAGATGGAGCAAAATTATTGCCCAAATTGGTAATGCTCCCCTGTAAGTAAGAGTGAATAAGAATAAGGAGTTCTCATATCAGTTTGGGATGGACATTCCCACAAAAGAGAGCACCAAAAGCAGGACATCCAGTATGAACATGAAGGTAGAGAAAGGGAAGGAGCACAAAATTTATCTTACCTGATGTGAGCCACCTTAACGCTGTGCCTATAAGTTACATTAGATGGGAAAGAGAAATGCATATGCAGAGCCTGATTCCTCCCATCCTAAGAGAGGCACCTAAGGCAGGGGATAAAATTATCCTCTTGCCTCCTTTTGCTGACAATATGGAAAACATAGAGATACTTAATTTTAATTGTCTAAAGAGCAGGTGAAGCACAGAAAGGGCAAAGCCCTGGCTGTGTACCTGCAACAGCCCAGCTCAGATGAATCAGCACTGGGTGGAAATTAAGAGGAATGGTCTATAAGCAATATTTTGATTAATTTTCCTCATGCATATAAAGAACACCACAGATAAATTTTATCCCTGTCTCACTCCTGAAATAGCACAATTGCAGGTTGCTCCCTTTTCAGGGTGAAATACCCGAGTTTGCCCCAAACATATGTGGTTGTCACTCTTTTGATCACACATAACAGAAAACAACTATAGGAAAGAATTGTGGCAGGTTTTCCTAACTGTATGTGGTATAAACTGAATTCCACTGTCATGCTTCGAAAGTTGGTCTAAGCATCGTGTTAACTGAATTATGCAAATATGTCAGGTGATCACTTGGCATTGATTTGTGTTTGATTCAGTCTGTTAAAAGAAAAAAAATAATGTATTAACTGCACTCTAGGTATGGCATACAATTAAGGAATACAATTTTATCTATTTAATGTTTTTCACTATAGACTGTGTTTGTCAAAAACACACCAATGTACCAGTGAAAAATAACGTCCCACTGTTGTAAAAGCAAAGTCCAGGTGTTAACATAGGCTATGCAAATAGTTTAACAGATAGGCATTACATATTAATGACCAATTAATTCCAAGCATACTTAGAAAATCCTTGAAAGGAAATCTACAGGGACAGCAGTGATCAAAAATTGAAATAATTCCAGATGAGAACAATTCTTTCAAGCTGAACCAATCAGTTCCTTTCCAAATCATAACCACAGCATGATATTCTCCAGATTTATTACTTATTTTTACATTGTACATGGAGACCACAATCTGGGTGAACCACACTCTGAGAGTCATTGCATTAAAGTCATATTAACTTGCATATACTAAGAACACACAGAGATATTTTCCAGATGACTGCAGAGGGTGGTGTCAAATATAATTTCATATTTTTCCTGTCATTTATTAACTTTTATTTTCTTAATTGTGGACAGGGTAAAAATAAGGGGAATTTTCTATGACATATGCAAACATGCATATTGAACTATCTGCAAATCAACATAGCTTGGGTATCCCTAAAGACAGAGTATATTGCTCCCGAAAAACTAAAAATATCAAATAGTGAACTCTGCACTGGTAACCCATAGGGTGAACCCAGTGTTAACACCTGCTAATGTCTCCATTCCCACCCCTTGGTGGTGATACAGACAGTTGAAGCATCTTACCCTGCAAACCCCTATAAAACATGGAGCGAAACCCCCCTGATTTTATTTACTGTTTATTCACTTTTTTCCTACCATATCTGCTAGTTCCACTAACCAGAGAGATGAGATACAAACAGCCTGTTCTGAGAAAAGCTGGGTCTATCTGGACCTCTGATTGCAGTTAGCATTTCCGTATGCACTGTCCCTGCCACTGGTACTGTACTTTTGCAAGTAGTTACTAATAAAGAATTTCCCATTGCCTACGCAAGCAATCACTTCCACGATGCAAGAAACTTAAAGTCACAGTCTTAGCTATCTTATGATAACTTTTTTGCAATTCAGATAATTCTACTGCATAAATAACCGTGAAATAAATACCAGCATTTGATTAAAAAGTAAAAAATGCAACAGCGGCAAATTGCATCCAATATTCTGTTTAGGAAAATACATAAATGAAGCTATTGCTTTAGGGCAGGAAATGTAATTTTCTTTCAGTATAGAGCATTTAGCATCATGGGATCCAAAGCTGGCTGATAAACATGTCTAGCCAAATAAAACAGTCATTTCCAGAAAATCTTTTAATCAACTTGTTTATCATGGCTAAATATTTATTTACTAATTAAAATCTTAAACACAGGGTGTTTAAACTTAAGGGAATTAAGCACAGGAGGTCTATATTTGTTGAATATGAATCCTGTGCTCTTTGTAGTCTGCAGTCTCAAGGAACTGAGGTTTGTGCATTCATGCATGCTGTCGTGAACCCATCTGCAGGCTTTTGTGTACGTACGTGAACTTAAATATTATCATAGAATCATAGAAAGGTTTGGGTTAGAAGGGACCTTTAAAGGTCATCTAGTCCAAGCCCCTGCAGTGAGCGGGGAATATCTTCAACTAGATCAGGTTGCTCAGAGCCCCATCCAACCTGACCTTGAATGTTTCCAGGGATGGGGCATCTACCACCTCTCTGGGCAACCTGTGCCAGTGTTTTGCCACCATCATCATAAAACATTTCTTCCCTATATGTAGTCTAAATCTACCCTCTTTTAGTTTAAAACCATTACCCTTTGTCCTATCGCTACAGGCCCTACTAAAAAGTCTCTCCCCATCTTTCTTACAAGTCCCCTTTAAGTATTGAAAAGCCGCAGTAAGGTCTCTCTGGAGCTTTCTCCTCTCCAGGAAGTTCTCTAAATGAACACATGAACGCCCCTTTCAGCTTCGCTATAACTTGATAGAAGGGTAATAGCAGCTCTGAAAATACCTAACTTAAGAAAACACATACTCAGGAAGGTGGAGGAGAGACATCCTATTTGTTCTGCCCCTTACAAAAAGGCCTTAATGTACACTCAACCTTTATTATCCACCAGAGAACCCAACCACAAGCCCCACACCCCTAAGAAACAACTTCAGTAGTTCTGTTAACCACAAAAGTGTTTCTTTTTCTTTCAGTTTAGGCTAGATTTAAGAGTAGAAAACCTATGTCCTAGTTTACTTAAGCTGAGATGGCAAAAGTCTTTTAAATTCCACTTAGCTAATGAATTTTCCATTTGGGGATGAAATCGTGTCTGTCCAATGATGCTAACAGTCACCTGAAAAACTGAGCTTTTAGTACTGGGTTTGGTCCAAATCCCATTAACAGCAACTGAAACGTTGCAATTTACTTTCCTTTATGAAGAATCAAATCTCACTTCACTGGCTCCACACGAACCACCATATTTTTCAGTAACTTATTTTCCTCCCGTACTTTGTCACTGCAGATGTTACAAAAAGTGGTTAAATACTGAAATAATACTAAAAGAATAAACATTTTAATAATGAAGCATCTTCAATGGATTTTTTCTTCTTTCTTCACAGTTTTTCAGGACTAGTCAGAACTTGACCCTGCTCATAACTCTGAATGGCTCTGGCAATTGCTGCTTTTATCTGATGGGGTTTTTTTAGAGTGAGAGGAGATTCTTAAATTAATTCCTCAATTTATTTGGGATCTGTTTTCTTGGATGACTTCGGCTGGTCCAAAGCTTGTTGGGCACATTTTTGAATCAGTCTTAAGTTCTGCTGGTGCTTCTCGCTGTCAAAGGTTTATTGCTCAAGCCATTCAGTTATGCAAAGAACAAGACCAAAACTTGTATTGCTTGATTTACAGCCAGGGTAATGAGCAGTAAACCAATTATATTACAATAAAAACAACAAACAGGTGATCCTGGTTTAAATTTTTTGCTAGAAGCTCCCTACCTTAACAATTAGGAACTGGTTTATCTTTGATTTTCTGCTCAGTCTGCTAAATCCTATCACTTTCCAATATTTTTACCTGCTACTGCAGAACAGGATTATCTGATTTGAGATACCAGAGTATTATCTTATGAATGGTAAAAAACCACCCTCAGCACTTCGCAGAGAAAGGAAGCGTGAGTGACTCTGCCATAGTGCCATTCTCCATGCTGCGTGGAATTCTCTCTTCACCATTCCCCACTTTTTTCCCAAAGATGCTTTATTAAACCCAATACTGCATATTCTAAAAAGAAGAAAATGCGAATCAGAAAAGGATCAGCTCTTGAAAAGCAGATTTATTAGCCAGGGTAAAAGTAATTTTATGCAGGGTTGATTCACAAACATACATAGAGGAGAATCTATATAAGAGCAGGGAAGTCTTTCTATAATATTTTCCTTAATTCAGAAAACATATATATATATAGATATACAGAGAGAGAGGTGTGTGTATATCACACACAATCACTTAGCTCTGAGAACACTTCAAGGTCTTAATAGCACCATATGCTTTTCTTTTGCTGAAGCAGCAAGGTAGTCGGTAGCAGTAAGGTAGACATGAACAGTTCACTCAAACGAATCCCATTACTCCTAAGTTTAAAGACAGGTATACATTAAACACCTTTATGGTAAGAAACCTGAATGGTAAGAAACTAAAAATGCTCCTGGTGCAACATACTTTTGGCACAGTTTACATTGCCTACCACACAACGATATATACAGCCATGCCCCTGCATCTCTCTACATATTTTAAATGATGTGTACATTTACAAGTTTGACACTAAACTATGCAATCAACGTGCAATTAAAATGTAACCTAATGGCTCCTGCTTTTGTTTAAAGTTTCCTTGCTGTGCTTTTGATTCATTCTCTTGTGTCTCTTCTGTTCTTTGTAAAAAACTCCCCCATGCTTGCACTCTGTCTGACTTAGCAGATAGTACAGCAGGGAGATCTCATCTTTACTGTCGTGAAATTATTGAATATAACAGCAATATATTCAGGGAAGCATCCCCAGGACAAACCAGTCCTTCTTTGCTCTTCCTGGAATGGGCTTCTCGCAGTAACTTAACAGTTCTTTGCGAAGGAAACATTACTAGTGGGGCTTGGGGAATATTCTGCTACTGAAAACAAGTGGAAGCACCACGTCTTGCCAGATCACATGCAGAATCACTCATACAAATAACATTTTTATTAAAAAAAAAAATAATAAAATTAGACTGCCAGGATTCCAAATTCAGAAATGTAATTAATGCTTGAAGACAATCACCCACCCATGGCAATCCAGTTTCCTCTGGGACCTGCGAATATAGATGTAAAAAATAAAGAATGCTATTAATAAAAAGCCCTCAAACCTATGCTAGTTGGGAAGGCAAGGTATGTTTAGAGCTACTGTCCATTTGGTATACCTGAAATGGACATTTTTATATTCACGCACAATGCAACTCAGAACAAGTACCTTCCTAAACGGCCCCGACAGGTAACAGCAAAATCCCTTCTTAGTAGCAGGAATAAAATTTATCATACAGAAAATGGTTCTTAAAATTTTAATATCCATAATATAAATATTCAAAACAGCTATAATTTTAAGCCTGCAATTAAAAGAAGGGGAAAAAAAACCCAAACACTTTTCAGAATGTCATTTGAAGTAAATTTATCTCCGTGTTAAAATGGAAATTTATTAAATTTGTCAAGTGTTTTAATGAGGCCTTCTTCTTAGAGTTAACACAGAATTGATGTCTGAAGGATAGTGCAGCTCATCAGGCTGCACCAGCAATACTTGCTGACGTATTCTCCCTTTAATAATGCATTATCTTGACTTATACTTTATATGAGTTGTCTTGTCTTAACAACAGTAAATACAGTCACAAAGCAATGAGAAATACCAGCAGGATGATGACACTAATTGTACTGTCTTGACTTGAATTAAAATTGCTGAACAGTAAATGAGATTACTAGCCTAAGGATAATCTTAAATTAAATGTGCAGTTGCATTTATCTCATCTCAGATGCAATTTTCCAAAGTGCTTTAAAAAAATAATACCAGGCAGCCATCTAATAGAAACCTTTACTTCTGAAGGTTTTAAAGATAATTAAAAGTGCCTTCATATGTTTTGTTCTATTGTTATATTTTATAACTAGCAGTAATTTGCAGGTCAGAATAGAAAAATCAGGCAATTTCTTAAATTGTTATAACTTGTTCTGTCTTTGATATGGTCTTCTAATTTTTGTTGGACATTTCCAACATGGAATGTCTTCAATGAATAGAAGAAGATCAAATAGTTAAAACAGATGAAATTTCACACACTCATGACTTATGGATGGTCTATCCTGGATCACATAATTTTCTTGTAAGCATTGTAAAGCATTAGAAAAGCTTTGTGAAAATAATTTTAAAATATTACTTAGCCTACCAATTCTAAATAGCAGCTAATGTGGCAGTTTTTTCTATTAAAAGTTTATGCTGACAAGCTTAATTAGAAGATTCACAAGGAGAAATTGTGCTTTCGTCATATTTGTATATATGTCTGTCCCCAGAATACATGAGATTTCACTGAAAACATTTTTTCTTTCTTTTTTCTTTTTAATCAACACTAGGCAATATATTGAATATACGCAATTAGTAAGGGCTCCTATACCCTGGCACATATTTGCAATCCAAGTTTATTTGCAGATACTTGGGCAAGAGGGAAGATCCCAACTGGCACAATGCAAAGCCTCAAAATTCAAAAAATAAAACCCAACCAAACAAAACATCACCTGAAAGAGATACTTCTGAACAGGTTAAAATATTGTTTTAACATTTTAAAATGCATTTTTTCACCATATAAGAGAGTCAGCATCCTTGTGAAAACACCTCATGCCTTCTTCAAGCTCTCTTCCAAATTTCCTAAGCCCTTATCACTCTGAAGTAATATTTATTATTAGTTATGTTACCTCACAGTAGTTAAGGAGTATTTTCTAAACCCCAAAAGTCTTCAAGCACCTTTCTTTCCACTATAAATTGGATAAGGACTTCATGTAGCTACATTTGGAGTAGAAAATAGGATTTTTCAACTGTAAAGACCTGTACATAACATGACCTGGAGCACAGATGGTATACTAAAAGTTTTAAGGGGTGTGCAGACTACCATCACTTGAGCTCTCTTTTTTCCACAAGTAAATTCACAACTGAATTCTATGTCTGTTAATGAGATAATTTTTCCTCATACTAAACATCAGCTTTAAGAGCAATAAACTAGGAGTGCTGTAATAAAATAAAACAGTGGGGGAATGTAGCAATTATTAATAAAAAAAAGCATTTTAATCTGAGCATAGAAATATATTTACAATATAGATCTCTACTCTGATAGATGTCTAAAGTGCCTGTACAGTGAATAGGGCCAGCGCACTTTTAGGGCACTATATACTCATCTTCAGATAGATGTGTAAAACACACCAGCTGAACCACCTGCTAAAATGTCACGGTTTTCCCATTAACTACTGGAGCATTACAGCCAGCTCAGACGTAGGCTTCCACACCGGGGAAGCTGAAAGTGCGGTGAGATGACTCCTACTGCTCTTGCACAGGACTGGTGGCTGTGGCTTTTTGGAAGACCATATGAACCAGTATCTACTTTGGAGTCAAGCACGCTACTATGCATCCACTAACACTTGATAGGTCAAGGGTTTACTGGTATAGTTACCAGTATAATATATTTTTTATATATATATAGTATATATAATATATATAGGTATATATACCCTAATACCCCTTTCCTGCTTGCACAGCTAGAAACTACAAGTATCCTGTTGAATGTCTGCCTTTCTTTGAGCTGTCTTCCAACAGGTTGCAATGCTCTTCATGCAGAAGAATGTCAGAATACAAATACTTCCCTGCGTTCCCGCATTCGAATGCTTTTGCATGTAGCTCTGCTTGTCTCAATATGAGGATTTGTATTGATCTTCACTTGAAAAGCAATTCTTTTTATAATTTATAATCTTTCATGCCTTCATAACTCCAGGCTGGCATTTAACAACAGACCGCAGCAGACTGTGGAAGTGCTGAAATGTAAAGGTCAAGGACAAACCAGAAGCTTTCACAAATTGCAGCTCTCACACCATGTTCCTTACAAACATGCTTTTTGAATTAGCAAGATCTGTTCATGCTGAGCAGGTGTAAGAAAATGGACCCGGTCTGTCATCTGAGTTACATGAAATAAAACATCTTATCCTCCTAGCTCAGAGTGCCTTACTGATCTGTCCGTCCACAGTGCTGGCCTTGAATTTCCCACCTCTCATACAACATGCACACCAATTCTGAAACACTTAGTTCTCACAAGTCACAAAAAGCAAATGCCAACTGTATTTCACATTGTGATAAAATGTCCCAAGACGAACGAAGCAAAGTCTGTAGGAAAAAATTCTTTTCCTTTCTCTACCTTTGGTGGTAAAAGTGGTTGGAAGTTTAATCAATGAAATCCTCTTCTCTTCCCCAAATGTACACAAACATTGAGGTAGACTTATCCCTTACTCAGTTACAACCCACCTCCCCTTAAAAGGTAATCATAAAATCCATCTACGCCACCCCTTCTCAGAAGGATCCAGGTTCTGTCCACAAGGATCAATCACCTTACAGTCCAGATTTACTTTCTTTTTAAAAAACTTTTTCCTTCTAGGTAGATGCAATTGCATATTGGTAAAAGCAAGAACTCGCATTTTTCCAGTATAATATTCAGTTGTTAATACTCTTTGCTCCCTTATCTTTTTTTTTTCACCAAAACATACTTTTATGAAGTATAATCATTAATCTTTAATTCTCCTACTAATCTTATAATATCGAATGACATGTTCCAAGTAAATGCAAACAGTCTCTTAATTCAGCATAAGTGCATAATATCATACGATTTATTAATGCTGGTGACTTTATATTTCTCCACTTTTTATGATTCCATGAAAAGTTGTTCTATTAATTCAAAAAATGTAATTATTTGAAAGAAATTCTTATAGATACTATGAATTAAATTTAAAACTGACGTAAGACTGATGTTATCGATTTACACGTACTACATAACAGATGATTCATCACAGCATCTATGGAATTTGATATAGGAAAGCTTACATGCATTCATATTTTTTCTTTCCTTATATTTTCATTGTCGTTATACATTTCTAAAGTCTATTATTTCTTGGTCTTTTCTTAATTGTGGGTTGGTTTTGGTTTTGTTTTTTTAATAATTCCTAGCATTTTAGCATTATGTATTTAGGAGACTGCTTCCATTTAGAGATCTAGCTTGTGGTCTTTGAGTAATTCTTACATGACTATTTGTAAAAATAAACTCTATGGTGAATCAAGTATATGACTCATCTAATTAACAGGCATAAAGTGTCATAATAAAGAACTTAATTCAAAACATAGAGTCTTTCAAATTGGCCTTCTTCTGTACTAGCAATATCTACAGTAACATTAACATATGAGGCAGCTGGGAGTTCCTAGAAAGAAGACTAACAAATGGAAGGGTGGAGGAGGAGATGTAAAACACAAACACAAATCTGAAAATCTTTCCATTTCCTTGCAAAAAAAAAAAAAAAAAATTACAATAATAATACTCGATAGTTTGTTATTATTACTCTTGGTCATGATTTCTGAGGAGTAAAATGTAAAATATAATTATACATATCAGTTTGTGCCACTAATCACCTATCTTGTTTCTCTTCTTTATGACTCCTGAAGTGCTGTGTACTTGTGTGTTGCAACACAATCAGCTCTCTGTCATATCTAATTATTGCTTCCATGGGAAAAAGATGAAAATGAAACATTAAGACATTAATATGCATATGACAAATCCACAGACAGATTAAGGGTTTGTTTAATTTCATCTAATCATAAACATGTAAAATTGAGGCATGCAGCCTAAGCTAGTTATGTAGGCTGTCTTTAAAAACAGGGAAGAGAGGAAGGCTTCTCCAAATGATATAGTCCAACCATCATGGGCAATTATTCTGGATTAGGAGGAATCCCCTTCTGAAGACAATTCTGCTGAATGCAGAGGGGTCCTAAACAATAAGATTAGAGCAGCAGAAAAATGAAATGTCATTTTTTATTATTTCCTTTTTATTAGAACTCCCTCCACACATGTTCCCTCTTCACTGACCCTATCCTAGTCAGTCTATGTCTGCACTAAATTCTGGTTTCAAGAACAACTTCATTTTACCCCAAAGCTTTCAAAACATCATGGTAGAGGTTTCTCATATCCACTGACTAAATTGTATTTTACAATATTGCTTTTTTGTAAAAACTAACTTAAAGTACTTTGAAAAGTATGCTTTATAAGAAAAAAGGTTCTACTTGTTTAAGAAGGTCCATTATTTCTTTTGAAGAGCTAAACATCATTCTCGTGGTATGTGGTAAAAAAGCACCACGTCTTAGCAGATGTGTAGTAGGAATTATAGATGAAGAAGATCTTGTGTGGCAGAAGAAAATGTTCAAAACCTGTTGATTTTGATTATATTAACTCATGGAATTTCATCCACTAACATGCAGCCATAAAGTAGGACATGTGTTATAAAAAAACCACAGAAATAATAATGGCCAAGTCAGTGAGTTACTGGAGTGAAGCAGAGGTAGGCTAGGCTCAAGAGAAAAAAGGATTCTATCTGTTCTTGCACTTCTGCAATATCCTCTTGGATACTTTAAATTATATGACACATATACTCAGATCCTGAAAATTTAAGGGATACTCTCTGGACAGTAAAGGCAAACTTGAAGAAAGAGCGTAAAAAATAATATTACATGGACTTTGTTTCCTTTCTTGTTTGAGGAAAAAGCCCCCATCAAACACAGTCTTCACAGCATCTAGAAAAACACATGCTTCCCTGGGGCTACAGAAGGCAAGTTCTATTTTACCTCTGCCTTTACATCAATTTTCTGGCACTATTCTGATTTTTTTCCTTTTTTTTTTTTTCTTTTCTTCTTTTCTCCAAGCTCAGTCTCCTGGCTGCCTTTCTTTTCCCCCAGTGTCTTAATCTTGAACTAATATAACAGTCTTTCTTTTATATTTTATTTTACAGTCTCCTTCTGTGACTTCAAAAACTCACCTACCACTGGAGTTTTCCTGAGTCAACTAGTCCTCCTGAGAGACATGAGATGGACTGAATGTTCCTCTACCACATTTATGTCTCTCATCTTTACACTATTTCATCCGTTACCTCACTCACATACCTTCATATGAGTGAAATGGTCCATGAAAATATCTTATGCTATGCCTCTTATGCTCTGACGTTTGACTGTATTGATATCTTGTTTCCCCCACCTACCTATTGTCATTCCCGTGTCCTCTGTAAATACATGCCAATAATGTCCTATGAATCTTCTATTTTCAAACCCCATTTCTGTTCATATGCACCCTGTCCCTATTGTGAGAATTTCTCCGGATTCCTCTTCTGTTCTGCATGCTAGACTCACCTGTCTTCTCTTCTGCTGGGAGTAAAACAGATTAACTATTGCTGTGAGCAAATTCATCACCACCTGCAACACCTACTGAAGACAGTAACCAACTTAGTAACGGCTGCAGTCTATTCTACAGATAGTGATATGATTTGTTTTAGCAAAGTGTATTTACAGAGAAAGCGCCCCAACCTTCATGGCAATGAGCAGAGTAAAAAAAAAAAAAAAGGCAAAATTAAAAATGCAGATTTAAAATGACATAACACAGCTGACAATACCGTTTCAAGACTATCTCTGGCTTCTGTGTGATTTTCCAGATTGCTGTAGCACTCAGGAACTTAGCCTGAGCTCAGCTCTTTACTCACTTCTCATATTCCAGCAATGTTAAACACAAGCTCCCTAGCACATCCACACTTTCTCGATCGGCACAGAATGGCACCTCTAGGTTATTTACATGCTTGAGTGTACAGGAGGGAACATATTCACTACCAGGCGTTCAACTAACGCCTACAGCAAAGGTAAGAGTGGAACTTTGTGCATGCATGGAGTCGCCTAGCAGCGGTCAGTACTTACACAGAAAGCCTCCACGAGCAATCGAGGGTGTTGCAGCAAGCGGTGGTGTTGATGTGAGATTGCAGCTGGCCTGCGTCTCTCCATGACAATAGTAAACTAAAGACTTAGTACAAACTGAGACAGTGATGAGCTATTACATGTACTACTATCAAATGTCATGAAATCAAATAAAATCTGAACAGCTTGAGGCCAACCACGATGGCGAGGTAAGCGTTGCGAGAAAAAAAGACAGAAATCATGGTGGTGTAATTAAGAGACTCCACTGATGAACAGACATCTTGCATGATTTGGGATATGTCATTAGATTTCTGAAACAAAGATAGTGCTGTTTAAGTTAACTGTTATTCTACCTGATGGGACTACTTGTATAGTAAAAAGTTATTTAATGGGACTATCAGCAAAGTCTTCTTTCCTGAAGCCTAGCTCTTCATAATTAATGTTAGACTGATGAAATACCCTTTATTCATTGCCTAGTTAGAGCGTCTGTTCTTTAGAGTAGAATTCTTTCTTTAGGATGTTGTGATGTCTACTGCCATGGGCCTCCAAAATGCTCCAAAATCCAATAAAAATCTCTGTTTTCACAACGTTCTAATTTGTTCAATTATTTTTCTCTATCAGCAATACTTCCATATTTTCCAAATGCTGTTGCATCTTTTTGAAACTGCTACAGCCTTTTAAAGGATGGCTGCATTGTGGCAATAGCTGAAAAATTAGTGCAAGTGAAATGCTTTGTATGCTTTGAAGGGAAAAGGGACGTATACAACCCATCATTATTAAAAAAAAAAGTACATCTTAGGAGGCACATGGAGACATTCTTCTGCTGCTGTTTTAAACCTAAGAAGAAGAAAAGAGAGAGGGAAAGACACAAAAAGGGGGGGAGAAAGGAGAAGACAATAACAAAGAGAAAGAGAAAGTTAAGTGAAATAAATACCATGAAGGTGACTGAAAGTGGAAGGAAAATACATGAATCTCCAAACGTAATTTCCAAAAGCAACATAATCTTCACTCACTTTTTGCTAGACTACCTTCTCTGAGTTTCTTTTTCCCCTTTTTTTTGGGAAGAAATCTTAAGCTTGTCTTGTTTTGGAATATATGTTTTCACACCTTAACATTCCAACCTCAGTTTTGCATGAGGAAACAGTATCAATCCCTTTATCAAGGTCATTTAACAATCCTCATGATATTCATTTCCCCAGCTGTTATCTTAATAACACTAATACTTTTATAATTTGCAATGGTACTTTGAAATTTATCCAAGAGTTAGCAGCCATCAAGGAGATGTCCTCAAGCTAGCCTGTTTGTACTTGGCCAAATTGTAAGTTTCAGAAAATCATTATTTGCGCTGTTTGCTGTGACTGTAAGAGCTTGCCAGAAGCATGCTGCTAAAACCTTTCAAGTTTATCATAAGGTCCATTTTTTCTGCTAACTTGATTTGATTAGACTTTGCTTGTCAAAATACCTATTGGTGGACCAATCCTCCTGAACTCCACAAACTAGAAACAGAACCAGATTTCTAAGGTAAGAGCAATATCTCATGCAACCCAGTGATATTCTAGTTGTATGGAAACTGGTATTCCCATTTCACAAAAATATCCCTGGAGATGCAGAGGAGAGTATTTTTGTACAAATATCACACTTCTCATCATGTGGAAATGACACAGTTTTTTAGGAAAAGTCAAGCTACCGTTCAATTATCAAATATTTTCAGTCTCCTAGAGCTATCTGGAGTACCATCATCATGAGCAAGCTCTGAAAAAGTCAACAGGGAGCTTGGACAGCTGACGTAAATCAGAATTTAGCCAAAACTGAGACTTTCAATCTCAATATTTCCCATGGAAAAGATGTTATACTGGGAGATTTCAGGTTGGGTCATCCTCTTTTCAGAGAGCTTGGCCATACTGCACATCAAAGGGGAGACAGATCTAGAAGTCATGTTTCCTTCAGATCATACATCAACATCAGAGGTAACTCACATTCACATATATTATCATTTTTAAAGAACTTCTCAGGAGTGAAGTAGCTCAGGCTGGGCACTAAGAAAAGGCTGCAATTATTTGGCATCAAAACTGAAGGCAGAACCCTGAGGCTCACCCACAAGGTTTCTTATAATTTTCTTTTGACTTCTTGCTGACTATTCCTGTTTCCAACTGTTCAACTCGTACATTTAATGAAACAAGGAGCCTACAGAAGCAGCCTCATTCATTATATAACGCAGATTTATCTGAAAACATGTCACGGATCAGTGGTTATGATCAAAGGCTTAAATATTTAACTAAAAGACAAGTTATGCTGAGGCCAACCCCTGTCATTTAACCTGGGAGCTGAAACTCGCACTTTATATTCAGCCATTCACTTCAGGAGTTTTCTAGGTTTAATTTTTGGAGCCTCTTCCCCCCACTTAATCTTTTGTCATACATATTTTTCACAACCAGGTCTTTGTATTTGAACTTTGGTAGAGTGGAAGAGTGAGATCCTGAGATCTTTCCAGTTTATATTTTATAATGATTTATTTTATTAATGTTATCTATTTAACAAAATCACGTTAAAAAACCATGGCGCTGGTTGGAAATCATAAAAGCAGAACTATTTGATTATTGAAAATCAAAGATTTTTGGTTTATTCTGTTTAGTAGATATTCTTTAAGTTTAACTAGGCAGCTTGTAAAAGAAGAAAATTAAATGTATTTGTAGACACTGTAAAACCGAGAACTAAAACAACTGCCAGTAAACTACAAAACTCACCTGACATACAAAATAGACAGACATCATTATTTTAGGTCAAAGGCAAAGACACGTTGTGTAAAATACAGTATTAAAAAGTGAAAATGAGACATCATAGTTTTGCATTGATTTATCTGAGGAGGAATCTATACCACCTTAATAGTTGCATCCTTTCTGTTAGGAAAAGAATTAAAAATACAACAAAACCCAACAAAACCCCAACAGTCCATTTCTGGATAGCACATACATAGAGAAGAGATGGATGATTTATAAACCTGAAATCCAAATCAGTGGAGGGAGTTTTTATATAGAAAGTGTAAAACTTTACAAGTTATTGTTTTGTCAATTCTTTCTCCTACAGTGCACAATTTTTCAGCACCACATGTTTTTTTCAATTCCTTCCGCCCACATAATAAATCAGCAATATTTTCTGCCATTTTCCAGGGACAAGAGATGCAATATTTACACTGCGTTCTGATAATGCTGAAAAGTACCTTAAGCAGTAAATATTCAGCTTTGCTGCTGACCACTCTACTTTTCTATTTTATATATATATATATTTGTACTTTATGTATATATATGATTATATAAGCTATAAATTTCCTCACATGCACATATACACATTTAGATACATCTATGTTTAAATATCTATTGAAAGAAAACAACCCAGCTTTTAAAAGTTTATTTGCTCTTGTTATAAAATGCAGACACTTAAGAAACTATCATTATTTTATTAAAATATTAAAGGATCTTAATTTTTAGCATGATGTCACCACCTGTATAAATCTATGGACTGGAAACCTTTTCATATGGTCCCTCAATCAGTTTGGTCTGGGCTGCAAATTTTCACACACTGCCACCCCACTCTGCAGTTGATTATGCAAAATGAAACAAAATTATATGTGTTTCAGGTGATGCTTTTCAGATGCAGCTCTGATCCAGTTCTCACTATAACTGAGACAGGTGAGTTGTGAAATCCAACCTATGAGCCTCATTAGCCTGTAAAAACTGTTATTTTTGCTAGCAACTGGAGAACTTTTTTCTTTTTTTTTTTCCCTGAACTGTATCTACTGATCTTTGAAAGCTATTGAATGTTTAAAGACTTTGAATTCCATGGATCTATCACAGTTCCTAACAATTCACAAAGCGCTGGACAACCGTTGTGATTGGAGAACATGAAAAAACCTCATGGATAAGGATTTTTCCAAAAGATAAAACACACTATAACTTCATAGCAAGGGCTGGTTAGGTGATACATACGAATACACAAGCGTGTTGTGAGAACATTTAATACTAAATTTTGTAAGAAGGGTTAAGAGTCTCTAGAGGTCAAAATAGAAATTCTTATGTTGTAAAACCTGGAAGATTTGGGGGGGGAAGTACAAAATGGGGTAAAAGCACGATAATTTCTGTGATAAGTATCAAAACGTAACTAAATGCTATGAGGACTGCAACAAATACTAACCATTAATAAGACTACAAATGTATCTTTTGTTTGTTTTTTTTTTTTTTTTCTGTTTTAGAAGTGCCTTCTCATTTTAATATCAAAATGCCTTTATAAAATATTTTCTAGGAAGTTGTGCTTAATGCAGTATTTGCCCTTCAGCTGCAGAGTAACAAAAGAAAGAAGAGTTAAGAGAAAGAATTAAATACAACAGATATTTACTTAAAGAAAAGATAAACAGAGGAAAAAAACTATAGCTATTACACAAAGCACCTTCAGTCGTGATGAAGCACCAATATCAATTTCACCTATTAAAGAAATATGAGTAAACACCTCTCCTAGGATCAGCAACAGGCCAAGCATTCTTGGCAAGAGGAGAGGGTGCTAAAAGCTGATTCTTTCTTTCTTTCCCTGAAAAAAGGTAAGAAATGGTAATTCTGAACAGCATCAATTTGAATGTGATCCCATGACTGAGAAAGCCACTTAAGAGTTTATTGATTTTTTTAAAGAGCACTATAGATTTTATACATGGTTCAACCTAAAGTTATGAGTGGTAATGGAAATCCAGTTTGGGTTGAAAACTTATTGGAAGCAGCATGTTCGAATGGACAGGGCATTAGACATGGTAAAATAACTTGGGATTTACTGTCGTCTCCTGTGACTTTCAGTAAAATAACAGACAGCCCTTAGTTTCCCTAACTGCAAAATTCAATAGTGCTACTTCTTATCCTTTGCCGTGTATTTTGGCATCTCTAGATGAAAGGCATAAAGGCAGATAAGTAATATTAAATTCTTTATTTGCGATGAAAATAATTATCTTCATCCACACAACTTTTTATGACTTTTTTTTCAATCTGTGTAGTTAGTTATAAGGAGTTTCAAAATCCATCTTTATATTATGCTAAGTGATATTATTTTAGAAAAAGAAAGAATAAAACATCATTACACTTAACAGTTCCACAGGATAATTCACCTCATCACAAATAGGTGTCTAATAGTCTATACTTTTTTTTCTCCTCTGTGTATCTCTCCATTGACTACAGAAGGGTTAATATCTTACATTTGGGCATAAGTTTCATACAGCTGAAGTTAGCTGAGAAGCTATAAACACAGAAAATCCGGATCTGGGGTGCAAACTCACAGCTTTTGGGTTGCAGACTACAAAAATGCACAGCGTTTATAGTATGCCATTTTGAAGCTAAACACGTTAAAAAATTGAAGTATGAACCTTCTTTACGTTTGCAATATCATTAATGTGATGATATGGGGAGTTGAATTTTACTGCTGGTGTGTTACATAATCATATTTTTAATTGGAGGGGGATAAAAGCGTGCTAGAGATTGTGATGTAGGATCTTCATCTGTGTATTTTAAGAGTTTATTGCCAATATTTTATTTTGGCTATGGATTATTCCTCTCTCTCAGTTGTCTAGAGGAGCTGTCGATCACTGAGCCACTGCTCAAAGGACTTCTGTAGAATCAGTTTGCCAGTTACTTTCTTATCAGGGGGATAAAAGTAAGCTTGATACAATTATTTGTGAGTGAATCTTAAACTGTCTTTAAAATTTCCATTGCTTTATTTTTTTTAATTATGTTTAAAAAAACACACACAAAAAATCAATTTTTCTCTTTGTATGTACAGCATTGTGACTTCTTTTTAACCCTTTAAAATCTTAAAGAATCCATCTGCATATAGGTAGGTACTTAGGCACCTGTATGAAGTCCCTCACTATTTAGTATCAACTCACTTCAGAAAAAGAAAATAATAAAAAGTGTTCAAGTGACCTATCTGGATATAAAACCTGCATACTAATATATGCATATAAACTCCTTTATAAATAAACCATGCTTTTCCAGTCGCTTACAAATATGCATAATTGTCCATGCTTAGAGTTGTCTTCCCTTTCAAGCTGAAAATCTGATATAAATACTTTTCTCTATACAGTTCAGCTACTCAAAAAAACAAAGGCATTTTAATATTGCTAATCTGGCTAAAGCCAATATTTGTTCTGCAGCAATAACATATGTTGTTTTCTTCTTTACAATATTTTGAACTGTTACAGAGACATCACTGTATTAAAACTAATGGATTTAAAATTAATTTAAGATTTATATTCTGATCACATTTTCTATTGTATAACTGAAAGGATGCATCCTGCTGATGATAAAGGGCTACAAGAAATAAAACTGGTTATTTTGAATTAAAATGGCTAAACTGAAGCTATTTTAGGCTGAAAGGAGGCTATTGATGCCTTTATTTGCTAGGTGCGGTCACGTCACTGATACAAGGACCAAGTAGGTGACAACTCAAGGTGTAAGAGCAGCAGGACTGGGTTTTTGGCCTTCACAGGAGGCTGTAGTGCCAACGGGGTTAAAGCAATTGCTGCTAGAGTTGAAAACCTGCGCCTGCACCATTACCACGGTGTGATGGTCCTGATTTCCTCGTCCTTTCCCTGGACATCTTTGCAGAGCAGCCAGGAAAGCTCTGGAAACTTCATTCTCTTGTTTTTAATGATATCACTGCCAAGACAGTAACAGTAAATAGCCATATCTCAGAGCTCCGGGGTAACAATCTCATAGGTACTGACCCTATGCATTGGCCATCAATAAATTGGAAGGGGACACACTTATACACAGGAGGGCTAAATGATGAAATCACATGGTATAGGTACTAAATGATGTATACCAATATTGCAGATTATCTCTTTATGTGTATGTAATGCAATGATGTGTAGTATTATATGCACATGCAGGAATAATTTTTGCATACTATTTCAGGTGTGGCCTAATAAGAGCTGAGTACAGTGCAATACGCAGCCCTTGGTCTCCTGGCTGCTCTCTTGCTGATGCAGCCCAGGACACAGTTTTAGCTCTTTGCCTTCAAGGGCAGCCCTGCTGATTCATGTTATATCTTCTCCTGGGCCTGCCTGAACTTAACATACAAGCAAACAATAGCGCTGCTGCCACTAATGGCAGTATGACCCAAATAGAGTAAATTTAGGAGCCCTTGTTCTTCCTCCTCCTCCTCATCATCATCATCAGAAAGGTATCCACATTTCTTACAGACTGGGAGGTCTTTTCATAAGAAAAGGTAGATGTACCTTCACTAATTGTATTTAGCTATATTACACCAAAGCACATAATAAAGACAATTTCCAAGGGAAAACAGTGCAAGTCCCTACACTGGAAACCTTCTGTGGAGTAACACAATAATCAGTAATTGCCACAACTCCATTTTAAGGTCATAAAGAGGTTTTGACATCCCTTGCCTTGGCAACCTTTATCTGCCCCTTAGACAGTTTGAACAGAAGAAAAAAGCTGAATCACAGTACTAGCAAACTCAGGTAGTACTACTGAAAAGTCAGAATTTTGCACTTTCATAGTTTTATTAATATATTTTAATTGCTTGGCACTCCGCATTATCTGCATTTGGCCAATTATCTGTATACTTGTTTGTAACACTGCCTGTTTTCGTATTTCTAATATACTGCTGGACACCTTCAACAGGTAAAAGGCTATGTATCTAAGTAAATCAAAATATTAAAACCCAAAAATGTTAAGCTTATTAAAATAAAACTATTTAAAGTTATGCTTTAGATGTAAACCTGTCTTAGATATTTCCATGGCCTTTTTTTCTCCCTATAGACTACATTTTGACAATTCTTTTATATAAATATAAAAGAGAATTTGAGTTTCCACTTCAGAAATTGTAATGTCCTCGTCTTGCTTCTGAGTTTTTCTCCACCACAAAAGATTTGTAGTCTTCAACACTGCTGAAGGTCATGGCTGGTTTTATCACCCAGCCAAGCAAATAACCAGAATTTGGCCAGGCAGCAGAAAGTCATTTTTCAAGTTCTGCAGCTGCCTGCCACAGAGAGATGATTGGGCTCGGAGACTTCATTTTAATTAGTGTCTCTTCTCCCTCAAGCTGATCTTGATTCAAAAAGGGTCAAAAACTGAACTTGTCCATGACTTCAGAGATTGTTTGGAAATCTTAATAATAATTCACCTGAAGGTGGGATTAACTGCCTCAAATTTTCTCAAATGCCAACGAGATACTCCGTAGTCAGTTCGGGGGCGGGGGGGAATTAACTTTACTTTTTAAGCTATTCTTACTCCATAAGAGAAATATTCTCTTACCTAACACAAGATGCTACATATACATGCCTTCAAATAAATGTTTGTGTGACAGTGAAATTCAGTAATAATATAGCATTTCAATTCAAAACATACATTTGGTTTACAAAATCAGTTCATTTCAATCATCTGATTATGATGCTTAACACACATGCTTTACTTTACGATTAATAATGTTTACAACTTCCCACTGAGACTCATCTAACAATGGCAAATAGACCACAGTGACTATGGACTGGCCTTTTGCCAGTTGCAAGCAATGATCCTCTACCAGAATAACACTTTTCTAGGTCAAAATGAAACAAAGTAATGTGTAATTCAGCCCTATGCCCATGCTAACCAACTGAAACACCTCAAACTGTTATCAGCTCTTCCTCACAATCTAACAAGGTTTGACTTTCAGTTATCACCTAAAATTGTAATTGAATCAAGACAAGTATCTTAAAGCAATAACAAAAAAAGTCTATCTAATTAAACTTAAATAGAATAATTTTTCAGTGAGTTATACAGCCTCAAACTCATGGATAGATATTAGTTCAGGAACTTAAAAGTTATTTTTCCTTTGTAAAACCTGTAACCAACTTTCTCCCTGCTGGGCAAGAAGCCATCACCCTACTGGAAGCTCTAGCTAGAAGAGAGCGGTATAGTGAACAGCACGGATTTCTCAGCCATGCAGGCTGCAGAGAGAACAGCAAACCTGTCCTTCACTCCTTTGACAAAGGTAAAACTCTTCACTGAAGGAGACAGCTTTTTATTGCTTAGCTTGAAACTACAGGGGAAAAAATAACCACAAAAAATAACACAAATGTCTATATTCAATAAAAAATATAGAGAAGACTAAAGAATATATAAAGATATAGATACATAGAAATAAAAATAAAGCTGTAGATACAGGAAGATGAGGAAGCAGATCGGGAGAAGAGTGTCAAGATAATTAAACATTAGTAATGCACTGGCTATCTTACAGACAAAAGTATTTTTACTCTGAAAAGGATTAGAGGAAGGATAAATAGTTCATAGCAGCTGTTTGACATATCACTAAATATACATTACTGGAAAATACTCCACTACAATGGCAATCAGATGGAAGAAGCAGCAGATGATAAGCAAGAGAGCAGGAAAATTTAGGGATTTCAACAGCTGAACCTTTTAAAAACAATTGATGTTTCAAATTTGACTGCACAAGTATAATTTACACTTAAAAAAAGTATTCATTGGGACATTGGTTGCAAAATTCTCAAATGCAACAGAGGTATAAAGAATTATCATTTTGAAAAAAACAAAAACAACAAACCCACCTGATTTTCAACAAGGTATTACAAATGCCAAAAGTCAAAGAAAATAGTTGGAAAAAATATGGCCTATGCCATGCATGACATGATAAAGAAAATCCAATTTACAAATCAGAGAATAAAAGAATCTGAACCTGGAGAGAGCAAATCACAGCAACTGGAATGAAGCATTGACATCTCCCAACAGTCACTTCACCTTCCCTATCATCACTTTGATTTTTTTTTTTCCTCACTGAAAAAAAAAATCAGTGGATGACTCCAGCTAACTTTAGGTGTAAGCTCAGCAGTGAACCTGCTGGATCTGCACTTCTCACTGTCCTTTGGGCTGGTTTTCTGTACTGACCTTTCTACTTGCATCCAAAATTTCAACGGCATAGATGTGCATCAGACAAGACTGCTGCTCTTCCACTTCTCTTTGGCACACAAGCCTACCTTTCATACCAACCCCAAAACCAGAATCCAGACTGACTTTACCGAAGTAAACAGCTTATTCTACCTGGATATCAAGCATGTACTTTATGCTGTCAGTTTAGACATTGGTGACTGGGCGTAAAGGACTAGACTCATGTTTCAGTTTTCCCAGAAGTTGTTTAAATTATGATGAATCTGTTTTCCAAACCATACTCTTTTATCATTTAGCATAATAAAATCTCATTCAAAAAGAGATTATTTTTGTTGTTTTTCTTACTCCAGACTCCTAAATGAAGTCCTCCTGCAGTTAACTCTATTTTAAATTATCTTTCTAATGTGTCACAGGATTCATCTATGTGAGAACACTGTTTCAATTTAACCATTCACAATTTGATTTAGTTGAATGCAACCTTGCTTTATTTCAATTTATCTTGTTACAGTCTAAGTTAATGGGGAATTGACTGAAGTTCTGGCTCAGCTGCACAGAAGCAAACAGCTGTAGCAATTTAAGATGTTCCTGTTCTCCAGCTGCTCACTCTGTCCCTCTGCCAGATATTACTGTCCCTAGAAAATCAGCAAAAGCGAGCCTGCGCTCAAGCCCCAGCCACTGTAGCTGACATTTGTGCATGTTGATGTAAATACATCTTCATGTTTTCTCTGTTGAATCTACTAAAGGAGCGGTAACCTTCAGAGAAGGGACACAGCAGAGCGTGGACACTGTTACATTTGAAGATGGCCTTCTGCTGCTTACCTCTGGCTAAGCAGCACTATTTCACACCCCACACGAGGGACCTTATTGAAATGTCCTGCCACTGACATGAGGAAAGTATCCCACATTGCTAAGTCTCCAAAAGTTTTCAAATACTTTGCATAATTAATAAATTTATCTGCATGCACTGGTCTGCTTAAATTCCTTGCTTTCATGGAAACTACATGTCATATCTGTCAGGTTCATTTCACCTCTTTTCAATACCAAAAACGTTAATCGATTAAAACAATGGTGAGAAATTAAATTCTTGATTCAAAAAATGGGAGATAAAGTTACAGAAGACAAACAATTAACACAATATCATGAAACGATCTCCGTTTCAAGATGCCAAACAGGATTTCTTTGTGAACTCTCTTGAGAGGGGAAGGCAAAGGGATGGAGCAGCACTCCATCCCTGAGCAGCTACCTTTCAAAACTGACCTCTAAATAAGGGGAAAGGAAGAGGGTTCCTATCTACTCGACACTTCAAGTCCAGGACTAGTTTGTTTTGAGATGTTTTGTGTATTTGTATCCTTCTTTGTTACCTTGGTCAAGACAGGAGCCCAGAAACACTTTGGCAGAGGGATTATTTTTAGAATAGTTCCTTGCCCTTCACAACATTTTCATGTTTGGTGGAGTAATTTTATAAAATGAATGTGTATCTTTCCCAAGTTATCATTTTGCTGTCAGATCTCCCAAAAAAACTATTCATGGCATACTACAGGTGATAGCTTATGCATGCCATGTATTTTCTCCAAAATCATCCTCCCACCAGCATTTCAGGGCTCATGATGTCATAGCAACTACCTAAACTTCCACATAGCCAGATCTGCCTTAGAGCCCATCTGTCACAACTCCATCTAAAATTACATTAGTGACTCTTCAGAGAAAACAAGACTGAATGTGAGAGGTTGTATCATTTAACAATTTCATTTTTTTAATAGACACATTGACTGTTTGGGCAAAGTCATATGGAAGGCGGAACAGAAGATCTAAAACGCCTGAAGATTTTTATATTGATTCTAGCAATAAGTGACTCTTGTGAAATGCAACTAATCATCATGGTTAAACATGCTGTTAACCACTACCTACCGAAATCTCCTGATACTATAGTAGACTTCAGGTTTTGTTTGTTTCTTTTTCCATGTATTTATCTTTTTCCCTTAGATCTCAAAGGTTATTTCATATCCTATGAAGCACCTTCAAGTAAATATAGGCATCTTAACTGCTTTGGGGTTCCAGCATCACTTTACACTGTAGTCTTGAAAACACTTGCTCTCTGAGGGCTACTATTCTTTAGGTTTTACAGAATTACTTATTGCCTGCAGTTTATTTTCTTAACTGATTAGCTGACAAAACTATATATTGTGCAGAAAAAAATTCCTACTTCTGCTTTCAACTATTTGTTTTTAAAACAAAAGTTTTTAAACTTTAAGTTGTTTGTTACTGTAATTCTTCCCTTAAAAGTAAAAAAGCTAAACCAGAAATCCGTTAAAAGAATCTCAGCATCTCTAACATTTTATTTTCCAGCCCTGAAGATTTGCTTATGTTGGATGCAGGAGTTCATTTAAAAAAAAAAAGAAATAAAATCTAATTTCTTTTTTTAAAGAAAGATATTTAAAACAACAGCCTTTTGTGAGGCTAAGAGGGAGGAAGGTTTATCTTCTGTCTCCCCAGTCCAGGAATAAATAGTGCTGTCCCAAGGACTTCTTCCAGCCTTTCCTCATCACATGGTTTATTAACTGATATACAATAAATCAAGAGCTACCTCTATCCAGTGCTTTTCTGCTGACCACACTAGACTCAGAGTCACAGGAGACTTTGTTTTCTTGCTTTTATCCACTGTCTTGACAAGACAGACTTTGCCTAAGGTACTAGCCAAGTTATCTAACAGAAACTTCTTCACTCCTTCGGTTACAGCACCTCAGCATAAGCTAAAATACATACTGTGTATCTGCATTGAATAAAAGCACAGTACAACGACGTCTGAGCTAGTGTGGAACAAAGCTGTAACACTTAGACAGTGAAACACAGTACGACACAAAGGTGCAGTTGTTTTTGCTTGGGTGGATAAGTCCTGCTCCTTCAACTGACTTGACTCCTACTCAACAAAGAACCCTTTGGTAAGGTCCATTTGCATAATCCCAAACCACATAGATAGGAGCATCGATGAGAAAAAAGCCAAACAAACATTTTGCAATGTAAGAGGAACCAGTATTATTCTTGCATTAAATCACAAGGACATTCTTTGTGTTATAATGTGCAAATTATTTAATAATACCGTAAAAATGGTAAAATGTTAAGGATATTATACAGTGCATGTGTCTGAATGCATATATATCTCTATATACAAAAGCATGAATTCATGCTGAAAATTCAGGTTTCCAAACAATGTTTCACCCATTCCTCCTGTAATGTCAAAAAACCCAATAAAAATGCCAGGAACAATTGGAATTTAATACCACAAAAAGCTGAAGAAATCAACTGATTTCTTTGACACATCCATGCCTACAGATTCACCCTGCAAGAACATCATTCCACCCTTCTCCTAGCCCATGTTCTTTGTTTTCTGGTGCTTTACTCCACTTGTTGCAAGCAGAACTGAAGATGGATTGCCAACACTCACAGAGAGGGAGGCTGCCCACGTGTTTCTACCACAACATGCTAAATGGACTCTTAGGTAAAAGGAAAATGGAAACTGTTTATGAACACCACCATAGCATACCACTGAGAAAAGCAAGTTCTGTTAAGCTTTATATAAAACAGAAGAGTGAACTGAAAATTTAACATGAAAGGCAATTTACCAAGAAAACTGATACAATTTCATGAGTGGCTAGAGGGAGGAAAGAGTCTGGTTAGTGGATTAAAAGACTGACAAATGTTTCTTAGGAATCTGAAGATGGACAGCACTAGATAAATGCTTAATACTGTTCAAAGTAGTCAATTATTTCCAAACCAGTAAATACAACATAAGGTATTAAGTTAGATACATGTATTTGCCTTATAACTACTTCAAGTGTTTTCATAATAATTTTTTCTATAGCACACAAGTACTCAGATATTGAAGACTAAAGCTCATCCCAGTTCCCCAGAATTGTATTAAGTCCTTAGGTCCTTACCAGCCATTACAGTTTTATTGCACTTCATCCAGGTCTGTACCTTGATGTAGAGAAGAGGGGGAAAGAATAACAAGGAAGGAGGATGGTCTCTTTAGCATCTCCCCACAACTTACCTTCCCACCCACACTCCTGAACTGTTTCCCTAGAATGGTGAAAACTTATTCCATACCACAGAGTTAATGAATCTTTTCTTCCTTTCATCAAAGGAGGCAGAATCTGATCTGCAAAGCATTTAATTATGGCATTTAATAATTTGGTTTTCCTGGATGCAGAGACAAAACAGATTAGATGCCAATAATTTTTTAACCTTGATTTTGAGGGGGAAGGGGAAAAGAGAAATGCATTTAAAATGAGAAATTGTGATTGAGGGGAAAATAAACACCACAAATCATCTCTTCTAATGTTTTGGTGCAGCATTTCAGCCATCTGCAAACCACCTTATAGCCTCCCACTAATCTGACTTTCTAGCACACTGCAGGTTGACATCTATTGGCACCAGGCTTTAAAAATGCTTCAATAAAGATCTCTATAATCCTCATAACTAAAATGTCTTTGTTCTGTTTTATGATCAAACATTTCTGAAAACACAGCCATCAGTCCCAGCAAGCATTCAAGATGTTCACAGGTGAGTTAAGGCACAATAAAAAGCACAGTAATCTAGCGAATCTCCTTGGAGAATGTGGTGCTTATCACCATGCCTGCAGACTCTTCCACTACAAACGTATTGGCAACCATTTCTAGCAGATCATATACAAAGACATGAATGTAATTTGAAAAGTTTAGAGATGCACAGAAAAAGCAATCAACAGCCTCAACAGGAAATTTCAGGAAAAAGTAAAATGATTTGGTAAACATGAATGATTGTTAAGTCCTTTAATGGAAAAAAAAAAGGGGGGAAATGAAGAAGCAATGACCTGTCGTACCCATCCTTCAAGTAACAGTTTTTAGAAGCTTTTGTATTGCCCATAAAATTAGCTAGAAGATAAATCTCACTATGGTGATTTGCTCTTTATAAGTCCAAACCCAGTGTTCTGAGTTCTCACTGTATAATTACTTCAATACAGATAAAGCATGAGTCATCTGTTCTGCTCTAACCTTTGCATTTAAATTTGAATTTTATTCTTGCTTATCTTTTTTCCTAAATTGATATTACTGTCTACTATGTTTATTAAAAACAACTTAAAGCCACAGTGCATGTCAAACTCTGCACTGAGGCACCATTTGTTGTGTTATTTTAATTAACGTGTCTCAGGGAGATTACAGTTCTAATCATTTCTATTAACTATGTCAAAGTTTTCTTTTTCTGAAATGTCAGATTTTGTTTCCCATTTCAATTTATGCCTTAATATCCAAGAGGCGTTCAGTAAACGCTCTGCACACCCAGGTATGAAACTCAGAGGCACTGTCTTGTTTTCCTGCTACCATCACAGCCAGAGGTGATTAGGCAATGTCCTTAGCACGTTCCCAAATTTGCTCCTTCTGGATCTCTTCCTCCTCTCCTATTCTTAGTGAGACAAAGTTTCCATGCAGAATTCACAAAAAAATATAGGTGGGAAACAAAACACTGAATGGCAACTATCGTACCTTCTAAAACCCAGGAAATACATTCCTTGACTCACAATGAGACCAGTTGGTATCCTCCCTTCTCTCATTAATAAGCCCATCCTAGAGCAGGACTGTACTCAAAGGGAAATTAAAAAGAGAATCCCCCACATCTAGATTACAGTGACAAAAGATTTTAAGGTTAAATACTTGGTTATCTCTGTACATTTTTGCCCATGACTTACCACAATCTTTCAAACACATACTTGGATATTAAACTGGATCTCAATGTACTTAAATGGCTGCAGGATGAGCTGCTACACACAGGTTCAGTTAATACCTTGTTTAAGTGAATTTCTTACAAAGCTTGGCCCCATATATCTAACAGTGGCTATGAACCACTGAAAAAAGAAGAAAAAACCCACCTTCCTAGACCTTAGGGAGTTGTGGTTATTTTTAAAGGTTCCCTTTTTAACCCCCTCCCCTTCTTTTCAGTGACTCAACCATGACATCTTATTATTTTTCCCCAGTCATTTTGGAACTGCATAATAACACGTTCTGCTGATCTGAATAAATGAAACCTCGGCACTTATTCAGCATTTTTAATAGGATTCCTTTACTTCATGAAATACCCTTCTCTTTTCCATGACCAATGGATATGAGCCGTTTGGAAGCAGCACTATGCAGCAGTGAGAGCTTGGTGCTCATCACAGCTGTCAGGCTCCCCTGCAGGGAGCTCAATTTGGAGAAGGTTTTGCAAATCGCTAGCAGAGAAAGCAGACAAAGACATGTCAGTCTCAAAGACTCCCACACACCACGCTGAGACACTACATGAATAACTTTTTTTAATGTCCCTTTTTTTTAATTAAAGGATGAGTGGTCTATTTACTACCATCAAGATAAGATTCACAGTCTGAAAGGTTACCAGAGTCTTTAAGCTCTTAGTTTTGAGACAGTGGGATGTAGCGACATGTGCAACCTCACTACTGTTAATTACATTCAACACTGCTGTCTACCTGTTCCTTTGGAAATCCAAAAAAAATTAATTGACTCTAGACTGACTTTTTCCTCAATTTAAAAAAAAAAAAAAGAAAAAAGTAGACAGAGATTTGGTAGTAAAGTCAATCTTAAGATATATTAACTAACATGCAAATATACAAAAGTAGATCTTTCTCTGCAGATTTTTGTTAGGGTCTTGTTTGTAAGTAGAGATCAGCATCTTTGAATGGAAAAGACTGAAGTGTTACCTATGAAAAAAAATTCCTGAAGTCTTTACACAAAGCTGAAGTGTTTTGCCTCCCCTTTTACTGTGTAATGCAAGCGAGATTACAAGAAAAAGCCCATTATTTGCCTGTATCTGTATCCTTCAGATATTTTTAAAACCAGACCAACTCCTTTAATTCTACCCACCTCATCTTTTAATTTTTACTTAAAAGCATGGTATAGTTTCCATTTTTTTAATTGTTCTCTGAATTTGCTGAAATATGTTGATCCAAATAACTAGAACCCTACAATTATTAGCACGATTCTAGAAGGGCTTTCACAATTATTTGGCAGTGCTGTAACTCTTTCCATAGCTTTCTATATCATAGCAGGTATAACCTGTGGAAATTGGCAGCATAACACTCTCTGAGGCTCACCTGAGGAGGGTATCACTTTATTTTGCAGTTTCTAATACACCCATGTATTTTTTCCACTCATTTTCTCTAAACTGTTTTTTTGGGGGTTTTTTGACATCTGAATGTAGTTTTCTCACTTTCCCCCTTCTGGTGAAAAAAATGTGGCTTGGATTTGAGAGTCCCTCAGCGCGTGTTCAGAAAGCCCATTTTGAAAATACAGCACACCTAGGAATGAGGAGATGCAAGAGCTCTTTTAGCCTAAAAACTTACAAGTAGATACACAAAAAACTCAACTCAAATCCATCAGCCTCTCTAGCATATCTTCAACATGCTACAGCAACGTTCACATTTGTTCACCCACCACTTCAGCCCCTGAGCAAGATATTTTCAAGCACTACTCAAATTGGGGAGAATGGAGGTTGTCTCCCGAGTGCAAGGCTGTATTTCACCCTCTCTACTTAAACCATCCAAGACCAATGTGAAAAAAAGGACAAAGAGGTTCCTGCGTGGTTACAGGTAGTGTAGATCAACGTCAGCCTTTTTAGAAACTACAATCCTTTCTGGCTCAGCATGTATGAAGAGGAAGAGTAATTGCTGGATACAAACATTTCCCATTCCTCAGCTGAGCTGCTGAGGCTTCCTATAAACGTGTTGAAAGAGTAGAGTCTGTTCTTCATCTCCTGAGTTAAAGAGCTGAACTGACACCAAACTGGGGTGGGGTAAGGGCTTCGCCCTGCCCTCTGACTCTACTGTGACCCTAAGGAGGCCATGACCCAAAGTCTTAGACATCCTGAAGCCAGTTGATGCTGGCAAGATTGCAGAGGGCACTTGATGCAGCAAACACAAGATTTCAGGCCAGCTGAGACACACAACTTTCTCATCCTTGTTTGACTCAAGTCCCATTGGACTGAAGTAGCCAAGCAGAAATGACAATAATCATAAAACCAGATAAAATAGTTTGATCGTCTGAAACTCAAAACACAATGCTGGCCCTGCTTTTGTCTACCTGGCAGACAGTCTGGCAGAGGCAGGCAGTTGAGCAAGAGGAATGGGAAGCAAACAAATCTGGACACTGGAATGTGCTCTGCGATCTGTCCTCCTGGGAACTGTGTTGTTTAAACATCATTTAAGAGTTTCTAACATCCCTTTCAGACCCTTGTCAGGGAGTATTTAATAGGTGAAGGTCTCTCCTCTCACTAAATTAGACTCTGGATTTAGAAACACACCTGTACCGCCTATCTCACTGCAGGAACCCTTAAGTACAACTTGGCCATAAGCCTGCACAGCAACTTAGTGTAGTAGTATTTAAAGGCGCTCATGGAATTTGACAGCTTTCCCAAAATAACCTCATCACTAATCAGGGAGACACAGAATTATTTTTTCTAAGAACTAGACTCTCCCAATTCTAGCCCAGATTTTGCTAAAACACAGTGTAAGAAAATTCTTCATTCACACCTGACCAACAACTAAATCTTGTAACTTCAGAAGAGGGTAAGGTAAAAAAAAAAAAAGAAAAAAAAGATAAAAAATAAAAGAAAAAGCAGCTTTTAATTCTATGCCTTGAAAACAAATAACAAAGAAGGCATAAAGCAAATACTGCAAAGGACCTTGTTTCAAATCAGTTTCCAGAAGAACCCCTGAACTAGAACAGAGGAGTGGAGGAAGCTGAGGAAGAATCCATCTAGGCAAATTATTTTTTGTTAATATCCCCCATTTTAGCCTTCAGTGCATTTGTCCAAGTAAGTCTTTACCAAAGCTTGGAATGTAACAAGACTGTAACACAGTGGGACTAATAAATAAGTAAAATATTTTGGTTTTTTTTTTTGTGCCACTGTTGATCCTGAAGCAGTTTCCAGATTGATGGCACTGACCTGCACCTACAAGGTACATATTGATTTTGGCACCATTTCAATACCGAGCAAAGTCCTGCAAAGGAGAGTTAAAACACTTTGCTAAAAGTTGCAGAGTTTGGCAGAGCCACATAATTAATGTCTTTTCCCTGTTTCATCAAAGTATTCAAAATAATGTGATATGAAATGAATTATTTTTGTTTGTTTGGCAGCTATCCAACATTTAAATAGCAGGGTGGCTGCTGTGCTCAGGGTTGAATTGTCCCAGCACATTATATTTGTGCAATTTCATCTCTATAGTACACAATCAGGCAAGGGAATAACACAGTTTTTTTAATTTTCTGTCTTTACAACAAGCAAACAACCCGCAAGAGTGGATTTCAAATTTTGGCTGGGGATTAACATACAAATGTTCTGAAAATTAAGGATATAATTATGTGAAGTCAATTACAATTTTCAATTACATATTTCCTAAGGCTTTATATTAAGCAACATCAACCATCCTGGGCTTGTAACTCCTCTCAGCCCTTTGTATCATCTATCAACAAAGAAACACCACAACCAAATAACACAAAAAAAAAGGTGTTAAGAATTTTGCGGGTAAGCGGAAGGGCAAAAATAGTTGTTTGTCTCAGCTTCAAGAAGCATGTGGAGTGGTCTTGGGGCTCTCGGCCGCCCAAAGTTTTTGCTATGTTGGTGATAGCAATAGAAAGCTGAGGACCCAGACATATTTTTTTCATTCCTGGATCTGTTTATTTTAGGGTTTAATTGAAATACAAAATAAAGTTACTGATTAATACAATACATGTGTGTGTGCCTATCTCAAATTTTATTCACAGTTTATAAGTAATAAAGTGGGAGTCAATTATTTGTATTGAATGTAATCACAAGCCTATAAATTCTTTTTACTATACTGAGTTATGGCTATGCATACTAATGGCTCATATTAATTTCATTTTTTTCCCTAGAAGTTTGCTGTGCAACATGCTAATCACATAAATTTCAGCATTCTTTTTTAGTGGCTATTAGAAAAAAAGTAGTTATGAATTTTAAAAGAATCATTGTTTCCTTGCTTTTAAGAGGGTCCCACATCTGTACACCCATGCATTACATGTTCAAAGGGAGCACTGTAGGGAAATACCAGCCATTTCCGTGACTGGAGAAGTCAATTTAAATATTTACCAGAATTAGAAGAGTCAAGAATAAAGACAGACAATGACAAAGGAAAGGTGACAGTGGCTGGGGAAGAGATCCTCAGATAAAGCACTGAGTGCCTTTAGGGCATCATATGTTGAGATAACTGTAAACTTCTTGGAGAACTACAAAGGGAAACCACAAGCACGTTGACGAGATACAGGAAACATATCATACAAGAGAATATTCTTTGTTTACTCTTAAGATGAAAAAAAAGGATGGATAGTTACACATTAGTCAAGTACAGAGTGAGTAATGCCAGTCTTGAGAGAACCTCAGGAGGCTAAAAGAACATCTTTTGGAGAGGAACTCTATTTTATCCTGCCATTAAATGAGAAGAAGGGACAAGGTGATTTCTTTAGGTGTCTTGTAGGCAATTCTATGATTCTTTCAAAATAAGATGAAAAGGCAAATCTGAAACTGAAAGAAGTCTTAAACTATTTCACCTGGGGTTTTAAGTTCTACAAAATTTAATCAACTTTCATTTCTAGGTTACATAAACCATAATTTCCTATATATTTGTTACACGACTACAAATAGCAAAAAAAAATATTTAAATTATGCATGGCTACAAGAATTGCCATGTTTCTCAAGCAAGTTACTGAATACCCTTAGCACATCTCATAATGTCTCTATATACTAATGACCAAACTCATTATTCGTATTACTTCTGCTACTCACTCGTTACAGTCCAGTTTCAGAATATAAAACGTGCTTGATAAAATAAGAGTTTTCATCAGTTACGTACTGCCAGCTAGCAAAGCAGAAAATAGAGAAAACGGCCATTTCTATTTCATATTGCTTAATATCCATCACTTTAATGGAAATGAGATAAAGTAGATAATGGTAATAAGAATAGTATTAGCAGCACATACATATATTACATATTTCTCAGAGGTACCACTGTTGTACCATTTACATTGCTAATATTAAAATGTCTCGAGCAGCACAACCCAATGTAACCAATACTATAAATATTACCTTTAATATAAAAGAGTTGAATGAGCTTTTAACCTTGAATTTGATACAGTGTTGAAAATAACTTTTATACTTATATGACCTAGCTCATGTGAATAGCTAAGTACTTTTTCCCTCAAATAAATCTTTCTCCAAAGTCAAACTTCCTTGGACTATTCTTAGCTGTAATATCTATTGCACATGAAGTGATCACAGACCTTTTCTGGAATTCTTGTAAGTGTAACTCAGAGGCAAAAATGTCAATTTAGATGAATCCTTTGTAGGTAATATTTAATACAAAGAAACACTTTAAGAAATGTTCCATTTTGGGGTTATTTCATTAAAGAAAAGTGTTCAGAAAGGTTATCTACGTGTTCAAATATCCTGAGTCCAAGTAGAAATGTGATTTAAAATGTTTTTTATATCAGAACACTTTACAAAGAAAAAAAAAGGGAAGGGGGAAGACAAAAGGAGGGAGTTTGGATTCTTCAAAATAAGCAGCACCTGGATCATATAAACATTCAGGTTGGAAGAGCCCTTAGGAGGTCGCTAGTCCAACCTCCTGCTCAAAGAAGGGTCAGCTATGAGACCCAGAGATCAGATCCATCTTCTCAGGGCTTCCTCCAGCTCATCCCATGTATTTGTACCCTGTTGGGCTAAACACTGAGGACAGAAATTAGAGAAGTAGAAATGCCTGTTGCACTCAGAGCGTAGTTCTGTGCAAAGGAGCCTGGGAGGGAGCATGTCTTCATTTTGCTCATCCAAAGGCGACAGGGTCAGGAACAAGGCAAAAATGTGAAGTCTGAGCACAAAACACTAGCAGCAGGGTTAGGAAGAAGGTGATCATTAGAACCTATCTGCAGGAGGCTGCAATATGATCAAGGAAGAAATAGCAAGGGCAGAGCTTGGGCAAGAGAGAAATAGAAAAATCAGTGCAGAAGTGAACTCATTGCCAAATACTACGAGCATGAGATGGACATATAGAGTATGTGCTATCATCTGACCCAGACTGCTAGCATGACTATTTTTATAAAAAGATGGTTGACATGCTATTTCTAGTTTCCATTTAACTAAATAACTATGGAGAAAAGAACATTTTTTAGCGTAATATACATCAATTTAATGTAGATGACACAAAGCATATAGCATCCTCAGATATACATGCTAGCAGCCATGAAATTTGATTATGCAGAAAAAAAAAGGAAGGAATCTTCAATACAGATTTGAAAGACTATCACTGTGAAGAACTGGATAACCATAAGGTTTAAATATAAGACACAGGTTAGAATTTAAGAGTTTGAAGCTCAACATCTTACACCAGGGACTATTGATAAGAACTTATTGTAAGTCAGATAATCATCAGGTGCAAATGGTAATGAAGGGAAGACCTATTACTCTAAATAAGTATAATCTACCACTATAATGTGTCTGTGAATAAGGCAAATGCAATACTAGGAGTGTTTGGTGAGCAGAGATTGGAAATATTCACGGTATTGCGTAAGGCAGTGGTGAGTTTTCACCCGAAACACTGTGCACTTGCAGTCATTTATGTTCAAGAAAGAGGGATTTAAATGAGCAAAGAGAAAAAAGGTAGTTAGGAGGATGTGCTAAGATACTATTGCTGGAAAAAGCTAAAAAAGCTGGGACTGTGTAGTTTTAGCAAAAGGAAGGCTGTGAGGGGACACTGTAGGACTGCTCTGCTGAAAGATACCATGAAATGAAATAGTACGGCGTAATATTTAAGATGAAGGACACTGTTGGCAGAAAATTAATCAGGTATGAATTGGCTAGGAATAAATACTATCCAAAACCTACAAAGTTTCTGAAAATAACAAGACTGGGGTTCTGAAAGAGCCCTTCAGAAAGTGTTGGGGCAAAAATAACCCTTAATTTTAATGAGGATCTTCATGGATTCACAAGCAGGATTAAAAGACATGTCTGCAATAGTGGGGGTCTGGTCATAAGAAGTGTAGGAGGCTTCTTTTTGGCTTGTATTTCTTCTCTCACAAATCCATATATAGGCACGCATCAATTGTTTATCAGTGTGGCTCTTTCACTCCATATGCCGAGACACAAACTCCTATCTCCATGGTGCAAAAGGAAGAATAGGAAGTCTGCTATTAAGAACACAGGTACTGTTTTATTTTTCATAAAATGCTATGATGGAGTGATACAGTAACGAGGAAAAAAAAATATTGAACTTCAGATCTCCCAAGAATGACATTAAAAAGTTAAGCAGCACTTAGTCTTCTTTAAGATGTCATTTCTGTTCAGCGTAACTGTTAGACGCTTAATGCAGATAGATGGGTTAAGCAGACTCTGCGAAGACAAAATTTCCTCCTTTACATCCACTCTAAAAGCTTTTAAAATCTCTCTGTCAGGAACAATTTGACTGCATATCAATTGCATTCCCCTACTACTGCAAAACTTATAATAAGGGAATATCACGGGGAAGAAAAAACACATTTTGATAACTGACAGTAAAATGAAACACTGTCAATCTAATCAGCTGGAAAGCTGGGACTGTACATTAACCTCACTTTGCTCATTAAAGTTCTCATTCAATTAAAATAGCAGCTGGGATACATCTGAGTGATGCCACGCTGTTCTGCTGCCAACAAGTTCATTTCTGGTGTTTCTCTGTCGACCTCACAAAGAACGGGCTCTGGGACTTCAAAGTTTTTCAGGGTATCCACATGGTTTATAATAGAGATGAACTAACAAAATATAAACTGCTTACCTATATCCTTGACACAAAGGATGTGCAGTACGTATACGTAAGAAACAATTCAGACATGTTCCTGTTATTTTCAACATACAGTCTGACGTTTTATACAGGTCTTCTTTAAGTATAGGGTTTATATAGATAAAACCATGCTGCTTTGAAAATGAACGATCTGGAATAGGTCTTACTTCGCATTCTTCTATTTTGCTCTGTTGGTTTTCTTTCACAAATTAGCGAATAAGAGATATAAAGTTCATAATTTAGCCTGTGTTTTATCCACAACAATATATATTTATCAACACAATAAAAGGAGAATAATTGAATCATCTTTCACATACATCTATAAGAACAATCAAACTGATCCCCAGGGTGAGAAGCACCATTTCCAAAATTATATTCTTATATTCTATGTATCAGTAAAATTATAATTCACCTCATAGTCTCCATTTAGCTCGTAATTTTCATAATGCTTCTAATAAATAGCAAGAATGGTGGACATTTCCAAAAGACAAACTGGTGGCTTTATTCTCAATTCACAATACCGCCTAAGCAAAAATAAAATAAATGCTAGACATGCAGGGAAGACTAGGAGCAGCTCCATTAAAGTCCATAGTTATACATAAAAATACATAAAACTGAGGAAAGAAGAATAACAAATGTCTTTAGATAATGTATGAGAATCACAGTATGAACCCTCAGCAGATAGACCTACAAAGAGAAGTTAGTCACGAGAACCAATTATTAACCTGCCATTTCAAGCTAAAGGGGAAAGAATAAAAAATTCATAGCATCAGCATTGTCTGAAGAACTCTTTTGTGCTTAAATAGTATGTCCTGAACAATTTTAAAGCTCAAAGTATGGAAATTAGCATTGCAATCCATGACATTGACTGCTTTCATTTGTGAATGGAGGTTGTTATTTAGCAGGACTGTCAATTTGGCATCTTCAGTGACCAATGCATTGCTTAAAAAAAAGCAGGTCTTATTAGCCAAAGTCTTCGGATTATTTTCAAGAGCTTTAAAAGTTATATTTTTTCATGGTTTAACAAAGTTACAAGCATCTCCAATTTTCACCCCTGGACCAACTCAATATAGTTAGAAGGAGGAAAAAGAAAAGTTTTCTTTTGTCAAGACTTTATAACAAGTTTTATTTTAAAGCGATGTTTTACAGAAACAATATAATCTTGTGAACAATCAGGATTAGTAATAATAGTGCTGATGTGAACTGCAAGTGTACTGATAAGAGAGACATCAATGACACTTCTAAAACATGTACTTTGACATACCCTTCCATTTTCCTAGGAATACATGAGAGACTGAATGGAGTTTATTCAACAGAAAATCACTGTAAACTGCTGGACAGGAAAGCTGGGCTGGAGGAAGGGATCTACAAGGACACAGCAAACAGGGAGACTGATTTCCAAACTTCTTCATTAAATGCTGCACTATGCCTTTTGTGTCTTCTTTACTCATCTGTTTAAAGAGTTACAATAATCTAGCTCAGTATTTTGTGTTTTTAAGAAAAAACAAAAACAAAGCTTGGTAGATTAGAAAGCTCCTGGTATGTCTTGGCATGCTTCCACCCAACAAGAGGTAGTTATCATACAGCTCTCGTCAGCTCAGCATCTTCTCAGTTTTATACCCCTATCTTGACAGGGAGTGGGACTTTTCTGACCAAGCAGACATGTCTCCAACACAGACACAACATGCCTGTATTAGAGCTAGATGTCTAATATCTCTTTATAGTCAATGAGAGGAAAACAAAACCTTCAAGTTACAATACTTAGCTCTCTAAAGTATCTCTAAGAGAAGTAATGAGACTATTTATCGCCTTAAGAAAACTTATTTTCTACTTTGCCTAAGGTGAGAATCATTTCAGGCTAGATGGATCTCACCCAAAATGGCTTGTAGGTGCATACCTACATGAACATACAGGGAGTGCCCTTTCTGCCCCATTTTCCTTGCCAAAGACAGTGGATAGCATTGATGAAAATTGCTCTACCTTAAATACGACTATATGTGATCCCTGACTGAGTTTGTTCATGTGGCTCTAGATGTGGTCTGCTAACAAGGTGCTTTCTCCAAGGAAGGAGGGGAGAGCATTTGGATTACCAGTGACCATTTCCACTGCTCTTCCAAGATGTGCTTGGGTTTCAGTGCTAGAACAGCCTCATGAGAAGCATATTCTTCACCAGTATTAGTGAAGAGGTTGAGACATCAGGGAGAAAATGAACAGATTTTTACCACCATCACAGAATTGCCAGATAGTACAAGGAATAAATACCATGACAAAATGAGTTTAAAGAACCAAACCCATCTTTAATGGATTTTTTTAAGTACCAAAAGGTTTTTAATCTCCAAATTCTAATCTTCTGTCTCCTTAAGAAGAGCTACACAAAACATGTTTTAACATAACATGATTCTTCCCTGTTTTGTTCCACGTGCATGATTTGACCTAATACTTAGACATTTCTCTTCTTTGTATATTTGTTTCCAAGGTCTTTCCCTTGGTGGCGAGTAGCTGCATTCATAACGTCTCCACTGTTTGTCAAGCAGTGGTACTGAAATGCCGAAAACGTCAGACCCCATAAAACCAAAGTCCTAAAGCAACACAAATTCTTTTTGCTGGAGAAAAGCCAATTTAGCAAAGGAACTGTGTGCTACATTTTGTCTGCTCTCCAGTTTCCATGTAACTACCCTGTATACTAGCCCTGGTTTCTTTTCTCTATCCACCTGCTCCCCCCTTCTCCCTTCGCCAATTCAGTTAGCATTGAGTTGACCAGTAAAAGGGATGTTCTCCACTGGTACATCACTGCTGCAGTGAATCAGTTACACCAGATTACCCCATGCAATGTTCATGGGAGTGCAACTCAAGGTACAGGGACCTTATTCCCAGATCTGCCATTTGCCTTTGAGTGATACTGTACAAGTTGTACCACCTTTCTGTCCTTGAGTTTTACATCTAAAATGGAGTTATTAATATTCAATCTTTTATAAAGTAATTTGAAGTCTACAGCTGAAATGAGATACTATTCTTTTTTCTTTTTCATCATTGACCCCTCTGATTTTCTGATTTATTTTGGTCCCACCCTTCATTCTAAGTTTGTTAGTGGAGTAGGAGGGAATTAAACAGATTTGGTATCATGCTGAGTTATAGTCTTTCTCACTGAGCCTTTAGGATGTATACTCAAGCTCCAAGATCCAGGAAACTCAAGGAGTGGCTACATGGTAAACACAATCAGTTTAACTTAACAAATACATTTAAGCTTTATGGTGCTGCAGATGCTCATCAAATAGTTGTTTGCTTTTAAGGAAGATTTTTTTTAAATAATACATATACTCAATCAATAAGATGTCACCTCCTGCTGCATATTTTACGCAGCTCTCACCTAGCAGTTCAAATATTCAATAGATTTATAATGAACTTCGTTGTTCCCAGCTGCACTTGTTTTTTACATCCTTTCACACCTAATCCTCACCATCTGCACATTCAAGATTAGACATGATCCCTAGTGGACCTTGCAGCATACAAGCCTCCAGCTCAGTGGTTCTGACAAATTTCTCTCATCAGCCAAACCACATCCCAGGCACCTACAATTACTTCATAGCATTAGCAAAAAAAAGAGAATCAGTTGAGTCAGAGAAATACATTAATATTACTTTGCAATTATTCAGTACCTGGGAGAATTATACTTGTGAATTACTCATAAATTGTTAGCATATAGATGTCACAGGTTTTCAGGTATTTTAAAATTTTATAACTAAAGCTTAGTGTCGTTTATCACCGTATTTCCACAGGGCCTGCCTTCATATTATACTAGATTTAGGATTTAAAATAGAAGTTTGATTGTTCAAAACAATCTGGGTACAAAGTGTATAGAAATACCATCTAAAGGTCAGTTGTAAAATAATCATTATGATTTTGGCATTTTAGATTTTTTGCAATTATTTGAAATCTTAGTCCTAGAGCTATTTGCACAGAAAAACAGGCAATGCAGTTAGACAACTCTAAATACTTAAGAAAACAGGCGCCTTATAATTCACCTTTCACCTCATTTAAAGATAATTTTACAGCTTTCATTAATATTGCAAAGGTAGCAGTAATATTATTGGCTACAATGCCTTTGAAGACATTATTATCTCTGGCTGCAAAATCAAACAATAAGCTGACATATCGGCTAGCTCATTAAATGCTGTCTCCTTTGTTATTGTTTTTTAGGTTTTTTAAAATTATTTTTCCGAGGAACAGATTCTGTAGTCTTTTCTCATGTGAGAATTAAAGCCTGAAGGATCCAGCATCACTGCCCATGTGATCTAAACACCAGTCCAATTATGTAGCTGCTTTTGTATGTAGCAATTTAAGAAAGAGAAACCTAGGGTTACCAAATCGGTGTGTTTGTTTTTCTTATTGAACATGTATAATTCAACTGAAGAGTGGAGGAAGTAATGGTGATACTGCTCCAAACCAAGGGACCGACATAAATTTAGATTACCAGCACAGAGCCACTGTAACTGAGTATGGCAGCATCCTCTTAACTCTACAGCATCAGTAGATCCCCTAAGCTCATGGCATGCTCCACATGCCAGATGCTTTGGGCTGGGAGGATGGTTTTACACTCCAGTCTGCAACACAGGACTGAATTCATTCAAGTGGTCACACACAGCCGGGGCAGAAACTGCTCGAAGCTAGTCCTGACACACAGCACATGTGGATCTGAGGGCTGGAAACACTCCTGCATCCTTCTGTTTAGATATATCTTTAAATCTTAGGTGTCTTTTCTGTCATTTATTATCACTTCACTAGTCCTAGGAGAACCCTGAATGGGAGTTAAAACACAGTCTGTGTCTTAAGTACAAGCTGCTATTAGAATAGGAAATAAAATTTAAAAAGCCTACAGGAGCTGGTCTCCACCACAATGTAAAACTAGCAATATTTTCAATTTAATGTAACAACTCTCTTTAAAAATTCTGGCTCTCAGAGAAGTTTGAATACATGGGCAATATCAATTTTGTCCTACTGTATTTTCCTTGTTACTGTCAAAATAATAGTTTTAAACAAGAAAGAAAACAAAGTTGTTATTTCTGCCCTAGAAAAACCCCTCTATTTTCTGAAAAGCAATGAGCATGGTTATCTTCTATTGAAGCACAAGAATAATAGGTATTAATGATGATAGTTCTGCTAATTTCATAACTCTTTCTCCCAGCTGAGTGAAACAGGCTTTATTCAATGAACCTCAATGAATACAAGCATTTGGACACCATACGTAGCACCCGTGCAACAGCATCGTGCAGCATATCTAAACAGTGCAAATACATATATTTTAGCTAGCTGCAGTAGATAATAGATCAGCTATATTTGCACTCCTCAATAGCAAATGCTCTTTAAAACAAAATTAGCCTTTAGAAAGAATATTTCAAAAGAACCAGTGAAACCCCATAGCTTGGGGAAATGCGATGCAAGGTCTGCAATAATATATCCTGTAATTCCATTTTATCGTCTTCAGTCATTTTTCCATGGATTTCCTCATCCCTAATTTTAGAAAACAAGTGTCTCATTCAACAGTTTCTCAAATATAAGTCATTCCTAGGAACACGAAATACGGATGTCAAAACCCCCCATGTACTAGTCAGAGTTATTCTCTCTTAGAAGTAACCATAAGAAAGCTATGAGCTTTGGCACAAAATTCCCGGTTCACAGATCTGAAATTTAATAGGAACTGTTGTAACAAATAGGAGTCTTATTATCCTTTAAGCTATGCAAAATGGGTCCATTTATGATCTTTTCCAAAGTCAATGTGCATCTGTTCAATACCCACACTACAAGTTAAGGTACCTGAAGCTGTAATGCACCAACTCACATCCCAACTGAGCAAAACTTTCTGTCAACATCAGTCCTGTATTTCTGCAAGTCAAGTTAGAAACTGGTTCATTAAATGTATCTGTAATCAGGAAGACAGTGCCACTGTTTTCACACAAGCATCAGTCTGTTGAATGTCAAGGAACTGTTCTTAAGACATCAAGAAAAAATACCTTGGCAGAACTATTTCTTCAGGAACATCCCAAGGATGTTAGAGAGATGGGGAAGGGACTTGGAAATAGGATCAGAAAGGAGAAAGAAGGACGACTGGATGGCGAAACTGAGTGGTACCAGAGAGGGTTGGCGAAAAGAGGTGGAAATTTGCAGCTGATGCGAAGTGAATGAGATAGGCTTTCTGCTGGGATGACAGCATATGATAGTATGATTAAATATTTACCATAATGAGTAGTCACAGGGGAGTGTCCATATGCAAAACTCATATTTCCTTCTGACTGCTTGGCCTTGCAATCCTAACAGTGCTCTTTTAACAAGGGGTGTGTGTGTATGTATTAAATCTAATTGTACACACATGCACTTCAGACCACACGTCAGTTTTCATATGGGGATATTAACATTCCTCACAAATTAATTAAGCCTAACAAGACACCCATAATTAGACTGCTAAGATTTATTATTTCTGTTTTACTATTGGGAAACAGACCCAGTGAGATTAAGTGCCTTATCTAAGTAAATGAATCTCTAAATTATGGTGGGAACACAGTCCAAGGGCCCTGATTCCCAGTCAAATGACTATTTAAACTTTGAAGGCTCTGTGTATGGCCATAAAACAAATTTGTCTCTATTTAGTTTTAAATGTGTCCTTTTCCCCTGAAAAATTACTTCTACAATTGGATATTAACAATGATAGTTGGGAATCTTTTCCTTAAAAAGTTAAATCAATCCAGCACCTTTGTCTCCTCAACAACTTCCTCTCATGCTCTTAATTTTGTGTTTGCTTTCAGTCAACTTTCAGCAACACACAGTCCATTTACATTTATCCCTGTGAGATGTGGGAACAGTGCCTTTACTAAGGCACTGGTCTAATTAATTGAAATGTTTTTGCAGATTGACAAATACATTAGATAAATTACAGTTTCTTCCATCTAGTGCTCTGATCAATTTAGATAGGTGCACATACAGGTATCGAGGCATCATCTGGTTATTTTTTAACCTTCAGCTATAAAGGACTTGGTAAAAAACAACGAGATTTTAGGGAATGTTTCTGCTTTTAGATCACAAACAAACACTAATTGAAGTACTGAAACATGGCCTTGAGGTGACCATCATTTTCACAGGACATTTCTAACAACCACAGACTAAAATATGCAGAAAAACTTTTTTTTTTTAAAGCTATAGGTAATGCAAGTCGCAAGAGGACAGAGGATCTGAAAGACCATTGGTCTAATCCAAAGTGGCAGTTCCTATATTCCTAATGAAAAGAAGCCATATAACAACCTATTGTTAAATCCATTAGTAAAAGTAATGACCTACTGACCTCAAATCACATTTTCTTAGTTTCTGTTTAATTGCAAGATCTCTGTTTAATTCTCTGATCTCTGTTTAATTGCACTGCACAACTGCGATTTCAGATCATCTCCACCTAGCTCCTTATGAAACCTCTACATACGGGTGAGCCCTAACTGGTCCTCGTGACAGAGGCTGTCACAGAACATGTCAACTTCAGACAGTTGTCTTTTTAGGCTGGAAATTATTGATCCATGGAACATTAACACATTTCATGGTTTGTTTGTTCTATAAAAAGAGTAACTAGGTTGTGTTAAAGTGCCACTTTTTAAAGAAACAACAAAACACAAAACAAAGCCAGACAAGCCTCAGTGGGCAATTAGGTTCTGCTGATGCTCTTGGAAAAGGTCAAGACTGTCAATTTCTACTTTAGAAAATCCAAAGTAAGTGATTTCTCTACAGCCTCTCAACACTGATGTATTTGCCTCTGCTCCTGGCCAGTTTTGTGTACTGGCATACTTTTCAAAGTGTATCTCTTGTGTTATCTTGAAGATCAATTTGACTGAGTTCTGTTTTTTCTCTCCCCCCACCTCCACAATCTTCCCAGTGCACAAACCTATCCTGGCTCTACATGCTGTTTCTTTAGATTCCTCTGCCTTCTGCCAGATAGGTGATGTCTTAGTGACTCTTTGCCCTGTATAAGTATTTCTTGCACAGAGACCCAATATGATAAAAGACTGAATTAGTGCCTGTATCAATCATTCCAGAAAAAGAAACTTGAATTTCTACACTAAGCAGCTATATCAGCAAACATTATATTTTCCATTTGGTATAACTAGCGTTAGTTTTTCCTGCTGCCAAAGCAGTAGGCACTCCATAACTACTCCATTGCTTTCTTCTTGTCAGTATATCTTCCATTGTGACTTACTGCTTTGCTGCAAGTACTCTCAAAACAGGCTGGCTGGAGATGTAAACGCAGAGAAACTCAAGAACTACCTCCACCAGCAGTATTGGGAAATAGAAGAATTTTGACAAAGTGCAAGTAGCACATCACCTTGTCAAACACAAGAGATAACGAGCTTGGAATTGGCCTCCAAGCTACTTGAACCAAAAAAGATGAAAGCCGGCCAAACACTGGTTAGTTATTACAAAGCATTCAAAATCTCAGTCACATGGGAATATTTTGACAGATGATACCTTTTCCTGCTCCTAAACGCGACAGATAAAAAGAAAATATCAAGATAGAAGGATTTTGTTTACTCAGATCTCCAACCTGTGAGTTGAAAAGGAGTGCCTGGAAGTCCTCTGGTTTCTCTCCTGATCTACAGAGCCCCCCAGAAAGGCTCCAAAATCATCTGCAGACATCAAGAGTTAACAACCAACTCGGCTACCTGCTCCCCTAGACTCCTGCTCTATTTCTGGCCCCAGATGTGGGAAGTGGGCTAAATGGCAGACTACAATATGAGAATAAATAATTACTGAATGTCAAAACTATCAAATTCAGACAAGAAATAAGCATATTTTTAAACAATGAGAATAATAAATCATTAGAAAAGTCTGCTAATGACTATGCTCAATTCTTCATAATGGGCCATTTTAAAATGAAGAAAAGATTTATTTCTGGAAGATATGATCCGCTCTGAATAGGAATTTAATGAGGGAAATTCTTTGCTCTGTGTTATGCAGAGGTCAAAACAGATGATCAAAATGAACCTTCCTTGAGTCACCATCTGTAAATCTACGTCTGTCTTTCGCTAGGAATCTTATTTATGTGCTTCTGAAGGAGGATGACAGTGAAAGATACTTGAGCAAGGTAGAATGAATTAAAATCTTGGGAAATTTTACTTGTGCTGCACTGCAGTCTATACCAATGACAGCAAAGTAACATTCTTTTTTTTTGTTAAGGAAACATATTGTGTAAAGGCTATGATGCATTTACTATTATTCAGTGCCAAATAAATAAAAGTATCCTAAATTTGGAAAAATCTTTTAAAACTGTTCATAAACCTTAACTGTTGAAATAGTGAAGGGTAAAGTGATCTTTAACTTCACAGAATCACAGAATCATCTTGGTTGGAAAGGACCTTTAAGATCATCGAGTCCAACCATTAACCTAACACTACTAAGCCCACCACTAAACGATATCCTTAAGCACCACATCTGCTCATCTTTTAAATACCTCCAGGGATGGTGACTCCACCACTTCCGTGGGCAGCCTGTTCCACTGCTTGATGACCCTTTCGGTGAAGAAATTTTTCCTAATATGCAATCTAAATCTCCCCTGGCGCAACTTGAGGACATTTCCTCTCGTTCTATCACTTGGTACCTGGGAGAAGAGACTAATACCATCCTCGCTACAACCTCCTTTCAGGTACTTGTATACAGCAATAAGGTCTCCCCTCAGCCTCCTTTTCTCCAGGCTAAACACCCCCAGGTCCCTCAGCCGCTCCTCATGAGACTTGTTCTCTAGACCCTTCACCAGCTTCACTGCCCTTCTCTGGAAGCGCTCCAGCACCTCAATGTCTTTCTTGTAGTGAAGGGCCCAAAACGGAACACAGGATTCAAGGTGCGGCCTCACCAGTGCTGAGTACAGAGGGACAATCACTTCCCTTGGCCTGCTGGCCACACTATTTTTGATACAAGCCAGGATGCTTTTGGCAGCCTTGGCCACCTGGGCACGCTGCTGGCTCATATTCATCCGGCCACTGATCAACAACCCCAGGAAATTTAACGTGATATGCAATAGTATACTAAATAACACAGTTGTAAGACATACAGAAACATACAAAAACAGGGTAACCTAATTCTAGACTTAATATATGGTGACCTGTCTGATAATTAGAAGATCTACAATATCTTAACGACGTCCATTGAACTTGTGCACAAGATAAAACAGACTCCTAACTTCTGCTGCATACCCACTCTCCAAATACATAAAAATGCATTTCTTTTAGAAGTTAAATGTAAATATTTCTTCTTAGTACTCTGGTGCTGGTACTGTCTTGAAGCGTTTTTCCCACTTATGATACTTGGGGTACTACTGTTTTTACGGTTGTTTTCATTTCTGCAGTTCTCAGTGCTGCTTTCTGGTGCATAGGGCCATTACATTATACTTAGCCCTTTACAAAATTTTCATAGCTTTATGCACTCTTATTGTGGAAAAGCAGGACCCAACAACACCTTTCTTCTCTGGCTTGCTAATAAGCTCAGTTCTGAGCAATATTCTGTGTATTGACTTTTTTTCCATACTTGAAACTAAAAGCTGTCAGAGCTTAAGATTTACAACGTGCATGACATTCTTCTCACCTATTCCCCCGCCTTTTATTCTCGTTCCTCACTTCCCTTTTTCTAACTTACTTTGCTTAGTGGTACCATCTACATTTCTTTTATCTTCCCACCATCCTTTCCTTCTCCCTGCCTTTAAATTCTTCAGTAAACTACTCTCACTTTCTTTAGCAATCCCTTTTCACCCAGGAGGCAGGCGTTTGCATTGTGTGGATGGAGGGGCCAAATCTCGTGGTCAGTTTATCAAGAACATGGAGAGAATGATGAAAAAAAGATAAGAGAAAATAACTACACTTTAGAAAAGAAATAGAAATACAATGGTTTTAAGCTGAGTAATGATGCTTACACCAAGAACGAAAGCACTGTGAGTCACAGAACTGAAGATCCTCCTTTGGAAGAATTAATGTTGGAAATGAAAACTTGAATTTCCAAAACAAATAAACAAACAATAGACACTACAAGATGAATTTTTCATTGTGGACCAAAATAGTGCAGGAAAATATAATGCAGAGGGAGGATTTGCATGCTATCAGATTTTCAAAGCAACCTTTCATTTCATGATCTAGAGCTTTGACATTCCCTATCTGAAAATTCAACTTATATTGGCATTTTCTTCTTTCTCTCCTGGTTTATTTTAGCTGTGAATCACCTGTTCTGCTGCTCCCGGGTGCAAGATGCTGTTAACAATTTGACATTCCGCCCACTGTGCACTAACCACATTCCAGCTCTTGCTCCTACTGATTGCAAATGGGACACAGGGATCTCTCAGATAAACATATTTATTATGGTATCACAATGCATGATTATACTTACACCTTCATGGCTAGCAATACCTATCTAGCAACAAAAATCTTAGGAATAAGCAACTCAAAGCATGAAGATGTGGGATGGACAATTCATATCTCCTAAAATACAGAATTGTCTCCCAGTGGATTCATATTTATTATATATTAAATTACCATGTTGAAAGCTATAGTAACATATTTTTCTCTTAAAGCACTCACAATCCGAAAAATAAGAGACACACACACACAGTGTGATGGAAAATGATGACACAATAGACGTGATCGAATTATAATTGCAAATATGAATGGTAAATGAAATTAGACTGATGTCAGTTAGTTTTCACATTTTCTAGCAAAAACCTGGTGTCCTGAACAAGAGACCAGATCCATCAAGTAATTTCAGTATATCTAATTCTTATTTAGTTATCTACTTCCACCTGCTTCAGTGTTTAAATAACTTTGCAGACAGGTGTCCAAATTCCTGTATTATGCGTTGCTTAAATAAATTCACATTAAATCTTTGTCTCTGTTTCCCTAGTATGCTCAACCGCAGCAACAACTAACAGCTCATTTCCACGGCACAGCTATGTTCATCCTCCAATTATCACTAATGACCACCTTGCTTTATAAAAGATCAAGGGTGGTGAAGGTACGTGAAATAAATATACCTGGAGGTGTAAAAAAGCTGGCTGAGATACTGAAAAGCAGATGGAAAAAGAAAAACTTGATGGAGTGCTTTTATTCTGTCTTATAGGGGGAAAAAAAAGTGAAGACAATAAAGAGAATACTAAAATTATCTTGCTTATGGAAAAAAAAGGGAAATATGCATGTGAAACATAGAGTTAACAGTGGCTGGTTTTGCCTTTTTGTATTCCCAAATACTTCAACACTTGGGGGACATTTGGGTGGGACCTTTTCATTTTTGTTTCCAATTTCCCCCCTAACCTCTAGTTAAATGACAGACTAAAGATACCTATTTCACCGATAAATATATGGAAACTTTAATAGCTACCAGAATAAGTGTGCTAAATATAGATACTAAATTAAACACTAAAGCATAGAACAGAGCTATTTATCATCCTGCTTTTACTTTGCCATTCACACATCCTATATACATAAATACTTTTTTTTGGAGGGGGGTTATACTTCTGAATTTAATTCCGATACTAAAAGACATGGGGTTTTTTTCCACATACCGCTCTGTACTAAAGAGCAGAAATGTTACACTCAAACCTATCATTCCACGAGCTGATTCAGCAAGCACCATGCCATTTAAGACAACAACAAAAATCATGACCTAGAGAGAAGTCTGTCTAAAACAAAAATATCACAGTATAGAGGGCATCTGCTGAAGGAAATCAGTCCACCATTCACATCTCTTTCTACTAAGACTGTCCATGAGGAACATCATTGCTCTTTCCCAGAGGCAGCTTCCCAAGTGCTGAAGCCAGAGCATCACACCACACTAATACCACAACTTCAGATTTTGACATTAATGGGTTTTCTTTAACCTGTGATAGAGAAAACGCCTCATTTCTCCCCTTCTCTCAAAAGGATTTTAAGTTTCTTTTTTCAGTCATGACAATGCCACCACATATGACATCATTCTTACAATTTTGAAGGGAATTGGACAAATTCCCACAGCGTGGAGGAAAGGACTCAGCTTATTGTATGCAAGGAAAAGAAAGCTCTGATTAATAAGTAAAACACTGCTATTTATTTTCACATGTAGGAAACTGGGGATCAGAGATGACTTTAGCAAAGTCATGAGAGAGATAAAAAACCAGTGCAAGCATTAAGTTCAATCATCGCTGCTTCAAGTCCTACACAACAGTCATAGACTGTTACCTCTCTCTCTGTGCAGTGTTGCCGGAACACAGCTGCTTATTCTACAGAGAGCTGGAAATAACCACCTCTAAGAAGACATTAGGACACATTGCACGTTGGACGTTGTAACCCATCCCATTCCCGACATTACAGTTGGCTGACAGCACCCCAAGGGCTGCAGGAGACACCACGGCTGCTAGGCCAGGCACCGTGGGCTTTGCCAGTCTGTGCTGCCAGTAAGCACATGCCTGGTGAGTGCAAATTAAAAGCTGATACCAATATGAAATTAGAATCCCTGCAATTACTAATTACAGGAGAGGACCCTGCCTTGGCACACACTCTTCCTACTCAAATCCGTGATGCTCCCTTTCCTCTTCACATGTCACAGTCATAGGGTTTGGCAGAAAGACCTTCACAGTACAAAATTTGGAAGAAGAGAGTTACATATCACGTAAGAAACATGGCAGCCTCTTCTATTAATTTAAACCCATTAAAATACAGACATTATTTACCTATGGTCTAATATCTCACATGTAGAAAGAAATGCGCTCCAGTGCATAAATGCTATATAGCTCCAACTCTTCCACACATTCCTAATTGCGGTTTTATTCAGTTAAGAAATTTGCATGAAACTTAAGAGGACACCTGATACATATGTACAGACACTTAATTTTTAAACAACCCCATTCCTACTGTTGGTTAGTGAAATTACGGCATCTATCACAAAAGCAGCAACAGACTGTTACAACTATTACTAAGAGGAAAAATGTGACTAAATGATCCTTAATGCAGAAAACTCTAGCAGAGATTTTTTAATTGCTGTTTGGATTGTGGCACATGCTTCAGACTACATCAAAACCAAAGGGCAGATCCCTACCCATTATTCATTAAGCCAATTTTCTTATGCACAATAAGCTATTAAGGTAATAATGAATATCCTACAAAAGTAATTTAAGAAAACAGAAGAGATACACACCACAGTCAAGCCCTTTACAGTAGTACATGAAACTTCTTTTCTACTTCATGGGGTATCCATGATTTTAAGTGTTTCTTCCACTATGCACTTTTATAAGCAAGCCAGAGGATTTAGCCTGGCTTCATTCTCTCTCCACACTAAGACAGACAGAAAACTAAGAGCACGTGCCGAGGCACACCTTCTTCTTACAAAACAAATTTCTGGCAACTTCAGCAAGAATATAGATTCTCACAGCATTCAGTTAACCTCTTGGGTAAAACAGTATTTCTAAGTATATCTCCATGAATCTGGAGACAAGAAACAGGCAGTATAATTTTGTGTTGGCTTTGAAATACACAAAAATATTTTATTGGGCCGACATAGCTTTTGGCACTGACTCTCTGAAGTACTCAGTAATGCAGAAAGAAGAAAAGAGACAAGGCTAGAATTAATTTACTCTAGCACCATAGATGGGCTTCAGCCCTTTACATGCAGTATGGAGTTCAATTTCTTTCAATTCACACATATAATTACGTTTCATTTTTGTTACACAGACTCTGCAGGAAGGGTTTTGTTGGTGGGTGCTTTTGTCCTTTTTTCTTCACATTTCTCTTAGCTCACAGGAAGACAGAGGTCATTATGAGAAATAGTAATAAGGTTTTTTTTTCCCAAACAAACCTTTATCGCATAAAAATATAATGCAGCTTTTGTTGTAAGCCTTAACATGCGGTTGCATGAGATACAGTTGCAAGCTGACATTCAACATGTCTTGCAGGATATAAAGAAGCCAAGGTAAAATCTTCAGTTTTCAGGTACTATTTCAGGAACACACATTTCTGCCTCAGAGAGCTTCACCTCATGTTGGTGTCCATAGTATCACAGGATCACAGAATGGTTTGGGTTGGAAGGGACCCTTAAAGGTCATCTAGTCCAACACTCCTGCAGTGAGCAGGGACATCTCCAACCAGACCAAATTGTTCAGAGCCCCATGCAGCCTGACCCTGAATGTTTCCAAGGATGGGGCGCATCTACCACCTCTCTGGGCAACCTGGTCCATTGTCTCACCACAAAAATCACAGAATCAACTAAGTTGGAAGAGAACTCTAGGATCATCAAGTCCAAGCTTTGACCTAACACCACTGTGTCAACGAGACCATGGCACTAAGTGCCACATCCAGTCTTTTCTTAAACACATCCAGAGATGGTGACTCCTTCACCTCCCTGGGTTGCCCATTCCAATGCCTAATAACCCTTTCTGTGAAGAAATTTTTCCTAATATCTAACTTGAACCTCCCCTGGCGCAGCTTGAGGCTATGTCCTCTAGACCTGTTGCTAGTTGTCTGGGAGAAAAGGCCGACCCCCACCCCACTACAACCTCTTTTCAGGTAGTTGTAGAGAGCGATGAGGTGTCCCCGGAGCCTTCTCTTCTCCAGGCTAAACAATCCCAGTTCCCCGAGCCACTCCTCATAGGACATACCCTCTAGACCCTTCACCAGCTTTGTTGCCCTTCTCTGGACTTGCTCCAGCACCTCAATGTCTTTCTTGAAGTGAGGGGCCCAGAACTGGACACAGTATTCAAGATGTAAACCACCCTCATCGTAAAAAATTTCTTCCTTATATGTACTCTGAATCTGCCCTCTTTTAGTTTAAAACCATTACTCCTTGTCTTATTGCTAAGCCCCCTTTAAGTACTGAAAGACTGCAATAAGGTGTCCCTGGAGTCTCCTCTTCTCCAGGCTGAATGACCCTAACTCTCTCAGCCTTTCCTCATAGGAGAAGTGCTCCAGCCCTCTGATCACTTTTGTGGCCCTCCTCTGGGTGCTCTACAACAGGTCCATGCCTTTCCTGTACTAAGGACTCCAGAGCTGGACGCAGTACTCCAGGCAATTGAGGGAATTATAAGACCCCAATTCAGTCCTTGAATGAGATCAGAAAGGCCAGCATGGTTCTGTATTTTCCTGGTGTGTTTGCTTGGTGGTGTCATTGTTTCGTGGCATTTAGTCTGGTCGCATTACCTGGTGCAATTGCACTAAGGACAGTGTGACTCCCCAGAAACAAAAATCTCACCATGCGTAGGAGTTGCGGAAACGGTTATGGTTTCACCTCTTGCTTGCTGGATCTCTCACATAATATTTTTTTTAGAAGGAAAGACACTGCCGAATCCAACCATCTGGAATAAGTCAAGGGGATGCAAAGATACCCGTATGCAAAGCTGATCAATTCCTAAATCGCTGCAATATAGGATTGAAGCCCTAGCATTTCTTTGACACTGTCTGGATAAATCCACATCTCTGCAGTGGCTCTTTCCTGTGCTTCATTTTCTGATGGCAATAATAATTTAACTTATTCTAATAGGTGACTGTCAATTGATGTTACAGCTTTCAGGTAGGAATGAAGTTATGGCTGCTCTAAATTTGTTAGTCAAAGGCAAAAATCTAAATATAATTATAGCAATACAGTATATTAGTCCATGGGATCTACTCTACTAATAAAGCCCAGTAATTCTGTAATATCCCCTCCCTTTCTATTTTGTTTTATCCCCTCCTTTTCTCTTTTGTTTTAAAATAATTTTTTAAAAAAATTGATTTTCAGAAGTTATCTAAGAGAATCATGGGACGGATTAGCAAGTTAAAGATGAGTGAAGAGAGCCTTTTTCTGTGACCAGATATCAGTAATCAGTAATGTTCACTGACTTCATCAAATCATGAATTTTTATCATTTATTTAGTTCAAACTCAACATCTGATGCATGGTTGAGATTCAGAGTGACAAGAAAAAGTTTACTGTTAAAGATTAATCATGTTCTGTTCCCACTCTCCTTCTGTTCATAGTTTTAGGAGGATGCACTCAACTGTAGCTTTATTTTCACATTATGAAAAAATCTGGTTTAGATTCCATTTATTTGTAATTTATTCTTCCACATTTCTTACTCAATAGACACAAGCATACATGCTATGTGTAATAAACATAATTTCATTCATTATTTTTTTACTCGACTAATAAGTGGTAACTGTTTTCACAAAGTCCTTCTATTTATCCGCGATTCTGAAATGCGTAGTTTGTCGTCTTCTTCTTTGTTCTTCTCACCTTTAAAATGTCCTTATGGTCATTATCTCTCAATTTAGTATCACTTGGAAAAATTCTTACTCCTGCCTTGCTGCTTTTGGTACAGCAAGCATTGCTCCTTACCCTTTCTCAACTGTTTTAAGGCACAGTTCCAATCCTCGTCATGCTCTAAGAAAATGCACGTGCTGCACACTCTACTTATCATCCACAGATATGAAATTGTCCTCTTTAGCTTACATGATTTTTATCTCAGACTAGATATAAGGAAGAAATTTTTTACAATGAGGGTGGTGAAACACTGGCACAGGTTGCCCAGAGAGGTGGTAGATGCCCCATCCCTGGAAACATTCAAGGTCAGGTTGGATGGGGCTCTGCGCAACCTGATCTAGTTGGAGATGTCCCTGCTCATTGGGACACCCTGCTCTAGTCCAATAGTTGGACTAGATGGCCTTTAAAGGTCCCTTCCAACTCAAACCATGCCATGATTCTCTGATTTTCTCCTTTACTCTTGATGTAAATCTTCATTCTGTATAAAGTCTACTATATCAGCAGCAGAGGACCTGCCATTCCAAAACTGACCATATGTTTATCAAATCACATTCATTAATAATAAAAAAGGAAATAAACCTTTTTTTTTTCCTGTTCAAAGTATCTCATGCCTTTCTTATCCTAAGCTTAAGCAAGCCATATTTTCATGGTTAAGTAGCAATACTTCCCACATGATTCCCATCAATGTCTACAGAATTCTAGCTTTTATTTCAAGTGATATTAAAAAGAGGTTCTGTCACTTATAGTTGCAAAGATAACTGCTGAAACATGAAAGCAAGAATATCAATGCCATAGCTGCCTCCTAAGCCTGACAGCTGCACTGCCTCTGCTGCTGCTCAGAATGAGACACCAAGCAGTCATAGTGAAATTAAAAAAAAAATAATTAAAACACAAAAGCAACTTTTCTCACTTTTTCAGACTGCCTCCTCCCCACTTGCTGTTGCTCCTAACAAACTTGCAAGCAAACTCCTGTCTTTTCTGCTTGTCTAATATGACAGTTTCTGATGATAAAAAGAGACAATTACAGAATCACAGAATCAACCAGGTTGGAAGAGACCTCAGGGATCATCGAGTCCAACCGTTGCCCTGACACCACCCTGTCAACTAGACCATGGCACTAAGTGCCATGTCCAGGCTTTTCTTAAACACCTCCAGAGATGGTGACTCCACCACCTCCCTGGGCAGCCCGTTCCAATGTCTAATAACCCTTTCTGAGAAGAAATGCTTCCTAATGTCCAACCTGAACCTCCCCTGGTGAAGCTTGAGGCTGTGTCCTCTTGTCCTAGCGCTGGTTGCCTGGGAGAAGAGGCCGACTCCCACTTCACTACAACCTCCCTTCAGGTAGTTGTAGACTGCAATAAGGTCACCTCTGACCCTCCTCTTCTCCAGGCTAAACACCCCCAGCTCCCTCAGCCGTTCCTCATAGGTCAGACCCTCCAGACCCTTCACCAGCTTGGTCGCCCTCCTCTGGACTCGCTCCAACACCTCAACATCAATTAGAAAGAACTGGACTTGAAAAGCATTCCTCTTTCTAAAGGCAAGCACAGTGTCCTGTACAAAGGGAAAGAGAGAAAAAGATGGGACCAGAGGGCAGGAAGGGGAAGGACAGTGGATCGCCTGCTTCCACCTTTATGTTCACTTTACTATTGCAATGCTTTTTACCCTTTCTGGACTTTCACCAACAGGAGACCATTCCCCCACACGTGGTTTTTCAGCTGCAGCAGTTAACAGGTACCCCTGACCTGAAGGATGCAAACACATTTGTGCAGCCTCTACATACAACACTGCAGTCATCTCTTTTAGCAGTGAAGGATGTAATGGCTGTGACACCAAAGGGTAGAGCTCTCTTTGATAACACAATCTGCCCCACTCAGAAAATGGTTACTCATCTGAATCCAAGCCTTAAAATCCAATTCTAAAAACATTTATTTCAACAAAAAAAAAGAAATTCTCTTTCAGCATAGAGGCAATCAAATACTCAGGCTATATTGCTGCTGATGGGTTCTACCTGATTAAATTACTGTTGGGAAGACAGATAAATACATCGGTGAGCTGAGAGTGTTGAAACTGTGCAACACAGTAAAAATACCATGCATCATGTATCAGCAAAATCCTGACAGTCAAGGGGTTACCTGCAATACTAGAATGAAATATATAAAAGTAATCATTTTTTATTGTCAATTATTTGCAAATGTGTAGATAAGCAAAGTAAATGAATGTGGCATTTTCCTTTCAATGAAGTAAATACTGGATACCACATCACCAGTAATTAGGCAATTTAGCTTTATATTAAATGAATGAAGTAAATATAATAGTACAAAACATAGTACCTCTTTAAAGAATGGAGAAACTTTATTTCTTACTAAAGGAACAGGCAACAGTGGAATTAAAAGTGGGTAAACCTCAGTTATACAATTACATTAGCAATTACAGCAGCCCTACAGAGTTGTTATTTCCTTATGATTGACTAAATCTTTCCGAGGTAATGTGCATTGCCTTCAGAACTAAAGGATGATATTTTATGGAGTGCTGGAGGCTTTTAATTCCTTTATAGCACATTAAAATAGAGTCAGTCTTTTAGCCATTTTAACCTTGTTTAGCACAAATGGTTGAACTTGAAATTCATCGACTTATACGGTCCATGGAAGATATCATTAAGAATTGCAGTACTGGATTTTTTTTTAACTTGTAATGCATTTAATTATTAATGTCCCTCTATCATTTATGGCCCACTGTTTTTCAGATTTTCCACATCTTTCACCTTACCTGTTCAAAGACTTACAGGAGCCATAACATAATATTCCAGATATAGACAAAGACATTCGCTGTTATCACCAGACCCTGCATTAGTCGAAAGTGTCTATACTTTTGAGTCCTGGTGATTATACACATGTGCAAGGTTAAGCTGAATAATGATCTGAGGGCAAAGCTATCATATACACAAGACAGCCCGTTTTAAGACGTTATATGCTGATACTCCATAGAATATATTTTTCATGCATATACATATGCATTATTTTAGCTGTTCTTCCTTTAGGATAAGATAACCTCTGAAAGTAATTTTATTTATGTTGCTATGATCTACAGTACAAATTCAGGAATTCAAGTTAACTATCTGATTTTCAGTGACAAGAGAGCCTGTAACCTTCACAGGTTATTAATTTTCATAAGTTTGCCTTGAACAACTCCAGTGTTGTTAGATTTTAATCTGTGATCTGCAAAAGCTGATCCCCTTCCTGTAAAATTCAACAGCAGAGTGACAAGCAGGATTTGCCTTTGAAATAGAAAAGGAAAAAAAAGTCCCATAATAACTACCCCCATTCATCTAGACGACACTTTTCTTTTACTCCTATGTATGCTAAAACAATGATTTCTTTTTGTAACATTGCTGAAGGAGTCAAGGTGTCTTTTTTTTCTGTACAAGAAGAGAACTGTATCAATGAAGCACTAAACAAAGAGTTTATATTTGTCTGTCCTTGAATCATTAGCTATTGGCCACTGTTTTGTAAATAAAACTGGACCAGGTCTTCCAACAAACCTCTTCCCTCTGGTTGGTACTTCCCAGCTGTACACCAAAAGTTAAATTCTTATCTCCCATCTCAGTATAATGTACCCCAGGCCCATAAGAACAGCCCCAAAATGACGACAGTGCTCTTAGCCTTACCGCCACCACCTGATGATCCCTAAAAGGAATAGTCAGAGCCTGTAAGTGGATCTGGAGAGAGTGAAATAGCTGTAGAGGGAAGCAACTGAGCCAAAGGAGAAGCCAGATTTAAAATACATCTGTTGAAGTTCTCAAGGTGACTAATGAACAGAGAAGTCCAGGCTAAAAGGGCTACTGTAGAGGTGCCCACAACTTTTTCAATCTTCTGTCAATGCTACACAATCAATATGATCCCAAATAATATCCCTTTGGGAAAAAAAAACAACAAACCAAAACCAGAAAGATTATATTGGATGAAAAGGAGGGAACAGTAGAGATAGGAGCCCAAAGCTGTGCATACTTAGTAAGTAAAAGCATTTATATAAATACACATTATATATCTTGAGCAGAAAAATTTTAAGGGTTCATTTCACGCAATATGGGCCCATTAATACTATCAAGAAAAAAATATAATTTGTCTATGGCTTGAGCAGAGTTTTCTGTTGAAAGTGCTAATTTATATAGATTTAAATATCTTGTGAGATTGCGTTAACATCACCGATTCATCGACTGGGTCCCATCTCACCTGCTTTGCTTCCTGATCTCTGAGGAAAATTCCCTGAAAAGATATCACGAAGCCCAGAGCTCCCAGACTGCTGTAACTAGTAGGATTCATATGCTTCTCCAACTTTTTGGCAAGCCATCTCTGGCAGTCAAGAAGCCAAGGTGATGCAGGTGATAAGATCTTTTTTTTTTTTTTAAATGTAGTTTTCAAAATAAACCTAGAAAATACAGAACATTTGGCACTGATGACCAAACTGATGGGAAGTTCTGCATTTTCTGCTGTGGACACAATAAAAGCTAGCACAGCAAGAAGTCTGTTTCAGTAGAGTATTTGGGTATCTTTCAGCTTCATCAGCAAGTGCAAATGGCTTCGCTTCAGCTGCTAAACTTTCTTTCTTTCCTTCCCTGGGCATGCTCTCACACAAGCCTAATTACCACAAATGATCAATTTAGCACCATCCAGTGGAGCATTAAGTAGCACAGCTCACATTAGCTTTAATACCAAAAAGCAGAAATCAGTATTGTAAACTTACAACCTTGAACAAACATCTCTCTACATAAAACAAGATCAGACACATCAAAAAATACCTGGCTTTTTTTTCCTTTCATTTGTCCTTTTAACTTTTCAAGTTCTTTATAACTTGTTTGTGATGCTACTTGATAACCCAATGAAACAAAAGAATCCAGTGACTCTTGCAAAAGAAAAAAACCTGAATATGTTAAAAGCAACAAAAGGAGTAAAGATATTAAAAAAACACTTTTCATTGCACAGCTCTGGATTTTTATGACCCATGCCTTTCAATAAAGGTATATTTTCTACTGAAGAAAAAGCTGAGGTAATTAACAGCAAACTTTAAACTTCAGGAAAAAGAAATATGAATCTGCTTAGACTTTCCAAATATGGCATTAAGGCAGAATGAATATATGTCCCTATTTTGAAAAACATGTATAGAACCACTTTAGAAATAAAGTAAAGAAAATATTGGTTTATGCATACTGATACAAATTTGGATTTCCTTACAACAAATAAAAAAAAAAAAAAAGAAGAAAGAATAACAGTAGCCAGTTCACCACAACAGCTCAGAACCACGCACATTATACACACACTTATAATATCTGCACAAGGAAGATCTGGAAATAAAACTTTTCCACTAACTTTTTAACAAATGTATTTTCATTTTCAGTCTCATCTTACTTTACAAGCTGTCATTTAGCACAGCCTGGGAAAGCATTCTTGGGAACCATCACTCCACACTTGTTCTATGGATTTATTTTTTTCCTAGGCACCTCCTGTTGCCTATGCTGTTCTATGTTTTCACAAAGTTGTAGGAATCTTATCAGAAAATGTTTTCCAAAGAAGCTATGCTATTCATCTGGCATATTGCATTACAGAAAAAAAAAAAAGAAAAAGTAAATGCAAGAGTCTAGTCCTACAGGCTTCTTTCAGAGCTGGGAATACAGAGGCAGCAGCTTCCATGTGCAAAGGCTGGAATATATACATATATATATATAATATATTTAGGTCTGGTAATTCAACACAAGCAGAACAGAATGTATTTTCTATAGAGGAAGTCAAAAATCAAAACAAAAGTAAAACCTGCTCAGCATGGTCATGGAATAGCCAAATATAGTCCTAAAGTTTCTGCATAGTAACAAAGAGAAACCAAAGCTTTTGAAGTAAAATAAGAATGACTTTAACTCAGTACTTTTCTTCTTTTACTTTCAACATCACATTTTATATCCATACAGCGTTATAATAATAACACCAAATCAACAACTAGGTCTGCTAAGACCATCCATTACAATTTTATAAGAAAATATAGTTCTAATCCTTCATGTCCTCAGTGAGAGCGAGTAAACCATATATTTTATTTCTGGGATTTCTTCAATAAATAATCCACACGGAATAATAAACACAGAATGACAGTAACCTATCTACAGTACAGACAGAGCATTTCCTTCAATTTTTAATTTCCAAAATTTCATTGGTTTGTGTCATAATTGCTCTGTTACCTCTATTCATCTTTCCTGCTTATATCTAGTAATAAAAATGTAATTACTAAGATATCTATATTTAGATTATGATAGATATATCTAAAATGCCTGCTTATTCATTACTTTACCTAAATGAAATATTACGTCACAAACAGACTAATCTATGACAAACTATTCCCAAGGGTCTTTAAATGTTCCTGCATAATACTCATTATAAATGAAAAATTAATGAGGAAACTTGTTTAAAAATTGTCTCCAGTTTCCCAGGGGCTTAAGATTAACATTTTAAAAGTGCAAGCAAGCTCATTTTGATATGTTACAGTCCTTAGCAATAAATAAGTTACATTATTTCTCAAATTACTGTTAATCTTGCGGTGTTTTTGTAATTTTGAATATTACTATAGCATCTCAACAGACTGCCTACTCCAGTAAACACTTACTCAAACTATATCACACTTACAAAATAATCCTTTCAAATTATGTTATTCAAGTTAATAGGCCTAGGAATGGTTACACATATTGCTCATGAGTATGTGAAGGGATGGTATGTAAAGTCTAAATTTAGACAGGCCCAATATGAACTGTAACATAAATACACATATACAAATAGAAAGAAAAAAAATGAATGAATAAATAAATGGAAGAGTAAAAGCCTGGTCCAATTTTCACAGTAAGAAAAAAAAAAAGTCATAGAGTCACAGAATCATGGAATGGTTTGGGTTGGAAGGGACCTTAAAGATCATCTACTTCCAGCCCCCCTGCTATGGGCAGGGACACCTTCCACTAGACCAGGTTGCTCCAACCCCCATCCAACTTGGCCTTGAACACTGCCAGGGAGGGGGCAGCCACAGCTTCTCTGGGCAACCTGGGCCAGGGTCTCACCACCCTCACAGCAAAGAATTTCTTCCTAAGATCTCATCTAAATCTCCCCTCTTTCAGTTTAAAACTGTTCCCCCTCGTCCTGTCACTACTTGCCCTTGTAAAAAACCCCTCTCCAGCTTTCCTGTAGGCCCCCTTCAGGTACTGGAAGGCTGCTAGAAGGTCTCCTTGGAGCCTTCTCTTCTCCAGGCTGAAGGGCCCCAACTCTCTCAGCCTGTCTTCATAGGAGAGGTGCTCCAGCCCTCTGAGCATCTTCCTGGCCTCCTCTGGACTCGCTCCAACAGCTCCATGTCCTTCTTATGTTGGGGACCCCTGTTCTCTAGGTGAGGTCTCATGAGAGCAGAGTAAAGGGACAGAATCACCTCCCTCGACCTGCTGGCCACGCTTCTTTTGATGCAGCCCAGGATACGGTTAGCTTTCCGGGCTGCAAGCACATATTGCCAGCCCATGTTGAGCTTCTTGTCACCCATCACCCCCAAGTCCTTCTCCTCAGGCCTCTCTCAATTCATTCTCTGCCCAGCCTCTATTTGTGCTTGGGATTTCCCCAACCCATGTGCAGGACCTTTCACTTGGCCTTGTTGAACTTCATGCAGTTTGCAAGTCAACTGGAGAAGGAAGAAAGGAGTGATTTTCCTATTTTGATACCAGGTTTCAAGCTGTACAGATCACCAAGAGATGCTGCAAACACCAGCAGAATAAACTAATAAATTATTTTGATTCTAAGACAGGAAGACTAATGAGCACAATGGTCTTCTGGTTAAACTAAGGGCTGGGCAGTTAGAAAGTCTGATTGTATTATATTCCTACTTTAGGCAAAATAATTCAGCATGAACTCAAAAGACAGGAAGAACTTAAATCCCATTACAGGAAATAGAAAGCTTCAGACTTGCTAGGAACAACCAGACCTCTTTCCCATTTTTTTGCTCCTGGTGTAGTTTTTGATGTCCCGATAGCATTAGGGATTTTCTATGTGCTGGATTCTGTCAGTTCTACAAAGAGTCCAATTTCAGCTCACTCTTTTGCATTTCCAAAGGAATAATAGGCAGAAAAGGTGCCACATCACTTGTACTGCAAATCATTTATAGTCCAAAAGTAATTTCAGGTACACTTACCTTCTCATTCTACTTGAAATGTATAACAAGCAAGAAAGCCAGGCTACATGACCACTACCTAGTCCCTTTTCCTGTTGCACTCGCTCTCACAGGGAAATTTCTCCATTTCTTTCAATTTCTCACCTAAATTCTCTTGTTGCTGCTGAAATGTGTTGCTGGGAGGGAAATCACATGATACTTCACATCCTCTGGTCAAAATGTCAGATAAAGATTTTCACTAATGTCAGTGAAATTACTTGTGGATATAGAAACACTATTTTTTGCTTCAGTCATCCAAAACATCAGCCTATTGACTTGGTGCAAATCAACGATGACAAAGTTTCATGTTTCCTCCACAAGAAATTACAGCTCAAATTATAAAGCACATTGAGCTTCTCAATTTAGTATTACTTAGGGATATCAGAATACAGAATTTTGGAAATGTAATTTTTCCTCTTTCATCAATATTAACAGGAGTTCTTTAAAGCAAAGCATTACAGAGCTTGCACTGAACATTTCTTTTATTGATTCACCTCTTAATCCAAAGCGAACTATTAGGTTTTGTACATTATAATCCAACGAAGGTGTTATAATCAAGCTCATTGTGTGGGGGAAGAAGGGGAAAATGAGGAGTGTGCTTGGGTCTGAGTATATTTAAAGGAGAGCTGAGAAGTTTTCTAGTGAAAGGCTCTGTTAAATGGTGGTTAGAAGAAGAAAATTGGTTATTCAATGAACAAAGTGGTGAGTAATTTATTGTACTTCATTAGATGCTGAATTCTTCAAACACTGCTAGGAATTAGAATGCTTTGAAACTAATTATTGTAAGTACGTTTAATCATAGCTTTGAAGTTACTTTCAACATAGCATGCTCTTTTAGATTAAATTATATCTTTCTGTCATTCCACTGCAACCATCCGGTTCAAGGGCAGAAGAAAAGCAACAAAAAAAAATGTTAAATGTAATAAGTAAACATAACAATAGTTTTGCCCTGTTTTTTTCAGAAATATTTCCATAACCTTCTATATCTACAAGTGTATCAGCTCCCACAGAAACTTGAGTACCATTTTGAATACATAAACATTATCATAAAATTAAGCAATTATGTTATTATATATACTACAAATAATTGTAAGCAGAGAAGTAAAATAGCATGGAGCACAAGACGAACAAAAATGCACTTGCAAGGTGCATGGATTTGCTGGAGCAAAGATTAAAGGAGTTTAATACACTCTCTCACCCTTGCTTCCTTATACATATCGTGCTGGTAATTCAAGCACTCAGTTACATGATATTTCTCTTTATCATGAGAAATGATTGCTGAAAGGAGCAATTTTGTTTTGGGCCTGCTTCCTGCTTGAAAGAAAATTTTAGTTCAGTGATTTAAGCAAGTCAGAGCACCATGAATCTCCTCCCTAATCACAAGCTTGACTTTGACATTATCTGCAGATCGAACTAGCTGTTTGTGTGGACACAAGCAACTTGAAATTTTATCAGTCTGATGAAAGAATGCAAATGTAGTTTCAAGCAGCTTTGCTGATCTCACCGATTTCCAATCACCTTTCCTATTTTTAAATGTGCGTGTTGTACTTCAGTAATTTAACTGGATTTTAATTGGTTCTGGATAAAGCCCTAACTAAAGAGAGAGTGGTTTTATACTCTTCTCTCTGACTATTTTTTCTCTCTCTTGTTATGTAAAGCACCAATACAACAGTTGGAGGCATAGGCATTACATTAGATAAGACCCACCATCTCACAGACAACCAACATGCTGAAGGAGAGAATAGTACTTTTCCTTCTATTCTTTCTTAGGTTTATTAACTGTCTGCAAGGTTGTAACAATAAATGGTAAAACTACCTTATGACAGAAATGCATATATTTCATAGTCTAATATATAATAATTTTTTTAGTATTTCCACCTCTACAACATGGGCACTTGACTGAAGGGTTGGGAAGGTTAACTAGGTAAGATTTGTTTTCTGTCTCTTTGCAGAAGAAACCCATACAGCCTTGAATAACCAAAAAAGTCTCATAGACATAGAAAGACATAGATAAAGATCTATTGGCTAAATTGTCTTAGTTTCATAATAGGAAATAGTAAAAAAGCTGTTTATGTGGATCAACAGAACCAAAATACTTCCAAAAGCATGAAAATGGAAAATGGCAAAGTGTGGCCTGGAGACAGGGACTTGGGAGGGCAATTAGAAATGTCTGCAGAAAAAGCAGGTTAAAGAGGTAAAATAAGAAGCAATGGCTCAGTTGTTCAAACACAGGGTCTTGTTAATAGGGATGTAGTGGTATACAAATAATGAGATATAAAAGGGAAACAAAAGAACACGTACTGAATATTATAATCTGCATATGGAGAAAAAGAGAAAATGCAAGAACATCTCTTCCTCCTTCAACTCAAAAGCACAATATTCAACAAATAATTGCAGCCTATCCCCAAAATGTCACCCAATTAAAGAAAAAAACCTTAATGGCACTAAGCAGTGGTTCTGCTTGTTCTTTTTCCTTTTCTTTCTTTCTTAATGGCATATTCCATCAGTTCTGAATTTGTCAGAAACAGTGATTAGAGGACGAAAAAATATCTTTTGTTATCTTCTACCTAAAACTGCAAATCAGCAGTGACAGTGAGTGAAACACAACCCTACCAAAGTATTTTTCATTTTTAAGATTGATATTTGTAAATTTACAAGGCTCTCTTAATCATGCTTCCCAGAACTATCACAAAATCAGCAGATCACAGGAACTGCAAATATTCTGAGGCATCTAGTTCTATTTTGCCATGATCCGAGGGCTTCAGTGCATACACACAGTTTCAAAAGTTGGGGGAAAATAAAAAAACCCAAACATTTTACCTGCATGCAACAGTGGAGAAAAAGTCATGAAATGTTATTAGGTACCATTTGTTTCACACACACTTGGTGATGTTCATTAACTTCAAGCATTGGTCAACACTACTTGTTTTACAATGCATTTTCTTTAGAAAGATCATAGAAACATAGAATATTTTGGGTTGGAAGGGACCATTAAAGGTCATCTAGTCCACCCCCCTCCCGGCAATGAGCAGGGACACCTTCAACCAGATCAGGTTGCTCAGAGCCCCATCCAACCTGACCTTGAATGCTCCCAGGGATGGGGCATCTACCACCTCTCTGGGCAACCTGTGCCAGTGTTTCACCACCCTCATCATAAAAAATTGCTGCCTTATATCTAGTCTGATCCCACATCCCTTCTCGTCCTGTCTTTCCTTGGTGATTCTAAATGTGTTGTTCTCTACCATCATGTTCAGCCTATCTTTGAACATCCAGATCACTAGGAACTGAAATGATGTCTTAATCTGTTTTGCACAGGATACTGAGAAATCATTATGAGCTTCCCAATGAACAAAGAAATTCATATTATCTAACTTAACTACTGGGTAATTTCTAGCTAAACTGAAAGAATCCCTAACATTTGAGCACCCTAAAGCTGAAGAAGAGGCAATTCTAGACAATATCCTGAACGCACAATATGCACAATGCCTCCTTTGACAGAGTAAGGAAAATTTTAGTAAAGGCTCTTTCATAGACATTTGCAGTTGCACAAGATGCAGAAAAGAGCAACCTAATATTTTCTTTAAGTTTTATATGAAATTTAGCCTGTGTTGTAATACATGAGTCTAAGTTTGGTATTGGAACCACAGTTTTAGAGTCAAATCCATCAGTAAATCCTGTATTTTCTTAAGGACTTTTTCAAATAATTTCAATCATAAAAAGCTCTCTCCATATATCTTTATTGGGAAAAAGAACATGCCTTAGTGTTTTAGTTAACTTTTACCACCTACATTCAGTTCAAGCACCCATTATGAATATAAGTAAATTATTTCTGGAATAGATGTGAACATTGAGAAGAATAGAAGTATGTAAAGCAAAATAATACATTTTAATTACTTGACTTCTTAGAGGTTTTCCCCGTATCTTATGGCAAGACACAGCAAAAACTTTCCAAAGGGGAGGAAAGAAAAAAGAAAATGCTTACACAATTTTTTAGCATTTTGAATTCCCTGAAATCAAAGTTTAATAGCCATTAGTTTATGAGATGCTACAAACTGACACATTTATTCCTCAATCCTTACTAACTGACCAAATAAAATGCAACAGGAAACATCTCTGCCGCAAATACCAAAACGAACATGCTAAATAAAAAGTAATATGAATTCTGTTTGTTGTGGGTCATATAATTAGGAATATTATTTTAATAAGATGCTTATTTTTAAGCCTCTGACACTGCTAAGTTCTAAACCAGTAATATACCGATTTTATTGCTTCCATGCTCCGTTTTTAAAGTAGCAATATACACATAAAATATGCCACACTACACGTATCTGCATTATATGCGTTTCTGATTTATCCTGTTTATTTTTTAGTTAACTGCATCTTCTTTACACTTTACAAAGCCAACTTCTCAAACGTAGCAGTTGTAGATAGCTAATTGTAGCAATTCTGTATTTCTAAATCACAGTCAGGTTTAACACAAAACAGAATTTAGAAAATTTATGGTTATACCCAGACATTTTTTCTTAAAGCTTCTATAAATGTATTCTCTTCGCTTTGCTTTGGTTCGCTTGTATTATTGCGCAGGAAAACAGGGTGAGCTTCCTAGACAGACCTACTGGAGTCTCGCTATCAAAGAGCTTGCAAACTTGTAACTTAAACATTTCTACACTAGATAATGAAAAACTGTAGAGCGCTGTAATTGTTCCTCATTGCAAATACGTAAACTCAATGGCACTGAAGCAAATGGGTCCTAAAAAATTCCAGAGGCAAACAGGAAGAGAACAGCAGTAAGCTGTAGTCTTTTTGGGTTGTCGCCTACAGCCAAGGAGATGACAATATATAAAAAAATGCAAGAAGGGTTTTAACAGTTGGGGTAATTTTCAATGTACATATATCAATGTGTGTAAAATAAAAAAAAACCCTGTGATTCTTTTAAAGCCATATGTAGCGCTCCCTATAATTATGATCAGAATAATAACAATAATAATAATAATACCAACCTGCTTTCACACCTTCAATATTTTCTAAATTATTCCAATGTGGACTTTCTTTTTAATTCACTATTATTTGTGAGGTATTCTTCAATATTTTGCAGACACCAAATTTTCACATTTCATATACCAATTAGTACTGTTATATCTAGAGGTTTAATTTCCCACCATAATTATAATGGACTGCTAGTCTGCTAAACCAATCTTGCAGAGAATTGCCAACAGCCAAATAAAAGAAGTAAAAGAGATTTCTAGTTTAAAAAAATTACAGAGGAAAAAGGAAAAAAAGAGTTTAATACATTTAAATTCTTATTGTAGGAGGAATATGCTTTAAATTTAAAAAAAACCCAAACTGTTAATCTATTGTGTAGACTGATATTCCAGTATAGTACAGGCACCATATAGAGCTGCCTAGGAAAAACCATGTTAGGAAGCTTGACAATTTAGTCTTCTACTCCCATTGGAAAGAGAACCATCTTTAAAATATTATAAATGAGTGTGGGTTTTAGCCCCACACTGACTTCAGGACTGTGACCTTCATACAAAGACTTGGCAATCTCACAGTCAGCACAAGTCATCCGGGATTCCAAGGAGACCTATGGATGGTCAGCACTGAATTCCTCTGATTAAATTCAAAATACAAAATCAGATTTTCACTGTGCATTTTCTTGTGCTTTCCAAGGATCATAATTTAAATTCTCTTTGGCCATTAAAGAATATAAAAAGAAGTTTTAAGTGACATATTATCCTACCGTAACCAATCCAGGTAATTTATAATCTGGCTTAATTTGTAACAATGATGTTCTGACTATCACTGTAATGACAAGAGTAAGGATGGAAAGAACAACCAGTCAAAATGAATAAACATGGCAGTGTTAAAGGAAGACTTAACAATAACAATTTTGTATGTGGTGAAATGTTAATTCTATAAATTTAACTATTATCTTTACAAAATACAGTACCAAGAAACATGAAAATATATAGCAGAAAAGTACAATTAAGAACAGTGGCACAATGTTGTAACAAATCTATGGTGGCTATGTGAAATAACCACATTTTATAAACTCCCTCTCTGATGTGGCAGTCTTTAGAGGAAGTCAACAAAACCAAAAATAATATAGTCTTATCTGAAAATAATAAAACCCTCAGAAATGTGCTATTAAAGGCTTATTAAAGAAAATAGTAATGAAAAAGATTGATTTAGTATCAGATATTCCATTATACTACTGTGGAAAAAAAAGGGATAAAACTATCCATTCCTGCTCCTAATTTATCATCTGGGGGATGGCAAACTGACCATGCCCAGGCGCCTACAACAAGCTGTTTGTTTGAGAGATATTTGGGTTTTGATTGAAAAATAAAGAGATCTGTGAGAAACCAGAAGAAACACATATTTTTAGAAGTTGTATTTCCATTAGGGCTTTACAAAATCTTATCTTACTTCAGTAGTACAAAATAAGGGACTGGGGGTATGAAGCAGTGTTCGAGCCTGCAAATGTGTTGAACGTCCATCCTCAGGGCTTTCATGGAAGCTGCATTCATGGCAATCTAAAGAACCCAGATTCTCAACGGGACCAAGCCAGTGGGTAACCATGCTACTGCAAATTGGATGACCCAGGCAAAAGCCATTGCTTATTCAGCCTCAAGCATCCCATATATGTTGCTAGTTATTCCTACGGAAGGCTCTCCCTACTTCACACCAAAGACTCAATATAAACTTTGCTTGTGAGCCAGCTGTCCTGTGGTTAAATCTAAAAAACCCTAAATGCTGTAAAACATAAATAATATTCACTCGTGTTACTCATATTTTAAATTATTATGGTCAAATTTGATAGTATAATTGTGCAACAAGTATCATAATTTATAAAAAGTAATGAGAAGTTCTAATTCTAATATCTAATTGTAACTCTGTAATGAAGGTATCAACTATCTTAGGCGAGACCATAATGCAGACACTCACCCAACAAGAAAAATCTAATTTGTCTGCCACGCTCATCAAAAAGAAATTAAAGTGAAAAAGAGCAAGCTCACCTGGCAATAGCAGATGGTTTATGATAGTTCTTGTCATGAGTTTTGCAATATTTTTCCAAAAAGGGGAAAATCAGAAATAAGCCAATCGCTACTGTTTATTCTCTTTATCATTATTTATACTGATCTACACTTTTTCAACTCTCATATGTAGAAAAAGAAATTATCCTTCACTGCAGAGAATCAGCACATTGCAGATTTATGAGGGCCTCATCTTTCTACAGAAAACATCAAAAATACTTCACATATCAAAAGTTAAAATGCTGTCTACAATCTACTCACTTTAACAGATGGGCTGTTTGTGGTACAGAAGAAGGGAAGGAAGGAAATGAATTACATCAAAGCACAAACCATAGCATTCGTGTGACCGGCTGTTCGGCGATGCACAGAGCCCCAGATAACATACACATCACTCCTGCTCAGGTTCTAGAATATTCAGTATTTTTCAGAACATATTTGCCACTATTTCTGGGAAACGGTTCTATGAGGAAAAGAATCACAAGGAAGTTCTGCTCTTCTGTTGTCAACAGTTTTCATGCACAAAGAACATATAGCTCCGCACTTTCTGTCCTTAACTGACCTAGTAGCTAATATCTCATACCTAGTTGTAACTATTTTTTAATATACATCTTCTAATAATTCATAGATTAAAGATCAGTGATTCAAAATAACTAGTTTACTTACTGCTCATTTTTATGATTAATGTAAAAACAAAAATTAAAACGTCAGTATGTCATATTTCAAACTCGGCAGTTTATACGCAAAATATGTCTTAGCTGGTGATGGTTCTACTCCTTCCAAGAGCTGCATGTAGAGCGGCATCCAAGCTGCAGGCACACTAAAATCCATTTGTGTGCCCTAAAAATTACTTCCATGATTCCAACATACTCTATCACACAGAGGTAACTTCAGGAATGCCAGCTTTTCCATAAGTTTTTGTTGCATCCCCTGCGAAGTCCTATCATTCAAAACACAACCCACTTTTATGGTATTCAGATTCCTCATATCTGGGTGAGTTTGTGAGTCTGTCTCAGAGCTCTCCTTACAACCACTGCCTCAGTCTCCTTACTCATCTCACAGACTATACATGCACACACTTCCTAGTTTTCCCAAGGTGAAATAGGAAGAGGGACCTGCAGAAGAAGATCAAAGGACTACAGGTCAAATGTCTTCCAAAAGGGGAAATTCAGAGGTGCCCAGTATGTGGAACAAGCACAATTTCTGGAAGAAAAAGAAAGTTTTGTGACATTGTAAGTGGGGATAGAGAATGCAGGTGTGCAGGACATAAGAACTTTAGTCTTGGCAAATGCAAACCACCTTGGGAAAGCTCCATAAATAACCTCAGGCAAGAGACAGGCTAGCACAGTTGTACTAAAAATAACATTTTCAGAGCCCTGACATCCTTTGACAATTTAGGAACTACCCAATTTCATTTCTGAGGCTGCCTTAGAGTACTCTAAAAGTTACTTGTTAAAGGAAACATAACAGCCTGCGACACACCTCTGCAAATGACATCCCACATGACATCCTTGTCTCTAAATTGGAGAGACATGGACTTGACGGATGGACCACTCAGTGGATGAAGAATTGGCTGGAGTTACGATCAATGGCTCAATGTCCAAGTGGACACCAGTGACGAGTGGCGTTCCTCAGGGTTTGGGACTGGGACCGGTCCTGTTTAACATCTTTGTCGGCGACATGGACAGTGGGATTGAGTGCGCCTTCAGCAAGTTTGGGATGACACCGAGCTGTGTGGTGTGGTCAACACGCTGCAGAGAAGAGGTGCCATCCAGAGGGACCTGGACAGGCTTGAGAGCTGGGCCTGTGCAAACCGCATGAAATTCAACAAGGCCAAGTGCAAGGTCCTGTATGTGAGTCGGGGCAATTCCAAGCACAAATACATGCTGGGCGGAAAACGGACTGAGAGCAGCCCTGAGGAGAAGGACTTGGGGGTGATGGGTGACGAGAAGCTCAACAAGAGCTGTCAGTGTGTGCTTGCAGTTCAGAAAGTCAACCGTATCCTGGGCTGCATCAAAAGAAGCATGGCCAGCAGGTCGAGGGAGGTGATTCTGTCCCTTTACTTCACTCTCGTGAGACCTCACCTGCAGTGCTGCGTCCAGCTCTGGGGCCCCCAACATAAGAAGGACATGAAGCTGTTGGAGCGAGTCCAGAGGAGGGCCACGAAGATGATGAGAGGGCTGGAGCACCTCTCCTATGAAGACAGGCTGAGAGAGTTGGGGCCCTTCAGCCTGGAGAAGAGAAGGCTCTGGGGAGACCTTAGAGCAGCCTTCCAGTACCTGAAGGGGGCCTACAGGAAAGCTGGAGAGGGACTTTTTAGAAGGGCATGGAGTGACAGGGCGAGAGGGAATGGTTTTAAACTGAAAGAGGGGAGATTTAGATTAGAACTTAGGAAGAAATTCTTTACTGTGAGGGTGGTGAGACACTGGCACAGGTTGCTCAGAGAGGTTGTGGCTGCCCCCTCCCTGGCAGTGTTCAAGGCCAGATTGGATGAGGCTTTGAGCAACCTGGTCTAGTGGAAAGGTGTCCCTGCCTGTGGCAGGGGGGTTGGAACTAGGTGATATTTAAGGTCCCTTCCAACCCAAACCATTCTATGATTCTATGTTTCTAAATCTCAGTAAGCCACCACTTGATATAACACAACCTGAACTAGTTGTTAGTCTTGATGAAAACTGAGAAATGCTCCAAGCGAAAGCTTCAGAATTTGCTGCTTCTGGTAACATTCATGTCTCTTGCATGAGTCAAACTTCTTTCTCATAGCTTCAAACGTTCATTTTAAAGCAGATTGTTAACAGAGAACTTCAGAATTATTGTGATGTTTCTTGAGCTACTTAACATGTCACCACACATGCTGATAAACCATTCAATGCCACAATAAAGTAAGAAACTATGATTTAATATTAAATATCCAAGAACTTGGTGTCATATGTACTACAATAAAAAAGCAAATTTGTTTGTCCAGAGCTGGGCTTTTTTCAAATCAGAGCCCCAAAGTACGAAACAGCATTGGGTCAGTCTCCAGGCTTTCATACCATGCTGCATGCATACCGCGCATACCAGAAGAAAATTATAATGCTTTAAAAAAGTTGTTTAAGGCAAAGCCTAGGATGCTGTCTGTTCTATGCAGACTCTGTTCCAGAACAAACAGCCCATGACAGCTTTTTCTCAGGTTTTAACTTCCCTCATTAATGAGAAAAGTTTGACTAATTGGAAAGTCAAACTTCCCACTTGCCTTGCTTTACCTATTGCCTTTCTAATTAATTTCTAGATTTTCACATTTCTATTTGCATTACTTAAAATGGCAAAATGACATCTGTGATTGGACAAGTGTCTTTCTTAATATATCATATGATGTAATACCTCATAGTTTGACAATATTTAACAAGAAAAGATCTCCTCATTTCTGCAAATCCCCTGTTGTCCAAGACCTTGATTAGACAAAATGTTTCTGTGAAATTCAGTGATGTAGTTAGCCTTTTTGATTATTTGAAAGAAAATGAAGTCTCTAAAATTATTAAATTACCATGTACTTTTCCATCACGTTAATTTGCTGTAAGTAGAGAAAACCTGAACACTTCTGAGTGCACAAAAAGAATGACAAATCTATGGATCTGCACCCATTTGTCCAAGTTAAAACACCAGTGACAACTTGTGATAAGCAGTCCATACCCTGTTTAAGGCAACAGGTAAAAGGAAATTTCTGTCACACGAAAATTAGGGACAGATTGAAGCCTGGGACACCTCTACCCTCAGCTCTTTACTCTTGCACCTAACAGAGAGGACCAAAGAAAGCATCTCACACATGGGTAGCCTGTAGAAGTACCTGAAACCCTTCCTCTTTACCTCTCACTCCTGCTTGCTCTTTTCATGACACTCTTTCTCTGTTGGAGATACCATCATCTTGTTAAGACTTGAATTTATAACTTTTTTAAAGCATAGCCTGATACCATGTTCAGAAAACATCACGTGCATGGCATGTCATTGAGTGTTTATTGCCTATGAACGTTCTTCACTGATTTTGTATCTGTGTGATGCACGGAATTCAAGGCACTACACCATCTAGTCACTCACAGGGAGGTTTTATCCCTTGACCTCATCTGCTTAGCACTCATATAACTGCCCTAGGAAAATCCATTCACATGATGGAATATTTCCTTTTTTTTTTTTAACAGAAGGGGGACAAAAGATGATATATTCCAAATAATTCCATTTTGCTCTTACATATTAAAATTCTGTTGGACTCCCTCCTACTCATGATTAATCTCATTATTCTTCAATTATTTTGGGAAGACCAGAAACTCATTTTACACTACTATAATTATTTCTATAAAGCTAGCAAAAGCAAATTACCTTAATACATTACAAGTTAACATATGATGGCCCACATTAAAGTTTTTTTCCTCTAAAAAAGTACACATGGGTTCAGGAAATCTAAGGAATGTGCCTAACACTGCAAATTAATCTAGGCAAAATGAAGAGAACGCACGTCAAATCTGCAAACTTATTTTCCCCATCATCACATCCCATTAAACAGCTAGCTGTAACTTTATTACTCTTTCTCCTTTTTTTTCCCCAAGCATCCACTTCTTATTTTGATCCTTTTTTTTTGTTGTTAAAATAGCAGTAATGCTTTACAGAAATAGCATAAATTAAGGCATTGTGCTTACTGCTGCAAGTTTTCAATTCCTTCCTCGATATCCTTTTCCAACATTACAATGAAACCTCCCAAAAATCTAATTTCAAGAGTAATTAGCAAATTGTATTAAAAACAAATTAAACTTATCCACGCCGATTTGTCAACATTATTCAGCTGTAGCTAACTGTCAGCCAAAGGTCACTCAAAGATAATAAACTGTGTAACATAAGCATAAACTTGTCAAGTGGGATTTCAGTGCTGCCATTGGCGGCTGTGAATACCAAAGCAGATATCCTCTCTGGATACTCACCACTCTGGTACTATTTTCTTACTAACAGCACAGGCAATTCTAAGAAAAAATTGACCCAAACGCTTGGCTGAAAATGAGCGCTGTATAGATTTGGGTTTGACCTCATTCTTTTCAGTTCTGTGAAGATGCAAAGCAATTCTCTAACTGTCCACCTAAGGTTAATATGTTGTACTGCATGACTTATCACAACATCTTTGTAGATATTATTCAGTTGAATATGAGCACTGCCTCCACATTTTTTAAATCAACTTATTAAATAGCACCGAGTTACTAAACATTATATGAAAAAGGATAGGTTAAAAAGATAATCATATACACATTGTAAGACCAGGGTATTCTTTCTTTAAGACTAAAATGACAAAGTAAAATATATATTTGAGTGCTTAGCATCTGTTGAGAGAGTAATAGATGCAGCAGCTCAGGTGCTAAAGAAAGAAAATGGTTATTAAGTCAGCAAAAGAGTGAAAAGGGAGAGACCATTATTTTTTAACTTGGCTACTAATCAATAAATAAGGAGATCTAAAATAGGATAATTAGGTAGAACATTTAAAATGAACAACAATAATTACTATTTCATACAATATCTAATTAATTTCAGAAACTCATTATTGCAGGGAAGTTCAAACATATGAGTGGGTTCACTAAGTCTCTAGAAAATGAGTGGATTACAGGTCCGTTGATGGCTATTAAAACAGTGATTCAGATGCTAATTTCCCCTCAGGAAGTTTCTAAATCACAGATGAATGGAAGCTTGTATGATATAGCAGGGAAAACTCACCCCACACGTTCCTTGCTCCTTGCACTCTTTGCTAAGCATCTGCTACTGGCAAATATCAACAGGAGGACAGTGAGCTAAACCTCTACTGGTCTGACCCACTGTGACAGTTGTGTCCTGGGCTTATTTTTTCCTTTTTTTTTTTTTTTTTCTCCAAAATCTCATCTGTCTCTTTGCAACTTTTTTTCACTGTGTATTTTTGCTCCTTTTAAAAATAAAAGAAAAATATTGAGCCCTTTGCCTTCTAAGAGCTGGCAAGAAATGAAAACAATACTTTGCATTATTATCTTTCAAAAAAACCTTGTTTGTTTGGGTTTTGTTTTTACCTTTGGAATCAGCTGATGAGCAAATATTTTCTGCTTAACTTGACATGTGGATAAACTGGATATTTCCCAGACATGTTTTGCAATTTTCAAGCAGATACTTGCTTACTTCTGTGGGCCTGTATTGGGTTTGCATGGCAAGGTTTTGGTAGCGGGGGAGCTACAGAGGTGGCTTCTGTGACAAGCTGCCAGAAGCTTCCCCTCTGTCCAACAGAGCCAACGCCAGCTGGCTCAAGATGGACCCGCTGCTGGCCAAGGCCGAGCCCATCAGCGACAGTGCTAGCACCTCTGTGATAACATATTTAGGAAGGGGAAAAAGAAAACTGTGCCATTGTAGTCAGAGAGAGGAGTGAGAATATGTGAGAGCGATAACTCTGCAGACACCAAGGTCAGTGAAGCAGGAGGGGGAGGAGGTGCTCCAGGTACCGGAGCAGAGATTCCCCTGCAGCCCATGGTAAAGACCATGGTGAGGCAGGCTGTCCCTCTGCAGCCCATGGAGGTTAGTGGTGGAGCAGATATCCACCTGCAGCCCACGGAGGACCCCACACTGGAGCAAGTGGATGTGCCCAAAGGAGGCTGTGACTCCATGGGAAGCCCACACTGGAGCAGGCTCCTGGCAGAATCTGTGGACCCATGGAGAGAGGAGCCCACTCTTTGGGCAGGTTTGCTGGCAGGACTTGTGACCCCATGGAAGGGACCCACACTAGAGCTGTCTGTTCCTGAAGGACTGCACCCCTTGGAAGGGACCCATGCTGGAGCAGGTTGTGAAGAACTGCAGCCCATGGGAAAGACTCACATTGGAGAAGTTCGTGGAGGACCTTCTCCCGTGGGAGGGACCCTACACTGGAGTAGGGAAAGTGTGTGAGGAGTCCTCCCCCCTGAGGAGGAAGGAGCAGCAGAAACGTGTGATGAACTGACCACAAGCCCCATTCCCTGTCCCCCTGTGCCAGTGGCAGGGAGGAGGTAGAGAAATTGAGAGTGAAGTTGAGCCCAGGAAGAAGGGAGGGGTGGGGGTAAGGCGTTTTTAAGATTTAGTTTTATTTCTCATTATCCTACTCTGATTTAATTTGTAATAAATTAAATTAATTTTCTTCCCCAAGTCGAGTCTGTCTTGCCCGTGACAGTAACTGCTGAGAGATTTCCCTGTCGTTATCTCTGCTTACGAGCCTTTCATTATATTTTCTCTGCGCTGTCCAGCTGAGAAGGGGGAGTGGTAGAGAGGCTTTGGTGGGCACATGGCATCCAGGGTCAACCCCCCACAGGGATGCTCCTGGCTTATGTCCTGGTGTACACAAGTAGATAGGAAGATCATAAGAGTTATATCTGGAAAATGATAAAATCTAAGTAGAAACCAATGTTATAACACTAAAGGTCATATACACACAACACAAAGTTACCAACAAGAAAGTCTTTTCTTGGGGGCAAGGGAGGCTTTTTGCACATTTCTCCCATGAACAGCAGTGAAAATTAAATTGCAATCTAAAAATTCCACTGGCATTTTCTACTCTAACTCTCCTTTTCAAAGCTGTCTTCTGTCTATGTTATTTTACCAACTTTGACATTAAGTTCAAAGTGATTCTAACAATTTCTATCACTTCTACATTCTTTTTGAAGTAATATGAAGCTGACCAAATTATAAAATTGTTAAAAAAAATTCAATCCACACCATTGCAGCCTATAAATAAATATTGATGTATCAAATATAAGTGGTAATAATGACTTATCAGTCTGTGTGAGAGAATTCTATTACCGTCCAATTATATCCCAGCTCATTTTCATTGTATTTATATACCGAATGCTGGGTAGCTTATAATCATAAATGAACCCTAAATTCATTCCAGTTTAATTAAACTTTGCAGTGAACAAGAATGACACACAAGGTCTTGTTTATAATACGTGAGATGGCAATTTCTTTTTGAATGTTTGAATTCATACAGACAGTATCTGCTGGTGGTGCTGGTAAAATTTCTCACGAAATCACGTTCATTTAATGAATTAAACTACTATATGAGTTAAACAGTTTTCTTTAATAGGATAGAACAATCAAAATGCAAAACACTACAAGTAAAGTTTTCATATCATAAAATTTTGGTTCTTTGGTAGTGTGATTAAATTCTCTGGTTAAGACAGAAAAATAATTATCCATCAATCCCAGGAAAGTAGTTTTTTTCTGCACGCATACTCCCATGACAAAGTAGAGTATTTCATTTAATTTTGGAGATTACCACCTACCAGAAAATGGATATAAAACGCAGTAAATCAAATTAGGAGCAATAACACTGACTTTGCTTTTTTTTTTTTTTAAATGTTTTCATTTTTTATGTTAGGTTTGTAGTGACAGCTTTTTTAAATATAATCGTGTTACTTGAACATATAAGAAAACACCTGGCACTTAGAATTCCATATTATTTGTGAATTTTTTCAAAAATAACAATGACTTGATTCATGGGCATCAGGTGGAAACTACTAGTCATAACATGACAGCAAAGAGAAAATTGTTTAACCAGAGGAACAGAGTTATGATACTTGACTCCAAAGCTGGGGTGGGGTGGAGATTCATCTGCCCAGATACCTCTTTACAGATAAAACTCCATTGAGAAATAACTTGGGAACCAAGAGTAACTCTACATCTGCATTTTAGGATTGTGCCTCTTTTGATTCCCATTTATTGCACCATACCAGTTCATATCATGGCATGGTCTTCAGATACATGGATGGACTCACTTCATATAAAACTAAACCAGATGGTGTGATTCAGGAGCTCCAGCCACTGCTAGGTGTTCATGCCATGAGTCCAGACTAGACCTAGATCCTCACCAACCTTTCTGAAATGGGTATGATGCGGACATTAGGTTCTCAACACCAACTCCTCTGTCCTACAGATGTACTCCTTTTTCTACAGGTCTGCTCCAATCACACAACTTTCCACCAAGTTTTTCACAGCTCTGACACCAGAGTCTTGTTTTACTGTAGAGTAACATGAATTTTATTTTGCAGTCAGTTTGGTAATGTAAAATTGTTGCCAAGGGAAGCCTGTTCTATAACTTTTGGTGCTATGACTTTCTTTTTGATACAATCTTATCAGTGATTTTTTCAGACTAAATCTTGAGATTGGCAAGATAGCACTTTGAGACCTTACACTTTCAGTAAGGTTGAGGGTGATTTATACTAGTAAAAACTAGAAGTTAAAAATAGATGTTAACTCTCATTCTATATATATAAGAATTCAGCTGATGAAAATTCAAAAATATGAGTAATAGATTTACTGAAAAGTGCTAAAATATTACTCCACTGCTCAACAAATAATTGTATGCTGCTTAGTACCAACAAAACATACACACTGCTTCAAAAATTTTATAGTATTAGAAAATGGAGACAAACAAATAAGGCAATAGTACAGACAAGAATTATATTATTTTACTGTTACGGAAGTTCTGTACCATTCCACTGTTTGCTGGCCAACAGCTCGGCTTATCTTCTAGGCCATCATTCCCTTTCCTTGATGTCTCAATTTTTATTACCCTTAAGATTCAATTCAACATGTCCTTTTCCATTATTCTTTATTCAACTTTTGGGGAATTTAGACATAATAAAAGAAAACAGATAACCTGATAGCACTGAAGGAAGCGGAGGAATCAAACTGACTACAGAGAGGAAAGTCTCCCTTAGACCTTTAACTTAGAAGAAAGGCACTTTCAAAGAAGGTACCTTTAGTGATATCAGTATGGATGCTTTCTATACTGGGGAGCAGTAAATTGAGGGAGACCAAAGAATGAAAGAATCCCACTGGAAAAGATGAAGAATGGGAGATTTAAAAGAAAAAAAAAACGAAAAAAAATAAGTCAAAGCACAAAAAATAAGTAATACACATCAGGTTTTGAACACAAGAGAGGAAAGGAAAGAAGCAGGAAGCAAACAAAACAAGATGTTTCAGTGAAGAAAAGAACTCAGCTAAGCATTTAAAATCTGAAGTACATACAAATAATAAAGCATGTACCCTGATCTTTAAACAGTTTCAAAAATAACTATTAAGACAACCTTGAACGAGTTACAAGTTGCACTTGTGAAATCTGAAGCTCCCTTTTGAAGACTAAGCAAAGACAAAAGCAAAATTTGTTGAAATGCATTACTTGTCCACTACTTCTAAAACACTGTAATTGTGCTTACTCTGTATTCCTCCACGCAACATTGAATTCATCAGTCTGCTGCTAGGTTTTCATTCCATATTGTATATTGTTGAAGTGTAAAACTGCTGAATGTGTTCCAGTGCAATTTTAATCATATTATAGAAAATGTTCTGAGCTGATGTAATCAAATGTCTTTAATTATAGCAATCAAATGTATTATCAGTTTACTGTTGCTAACCCATAGTCAGCACACAAAACCCAGCCTGAACTACAGAATGGAACAGCAGGGTCCACTATTTACACATGACTTAGTTCAACCTTATGGCAAAATACCTCTTTCAGTTTAGGTATAAATATTACCATAGTGGTAATGACCTCAGGATCATCTGGTCCAACCTTTCTTGGCAAAAACATGGTCTAGACAAGATGGCCCAGCACCATGTGCAGTCAAACCTTAAAAGTGTCCAATGTTGGGGAATCCCCCACTTCCCTGGGGAGATTATTCCAATGGCTGATTGTTCTCATTGTGAAAAATTGTCCTCTTGTGTCCAATCAGAATGTCCCCAGAAGTAACTTGTACTCATTACCCCCTGTCTTTTCCACATGACTCCTTGTAAAAAGGGAGTCTCCATCTTCGCTGTAGCCACACTTTAAATACTGGAACATGGTGATGAGGTCTCCCCTAAGCCGCCTTTTCTCAAGGTGAACAAACCCGGTTCTCTCAGCCTTTCCTCATATAGTAGGCTTCCCAGTCCTTTGATTGTCTTTGGGGCCCTTCTCTGGACCCTCTCCAGCCTGTCCACATCTTTTTTTTGTATAGTGAGGACCAAAACTGAACACAGTATTCCAGGTGTGGCCTGTCAAGCGCTGAGTAGAGTGGGATAATGACTTCTTTATCTCTGCTGGTGATGCCCTTGTTGATGCAACCCAGCATCCTGCTGGCTTTATTTGCCACTGCAGCACACTGTTCACTCATATTGAGCTGCTTGTCCACCAGGACTCCCAGGTCCCTTCCCACAGAGCTGCTGCCTAGCCAGGTAGATCCCAGTCTGTGCTGCACTCTTGGATTATGTTTTCCCAGGTTCAAGACCTTACACTCGTCCTTGTTAAACTTCATAAACTTCATTAGCTCACTCTCCCAGCCTATCCAGGTCTTCCTGCAGGATGGCTCTACCTTCTGAAGCATCCACTTTCCCACTCAGTTTGGCATCATCAGCAAACTTCATCAGGGTACACTTGATCCTATAATCCAGATGATTTATGAAGATATTAAACAGCATTGGGCCCAATATCAATCCCTGGGGGACCCCACTTGTGACAGGTTGCCAGTTTGCAAAGAAGCTATTTACCACCACCCTCTGGGTGTGGCCTGTCAGCCAGTTCCCCACCCTCTGCACAGACCACTTGTCTAGACCATAACGTATCAGTTTCTCTAGGAGGAGACCTAGAAAACCATATCAAAAGCCTTGGAGAAATCCAGGTAGGCAAAGTCCACTGCTCACCCCACATCAATCGAGCAGGTTACTTTGTCATAGAAAGTGATCAGGTTTGTCAAGAACGATTTGCCCTTGGTGAATCTGTGCTGGCTTTTCCCAATCACATGCTTCATTTGACTTCCGATAGCCCTCAGGAGGATTAGTTCCATAACTTTCCCAGGGGCTTAAGATTGAAGGGCCTGTAATTTTCTGGATTCTTCTTTAAGCCCTTCTTATATATGGGGGTGACATCAGCCTTCTGGGGCATCCCCCAATCTCCACAACTTCTCAAAGATTATGGAGTGCGGTCTCACAACAATATCAGCCAGCTCTCTTAACACCCTTGGGTGGATATTGTCAGGGCCTATCGATGTGTAGGGGTCAAGCTCCTGTAATAGTTCACATACCAACTCCTCCTTCACTGACGGTGGGTCTGCGTTTGCATTAACCTGGGTTTTTGTTCCCAGTGCCTGTGCCCCATCAGCACTGGTAAAGACAGAGGTAAAGAATGCACTGAGAACCTCTGCGTTTCAGTGCTATTGGTGACTAATTCACCTCTCCTGTTTAACAGTGGGCCAATATTCTCCTTCTGTTTCTGCTTGTTATTATGTACCTGAAGAACCCTTTCTTGTAGAGTTTTTGATCTCTCTGGCCAATTTCAGTTTGAGTCGAGCTTTTGCTTTTCTAACCGCATCTCTGCATGCCCTGGCAATGCCCTTGTAGTTCTCAATGGGTATTGGGTCCGCTTTTCCATCTCGGTATGCTTCTCTTTTGGTTTTGAGCAGACTCAGAAGCTCGCAGCTAAGCCAAGGGTTTCTCTTGCTCCGCCTACTTCCCTTACCTTTAAAGGGGGTGAACTGTTTTTGTGCTTCCAAGAGAGCATTCTTGAAAAACTCCCAGCACCGCTAGCTCCTTTTATCACCCATGGAAGCTTCCCTCTGAATCCCTCCCAACTGAGCTCTGATCAAGCTGAAGTTTGCTCTTCTAAAATCTAAAACCTTTGCCTTAGTACTGACCTTCAGCTTGGTCAGCAGGATCCCAAACTCCACAATATTGCAATCACTGCAGCCAAGGCTATCAACTAACTGAGATATCACAAAGCAGGTTTTCTTCATTTGTGAGTAGCAAGTCCAGCAGTGCCTCATTCCTGGTTGGCACATCTAACATTTGTTTGAGGAAGCAGTCCTCTACTCATTCCAGGAACTTGATGGATGACATGTGAGCTGCTGTATTGTTCTTCCAACAAATGTCTGGGTAGTTGAAGTCACCCATAAGAACTGTTCTGTTGATGTGAAGCTTGTTTATGTGACCTAAATATTGCTTCGTTGGCCTTATCATCTTGGTTTGGAGGTTTGTAGCAGATGCTTACTTACTCTAAGATCCCCCTTGGAGACAGCCCCTCTGATCTTGACCCAGAGGCATTCGATAGGGCTTACATAATCGCCATAGTCTTCACCTTTGGAGACAGTGTGAGAGGACATTGCCCTGAGCAACCTAATATAACATTGAAAGTACCTTTGCTTTGAGCAGATTTGAAAAAGATAACATCCACTGGTTCCTTCCATCCAGAATTATCCTCTGATTCAGTATTAGTGCAGTAACGGTTGTTCATAAACTTCAATTCTGTGTGCTAATGTTGAGGCAAAAAAAATCTAATGTTGTTATGCTATTGAGAAGATAATTCACAGTGAGAAAATCTAAGTATTAAGTCTCCTTGTTAAGTACACTGAGTTTGATTATTTAAGTACATCATAATTTCTTACTAATCAGACAATCTTTGCAGCACTATACAACAAGAAGCTGCCATAGTTACATGAGTGAATCAGTTTGAGGGGGCTGTGCGAGTTGTCATGATATTAGAAATTCTATTTAGGGAAATAATTACCCACATACAACGAAAATGATCAATTGCCTTGAAGTTAGTAACAAATGTGCAGTGTTATATGGCTCATTAGTATCCATGACGCAGATACACAAAACAGAAGTTTCTTTGCCACTGATAGTTACAAGTACTGCAATATGTTTTTGCTTGACTGAAACAGATAGGAGTTCTGCAGAAGAAGAAAACATCCTCTTCTTTTATCCCAAAATAGTGTCAGGAGTCAGGATTCTTGCACTGTTGCAAGGCTATAAAAGGAAAAGCTTCACCTACGATACACCCAGAATATCTGGCAGTATTGTGAAGGTAACTAACTGCCCCCCTCAGCTAACATGAAATAATAGACATGTCCGGTAGGACAACTCAAAACATATGGGTGACATAAGCACTGGAATATTCACAATAGGATAAGATCAGCAAGCTCCTCTGAGGTTCTAGTGCTGGCTAATTTTACCATTTCAAAGACAGGAATGGGATTCATTGACAATACTGACAAGAAAGACTAAGTCATTGACAGGGACTCACTCATTGACAAAGATTTTTAAATACTTTCCCCATCTGCATTATGCTCTGAAATTGCACAGTTTGGAAAATCATAGGTCAAGAGAGGACCGAATTTAACCAGCATGGGACAAATCTTGGGATACTGACACCTGAATATAGAAATAGCAAGGTTACTGGTGGCAGAAGCAGCATTTATTTCTCTTCTCAGCACAGGCAAACTTGCTTTAAGAACTTGTTTGTTATTAAATTAGTAACCTAATTACAAAGACAGGCATATTTCTCTGTAATAGCCTGATTCATGACGTGAATTGACCTCAATCCACAACTGATTTTTTTAATTTTTTTTTTTATTTTTTCTTTTTTTAAGTGTGGGAATGGGTACATAAATGTGGCTACTGAACATACAGTACCTCTTCCAGATCCAGAACCATTTTCTCCATCAGACATTAGATTCATGTTTTTCTTGAGGGAGATGGTTTTCTGGTGACTTTTGTGCATTGCTGGCTGTGTAAGTAGCATAGTGTAATAGCAACAGGAGAAACTGAGACAAATGCAAGACCTTACAAGGCTTGTGAAATCTGAATTGAGTAGAGAAGAATTGTCAAAATCAGAGTCAGAAGAATTTTAAAACAGGATATTTGAAATCCTAACTTCTTTTTTTTTTTTTTTCGCAATTAAAATTTGTCCAAACAGAAGTAAATACAAAAGTAAGTTTCGGAGAGAAAAACATGCTATAGCAGAGTAGTTAGTAAGATCAACCCTGCTGATATGTAAGTTTTCTGACTTCTGTTAATGTCAGAAGAAACATTGCCTCCTTATTACTTATGAGTTGGACACTGGCAAACTTTACTAGAAGATAGATCAGAGGTTAGAACTGTCCATGTAAACATCCTTAAAAAGACAAATTCACCCCTCGAAGCCCTAAAAAATGAAACAAAATCCTATTATAGATCCATGCTCCAAAGTTGGATTTGGATTTGTACGCTGGGAAAAATTAGATATTGATTCTAGACTTTTGTTCTTACCTCCAGAAAGAAGCATTGCTACCACTGCTGCTGAAGATGTTATCTGATGTGTGTTTGTTAGAAAATTACAAAAGCAATGATGAAAGATAATAGCCAAATTTATAATTTTATGAGCTCAATTGCTTATGAAAGAATGTGCATTTAGATACACTGCCTTAAGGCAGGATTGTCATTATTTTGTGCCAAAAGGTCAACCATTTCAATTCAGATATTTGGCATTTCTAAATTTATCATTTGGCATTACTTAATTCCCAGGTGACACTCTGGATCTCAAAATGTTGTCTGCTGAAATATGTTTAATGAAAAGCTTAGGACCAGATAATCTGACCATGTACCACAGAATCAGGCAAAGTTATAAACAGAAGTGTCACAATTTTTTAGAAATGCCATGAGAAAAATGAAAGAGGAAATACAGTTTAATAAAGGATCACATAAATTAAAGCCCCTGCAACCACAAGATGATCTGCAACTGAGCAGGTGCAGTACAAGCTTCCAAATCATGGAAAAATTGACCTGAGAATGGAGAGTGAACCAGAGATCAGCAGTGGAAAGAAATGAGCACCATCCAGATTGGTTGTGTTGAGTTGCTTTGACTATAAAACATCTTTGACTTTAAAACAGTAGAACAAGTCAGATAATATCTGAGAACTGATGAAAAACATAACAGCTTATCACTCAACATACTATTTCTCTTTTGGCAGAAGAAAGCATAAGGCAACTGCTCTTTGAGGAAAACTGCATTGAAATGTAACAAGGAACAATCCAAATATATTTTGGTTGAGAAGATGTATATTTAACATATATTTTAGACTTTCAAATATTTTCCTCATAAGCTATTTCCCCTAATGTTCGTTAACTTGCTATTCGTTAAAGAGTTCCAATATTTGCAGACTGTCTCAGAAAGCTCATTAATCACCTCCTAAAAACATTATGCCAATTAGTATGTATGGCACCTACCATAACGGCGCTCTGAACTATGGTGTTGTTACTTACTTCCTTCTTTAATAAACTCTGCTGTCATCATCATTACTTCTAACAGCGACCCAGTGTAGACATTTTACAACACACTGGTAAAACATCAGGTTTTAAAACTGTCATCTCTTTAGGAAATTATTTCTGCAAGATCCAATTAGAAGAAAAAAAGATTCAGGTTCACTAAGTTAATAAACGAGTTCCACAGATTTAAAACTCAGTGCTGTTCTTCTCTCCTTAATAGAATTAGATAATAGAGAAAGGAACTCATATATACCCAACAAGATATCTTTCTAAATCTTGCTTTAACAAGCTGCATTGACATGCAGGAGATTCATATGCAGCATACTGAAGTAAGAATTTCTCTGGTTTGCTATTTGTGTGAGTTTGATTTAAAAATTAAGAAAAAAACCCTGAAGATTTAAATAGGATGATTAACTGCAAAGATTTAATTCATTTAAAAGTCTACAATACCTTTGAAATAAAAGGAAAAATACTAATACCAAATTTTAGTTCTGAAGAGAAATACAATCTACGCAACACACAGACAGCTAAAATATCCACAGATTACTTATATTATTCACAATTAGTAGCAGCCTACACTACGATCACAAGCTGAAATAAAGCCTTTCTTTATGAGAACATCTTTCATTGATAACGAAGAATGTAAAAATATACTACCTTACCTAAAATATGAATTGCATCATCTCTAAAAATATATTGGTATCTATATGTGTTCCTTCACTGAAGAAATATTTAGTGATTTAACCAGGCAGTGTCCCAACAGCTCTTTTGAGAATTAACAGGAATAAGAAAGGGGCAAATATATATATTTCACTTAGGTCAGGCAGCCTCATGTAGCATCGTATGATTTCTATGGGCTGCCAGGCAACAACACACTGACAATTCTTGTCTCCACTTCCTAAATTTCTCAAATTCAAGGAGCAGAACAGTAGGAAACGTGCATTAATGAGCAGAGCATTCCCATTTGTGTAGCTTCCTCCCCAATTCCCCCCACTGGTTCTCTCCTCTAACTCACTGGTTTCAATTCTTGCAGTTTTGATACTTTTAAAGGTTAATTTCTTGGAGTCAAAAAAAAAAAAAAACACAATAAAAAAAAGGGAAAAACAGAGAAAAATGCATGAATACAGTTCAGTAGTAAATCAGCTAGTATAGCCCAAAGTACTGTTAACAGGTATTTGCTGCTTTCAAAATATCTTTAAATGATTTGAATATTGCTTAGCAACACCAACACTATTTAAAGGGCTGTGACAATAACATATGTACGAGCAGGTCCAGAAAATAACAGCTTTACGACATTCTTCCAGTGCTTTATCCACAAAGCTGGGTCCTCCTGTCTTGTGTCCTTCCTCCCTTAAAGGAGCAGGTTCTCATCCCAGAACCCAAATAAGATTTATGGGATCAGTGAGTAGAAGACTAAAATAGTGTTGCACAGACCATGCACTTGCTTTAAAATGCTTAAGAACACAGTTCTAACAAATAGGTTATCACTGAACTTAGAGTTTCTCCTTTGGTAGGAGAAATTATTACATTACCAGGTTCTGTCTCATGCTTATGAAACCCCAGAACATCTTTAAAAATTGATAAAGTGAAGGTTTTCTTAACAGAGAGAAATAAATAGGAAAAATAGATGCAGTGCCACTCCTGGTACTATATCAGGTCATGAAGAGGGGACTAGAGAGGTGATACAGAGACGTTCATGCCAGCCTAACTTCTCACAACAGCCTGCTTCATTCCCACACAGAACCGGACTATGCAAACAAGATATCAATCCCCCAAAACAAAATGGTTGCAGCAAGTCACGTAACATCCATTTATTAAAAATAAAGCAGAGAATGGGTCTTTGTACACAGTATGGTTTTATCAGTTTAACAGAATGTAATTGCTACATATGTTTGAGAGTTAACTCACAATATAGGACTGAAGAAGAGATTCCAGCAACAATAACAACAAAAAAAGAACTGATACACATTTTTCTACGGAATATAATAGCAGACATCACCATAGAACAAAATATATATAGAATGGAGATTTGGAGACATTATTCTCTCCAAATGGTAAACCATAGGCAAGAAAGGGATGAGAACTTCAGAATTATTGCAAAGAGTTTTGCAAAAGAAGCTATTTGAAATGCACTGTAAGTTTTATTCATCCTCTAAAACCCACCAATAATGCGGCAGGGCTGCCACCTGCTGGAGCTTGGTAACGCACAAACACAGAGACAGGACTGATAAATTAGTCACTGTTGGACGGCGAAAAAGAAGAGGGAGTGGCTGGTTGCAAGGGAAATTGTGATATTTATAGTAAGCGCATCCAGATAAAATTGGATTAGACTCACGCATCTGAGCAAAGAACAATGATACACTCTCGAAGTCCTTCAGACCAAATTACATTTAAGGATCCAGACTTCAGCAACTTCTCTACACTTATCAGGAAGATCTTCTTTCCAACAGGTTTGGGCAATAGTCCAAGACATGTAAAAATGATAGAAGAGCAAACAGAATGCACATCCTGAAGCATTCGTCCTAGAGTAATGCGACTCGGCCATAAATCTCTACTATTATCAGAGTTATAATACTATGAAAATATCAGAAAATACATGAATTGAAATGAGCTTTTTATTATTTCGACTGAATGGAAAAATCACTCTTACTTTTATACAAATTTATCAAACTAACCTGCATTTCAAGTCCAAGAAGTATAGCTTTTCCAAATGTGACAGAATGTCTGAACCAAAACGATATCTAAATATTGATTGTTCTACAACAATGAACTGCCACATGCCTTCCTTTTTTCTTTACTTTTCTGTATCTCCTCCTTTGTCTCTACCTTTTCATCTTCTTCCTACAGTTCCTCTTACTTTTAATGTTTCCATGGCAATGACGGCAGAAGAAAAGATTAAATATCCTTTGTGTATTTCTCTCATTTTTACGTAAAATTTTGAAAGACGATGAGGAAAAAAAATAATATCACATATTCCTCAGGGAATGATGCAAGAATCAGGACAACAACTCATTATGCAATCACAAAGATTTAATAGCTAACAGCTATTTGTAAGCTCATCTTCATAAACATTTAAACTGAGAATAACAGTTCTAAAGATAACATTTTAAAAAAATAGAGGGAGAGAAAGTATAATCCAATGAAGAGCAAAAGTTAAACTATTTAACTAGAGCTCGGAAGTGTTAGAGCTTATTCTATACCTTCAGGATAACCTCCAAAGTGTGTTCTGCATTTTTTTTTCATTGAAGTATTTATATTATGGAAAAAAGTTGCAGATCTACAGTGAAGAATAAATGGAGTTTTGCATCTGATGTTAAAAGTCAATAAATCCACTTGGAGGAGCCTATCCAACATCTGTATTTTTTAACCCTTCTCAAAGCACAGAGTTGAAAAGGAATTCTGCAACCAGGCTGCAATTGCCACAGGGAGTTTATACAAGAAAACCAAGTTTTCCAGTATTAAAGTTCTGATCACATGTTTAAAGCAGCCCTTTATAAGAAAACGATAAATGTTAGAAAAGTGGACATTACTTGGGATTGCTTTTCATCCCATGTCTACAACTGCTTATGCAATTAACCCATTTACATGAAGATTTCTTATTAATAAGAAATCTGGATTGTGTGTGCCAAGAAGTTTAAAAGCTAATATGATATATTACTTGATTTGTCTCCAGAAAAAAAAAAAAAAAGCATACTGGTTTGTTATTGCATATCTAACCACCTATTTAATGTTCATAATAGAGTTCTTACAATTTGAGCAATCCATCTTTATAGACTTTTTTTGTGACTAATTTCATTGGTTTCCCCTAGTAAATACTCAGCCAAGTGACTTTTACATAGAAAAAATGATGCTATAAGGATATGCTAAATTATAATTCAGAATGTAATGTATGACATATATATTTTTCTCAATCAGTAAAGAACATCTGTATTTTTTTTCAGGTTTGGTGTTTTTTTTTCTTCACTTTGACTGTTTGCAAAGGTTATTTAAATTTATGGAGCAAGCTTAATTTTGAAAGCTTTCAGGCCTCCTTGCCCTCTGATGCAAGTTTTCTGTAGATGGAACTACACGGTTCTATCACTCTTACTTGGAAATCTTCACAGTTACAAGTCACATTAAGGAGTTTGGATTGAAGCCTGTAAACTCTTTTCCTCTAGAAACCTGTGACTGAATACATTTCTACTAAACAAAACTGTTTTCTTCCAGAAGCAGTTCTTTCCAAAAATAAAGCAGAATTTAATTGCAAGGCAAGCACACCACTTCAGAAGAGGAATATTTCTGTATTTCTAATGTGCACACATACCATCTCCACTGTTTATCAACTTAACTTCTCCGAGTATAATTCAGCTTAGTTCCAAAAATCTCCTTTTGGCACTCAAGAGTGTCCATTACGCAGATCCCCTTCCTATTTTTTATTGATTAGCACGTCATTCTGCTCAGGCAGTTGACAGCCCTTTCTCCAGATCCCATCCCTTATTTGCAAGATGAATCCCTTAACTGCCCCCTGGTTTTTGATTGCTTGCTTTGCCACTTTTCCAATGCTGTCACCTTAACTACTGTGCACTAAACCAGTATCTTCCTCAGAACTAATTACCCCAGCTATAGAGGTGTAAGCATTTACTTGTCTAGATCACTATATTTTGACTTTTGTTTGTCTAGATCACTGTTCTGACTGTTACCCATTTTGATCTCACGTAACACAGGCTAGATGATCATAAACAGGCAGCCAGAGTGGACAGAGAGAAACTTTTAATGGAATAATGATACAAATATGTTCACACATGCATGGAGCTGGTCTCTGCTGGTTGGTTTGTCTTTTCCAGACAAGATGGCACATAGACCTTGCACTGACAGATCTGAAGCTTTATAGATATAAATAATTGGAACAAATAATTATTCTGGAGTCAGAACAATCTCAAGCCCTTTCCCTCATGCTTCTGGTTACTCTGTAGTTTTTGATATTAATTTCTCTCTATTCCCTTGGCATTCAGCCTTTCACTTATGCAAGTCCATCACTTCTCTGCTCATTTATTTAAACATTAATTTTAAAACACTATTTTCCAACACAATGCAATATTATTGCTCACCTGCCAAAACATCTTTGTACTGAATTCAAAAGAGACAAATAGCACACGCATCTTTTAGGGCTGGAAATAGAGACTCCAGCAGTGCGATGTAGCTGCTAGGATCATTTCTCAAATAAAGTGGAGGCCAAAGAAACCCATACTCCTATGAGAAAAAAAGTAAACTGCTAGGAGTGAGAGAAGGCCAAATACCTATGAACAGTGAGAACAGGATGGCTCAGCCCTAGACGGCCAGCACCTGAGTACAAGCAGCTTTATGGGATATAATTCCTACCTGACACCTTCTAATGCCATCATGATGGTATCAGTGATGAGGACGGATGCGTCCACCAGGGAAGATAACTATGTTGGATTATTTTAACGCAAAAAGGCTGACAAACTGGGAAGAGGAAACTCTCCGAGAGTGGAAACTATCAATGTGGTCCATCATGTCCTTAGGGTGTTATAAGAGTCTGAATGATTTCCCATAGAATTTTTTGAACAGGGAAATAACCTCTTGCAGTAAAAATGTGTTTAATATCAGGGCACTTGCAAATACATTGTCTGGAACTCTACATTCTTATACTCTTACATTTAATTGAGGTTAAAAAGAAAAAAATAAAAATCAGAGCTATGAATATATTACAATAAACTAAATACAAAAAAAGCAGGGAAAAATCACCATTTAGAGAAGCCCATATCATTCCAAAACGAATTTATAAAGGAAAACAACACACAAGGATGTTTAAACTGCTAATTTCAAAAACCATGTGAAGGTTGTCTATTAGAAATTATTCTTAATGGTATTTGTGACAGCTTAATTTGCCTATTTAAAATAAATATACTCCAATTCCTTTTTCAAATGTTCTTCTCCTACACTTAAACGATACAAGCTCATTTAACAACTGGTAGTCAAACATGTTCCAACAATAGCAACGCAAACTGCTGAGGATTATTACAGGCAAAAATAATTCTGCCATTCTAAAAAAAGTGGCTGGCAATTAGTGATTTCAGTTGGCCTTTTCCCCACAGTGTTTAGCAGAATGTTATATTTAAGCCTTATTAAAATGTACAGAGATTCTAAAATCTTAAATATAGATTTCCTTGCTAATTGTCTTTCAAAGTCAAATAGATAAAACACAAATGTGGAAACAATCTTAGACAAAAGAAATGGAAAGGCCATATTGGGTTATAAAAGAAATCGTTCTATTAATATACCTGCATTGTCTGTATGACCTTTTGATATTCCAGAGGAGTACTTTCTTAAACACTAAGGTTAAACCCTATTTCTACTTAAGAGTATCTTGAAACCTAACAGGGTCAAGAGAAAATGAAAATAACCACTTTCAGAGTATATCTATATGTATTAAAGTTAAGCTGTTGGCTTTTTCCCCCTCAGAGTTTAAACTCACAACTCCTCATGCATCTTTTTTACACGCTAGAAAATCCCCTGCTTCCTTTGTCAGAAACAGGCTACTCATAACTGATAGCCTGGAGAAAACATGGATGAACTAGAAGATTACTTGAGATTCTTTATATTTTATTCTCAATTCATTTCTACATTAATCTCAGCATTGATTTGGCATTAAAAAGAAAGTTTACTGGTTTTGCTTTTTCATCAAAATGAAATGTAGCATCTGATTCTGCTTTTGTTACTCAGTCATAACAAGATGCAAGTGCATCACACAATGCCATACTTTTTGTCTGGTTTTGTCAAAAAAACCCAAAACCATAGTGAGCTAGCCTAGCATAGGCAGTTAAAAGCTAGATACACATTCTGGCCTGTCTCTTGCTTGCCCTTACTGCATAAACAAAGATGATTTAAAGCACCTTTTTATAGTAAAGTTCCTTTAGATTCTACAAGCTATACGGCCCACGTGGAATAAGGAAACAAAGATTTGATCCAATTAAAGACTCATATTACATTTTTTTTTTTTTCAGGTATACTAGATGAGCTGCAAAATGGGGGAAATATCTAGCTATCTTGCATCACTTCTTGCACTACTATATTTTAAGAGTTTTATCACTTTTCAGCTCTAAGTCTCTGCAGGCCACTGCAGCCGGTGCTCTTCCTTAACCCCCTGCAGGTCCTTCACCCCCCGGCCACCCTTGGCAAACAGATAATGAAAATCTTGTCTCTGTTCCATTCTCTCTTGATCCACGGTGCAGAAACAGACCCAACCTTTCCTCGTCTTCATTACTTCTGTCTTTGCTAATAGTAGACCGTTTCTACCAACGGATGGGCCTCTCCTTCCCTTCCCCCTTATTGCCTCCCCGCCACTATGTCAAACTGTAGCATAAATATTAACATAGAGAAAAACAGACCATAGAGAAAGTCTACGTCATTAACCAGTCAAAACCAGATTGCGTTCTGGAATATATCATTTCAGTGGTACACTAATACAAGGATGCAATGCAATCTCTGGCAAATACTTAAAAAGAAACATTTTGAAAAAAGTTGTCATTTCCTCCTGTAAGAACCAAAATTGAACACGAAACCTACTTCAACTGCTATAAGGTCTCTTACTGACTATGGAGTGAACACAAAAAATTAGAAACACTCCAATCATAAAGAGTGGAATAATAATATTAAAAACTAATGCAATTAACTATGTACTCCTGACTATCCAGCACAAGCATAATCATTTGCCTTCTGTACGTGCTGACCTTAAAAGTTAGAATAATGTTCTTTTTGATGAAAATTTCATCTAGTAAAGACATTCTTATCCCCTTAAATAAGAAGTTAAGATATGTATACTAAGAAATTAATAAAGGAGCCAAGCCTGCAAGTCAGTGTGATGAAAACATTTGCAGAATAAGGATATTATTTACTCCCTTTCCAAATTTTTATACCATGTAGAAAACTTTCCCAGTATTACAAAGAGTATTTCAGAGACAGGTGATAGAACAAAGTCACTAGAATGTCTATGTTTCCATTCTGAGAATGTGTACAGATTGTACATATTAATAAGTATCAGTGAGATTAAGTCAAAATAACGTATATGGGCAATTCAGCAAGAATCACAGAATCACAGGATCAGTCAGGTTGGAAGAGACCTCAGGGATCATCGAGTCCAACCGTTGCCCTGACACCACCATGGCAACTAGACTATGGCACTCAGTGCCATGTCCAGTCTTTTCTTAAACACATCCAGAGATGGTGACTCCACCACCTCCCTGGGCAGCCCCTTCCAATGGCTAATGACCCTTGCTGAGAAGAAATGCTTCCTAATGTCTAACCTGAACCTCCCCTGGCGAAGCTTGAGGCTATGTCCTCTTGTCCTAAAGAAGTTTCTGAATCACTGGGGATTGCTAGTATGCTTCTTATTTATAGGAGCACTAAACAAGTCTGTGATTATATTAAAATACAGGTGAAGCCTACATTAAAGCAGAGGAGGTATAATGAAGACTGAAGAGACAATATGCCTATACTATTCTTACAATGAGCACACAAAGAAAAAAATTACCATTTCTCATTGAACAGGGAAAAAAAAGTCAGTTTCTCAGTTCATTAAGAAGAATGAATTGAAAAACAAGTTTTGCACATATTAGAAATTCTTCATAGGTCTGAAGATGTTAACAGTAGAAGGTTCAATTCTGATCACGTTTTTTGGCCTTCAAGTCTACAAAAAAAAGGTATTAAATTCCACTCCGTTTTGAAGCAAGATAATAATCTCTGATACAGGAAATGAGAAGTAATAAAAATATGTATATGTCTGTTTCAATTTATTTATACATTATTTCAGATAGTCAAATGTACTTCAGAAACAAGTGACAAATATCTCTAAATAAAGCAACTCAATAGATTTTTGTGCTGCATAAACCTGCTAAAGCAGGTTTGCCATCATGTAATTTTCGCTGAGACCTCGATGATGGTTCGTCAGGTAGTTTGCTTATGGTTCAGTTTTGGACAGGTGTCTTCGTGTGTGTGCGAGATGCTTCACCAAAAGCAACGGGACACCTACTTAAGTGCATCTTCTGGATCAAGACCACAGGATATGGGCTGATGAAATACATAACAGCTCAACATGCTCTAATTAACCAATATGGAGGTCTTTCTCTAAATTCAGTGCAGTTTCTGGGCTCTTCACTGAAGATGGATATGCAAAGGATCTTGACTAAATAGAATCGTCAGCAACAAACCAACTGCTTCAACCTTTCATCCTTCCCCTTCAACCTAAGTTAGTTGATCCTTGAACTTTCTGGACACTTTAAGCTCCTATGGATCTCATTCCCCACCCAGGCAACCACAGCAGATACACTGCCCATCCTGTCCTGCTGAAGGTGGAAAAACAACATTTTTTTCAGCTTCCTTGATGCTATGGCTATGTCCTTTTTCTCTCTAGCAACCTCATTTTCCTAACTCTCAACACTTGAAGGATCATTTTCCCTTTTGTCTTGCAGTCCAGATAACTCATTTCCCAGACTGCTAGGCTGTAAAATATAAATAAAGCATTACATTTTAGCTTCTAAGATATGTATTTTGAAAGCAACAACTGCATGTTTCTTCTGCCCTTTTCTCTCCCTCAGATTTAAATACAATATGAAACCCTCCTCTTCATTTTGAAAAGCACAGGCAGAATTTATACAGAAGGCTCTCATTACTATCAGGGCACCTATCCTCAGAAGAGGTCTAGGTTTGACACCACCCAAAGGTAAGGCACCTCACATTTCTTCTCGTTCCACACGCTCTCAGTGGAAGATGAGGGATCTAACATAGGCATCTTGGTATGTTTTGAGAATTGACCTTTCTCTAATAAAGACTACCACAGTTGCTGTTTTAAAGCCAACTTCTCCATCTGGATCCAGGTGAAGAAAATTTCAGAGAGACATTACATGCAAGAAGGACCTAATGAAACAGAATTGATTTCCTCTGAAACGTTTGTTTCTACTTATGGTTTAGGAACTTCACTAAACTTCACTGCACAGGAGAGCGGTGAAGCAGGGAAGAAAACCCAAAAAATGATATATTTGAATGGCAATTATTTTCTATCCCCCAGCTGGTTCTATCCGTTATTTCAAAATGTCAGAGAATTCATTGCATTTTGATGAAGGCCCTTGTTATTTCTTAGCTGTGAACAAGACAGTCCAGGGCACAAAGTTCAAAATACAGCATTCACAGAAGGCAATAATTAGAACTATTCAAGTACACTAAGATGCTGTTGCAATTGAACAGCTCTGTCTACTAGTAGTAGGGTCAGAAATTTAATGTTGTGCCATTGGGTCTAATGGCTACGATAGCTGCCCACTTATTTTCACACCTATAGCAGAAGGTAATTAAAGTAATATCCTTTTACTTGTAATTAGGTGGCAGTACTCATTTAAACTGAATACAAAAAAATGAGAAAAGATACGAATAATGAAGAAATTATCAGATTTTATAATTCGCAGTCAGTACCTTCCCTAGCCTGAATTTATGACAGAAAACAAAATTATTTAGTAAAGGCCTGAGAATTAAATGCCTCTGGACTTTCTTCTTTTTTTTTTTTTTAAAATATCAAAAAGACTAGAGAAGGAACGCTTGTGTGTGTTTTATATATTTTTAAATAGAGCTTTTATATTTTACTCTTAGGAAGCAATTGCATTAAATTGAAAGCAGAAAAAAAATATGTTTTATTATTTGGTACTGCTTAATATTTTGATTCCACCCCTTCCCCTTGCGATAATGGGTAAATCCTTCAGCACAGATAGAAGAAAAACAGGCTCTGAACCACAGACTCTCTTCTGTATTTGCAAGAAGTTTCCTTTAACTGTTGAATTTCATTTCACAACCTTCCTGGACCTCTGATGAGGTGAAAGCTTGCACTGAGATTAGAAAGGGAATCAGCATGATTTGACAAGCCATTTGATGTATTTGCCTGTAATAACTTCGGCATCGCAGCCTTCAAGGGGACAGAAAGCTGACAGCAAAGAGAGGAGACTAAGAATGTAGTTCTGCAACTACAAACCAGACTCTAATAAAAGGCTCTGGGGTTTTTTATGAGGGGAAAAAGAAAGATACATTTGTTAAGTATTTTTTTTAAACTTCTCTCATCCTGATAAAAAAGAACATCTGAGTGCTAGATATACCTGGTGATCAAGATAAAAACTTGTAATAGTTTGAGCATAAAATAGTCAAAATGCTCTGCACATGATGATAATTAGAGTATCCGAATGCACGAACCAACAGTATATATCTGTTGAAGGTGTTTTGACTTTAAAACCAGGTAAGATGGGAGAAAGAGTCTTAAAGAACTAAAATTGTTTCACTGCTAATTGGGCAATGCTAGGTCACCAGAAAAACCTCAAAGACTGTTTCTTATTTTTCTTTTTTTTTTCCCCTTAATTTAAATTGTTTTACCACTTCTTTGAGATTCTTGTATTGACCATCTCAAGTACTTTCAGCTGTTTGCCTTCAGAAGTCCTCTCAAAGATCTTCTGCCTGGGTCATTCTGCAAACTCTGAAGATGATAGTGCACAAATGTGGAAATCCCTGTAGAAGTCCACATATCTCATTGTTTAATACCTTTGTTCAGTTCCTGAAGTATTTTATTCTGCATGTAATCCTGTAACAATTGGCAAAACTATTTATGTAATGAAGTATATAAAGAAAAGTGAGCAACACATCCCACTACAATCATTATAAAAATCAGAATAATTCTGGATGGAATTTATTTACACATTCTCCGCTCCATTAATTTGAAATGAAAATATAAGTATCAAGTCACTGCAAATCTTTCTTCTTAAACATGCAGATATATCTTCCTGAATTTCCCAGTCTTGAGTCATTAAAATATTGAAGTACCATAAACTTGTTAAGGGGCAAGCTTTTCCTCAGCGAAGTGCAGAAACGGAAGTACATCAACTAAATTAATTTCCTCAATTATTTTCGATCTATTGGGATTTAAAATTCTTTATATAATCTTGGCTGAAGATGAGTGTTAATGCTGGGGAGAAATTCCCAAGTAGAGTTACTAGAGGAAACATTAAGTATTCTGTTATCAAGCAATATAAACTTCGTGTACCACAAAATCCTAACTGATATCAATGTGGCATTTCCATAACTAGAAACGCTTATTACTGCATATTTAAGGAAGGATCATTTGTTTCATTTAAACGTTTTTTAACAATGCTAGAATTTTAGCAGCATCTTCATATACCAGGGCTAGAAAGGGTAATAATCTGAAAAAATACTAGAAAAATAAATAAATGGCTACTAAGATTATTTACCAATTCAACTGAAAGATTAACAAAATGCTTCAATATTCACACCGTTTAAGTTTATACAAAACTACAATGTTACTGGTTTTCAACTATAAGTAGCAAACTTTGACACTACCCAAGTTGTATGAGGCAACTTTTCTGTACAAAAAGCCTGATTCCCTGTCTTGAAATGTTTCCCAACTAAACTCATAGGCTTCCCTAAACCTGCTTAAATGGGTAAAACTCTGGTTTGAGACAGGAGTCAAAACTTTATACAAGGCAAGAGAAATAGTTTCAGAAGCTATTAATCAAATTTCTGTTTTTTTCTCTTAAACTTTTAAAAATGCAATCCGCTCCCTCAGACATAGGTATGGCTGTGTTACTGAGAAACAAGGAAACTACTTCATAAAATACTATTAAATAATACTGTTACAAAAAACTGTTTCACTAATAGTAAATATCAAGCTCAGGAATAGTAAATGTCAAAGCTCTTGCAGTCTTACAACCAGCAGTAGCTTCTGCAAACATGATTTATTCCTTTTAGTTGGCATGCTCTCATTTCTTACCTGATTTTGCCTGAGGAAAGGGATTCACAAACTCTAGTATCAACTGAAATTACTGTCAATATGCAGGAAAACGATTGCAAAAGTAGGGCACTGAAATGATGATGAAGTAAAAAGGCAGAACAACTTTATAAAAAACTGAGAGTCAAGCAGAACAGGAATAAAAGAGTATATATAACCCACCAGTGTTAATTTAGTCTCACAAAGAAATAACTATCTGTACGTAATTGGCAGTAGGATTGTACAACAATATATTTAGAAGGAAACATTTTGGGAGATACTGGAGACGTTCAAAACCCTACCAGCCATGGACCTGGGAAACCTGGACTGGTGGTCCTGCTCTGAGCAGAGGGGTTGGACTAGAGTATCTCCAAAGGCACGTTCCAACATCAACAATTCTGTGATATCAGTGAATAATGAAGAATGAATCAAACTTATCCTATAAAGCTAACTTTCATGGTTTCGTGGTTTTTGGTATTTTTTTTTTTTTGGAGTTGATGTGAGATACACTGAGGTCCAAAATGAATTCTCTGGAACTGAGAATGTTGAAAACATATAGAGGCTAAAATTGTTGAAAACTGGGTTACAGTAGATATCCTCCACCTTTATGCTGTTGAGATGACACTGCCGAGATCTACTTGGGCACTCATGGTGGATTCCTTCCCTATACATGAAAAGAATCCACTGGCACTGGATTTGCTGAAGAGGCCTTGGTTTCCAAAGCTAGCCTCTGACCTCGTTGCATAGCCCTGTGTTCTCCCTCTTCTCTAAGGTTTCCCTAAAGATACTTTGTTGAGAGTAGGTTGATGTAAGTATATTTAGAAGCAACTGATACCAGATGGTTTAGTAAAAGTAAGCCTCAAAGTAGGCCCTAAAAGGCCTGTTCTGTGTAACCTTTAGACAGAATCAACTTTTCTTTCACCATTTTTCCTTTCAGCTAAAATAAAAGAACATTCTGAAGCTAACTGCATGTTTTGAAGGCAGGGTCTGCTTCTGGGACTGATAACACTTAAGAGTTATAGTCATCACTGACTCTTGCTTGCGCTTAGTCTTAGAGAATCCAAGGTCTCTGTTAAATTCCCCATTACTTACAAAGAAGGGCCAGAGATAAGCAAGACTGTGAACATCTTTGTAGTGTCTTAAATGACTTGATTCATAGCTCTGGCGCGAGGAGTAGAGATAAATTCTGTAAAAACCAGAACAGTATCTTCTCCTTGGAGCCACCTGCATGTGTCAACAAAAAGGCCTTGACCACGCTTGCGCAGAAGCGGGGTTATACAGCAGACAGCATAACTATGGGGGGATTACGACCACTAGAGACCCCCAGAGCCTGCCCAAGACCCCTTCCCCTATTTAGTATGCATGTGCAAAGACAATTACATAATGTATTAGCATATGCATAAGGTTTCTTGGAATAGGTGGGCTTTACTCAGAATTGTATGAATATTCATTTTTCTATAATGCATATAATGAGTGTGCTTTTGTCCCTGGGTGTGCATGCTAGGAGGAGAGATCCTCCATGGACCCAGCGCTGCAACAAACCAATGTCAGCTTTCTAAACTATTGTTTGGGTTAGAGAGTTTTCTTGGTTACTATTTTCCGGTAACACAACCTTTTGTCCTCTCATGACATTTGTGTCATAGAAGTGCTCATATAGGTGTTTATCCTTGCATTATTTTCATTTCCTTCAAAATTTTGACAAAATTATTTTGAGCTGTGGTTATCTTTTTTCCTAAGACATTCAATGAATTAATTAAAAAAAAGCAACATAAAACGTGAGGAATGTATATAATTTAGAAGACCACAGAAGAAGAAAAACATTCTTTGTAACTATTATTCCTCCTTACTCAATAAATGTTCTCAGTAACGTTCATCATTCATTAAAAATTATTCATCTTCCGTGGCCTTTATTCACTACTTAATGTTTCTAATGAATTTAATGTAGCAAGTGATGTAATCAGACAAAAGTACGGTAAGAGCTCTTTCTGCCACTATAGGCACAATCATATTTAATCAAGAATTTAGCGTTAACTGAAGGTATTAAACTATTACAGACCCGACATATTGTCTACCTGAAAGAAGCAGTTTCCTCATTAACAAACAAGAGCTAGGATCTAATTGTTGCCTCTTTAGTCTTCTAAGTGCATTAGTATCTCATTAAATGTGCCTCACAGAACAAAATTATTTCTTTGATATTATTGGGAAGGAGCAATAAAACCATAATAAGTTCTTGGAGGGTTTATCCAGGATCCATCTACAAAGGAACAGGTATAACTACCCATTAATTACTGCATACCTGAAAATAGTAATTAAAATTACGTTCCAACAAGTGAAGCATGGATAAAAGCTTCAATCTGGAATCAGTAAACATTAATGAATCGTACCTTTTCCTCTGCAGACAGCTGCTAAAACAGCTCAGTGATTGAAGAACAACATCTAGCATCTGCTAATTTTGTTTTCTATGTCTCCATAGATTTTAGAATAATACTTCACTTTGATTCGAATATGTATAGGTTTGACAGCACTCCTTTCTTCTCCGTGCATTACATTATGGAATGAAATAAAAGTATAACAACTTTAATTTTGTGTTTGTTTGTGTTTTTTTTTCTTGGTTCTTTTTGTTTGTTTGTTTTTGTTTAATTTTGCAAGAAGTCAATGAACATTCCAGATTCTGTTGTTCCCTTCATTTCATGAATATCCCTTCCATAACTTCATAGATCAGCACATGATTACCATGGATACAAGATATCTGTTAGAAGTCATATGCCTGCCTGTCTGTTTGTAAACGGGCACTACCATCTCTTAAGAAGAAGGTCCCTAAAATGTTTATTTTTCCATAGCTAGAAAACAAATATTGCCTGTTATTAAACAAGCAGGGTAAGGCATTCAAGGAGATGTTTACTGTGCTTTCATCATATTAGTCTGAATATCAGATGGTAGCCACAAAAAAAAATTCCAACACCACCTCTAGTAGATCCTTCAAGCAATTTTGACTTAGAGATTCAGTGAGCCAGAATTTGCGTCTTTGTTTATAGAAAATTATTAGGTCCTACAGTTCAGCAACATAGATAACAAAAGATGTAATCTCATACTGATTTTTGGCCAATTTTCAATAGGTAAATTGTGCAAGATAATGATGTGGGAAAAAAAAAAAAAGGAAGCTGAACGTATGTATGCTATAAAAGCAATTTTGTCTGAATAACAGTACTTAAAAAAATAAGTCTCAAAGCTACTCGTATTTTTTCAGAGATGCACTGATTTTTCACTGAAGAATGTCAACAGGTCAGAAATACAAATATCATAAAATATTATTTCAGTTTTTCCTAACACTCTGTAATGAGTACTTTGATCCATTATTGCAGTCTTGGAAAAGTGAATCAGAGTAGTTCATATTTAATGGAAATGCTTATAAGTAGTTTCCATTTTTTTTTTTAAATTAGAGATGGGCTTGAAGGCTCTTCAACTTCAAGAGATAATCATTCCTATGTAAAGGAAAATTACCTTATATTCTTAAGAAAGTCTGATAAAAAATGATAGAAATTTTAGATTACTTGAAAAAGCAATCTTTTGTTTCCAGTTTATGTTCATACACTCACTGTCATAAGATGGAATTCAAGCTATTTGTAAGACAAAAGAAATGAGACAGCCCTCAGCATGATGTAAAATCTAAGAAAATATTAAGCTGTACTAAAAGATGTCAAAGGTCTACCAATGAAGATCATAGCAGCATTTACTTTAATTACTTATAATAAATCCACATTATCACTGCAATTGTGTGCACTACCACTACATAGGGTGCAATAAACTGCAGATTCGTCATGATGAAATGGCTGTGTGTAGCTATATGTAAGCTAGTTACAAAAGGTGAAATTTTTGCCTTACTGAGTACCATGAAAGTTTGATATTGACTTAAAGGGATCAGTATTCTCCCCCCCCCACATCTACAGTCTTTTGCCCACCACCTTAATTATCTATATTAAATACCTGTAGATGACTCAACTGAAGGGAAATCCCTTTTTTTTCCCCTTTTTTTTTTGCGTGGTGTTATCTGTAGCAGGGTTTATCCGGCTTGCTGGTTTTTGCAAATATCAGAAAGGTTCCCATTCTCCCCTCCAAGAAAGGTTTTTATATTCTCATTAAATACATTACTCCGTATTGAATACGTCAATAAAATATCCTCTTACTATTTAGTTAGGTAGATCCCTTACGACACCAACAAGAAACTAGAGCACAAATACTGATTAAAACTGATGAGTTTCTGGGGTACTCATGGAAATCTGACAGTGGAAATTTTACTAAGGAATTCAATGACATCAAACTATCACACCTTGTAAAACAACAAAAAAAATAGATACACCAAATAAGATTGTGTATTCATTGTCCCATTCCTGCTCCCTCTACATGTGTAATTTACTTTTTATAGAAGGAAAAGTAGATTCACACACTGTCATACTAGAAGAATTAGGTGCTCAAAATTTTTGTAAGTTTTAAATGCTTAATTTTGCATTAGGTATTAAAAATCAGTAAAAAAACAACAAACAAAGAAAACAAAGAAAAACAAAAAAAAAACCCTAGTGCTTTGAATCACTGAAAATAAGAGACAGTATTAGATAAGAAAATTCAGATTTTGTCTGATTTTGACAAGTACCACTTATAAAATCAGCCGCCTTCTCCAAAAATCTATTTTCTAACACAAATTAGTGGGCCCTATGCAGGTTTCTGCGATATCATCCCTACCGAGGGTGCATTATTTTCATACTTTCAGTAGGATTACCTGAATCTTGAGTTAAAGTGATCTAAACTGTTGCTAATCTGCACATACAAGCACTAATGGACAGTGATGCCCTGTAACAAAATTAGGAATAAATAGATTCCCATCTATACTAAACTAAAAACTGTCCTACCTTGGATCATCCATCATGTCCCAAATACATCATTAAAAAACAATGTTGTAAATTTATGTCGCAAATAGAATATCTATATGTATTTTTAAGAAAAGTACATTTTCTTTCTGGTGAAGGCCAATATTAAACAGGTCAGTTAGGACCATTATGGCTTGAACCCATAGAAAGGCTTACATATATTATTTACAATAAAAACAAAACTGGAAAACAGGCCAATGTTTTAACAGACATTTTTCTGGCATGCTTAGTATTATTAAGTTACTTACAAATTATTAAGAAAATTATAAATCATGCAGGATATTAATAATAAAGTTCTATCACATGGCTGTGACTTACTAAAATTCAAAGTCTTTAAGACTGACTTGCAATCTGTTCATCTGGCAATTTTACTACAAAATAAGGCCCAATCATATTTTTAAAAGAATATTTTCTATGCTTGAGTAACACATTCTTCCAAGTCAAGATTTTTGATATGTTGTTAAAAATGCTCTAACATTTAACCCCAAAAGCATCCTTTAAATGTCATTTTGCTATTGTATAACGGTTTTTAAAAGCCAGAATAAAAATCCATCTTTTGCAAGACATTGAAAATTCTGAAAGCTTAAATATTTGAATTGCTAAATTGAAATTTTCTCTGACCCTTAGCCTCTCAATCCCCACTACTGTGTGTGTCTCTAATAGAAAAAAGTTTTCAAGAGTGAGAGTTCTGTCATGGTTAGAACAAGTCTAAGGAAACAGCATAGCCAAAAATTAGCGCCTTAATGAGCTTATGGTTTTGTTTCTGTTTAAGAAAAAGGATCAAGAGATAAGTATTTACAGCACTGTAACCAAAAGATAGGTGAAAATAAGAGGACTTGCCAGCTGTGTGCAGAAAATAATTAATTTCCCGCTCTGAACAGATAATATCTCACATCATGCTTGTGGTTTGTTATGGACTCCAACATTTAATATAACACGTTATAACTGATGTAAGATACGGAGAGAACTATTAGCTTATGCATAGCAAAGGCCTATGTCAGTGCCTTGCCCATCTCCTGCCTGTCCATATTAATTTATTGGAGTATTTAATAGTCCTTTGTTCAGGGTAGTTCTTGTGTCATGTCTGAAGTGGCCACAGAAAGAAACATAAGGCAGGAGGAAACATTAAATATCAATAGTGCTTGAGTACAGCTGAAGGTAAGACACTTAAGGGATTAGTTTCAGTTTCAGACTTGTGAATTCATCTAAGGAGAAGACTTCTTGTTAGAACAAGAGGACTGAAGCAACAGATAACAGTAGTCCCGTTGCACAGTGTTGGACTTAGCTCAACTTTACAACACCCCAAGAAAGCTAAAAAAAGATTTTAAATACAATGCAGGAGGAGGAAAATGAGAAAGAAATATTAAGATAGGAAAAAAATGTATATTACTAATTAATTTTTAAATAGACACAAGTGAATATTCTTTCAATAAACTCATAATTTAAAGACCATTAACTGCATCACTGATCAAAATAAGTGTGTCTAACGTATACCAAAATATGCAAAAACATACTCAGCTGAATAGAATCAACAGAAAAAGAACACGTGCATGTCCAAGGATTCTCACCCACAGATTCCCACAAAAAGATACAGCTCCACCCCTTTGGAAATACTGAGTTAGAATCCCACTGACAGAAGCAGTTTTGATTTACATTCACAGTTAGTTCTGACTAGCTGGGTGACTGTTGCAGTCTATACACCATTCCCTATTTATCATGTCAAGTGAGTTGCACTTTATATCACCATGAAATATGATGCAGATCAGTTCTAAGGAATGACATCAGTTAGCTGATAGATGCAGTGCTGCAGTTGTTGGGGTTTGGAGGGGTTTTGGTTTTTAGGGGTTTTTTTTAGAATAAGGTAGGAATGGAAATATCAGAAAAGAGTAAAACAGTGTTTGGGACAGTTGACCTGAATTAACTAAACTCTCTGAACAACAAAAAAATCAAATTCTTATGGCACAAGAAAGCATATTTTATTAAACACAAAACCCCAAGCATTTGAAAATCAGACCAAACTTCCTTTGTTGCCAATTTTAGGGATTAGCAAGCTTGATTTCCAGGTCAATTTTTCTGCTAAACTTGATAAGAACAACTTTTCCTTAATCTTGAATTCAACAGTTTAAGATTTAACAGGAATCTATTTTGTGCAACCTTCCATGTATTTAAAAGATAAAGCAGCATTTATAATTAAGGCTATAAAATTAAACCACACATGTTCTTAACAATGTTGTAGCTTGTGCCTCTTATTAAACAAAAATTAAAATAAGACTTTGAAGCAAGTTCTGAACTATTGTTCTGATTGTGTAGTAAGCGGTATGAATTACATATGCCCACTTTATGCTTAGAGCTGCTCTTCCAATCTACGATGTCAGCTTTATTTTTCAGTAACTACTGCTGGTTACAGTGACACAAAAACAAGTGTAAAGAAATGGGACTTTTAATTAACTTGCTTTTCACAGGAACATGCAAATGTTTGATTATCTATTTCTTTTATCTATGGCTAGCCGTGGGAAATCCTTATCAGTATACAACAGTACCCAAATTACGTTGTGTATTTGCCTTTTCCATGGTTAGATTCAATATCAGTGAACTCCAAAGGCTTTCTATTACTGATCATATAAGGTCAGTATTTCACCTACAAGCTCAATTCTAAAAAAACCTTGCAGGTTAAGACAGTAAGTAACACATAAAGCATTTTTCAGAGATACACAATAAAAATATTAATTCAAAATAAATACATACTTATAGTAGAAACCAGAGATCTCATTTGGGACAGAACTCATGCAAATAACCTTTTCCCATCATTTTTTTCAATCTTTTTTCAATCTATTGCCATAACATTATTGGTTTTATCAGATTTCCTACAGTGTCTCCCTTCAATCACCCCTTAAGCAAGATGAAGAATAATTTCTCCTTCCTTTTTATAAGCATCTCTACATTTCTAATCATTGTCAGTCTTTCTTGAACCTTCTTTGTTCTGCTTAATATATAAATAGAACTACATTTATTATTCAAAATACAGGTGTACAATGAATTTATATAGCGGCCACAAGACATTTACCATGTTGCTGTCTCTTCCTTCACCAATAATTCCTACTACTCCATTTGCCTTTTGAGGTCACTGAGCAGATGTTTTCACAGAAGTATCCCCAATGACTCCAAGTCTTCTCCCCTTCCTCTCTGCTACCCTGGCCCGAGTGATAACAGCTAATTTAGAGTTTGGGACTGTGAATGGATATTTGGTAATTTTCTCTTTAATTACATGTTGCATCTCTGCAACACTGAATTTACCACCGAGTTACATCCAATTCCCTTCTGTTGAGCCTTTCTGTACAACGTCATCCTGACTGTCCTAAGCAATGCTGTACCACCTGCAAATTTCATTACTTTATTACTTACACCTTTTCTAAATAATTTTTTTATATATATATATATACACACACACACGTTTAGTCTGATATAGACTTTCTAGTCCTAGGTTCTGTCACCTACTCCTTAGGTCTGTCTTTAAAGCTGAGTCATATTTGCCATCTTCCTCTCCTCTAACACCAATGTCAAATTAGGCAAGAGGTAAAAAAAGTCACAGTTAGTAACTCAACAATTTCACAAGTAGGCTCCTTTTAGACATTTCTGTGCTTACGGCTGTCCTTGGTGCATTATTGCTTAATATATTAATTTGTTCTACAATCTCTTCTACTGAGACTTCAACTTGAGACACTTTCATCAGCTTATCCACTGTAAAGAATAGCTCAGGTATGGGAACATCCCTGAGCTCATACGTAAGTAACATTAGAAATTAGTTTAAAGGTACTCAAGACTTCTTTTATACTGTAACTCATTTACTGTCTCAGAGAGATTTCCTTCTTCTGGTGTATTTGAAATCAACCGGCCCGCAGCAACACATTTCTCAAATATTACTTTGGTCTATCTCTTGTGGTGCGTTTACATTCAATTTACCTTTCAGTTATCCATTTTCCTCATTAGCACCTGACTTCAACCTTTTAAATAATGTCCTTTTTCTTACAGGACACCTTTTCTTTGCTATGGAATCATGCAGGCCTGTGTTCATCAAGACTGATTCTTGGGAGTTTTCTGATTTGCACTTAGCTGCACTTCTCTCTGTATTTAAAAGTTCTCCATACCCTTTGTAAACATGTTACCCAATTGACTGTTCTTGTGACTAACAACTGTTTGGTTTTGGTTTTTTTTTTTAATGAAAATTTTAAGTTGGGGGGATGCTTTTCATCCCTTTTAATACGTTTTGGTAACCATTACAAATCAACTCTCCAGTAACAACATCTTGAACCAGGTCTGGTCCCTAAGAATGACCAGATAAATGGTTCTTTCTCTTCTTGCTGATTTCTTAACTAGTTGCTCCAAGAACTAATTATTTTGGTGTCTAACACCTCAACATGATGTCCAGTCTATATAGAAATAGATAAGGTCATTTCCAGAGGCTTTAATTGCCTTTTCTGATCAGACACTTTCACCAAAGTGGCTGGGAATCCAACGAAATAGGTCTAACATTGACAATAGTTCTGTACTCCAAATTTCCTCTTTTGGCACTGAATTTCGTTCCAGAGGTTTTATGGCAAATTTTTGTTCAGTAACTCCTTCACCTGATTTAACTCAAATGTTTCTTTTCTAAGGCAAAGTGAGCCTGTTATTCCTATATAATTTCCACCACGGCATTACAGAGTTCACTGTAAACTCTAAGCCCTATTGACAATACCAGAAATTCTTTTGTGGGTGAGGAAACAGGCTAATACTCAGACAAGAAAATACATACTGTTTTGCTATCGATCCATAGATCAATAGAAAGCAAAGCCAAAGAAGACCATTAGATCATCTAGTGTGATACCTGGTGTAACTCACATGATTACATTTCATCCAAATATGCTCTGTAAAGAAGAATTCAGCTGGGTTAAATATTTCAAATCCTCCCTGCCTTATCCTCCCAAACAAACAAACAAAGCACATCACAGCAAGAAAACAAGAGGCACAGACAACTGCAATGGCAGAGAACTAATTAGTAGAGAGATGCGAAAGCAATGCTAGCTGAAGGGTGCCAGAGAAAGGCAAAAGCAAACAAGTAAAGCAACGTATAAAGTTTCCCTGCCCACCTAAGCTGGGAGAAGATTCAATTGTGTTTACGTCTCTAGAAGTTGCCCCTGTAAATGATTTGGGAAATACACCACAGGAGTCAGGTCCAAAAGGTACATTATTATTAGAAGACTCAATCAAAATGCTTTAAGATTTTAGGGAAAAAAAGAAAAAAAAAAGGTTTCTGGCACTAAAGTTAAAAGTAACCTTAAAAAAAAAAAAGTTAAACTTAGAAGTAAACTTGAAATTTGTGAATATTAAGATACTGTACGTGACTCCATCCTGCAATTTGATAGCTACCTATTCCCATAAATCCATCCTGACTCACCAGTCCTCCCATACCCCCCACCTGTACTCATTCATTTCCCAGAATCCCACCAAAGATGGGGACCTCGTGGGTTTCAGTCTAACACTCCAGGTCAAACACAACAGAACATGCAAGCACATGGGAACACATGGAAAGGTTTTACATCATTCTGAACACCCCATCACTTGTAGTCATTGAATAAAACCCAAGCTGTTACAGATCAGTAGAAAAAGCTGAATACATCCTGTCCCACTTTGGGGTTCACTAATTCCCTTTGGTGCTCTGAGAGCCTGTACGCACCAAGCAAAGGCAAGAGCCTTCTCCAGCTTCCGATACAAGCACCTTACCATCATCTTGTGCAGCAGAAGAGAACCAAAAAGAGAGGAAATGGCTCAGAGATCCCTTTTATCATTCTCTTGCTCTGCCAAATCACTGATTAGCTTCTTTCAGACAATAATAGAAGATTTTGTTACTAAAGTGACCTCATTTCTGAGAGCCCAGATCTCTTCCAGGGTGATTACATTTCCATGCTATAGCCCCGAAGTAAAAAAACCTCCTCAATGCTTGTATTTATTTTAATTTTGGCACTGATCTATTATTTTTAAAAGATAAATTAGTTACACATTAAAAAAATGAGTTAGTTGCTCATTAAAGACACACAGAATCTTAATGTCCCACTGTGTTTATCACAGACAGGCAGATTTTTACAAACTCATATAGTATGAAGACAAGACTGCGAGCAACAGATCAGTCACACACTGCTGACTGTCACTTACCTTCACCTTGGTGAAGGCAGAGAACAAAGGAACAATTCCTCTGCCTTCCCTACATTTCAATTTACCCATTGAATAACATTATCATCATGCCTTAAACACACATCTGAACTGCCTTCCTTAGAAGATTGGATAGCAATTATTGTCTTAGAGTGAGAAGTATCGTAAGCATGCTGAGATCCATACAAGAAAACTTATTTTTCTACAAAGCCCAGGGAAAAACAAAGTGAACAAAGAATTTCTGATTTCTCTTACCACAATGAATATGGATTTAAAAGATTCTTCCAGAAGACAAAGCATAATATTAATTTTATTATTCTGAGCATTTAAAAGTCTATAAAAACACTTTTTTTTTAATAAAAATTAAGAACCCTGCAAATAAAAAGAAAATATAAAACAAAAGATGTAAACAAACAAGCACCTTATGCTGGAAACACACACACAAACTTTCTACTGAATTAACTTAGTTTCAATATAAAAGTGAATGAAAGGTACTTTCAATCCCCCCAAAACAGCCAGGATCCTGGTTAGCACACTGAACTATAAGGTAAGACGGCTGGGATTCAGATCCTCTCCAAGCAGAGGCTGTAACTAACTTTTCTGGCCACATGTTCAAGTGGTGAGGAGGCTGAGAGGAGCAATTAAATGACATTAGTAATCATCAGTCACATCATCTCCCTCACAAAAAGAAAAATAAAAGGAATAGTGAAGCATAGGAGCCTCTGCTTAAAGCCTGGACTGGCAAAAAAATGCCTTTGGAATCAAAACAGAATTTATGAACACAGAATTAGAGTTCTTATTCCTGACCATTATTTGAAAATCAAATGTTCTATTCAACATCATGGCTCCAGTCAAATCTTATCAGTGTGGCTTGTTACACAGGACAAAAGCAGGCATAACTATTATTTCTATTATACCTCTTTGAATGCATTTTAAAATGTATTAATTCTTCTCACTCTTGTATGGAACATGCAGACCTTTCATAATCTCCGACACATGATCAACATCTAAAGACTGTTTCAGGATTTTTCTGTTCCTAAATAAACCTCTACAGTATTAATATTTAAATTATTAATTACAGTATCTCCTTCACTAATTAAATACATATGGTTAGTAAAGAAATTACGCATGTAAATACTAATACCGTGATTTAAAGTTGTTACTGTGGCTTTTTTATGAAGTTAAAATTGGTGGCAGTCTAATGACATGCCAATTCCATAGTGAACTACCCTTAAATTAGCTTCAGTAAAATCTTTAAAATAATCAAACATGAATTGGTTTCTTAACCAAAATTACACTCTTTTCCAATGCCATCTAAGTCCACTTTTATTTCAAATACCTGAGTCCTTTAGAAAATACCTTATGAAAGACAAATAGGATATTATTGGATAGAGCTCTTTAGAAGTCCACTAATTTTAAATTGGAATTCTTTTTTGCGTGGGACCAGAACACTCCTTTCATTTGTTTTTTTCTTTATATGTTAACTTTGGGGATTTAGTTATCTTTTTTTAAAATATTTTTAATCTTTTTTAAAGGCTTACATCACAACAAATGAATAGGTAAAGAAAAGCCTATATTCCCATAAATCACAGTTTAAAAGCCTCCTTCCTATAGCAGACAGATTTACATTCATAGTTTGAACATAGCTTATGTGACAGTCAACGTGTTTTAATTAGGTTATCAAAAACCACAACTCACAAGGTACTCTCATGGAATTCAAAGAACATCAGTGAAAAAGTAGCAATCTAAACTTATTTTAAAGGTGAGTTCTTGACTTATAAATTAGTGTGACCTAACACAATCCAATGCAAATCGCTGCTTCAACAGATCGGCTATACAAATACAGACACACTGAGAAACCTGAAGCATTCACAAGGAATCTCAATTTATTCTCTAAAACAAAGATGGCCTCATTAGTAGTCTTTTACTTCATGAAAGATGGGCTTTGCAGAACATCATTTTCCCTAAAATATGCATAAATCAATCTTTCTGTTGGAAATAATAACTAGCAAAGAACTTATCTGGCAAGTTTCCTTATGTTGTAATGACATCGGTAAGGTAAGTTAATAACATGTTACTTTCTTGGCTTGTAGCCTTCAAGCTTCGAATTTAGCTCATTTATTTGCAAACTATAACCATATATTTGGAGGGGGGAGGGCAGTGTTCAACATCCTTGGCAGGAACATAAATCTGTTGATAACTTTTAAAAGTAACTACAAATTGACACAGTGAAAGTTTGCAAGTGTGCTTGGGCCTCATTTACACATATTATTTTGTCTCATAACATGCAAAAGCAAAATTATACTGAAAAGTAATGACAGAATAAATGTAACTCTCGGGTAAAACAACAAAAATCCCCTCTAAAAGTCAAACAATCATTTTAGATAAATAATTTATTATTGTATATTTCCACAATTTTTGTTCTTTTTTTCCTCTGAATGATTTAGAATAGAAAAAGAAATTACTACGTAGATAATGAATGCAAGTGTATGTGAACAGAAGACCATTAAGCCCCAACGTAAATTCTACTTATGTTAATTTTGAATAACATGTCATAAACATCCATTCCTAATTTCTCAACAGTAGATTTTAATTATTGGTATCTTACAAAAAGATTCAAATAATTTTTTGAGAAGTAGAAAATACAACGACAAGAACTAGCATATCTAGTTCTGCTTGTAAATTCCTGGTTAACTTAAAGCAACTTAAGTCTCTCTTTGATAAAATGTACACAGTCATAAAATGAAAAAAAAAATAGAGAGAGAGAGTGTCATTCAATTTGATAAGGCGATTCATTATTTTCAAGGAAAAAAACATCAAAAGAGGATGTTTTTTGTTGTTTTTTTTAAATCATACACATATTATTCTGGAATATATTTTGCTTGTAGTATTCAGGGCTCACACAAAGAACGATTGCACATTTCTTCTATACTGTATTTACTTCACAAAGTTGTAAGACATTGGTTACAGCCAGTGTAGTAAAGACCTTTTTTTATTTTTCCTAAGTTGAGAAAACAACAAGATACTAGTGCTGTGACCCTTCCCCATTATATTAATCAGCAAAAGAGAAGCAAATGTCGCAAAAGTATCCAACACCTGCTTTTAGCTTAAAAATTGGCAGAGGCATATGGGGAATCAGCTGTGACTTAAGTGTACCTTCGTGTCATCCTTCTACAAGAAATCAGTATCCATTTTTAATTAATATCCTACTTTTGTGCTGCTTCATCAGCTGATGGGAATGCCAGTTCCACCACATTCTGCAAAGTTCCAGAAATACAAACTGCTGTCAGCTGGAAATGTACGGGAACTCTGAATGTCAAATGGGCTGTCACTGTGCCCAAACTCCCTTAACTATCATAGCATCATACAATAATTCAGTCTGGAAGGGACTTCAGAGGTCACCTAGTCCAAACTCCTGCTCCAGGTAGGATCAGGTATGAGACCAGACCAGATTTCTCAGAACTTTTTCCAGTCTGGTCTTGAAAAGCTCCATGGATAGAGATTGAACAGCCTTTCTGGGCAACCTGTTCCAATGCTTGACTGCGCTCTTGGTGGAAAACATACTCCTGTTAAGTGCCAATTTAGTTCATTTTAGGGAAGTTTGCCATATTTCCTTAAGAGTTCCCTGCTAAGAGTTCCCTGCTAGAAGCTACAGGTGCTAGCTAGCAACTCAGTAAGGAAACCACCAATTGGAAGATCAACCCTTCTCATAGACGTATACTTCCTTGGGAACTGTCCTGCTTCTCCTTCTTCAATTTCATTAGTTAACTCCAAGGCACTTTTAGCTACAAAAGTTCCTTTTATCAGGCCAACAAAGCATGCAGTCTTTATGGGCAAGTAAACTTGCACATGTCCCTTAGGCACCCTGGTACAATAACAATAATGATGAAAACCAGGTACTGATTTCCACCCCCTCACACCCCAACGCTCCCTATTAACAGAACAGTATTTTAAAAGAACTCATTGAAAACGTCTCTAAGTTTTAAAAAGGACAGAAAGAAATCAGGTTTTCGCAATAGCCATGACCCACTTCTGCCCCTTTACTTATTTAAGGCAATAAATATACCAGGATAGGAAGAAATATTATTTCCAGAACCTAGAGGAAAACTGAAAATATTTATTTGTCCTCCAAAAACATAAAATTTCAGATACAGAATCATAGAATGGTTTGGGTTGGAAGGGACCTTAAAGATCATCTAGTTCCAACACCCCTGCCATGGGCAGGGACACCTTCCACTAGACCAGGTTGCTCAAAGCCCCATCCAGCCTGGCCTTGAACACTGCCAGGGAGGGGGCAGCCACAACTTCTTGGGGCAACTTGTGCCAGTGTTTCACCACCCTCATAGTAAATTTTTTTCCTAATATCTAATCTAAATCTACCCTCTTTCAGTTTAAAACCATTTCCCCTTGTCCTATCACTACATGCCCTTGTAAAAAGTCTCTCTCCAGCTCTCCTGTAGGCCCCCTTCAGGTACTGAAAAATATGAGGAAAATTAAAAAAATTAAAATCGTTATAAAGCAAAACCAGATCAGTTTATACCTTCTCTCAACTACACTTTTTACCATCCCCCTCAGAGAAATGTGATCACAGGTACCAGGCACACTTTAATATCATAGTGACAGGCAAAGGTTGCATTTCATATCCCAGTGTCAGGCTCCTTCTGCTCCCTTTCAGCTGAGGTCTTCACACATTATGTTCCAGGTAGATCTTGTCAGTTCGATGTCAGGAAATTTGGAAAGGAGACAGGGGAATGAAAATGACTCCACTAAGAGCAATACAGACATCAAGACCGAGATGAAAATGGTAAGAATTGTTCTGAATTCTTAATAACTCTTTCAAAATGTCACTTAGCAACTCTGAGTTTAGGTCCTTCTTCCAGAAAGGAGAACTAAATGAACTATAAAAGACAAATTTTAGTAGTTTGTTTTCCCAAAACTTACTAAGTTAACTCAAATATGCCTTTTTGCATCATGTGCTATACGTGGCACAACGTGCATACAGGATATAATTTCTTTTGCAATAACATATTACAAAATGAAAAATCTACTGTCTTGCCTCGCTCTTAATAAAGGTTTGCAGTTCACAGAAAGCTATGAAAAAAAAAATGCTGAGAACATGAACTGAAGAATTAGGCACTATAACCATCCATATATTTGTTGTGAAGGCGAGCTTGTTATGACGAGCCCACAAATGATGCAAGTTTCCCCCTTCTTTGGATTCACAAAATCCAATTGTAGCAACACTTAGCACAATACCATGAATCAGATGAGCCATAACAAACACCTTTGCAAATGCCTTTGATATTCAGCAAAACAATGAAAGCAAAATTTGCATCTCAAGTGATGATTTGGATGTCTGGAATCAAATAATAAACTTATTTCACCTGGTGTTCAGAGAAAAGGTCAATAAGGAAGCCAAGGGGTTCTCCTCCCCATGTTGGTGACCTGGAAGATCAGGCTGTTAGTCAAGGGTAAATACTGTGTTTAAAGAAGAATGATGAGGTATCCAAGCAAAGACAGTAATTTTTATTTAAAAAAATCCACAATTAAATAAACCAAGAAATATCTCTAGGTCAAAGATCTTGTTGCCATTACTGGGAGACTTACTTCAGATTGGCAATGTTGGGGCATTCTATAATTCACATTAATATGGGAGCTCATTTCAGTCTTGTACCATAGAACCTGTCATAAAAGCCTGTGCAAGTACTAAAAAAACAGGTACTTAAGCCTAATATTTTCAGAGGCTTCATCTAGTACCTCTGTCTCTGCCCACTCCTTGTCTCTTCAGGCTCTGAATCAGATAAAACACACACAACACTCACACACACACACACACATATATATATATATATATGTATGTCAGGATCTATGTTAATGTCAAGCTGCTGCTTAAGTTTGAGCTTTAAAAGTTTTCATACTTCTTTCACAACCCTTTATTATTTGTATTGTCCACAGTCACGACAGTTACAGTGGGGAAACAGCTCTCCCTGACAAGAGCACATGCTCTTTGGTTTAGAGGAGGCTTGTAAACTAAATGCAGGTGGGTTTTTTTTGGTTGGTTGGTCAGTTTATTGGTGGTCTTTTTTTTTAGTTCATTATCTACAAAAATAATGCCCCCATGACAATGAATAAATGACATTAGTCTTCACAAGTCTCATTGCTAACCAGCTCCACAACTGATGGAAATCTTTCATGCTATTTACAAAAATTTTCTTGTGCCAAATTTCCAGCCTTCACTAATGTTAATTAATTTTTCTCTCCAATTAAAATGTATTTGTAATTTTCCTTTATATCGCCCCATCTTTCTAGCTTCAAACCACTTTTCAAGTTATCCTTCTCCCATTCTCATTATTGGGCCTCTTGTGCATGGGAATCTGAAAACATGATCCTACTATCTGTTCATATAGTAACAGGGTATTAAAGACACTTCCAAACACTAAAATAGAACCTGGAAAAAGTCAAGATAATATATGCAAGATAACATAGGAATTATGAATGCTTTAAGAGCCAAATTGCTCTCAGTATCTTGATACTTATGCAGGCAGTAACATTTCAACCCTATGACTGCAAATATATAGACTGTGTATTTCTTTTTAGGTCAGGGGTTTATTTTATTTTTTTTATTTTAAACAAACTTACCATCACTCAGTGACTGAAATAAACAGGATGAATTTCCTATCCAAAGTAATTCTTGATGTTGCTTAAATGTTTACTTCAAGATCTTGAAAATTCCAGATATACTGTAATTGCATGAGCATGAAAGCAGGGCCAGATTTATATTTTCCCAACAAAGGGTCGGGGTCTTTTGAGGGTCTGTCACTACAAATGTGAAGATATTTAAGAAACTTTGTTAAATATTTTGTAGAATACAAATTTCACAACATTGTGGTTGGAGATGCATTTATTTTAGGAACTTCTTGTTGAGAATTGAAGAGAAATTGTTATCCGATTGTTAGCTGATATACAAGAAGTATTGCTACAACAAATATCTACTTTTTATTTATAGCTCATTGTAATTGAACATTATAAAACTAGAAAACTGGTTTGTATTCTATTCTTTGTGGACGTCACTTCTTTATTACTGAAGATAGATTTAATTTCATTTCCATCAGCTGGTGTTGCACTTCAGTTATTATAGTTCCAATGGGTCTAATGAAATGTCACTGTGCTGCAATAGTAGAGTCGGGAAAAACATTCTAAAATCAATACGATGGCTAGGCTATTCTTGGCATTCATGATACTTGTGGTTTATTTTATAAGAATAGTGAGTGCTAACTGTATTAAGGTTTCTTCCCCTTATACCCTTTAGTTTTCAATTGCCCATGATGTTGAAAAACTTCAACAGTTCAACAGAAATTCTCCACATTTTGTTAATCTAGTGGTAGTTTCTTTCAGAAAATCTGATAGCTGTTGCCTTTTTGAATTGGCAAGACAAAAGGTGCAGAAAAGAGTAAGTTTAACTCAATTTAACCCCTATGCTATGCATTGCTGAAAGTCCCTTCCCTTTCTTTCATCAGATGCTTACTCGGGTTCAATAATGACAATCAGCCTGAATGGTCAGGAAAATGATCCAGCCTATGCGAGGCTCCATCTGAAATCAAACTTTAATGTCTCCTTCAGCAAGCTCCCTGTGCCCTGCTTCTGCTGAAAGCTGGGAATGCAGATGAGCTCAGCTCTACTGATCACACAGTACAGTCAGGGACACATTCATGACTTGAAGAGATGATGCACGGCTCAAGCACTGCAGCTGGGCACCAAAACGGTTACCATTTACTGTACATGGACAGTGGAACTGTTTTGCTCCTTAACTTCCCAAATATTCAAACTGTCAGCTTTTTTCCTGCCAAGGCAAAAATTATTCAGGATTTGCCTGAAAAAATATCAAGTTTAAATTTGATAAAGATGATATACATTATTCAAGTTACATACTCATTATCCAATGTCATCAGGAATGCTCCTTAAAATATACATATTTGTTACCTTTATTAATATGGATTTTAGAGAAATGTATTTCATTGAAGAGTTGGGGAGATTTGGTTACTCTCTTCCAGACATATCAGTTAACAAAAATAAGAGTGATGGTAAACTGACTTCAGGCGGAAATAAAACAAACTAATATGATCTGTGGCTCTCTGTGTGTGTGTGTGTCAGGGAGAGCCAACTACAAAACCAGGACACAACTGGTCACCAGAATGCAAATACAGCCAAGCAAATGCAACCCACAGAGCTCCTGCCAGCTGATCTGAGCACTAGTCGCAGGTTATTAGTCTGATTGTTTCTCTTTAATTCTCAACTACCAAGATTAACATTGTGTCTACTATATTTTAAAGATGTTACCATGGCAAAAAGATCAGAGTGCCTCATCGTGAATTTGGATGGAAAAAGTAGAGGCCATGTTTTGACATAATAGACAGGAACAGGAGAGAAACCTCTTATTTTAATTGCTATGTTTCCTTCCTCCTTGTTTTCTTAGAACACCCTCTAATGGACACACAATTATAATCAAATCATTAAATAAACATTCCTCCTTTTTCTCCCATGGTCAAAACTATAAAATGACACCACAGAGTGAGAAATTATTTTAAAGACTGCAGAACGGAGGGTCTTCTAAATTTATTTTAGCACTTTTTGAACAGATTCTCCTTTAAGCATAGCGAGGGAGATTATAATGCTGCACTTCACACAGTCACTCCGGTCTCCCTTAGATCAAACCATGCAGATTGCTACCCAAACACCTGTAGGCATTGGCTAAATGTTAATGTATTCTGTCAAAACCAGATTACCTTCCACACTAAATTATTCAATGTCATTATCCATATCGGCCATCTGCAAGCCTAATGCCCTTGTGTTCTAAAATTCTGAGCGCCTGCTGTATTATTTTTGTTTTACATTCCTGCATGAATCCGTTAAACTCAATATGTTACAGCAAATTCATAAAATCAAATGCAATCTGCTGGCCTATAAAACTCCAGTTACTGAAAATCAAAGGATTTAATATAGTAACAATTCAAGAAGTCAGTAGGCAGTCTTGTGGGCTGAAGGTAGAACCACATGCTAAGTAACAAGTTAGATAATCCATGCTGTAAAACAAGGTATGTATTTGCTATACATAGCGTGGTCTTGAACCCATTCGTGTATTTCATATCTAATAAAAATCTGAACAGTTGGTCTGATTGGATTTTAAGTGATGCAAATTTGGAAATCAAATAGGCAAGACTCCCTTTAGACTTGGTCTATTTAAACTATAATTTTAAAGAACTGCAGATTACCTTTACAGTGCTACTGAATTCTCAAGAATTTTACAAGAAGGAAATAAGAATTTTACAGAAGGAAATAAGAATTTTACAGAAGGAAATAAGAATTTTACAGAAGGAAATAAGAATTTTACAGAAGGAAATAAGAATTTTACAGAAGGAAAAGTATTTATCATTTTAAATTTGTTATTAACAAATAAAAATGTACACAGCATATGACGCTCTATCATTTTGTTATTACAATTTTGCTGACATGGCAGTAAAAGTGTAACCGCTCTTCAGTGAATGGAATGCTCTTTAGTTTTCATAGTCATTTAATTATATGATTTGACAAAAACCAGTTATATTATTGTCATTCTGTTAGTCTGGCAACACTTAGCAAAGAGAAAAAAATAGCACTTACATTTCCCAGACTACAAATTAAGGTATGATTTGGAGACCAGATTCACATGCTCAATTAGAAAGTAGAAGTTTCATCTTAACAAAAAAGTCTTAAAAGCAACGATGGACTTGAATATATCTTTCTAACACTTAATATTCAGTCAGAGACTGAACTTGTCTTTGGTTAAGAGAGACAGAAGATAAAAACGTGAGATACACACCCACCTCCCCCCCAATACGTTGTGAAATGTGAACTCATAGAAACATGAGCTCAGATCAGGATAAAACAGAAAAAAATCTCTTTTTTTTCACTGTTATTAGTATCTCCATCAGAAAATGACCTGTGTGCTATTTCTTGAAGACAGAATATTTATAAGCATTGGCAAATCACAACAGTGTTAAGATTTTCTTGCACTTTCACATCTAAAATTCATTTATTTTTCTCATGTTTTGACACTGTTTTTTTCCTCCTCTCTGAAGAAAGTTATCTTGTGCATTTTTGGCCCTCATTCAGACTTTGATGGCTTAGAGGAGAGCCCTATTACTGAAGCAAAGCTTTACTAAACATTTCATAATATTTTCTGACAAAGAAAAGTGCGTTGGCCATGTCTTCATTCTGATCACACAATGCAGCTACCCTGAAGACACTGTACTTTTCATTCAGGACTTCACAGCTTGTTTAGGAAACACACAGTAAGACTGCAGGGTTCCTGACCATCTCCCACTCCACATCTTCACAGCTAATTTTAGGCAGATTTCCCACCGTAGGAAATCACGCTGCTTTGGAAGTTACTGGCACTAGTGAGAGGCAGGTATAAAAGGAAAACCATAGCAGGCGGAAATTAAGCAAGCAAATCTCAACGTATAAAGCTTGATACATTTAAAAGACATGATGTAGCGTGTTCAGTTTTGTTTAGAAATTGAAATGGAAACAATTGCAGGTTAAAGTTGATCGTGTCTGCAAAACGTGGACCAAAAATCTTTTAAAATATCTACAAATAAAACTACCAAAGCGTAACAGTTTTCACATCTCTCATTCACTTACTGACTCAATTTCTCCCCTTTGTAATGCATCTTGGACTAAATATCTTGCAAAACTCCAGAGGGGAAAAATAGGGTTAAAAAAAAGGGTCAAAGTGATGCAAAATAGCTATTCTAGAGACCTGTATAAATGCCTTAAAATCTTAATGCTCTACAGGCTGTGTAAGTAAGGATCCTAGATTATTCGGTTTTAAACAATAAATATCACCTTTGGTTCAGGAACTCCCTGAACCATAAATTGCCGAAGGCTAAGATAATAAATTTTGCAAAGAAGGATTACATTCACAGTATGTTTGTCAGGTTCTTATACTCTTCTTTAGTCATCCCCCATGACCATTATCAAAGATAAGATACTAGGCCAAATAAAGCTTTATTCTGAGCTATTTTATGTTCTTATTTCCCCAAATGTAGCCACCTTCTTTGAAGATTAGACCAATTTTCAGTGCTAAGAACCTATATACGATTGTCTAACATCATCACAACAAGCTCTCATAAGACATGAGCAAATCATCATATGAAGTTATTCACAGTAACAGACACTAACAATTCGCTACATCAAAATTTCATTCAAATATGGGACAGCTGAAAGGACCATGGGTGTTCATCTCACAGAATCATAGAATGGTTTGGGTTGGAAGCAACCTTAAAGATCATCTAGTTCCAACCCCCCTGCCATGGCAGGGACACCTTCCACTAGACCAGGTTGCTCCAAGCCCCATCCAACCTGGCCTTGAACACTGCCAGGGACGGGGCAGCCACAGCTTCTCTGGGCAACCTGGGCCAGGGTCTCACCACCCTCACAGCAAAGAATTTCTTCCTAATATCTAATCTAAATCTACCCTCTTTCCATTTAAAACTGTTACCCCTTGTCCTATCACTGCACAATATGTTTGCAATACACTTTCAAAACCATCTTGCTGATGTTGTCCTTCATAAAGTGCCCTCCTTTAAGTACTCTTCTCTTTAGGCCCGTTCTCTACAGAGATTTTTACGTCATTTCTGAACTTGCCTTGTGTATGATTTTGTCAATGGTGAAAGAAAAGCACCCCCAGAAAATGTTCTATGGCCACTTAAAATACAGCGTGCTTTGAAGGTATCAATCTCTTTCAACTGACTTGGGGGAATCCACCATGACCTGGTTCCTCATTTACATGCCTGAAAAAGGTATCTTGAGCGATACGAACCCAGGCCCAAATGAGCAACCATTCCTCAGCCTAATCACCTGAAACATCTTAAATTCATAAAGAAAAGTGAAAATTCTATAAGAAAAAGCATATTAAAAAGCAAATATTATTCTTGCACTGTCACCTGTGCAGAATCATTCCTCTTTTGAATTTTACACATAAGTATTTTCATATGCACTCAGATATAAGGCAATAAGAATGGGTTTGATTAATTATCTATCAAAACAAAATCCAATCTAGATAAAGACAGTCAAAACAGTTTCCAGGGAGCATAGTACCTAACAGACCCTGATCACTACAAACAAGCAAAAATAGTAGAAATTGATATAAACCCCCCTAAGAAGTACAGAGTCACTCTAGCCATTTACCTTTTCAGGCAAAATATTTTTTTTTTTTCCACAACTCTACAAAAAGCTGTCCTCTAGCTCCTGTTTGTAAAAATTTTTTTTAAAAAAAAGGAAGGAAAGCAATTTGCCTAAAAATCTAAATCACACTAATGCAGTTAGACCACTGTGGGGTTAGCCATCTGGCTTAGCGGCTCATTAGTAAAGAAATGACCCCTATTCATAAAACACAGTTGGGTCATTCCAAGCTAATGAGCCTTCAAGTTTTATTGTTTGGTACATACAAATGGTTAGATTTAGATCTGCTTTGTAACACTAGCCTTACACACTCGCAATCAGGCATACCATTTATTTATTAATTCATGTATTTATTTATCTACATTGAAAGGAGAGAAAAAAATTGCTTAAAGAGCGAAATAAAATTTATGTTCAAAGGTGTGGGCAGATTTATTTAAACTAAGTTTCTTGATAGCTCCTGACAAAAAAAAAAAAAAAAAAAAAAAAAAAGCCTCTATTTCTGCTTCAAAATGTATTTCAGTAGCTAAACCAGGATACAAAATTGCAAAATATTAACTTCTTTAAGCTTTGTTTTTTAAACATCTGATTTCAAAACTTTAATTTAAATTCACATTGACAAAATGCTTACAATTGAACATTTGGATTAATCATGTGATTGTTATCCATGCAGAACACATCAGGACAAACCAGGTCCCATAAAACCCAAGACCCAAACCTAGCAATGTATATAATTAAGTTTTAAATCTTGAGAGTTATTGCCTTTCCTGGGGATATCTATATGCTGGAAGTCAGGCATTTTATATCCCTGACTGAATCCCTTACTCATTTGTGTATCATTGAATGACTCTTCACTGACATTCATGGGATTTGACTCTATGGTCCTCATCCTATATGCAGAAATCAAAAGTACTGCATAGGGCTCAAGGGTTTGTGCTCACCTGCCCAGTCAGAACAATAAGAGATCATTTTGTAATGAACTAAGGTATTTATGACTGGCAACAACAACAACAAATTCCTCCTCTCATTTTCTTGCTCTTTTGTCTCTCTTTCTTTCTTTCTTTTTTCCTTATACATGTAAGAAAACAAAAGAAAATTAAGACTTACTCCTTCTGGATACTTACTGCAATTATGCAGTCCTGTGCATGACATAGACCCCTCTTTTATTTATGTAATAAATTATCCACATTAAAGTGAGCATTACAAGGCCTTTAGTCATTAAACATATTGTTCCATTTTAAATGATAAAAAATGTGTTTAGAGATAAAATAATGGAATAACAAATGAGTTCAAGTGCTTGAATTTTCTAAGTTTTTAAAAATTTTCATTACCTGAAAGTGTCTATATTAAAGACAAAAGGAAGTTACCAGAAAAAAATGTCACGCATCCAATAAAAATTCCACTGAGCAAAACCATCATAAGGTAGTTTATAGAGAAAGAAAATACACAAGCAAGTGTTTTGGCTGTTTCACATTGCAGCAGCTTCTGTTCTGCTCCATAAGAAAGAAAAAAAAGCACCATTCAATAGCCCCAGTAAATTCCCTGGGTGAATGGTCCCACCAGCTTGGGAAAACTCAGTTTTGGACTTTTTGTTTATTTGTTTTCTTTCCCTTCAAAAATGCTATAATAAAATACAACTAATGCAATTTTCTCCAGTTTCTTGGGTTTTTGGTGCTCCAGATAATGAGGTTATGTTCTTATGTGTATATGTGATTACGTTAGACACCACCATTTGTCTTACCCATCACTGTCAATCGCTACTCTACCATGACGTCTCTTTTCAACTACAGATTGTATGGTGTTTAATACAATAGCTTTAAGAGAACTGGAGGTTTCATTACGTTAATACGTCTCTGGTTAATTCTACCTTATCTACTTATTCAGCTTACGCTTAAAAACCAATTAAAATCTAATTTATCTGATCTCAGGATTCAAATACTGTCTGGCAATGCATTAGACAGCCTTATAGTAACTACATTACTACACATCATGCCCCAAGGTATTTTAAATCACATCAGAAAAAGCTCAGTCATTGTCCACTTAAAGCTACAGAATTTTATTCTGAGGATCTCAGATTTTACATTGAAATGGATAAATTTCATTGCAATGTTAATGCATAATTACAATTATAATGCATCCGTCTGGGTTGTCACTCTCCTATTACTGTTTTGATTTTTTCTTTTTAAATAAGTGCTTAACAAATGAAAGAATTGGTCAAGGTAGCAGTTAAGTAATCTGACAAACATACAAAAAAACCTACATAACATATGTATTGTTGAAATGTGTGGTCAATGTGTTCCCCTAAACTTAATCGTAGCTTACTTCACAAAGCAGAAAAGCTTAAAGCTTTATTACAGATAAATTAATTTCACAAAATGTTTCATTTCATTCTGTTGAAGCCAAATGCATGCTAAAATATTTTAAAACAGTTGCAGAATCTGTTAAAAGGAAAGGTTCTGACCAAGTTTCCAAATGCTATTAAGTGTTACGAAAACTGGATCAATATTTAAAATTCTGAAAAGAATCAAAACCAAAAGGACAATACTTATTCCTCCAGTTGCGTCATCTTAAAGGAAATGAATCAATCCTCTTTCCCTCCTACTATTTCACTAAGGAAATTTCAGGGAATTGATTACAGTAGAGATGCTTTTTCTGCCTTGCATTTCTGAAGTAAAAATATAAAAATAAATTACATGTGCTCCCAGTGTCTGGCTAATAGACAATTCTGGAAAAAGTGACAAGATACCGTGTCACAAGACATGTTGTCCTTGCAGTTCTACTGTATTTTGGAAGTCGCAAGATAATTTCCAAGGTCAAACATCAAATCCCACTGAACATCGATATATCACGTTGCACATTATCATACATCTGAGTGTTGCAGAAAACAACTTGTAAATTAGCTTGTATTCCAATGCGTATGTCCTTGAGCTCTGTATCATACATGTGCATAGGAAATAATTTTAAAAGGGCAAGAGAGGCTTTTCCCCTTTGCCTGACAAGTTCCTTATTGAAACCAAAACACCAATGTCGTTCAAAAATGCAAGCAGAAATTCACACCTGATTTCTACCACGCACTTAGTATTTATTTGATTTACATATCTATATATCTATATATAGATATATAGATATATATATATATCTTTTTTTCCTCGCAAATAACCTTTTGAATCTATTTTTTTGTAAAGATCCCATAACTACTAGTAAGGGAACCTCTTCTTTTTCTATATTATCACATTTTCTTTGATTACAGCTGTACCACATCTGCATGCAGATCATTAGTGATACACGAAACCTTTCTGGTGTGCAAGCGTGCCCTCTGCTGGACATCCAACACCAGCATTGCGGCTGACAATTCTCTAAATTACATTGAATTTTTCCAGAATTAACTTACAGCGCCTTGTTCTCATTTGTAGAAACACTCCTTGTGTAAACAAAAAATGAATAATGCAAACCAATGCAGGATACATAAACCGGAGGTTTACACACACTAATGTAATTTTGTAGTTTTGATTGCTAATGGCAGTGTGAATACTGTAATGACATTACCACTACAAACAGTTTTGACCTTTGCCGGTAGGAAAGTGTATCCTTGACTATAAAAATTATGATCTAATGTACTAAACAGGACGAATTTCACTTCACATCCTCTATCCTTCCCCTATTTTGACGTGACTTCCTACCAGCTTTTAATGAATCATAGAATGGTTTGGGTTGGAAGGGACCTTCAGAGGTCATCTAGTCCAACCCCCTGCAGTGCGCAGGGACACCTACAACTAGATCAGGTTGCTCAGAGCCCCGTCCAACCTGGCCTTGAATGTTTCCAGCGATGGGGCATCTGCCATCTCTCTGGGCAACCTGTGCCCGTGTTTCACCACCCTCATTGTAAAAAATTTCTTCCTTATACCTAGTCTAAATATACTCTCTTTTAGTTTAAAACCATTACCCCTTGTTGCAGTGCAATAGGCCCTGCTAAATAGTCTGTTACCATCTTTCTTATAAGCCCCCTTTAAGTACTGAAAGGCCACAATAAGGTCTCCCTGGAGCCTTCTCCTCTCCAGGCTGAACAACCCCAATTCTCAGCCTTTCCTCATAGGAGTGGCGCTCCAGCCCTCGGATCACAACAAGAATGAAGAAAGACTACCAAAAAGTGCTCAGAGCTGGTTTGATGTATATTGTGATGTCAGTACAGTTGGCTACGTCAGATTTTGACAATGCTTGAAAGGAAATAATTTATATAGACTTATTTCCTAAACAAGGGCAAACGTGCCCTTAACAATACATCGCTGACGAAGGCACTTGATCCCTTATGGAGCCCAAGCCTGTTTACAGCTACTCCCTCCTCTGCTCACCTGCAGAATAATTATATCTCAGAGAAATAAGTGTGAATAGCTAAATTACTCTTTATATTTCCATTGCTGCCTTTAGGTTTTCCACATGATTACCAGAATTTGGACACATTATGCATACAAAAAAAAAAAATCCCCAACCTTAAGTGAACAGAAAACCTTATATAGCCTCTAGGAGACACAGATTTTTGACATGGGTTTCTTAAAGCTCACTAATTTCAGTAGGTCCGTGCTTATTTTATTTTGACGCATTCCCAATAACTCTATAAACATTGGTAATATTTTTCTTTGCATCCAAAAGAATACAATGCACAACAATGTTAATCTGGACTGTGCAAATGTTGAAAGTAATATCCATACACCAAAAGCAGGTATACACAGAGCTAATAATCATATTGCTGTTGGTAGAGTATAAAATGCATGAAACACTTCTCTCATACCGATATTGACTTGCAGACATGGAAAAACAACAAATTAATGACCCATAAATGCTAACTTCAGTACAAAGAAAAATTACAGAAGTTATGAAACACACTATATACACAAGATTGATAAAGGACTTTTCTACAGGTGAAAAAAGAGCTTTAACAACATTATTTTCAGATAGCCTGAGTCTTGCAAACATTAAGGCAATGCTTTCAGCATATTAAAAGCATTGATGCAGAAGTCATTACTTCTGTAATAACACACTTTAGAAAAAACAAAACTAATTAATGCAAAATAAAATGTGCTAAAATATAAAAATCACTGGAAGAAAATGCAATTTTTTAAAAAAATTATCTGAATACACTGAGTTTAAAATGAGCACGTACACTGATAAGGTACCGGAAGTATAGCCAGACAGTTCTATGCAGACATAGGTATATGAGGTAGAACAAAGAGAAATAATAAATACATTTGTCAAAAAAGGCAAGTTTTCTGGAGGCAAAGTATTGAGGAACCTGGGGTACACTTAATAAATTATTTATTCCAAACTCTTGCATGTAGGAAATTAATATCTCCTTTTTACGAAAGTAGTTTGGGTTGTTGGTCAGAAAAAAAACACAGAAAACCATTGAAATGAAATCCCACGTAATATTCCCCATGTCTGTTGTGCCCACTTCATTCTGTCCCATGTTATTCTTCTCCCAGTTCTCAGTTCAACAGGCAAACCAAAGAAATTCATTATTTGCCCAGCTATAGCAAAAATTCAGTACTGTGCTTAGTAGATTCAAGTAGTCTTTAAAGAGGAAGAAATTAAATTGAGAGAAATCCTACGTCTTCGAAGAGACAGACGTTCTGCACACCCTCCAACGGTCAAACACTACAATTATACGAATATTGCAATATTACTACAGATATTTTTTTTTTTATGTGGAAACTTCAAGGCACTTAAACTTTAATGAATTAAGACTGACATGACCCCAATCTTAATGTTGGAGTAACAGCGGTCCAGAAAGACTAAGCATTATATGAACATACAAAATCAGTGATAAAGGGTAAATAACTTCACAGGCCTGGAAGTAACTTAACCATTAGCTATTCCTTCCCACTAAGATAAACAGCAAAGAAAGGAGCAAATATAATTTATATAATTTTATAGAGATATAAAACAAAGTGAGAAAATAAGCCCTCACATGCAGGCACTTGGTTGGATTTACTGGCAGTCTAGAAAATTTCCACGCTAATTTGGAGGGAAATATCTTGTCAGAAACATCACTCTACCTAATATAGTAATTCGGCCTTAGATTCCAAAAACTTAATGCAATTTACTTGCGTCTTAACAAGACATAGAAAACTTTTCTCATGACATATCACTAGTCTGCCTTTAAAGACAAAGGGTAAAAAGGAAGCACCTATAAAGTGTTCTCCAGTGGACACCACCAAGGAAAAGCTATCAGCACTGTGGTTCAGAAACAGCATTTCCTCCCACAAATATTAAAACAGTAAATTTTAAAAAAAATCTACTTGTCCAAACAGATGAAACACCACAGGGCTGTGTAAATTTGCAACCACCAGAACCTGAAGTCAAGACAAATTGTTAGCATATTTGTCATTTCCAAGCCATAAAGTCCCACTTTCTCACAGAGCTTTTCTATTTGTTTCTGATGGAAAACATCAGCATGGTTCTCTGGATCTGCTAGGAAAAACAAAATAAACACTGTACAGGGACCTGCAAAACCAGGAAATACAGGAATTAACAAATAAATCAAAACTCACTTGTGCAATTGTAAGCAGTGCAGCATTTCTGTAAAACTATTGAAAAATACTGGGCATCCCCTACTAGGGCCTGATGTTGTCACCAAAAAAGAGTCAGAAGGTTCCTTAAAAGGTGGCTGAAGTGACATTGTAGGCAGCATACTTAGACAGTGATTTATGTACAGTCATGAGAAGTTGAGGCACTCAGGAGGGATGCATAAATGCAAAGAAACCTAAACTGACTGAGAAGCAATGCTGTGACACATCATAAAACACTTGCCCACTTGGGAACACACCCTATTCCTCAGTAATAACTACTGTGTTTCTACTTGTTTCTTCCAAGTTAGAAAAGACAAAATTGCTCATACAGCCTCTAAAAGAGCAAAGTGAATAGTAAAATAACTTATCTCCAGCTTGAAATAGAGTAGGAAGCTTTAAACAAGCCATTGTCCTCTAACAATTATTCAGAAATCTAGGAACTCAACAACGGTACCGATGGAAAAATTGTCCTGCTGAGCCAGTCATGCCTGAATCAGTCAATCCTGATGACCCAGCAGTCAATCTCTTGTCACTCATACCTGATTACTCATCTCAGGACAGCTACGGACATTTCTCTGTCTCACAACTGTAATTTACTGCTCACTGTCAGCCAGATTAACCTTATGCAAGTCATCACCAGAACTGAACCGTACTCAAGAATTATTACTTTTCTCTTCGATATGATTTCGGATGGAGCTGTTTAATATGGAAGCTGACAGTATCTTGAGAGTTTATAGATTTTCATTTGCTATCATGTTTTTCGTTCTCCAATCAAGCACAATAACTTCAGCTGTCCGTTAAGGACGTTACATTTTCATGTACTGCAGCACTATAATTTTACTCTGAGCAATTCAAATTCTTCACCAATATATTTGTGAAGAAAAACTGCCTGTAGACTTGTGTTTTCTCATTTATTCTTCTTATATTTTGCATTTTCAAGATATGACATTTTCTTCGCTGTAGGAAACAGGAATTAAGAGCCTATAGCACCTCAGTTATAGTGAACAGACATTAGGAATGGGTAGTAACTTCAGAGAACAAGATTAGAGTAAGCATCAAGCAACGTTATTCCTATGGTAGTATCAGTAAAATATCAACAAAAAACAAGCCTAGCCTGCAGTGCTCTAGTCCTCACATCTATATGTTAAATAATCATTAGTAATACAAGGACTTCTTAAAGAACTGTTGACTCCACTTGGATACACAGAAATATTTCCTGTCCCAAAACCCAATTCTAATAAGAACAAACCCCAAGCTCTTCTGAAATGTTGGCAGTGGCTGGGAGCAGGAGGACTCTGTGACTGGGTGAGAGGAAAAGGAAGGCACGAGAATGAAGGTTGGCTTAATAATCACAGAATCACAGAATCAGTCAGGTTGGAAGAGACATCTGGGATCATCGAGTCCAACCATTGCCCTGACACCACCATGGCAACTAGACCATGGCACTAAGTGCCATGTCCAGTCTTTTCTTAAACACCTCCAGAGATGGTGACTCCACCACCTCCCTGGGCAGCCCATTCCAATGTCTAATAACCCCTTCCGAGAAGAAAATGAGCCCGAAGTTTCAAGAAGATAACCTTGTATTTGAACCAGATAGGAAGCATCTTTTCAAATGCAAACTTGAATTAATGCCAAGCCAGTATTCAAGTGATTATGAAGGTCTTGAGCAGTCATGGCTTACTCACTTGTCAACTGCTTTCCAAATTTCTCTTTGATACACCCCAGCAACCCAAAATTCAGTCTGTCTCTACTTGGCACTGAAATCGATTATGTCAGAAGGAATGCAAAGCATCCTTGTTAAAGCATATTTTTCTAAAGAAATAATATTATTTCTTTCTTATCTTAATCAGACATCAACACAGCAGCACCCTGATGCTTGCTAGACAGGGTGCCCAGCGTTGGGTTATATGAGTTTGGCAGTGTACTTCTAATCCAGCAGTTTAAGAGCTGGAACTCCCAGGTTTCTAGGATTTTTGCTCCCCGACAGCCTGCAATACAAATCATGAAGGATCCAGGAGAGTAAACCAGTAGGAAACCAGAGCACAATCAGAACTAACCATCCATTAAATATTTTTTTCATTTAGACAAATGTAAAACAATTGCATTAAGAGCTTCTGTGGAGCTGTATTTAGTTCTCTGTAGGATATAAGTCTAGAAGTGCAATTTTATTTTTAAATAAATGGAGTTTGTCACACACACATAAGAATCTGAAAAAAACCCTATCAATTTTCTGTGAGAGATGGGGAAAAAAAAAAAAGTCATATGACCCAGCAGACTGAGATTCCTCCTGCCTCCGCTTCCCAGAAATAAAAGATTTTAAAGTTCAGCTGAGTTCAGTATAGAAATAATAGATACCATGCTGGGAAAATATTTTGACAGAGTTACCAATAAGACAAATTAAACTAATACATATTACCAGATATACAAATAATAATGAAGCAGTTTATATCTCATCTCCATAGAAGTTCTTGCAGAGGGCTTATGCACTGTGAGACTCCAGTCAATGCAATATACAATACAAATGCATAATTATTCATAGAACTGGTAAAGATCCTAGAGACTAATTTTTCTGCAGCAATGATAATTCAAAAAACTCCCACAACAATAATTGCTTAAATAACCTCTGAATTGGGACCAGAACATCTGAATATTTGTGGAAACAGCTTGGGGGGGAAAAAAGAGAAAAAAAAAATCAATCTTATTTGACACGTAGGAAATGGAACAAACCAATATTTATCTGAGGAGAACGAAGGAGATACCAAATCATACTTCTCCAACCATGTCTTTTCACAGTCCTCTAAATCCATTTTTGTCACTTTTGCTAAAACCTTTATAACAGAAAATAATACAACCGGAAAACCGGAGTTACTTTTACTCATCTACGTTGAAATCTGCCCTATCCTCCTCTTTACAGAATTTCTTTTCATATTTTTCTTTGGTTGCCAACATTTTTAAAGTGCATTTTTTTAAAACTCATAACCCTGTTCCTTCACACCTTGAAGTTTTGTTTCACCAACCTTGTCACCTCCTCACTAAATGATAAGGTTATCTGTGGCATCTGTCATCTAATTTTCTGAATTGCAAAACAGCTTTAACTTACAACTCTGGATAATACACAGAGATTTTACCCCTGGCATATAACTAAGTGTAAGAACATCATTACCTACTTGTTAGTCTGTGACGGATCCGTAAAAACTGGGTAGATGAATGGGGAAAACAAAATTGTTATGTGTTAAATTTTCCCTTCCTATGTAGTAGAGCACATTGATCCACTGAAGTCTGGTAAAGCAACTAGTGACAAAACAGATCACAGGTGCAGGGAATATACCTGGAGATATGATGGATGTACTTAAAAAGCCTCGCAGGAGCAAAGACAAGACACACACCTCTACAGGAAACTTTCTAAGGAAGAGGTGGGCACAGGGAGGTGTTCTGCAGGTGGAGGAGGTTTTCTTATGTCTTGTACTACTTAAAAGGCAGAAGTTCCTACAGTGTTCAGTTGGAAGCTATTTCCTTTTCTTGCACACAAAACCTGGGATAACCCTTTTTTTTCTCCTTGTATTACCTTCAGCATTCATTATTTGAAATGCTAGAAAGAAAATTTAATCTAAGACAGAATATAAACCACAATCAATTTATATGGGACTTTGCAGTGTAAATATGCAACAGGTAAAAAGGGAATATGGAATCTACTTAATCAAAAAAACAGAAATGTTCCTGTATACAAAAGGAAACATCCTCTAAACCCAAATCACAGAAGCAGATAACCTGAAAGAAACAATTTTAAGCTGGAGAAGGATTGAACACTGGCTGTATAGCACGTTGCCAATACCCTGCACTTAATTGTCTGTATCCTTCAAATATGACCACAAAATATTTGTTCTATGTTCTTTGTATCTCATGGCCAGCATCAAAAGCAGTATGCACCTTTGATCAATAATCATCAGCCAAAAAAACCCCCATCATTTTCCAGATATCATGAAACAGCAAAAAACTGAAAACATTAATGTCTGATTAATTTCACAAGCTTTAAAATAAGAGCAGGATGGCAGTGGTTTAAGGCAACATGGGCAGAAGATAATAAAGATGTCCAATCTAGCCACCTCTTGATCAGAGTTATAACCATGCCCTGTTTGGTGAATGCCTTTCAGTTTTACCCTTTTGAAACTCATCCCAGCTTTTAAAAAACTTTCCAAGTGAAATCTTTTGTCATAACGAACAAGCTTAGTATTATTGTGAACCCCCAAAAAATCCATCTCCAGGTTTAAATACTAAAGCAAATTCTGCCAGGGTAGACAAATGGGTGAAATTCAGTCTCTAGACAGATGTCTAAACAGGAGCTGCCTACAAGCTAGGTATTTAATCTTCCATTCTAGTTAATGGGGATTTAGTCAATAGAATCAGAGGAGTCTAGAGTTATTTAGCTTATTCCATATCAGGTTATAATACATCTGAATAGCTCTTCAGGGTCCCTTGGCATTATTGATCTGATCTCCAGTATCGATCTGCTCTCCTTCAGTTATAACAGCAGCTTAAGCAACTGAGACTCAAATGATTTGATAAAGGTAGGAGGCTGGCTATTTTTTTTTCCCTAGAGCATACATGGCATGGAAGTGGGGATGGCAGATACAACACAAGACCCACAGTAGATCCAAATGCTTCTGAGTGGCAGACTGAGGAGCCTCTGTTCAAATGGGCACCAGACTATTTAAACTGATAGTTTAAAATGGTACTAGGCATCTATCTTTGAACAACTGAATCGAGACCCCTAGCTTACCTCTCTGTACTTACATACAGAAACCTAAATTTGGGTGTCTTAATCTATAAACTGAATGCCATCCCTTGTATCTGCTAAGATCAGCTTGGAAGACAACATTTAATGCAATATCATTCTCAAATTTTACCATCCCAGACACATTTAAATTAGAAGTACTTCCCTTTATGTAACTTAAGTATACATTCAGTTCTTACAATGTTTACTCAATAGCTGTAAAAAATAGCTTAAATTGATTACATTCCAATATAAAGCAGGAAAATAAAAAAAATAGGAATTGTGCAGCTCAGACTAATTAGAACAGAAAAAAAAAGGAAAAAAGAGGAAGACAAATTCTAAAAACACACTGCGCTAACCATAAAAACAGATGCTCACACCATTACGTGTTTAAGTAAAAACTATGAAACTATATTAGGCACCTTCAGTGTGGTCATAAATGCCTACAGTCATCTAAAACTCTCCTTCCTCTGTAAATGTGGTCAGAAATAAAATAAGAATGTTTCTGGTTCAAGGGCAAATTGCATCCTTACCAAAAACCTGTGTACTTAAAAAGATGCACCACAATAAAATAAAAAGCCACAATCTATCAGGTCTCAAAGTTTTTTTTGAAAGACCTTTAAAGATTACACCTAACAGTAACAGTGCTACAAAGCAAAATTCTGTAGCAAGCAATTCAGCAAGTCCTCTTCCACCACAGTCTCAGCACCTGTTATTTAATGCTCTCTTTATAATTTCTAACCCACAACACAACAGCATAGACTTTGCTTTCATTCACAGTACAAGCACATAGGTTCAACTATCACTTTATAAAAACCAAAAAGCAAATAATACATGCTTTTATATTCTGCATCAGAAACAGTTATTCCTTGAGGTGACTCAATTATATAGAATAATACCTTTAAAAACATAGTTAATTTTGAGCTGTACAATAAAATGACTAAAGGACTGAAGTTTGCGCTATTGATACTGCATTGTATCACTCCACCAACTAACCATAACAGTACCAATGAAAATAACAATGTTAAAGGTTCATCCTTGAACAGTCTCTTCAATGTTATTTTGATGATTCCAGCAAAATAGGATCAAAAGATGCCACCTGATACTCTGGTAGTAATGACAGATAAGAAAGAGCAAAGTATAGGATGCTCAGTTTGATACCTGTTTGCAAACATTTCCATTTTTAAAAAGGTTGTTGGACTTTTTCACACATCCTCCAAAGGACACAGCGATAGTACTCATGAGTTTTAATACACAATGTGAGGTGGAGAGAATTTTCTGGGATAAGTTACTCAGAACAAAGGTTATGCACTAGAGGTTAACACCATCTTGAAAAACTTAACACCTCTTGAAAGCCCACACAGATAGCTGTTTCTTTGTGTGAACAGTGCTAGTGCTAAACTCACTACTTGCATGGCAATTTAATATTTTATAGCTCCAACAGCAAGCAAAGACCTTCAGTTATTTAACCCACACAACAGAGACAACCTCACATGAGTATCTGCAGCTAATGTCCTACTAAACACACACAATGACCACCATCACACAGTGGAAATCACGTTGAAAATTAACTGTACTTACTTTCATTAAGAAAATAATTCTAAGGCCATTTCCCACTTATGTTTGTGATTAGATTTCATTAAAAAAGTATTTTCCCTCAAAAGGAATACTTGTTGGCTGTTCACTACACAAGAAGAAACTTTAACGCTAAAGCTACGGGGAGCACGGAGTTCCTTCGCAAAAAACCATTCCTGTGAACTTCTGTTTGTGCCAAACTTCCGTCAAACATTTGCAATATATTAAAAAGTTAAATCATTCAAATAGTATTACCACTAAAAAGTTAAATAATTCAAAGAGCATTACCTTTACTCCTGGTATAAAGACGCATTTTTGTTTTTGTTAATAATTAAAGTCACAATATTAGCCTGAAAGATTTAATCACCGACTGAAAAAGAAGTCAGCAATAAGAGTATATAACTTACGTTGTTCATGTACTCGCTGAGCAGATCCTGCAGGGCCTGCCGCACGGCATTGCACTCGGCCACGATTCGTTCCCGGCGGTCGTCGCGCGTGCACGAAGAGTCTGCCATCAGCGCTGCTCCACTGATGATACTCTCCAGCCTTTCTTCAAGAGACGGTCTGAAGCGGGCCTCACTGAAAGTCATTGGGTCTAAAATAATTTTGTTCTAAAAGACAAAAAAAGAGTGTGAAAATTATGAGCACACATGGGTCTTTGGTATTTTTTTAAGTGTCTCTTATTTCAGCAGCTTCACAGGGTGTTTAGTCTTTCATATAAATAAATTATCTACCAAATTCCTGACAAATCAATTTTACAGAAATATCTGGTAGCTCTGAAATCTCAATATATAAATAAAATTAAGAATAATTATATATACAAATAATTCACAAGCTATAGTTAGAAAAAACTATTGTTGATAGCAATACAACTGGTTCAAATATGTATTTGGAAGCACATAGTATAAAACAAATCAACATAAACTACTGTAGCATGCATGCAATATGTGTGCGTGTCTCTACCTCTACGTATTATATGTATATATTTAATCTTGAAGTAAATTGATATTACTCTTTCCTGAATCTTCTGAAAATTTCTTGGATACTCAGGAAATTCATATGAAAGGTGCAAGTTATTTATGACTGAAAAGAAAGTGGAATATTCTCTGTTAATTAATTCCTTCATTTCAATTATTTTTATTAGTAGACTGCACTGCTGAAATGCTACTAGATTATCCCAGTATTAAATGAAAAAAATGAGGAAATTGTCATTGGACAATCATAGAAAACCATTATTAGGTAATCACAGACAAAAATGTGAAATATTTCTGATTCTCATCCTGCAGTGCATCTTTTAAACGCCTTTTTCTAAAGGCTTTTGCAAGCTTTTTTCTGTTTGTTTTTAAATCAGGAAAAAGTGCTGAATTACTTAACTAAAAAGAGAGCACTACAGGAAAACAGTTTAAAAATGTCTTTAATTTGACAAATAGCTTATTGATTAGCAAATCATGTCATTAGAAAAAGTTATAAAAATAATTAGCTGCATGTTTCCGATTATTTTCGGTGTTTCCTTACTCAAACCTGGTTGTGTTTTTTTAAGTGACCATAAAATGATAATGTTAACCGTCAGGGTGTTTTTTTTTAACTGACCATAAAAATGGTCCTGAACAAAGACAGGAAGCACACTTTACCAGAGAGTAGATGATTTCCGACAGCCAACATATGTTCTACTTGTAGCAAACGTCTCTTCTCAATCCATAAACTCGATCAAAACAACATCCAATACAGCACTACTGCAATTTTCATGTTTCAGTTATAGCAACATAAGGTTCTCCACCTACAGAGCAAATTTCAAACAGCAGATCCTACACCTCTGCGAGTCACGAATCACGTTTTTCTTCCTGGAGGCTTTTGAAGAAACAGAACTCCGCAGCCTTATGAGGTCCAAGGACCTACCAAGATCATATTCCTGGAATATTTTCATCCTTTGATGAACAATCTGCAGATCAAATATCTCCAGTATCTCTGATCACTGAAACCCAACTCACTATTTTCACAAGCTGTTATCTCGTATTTCATGAATATATTTAGGAAGTTCTGTACAGGTTACATGCTTACATTTTATATAATAAGGTGTGTGTCATTGAGGGTGTATAATTAATTTAAGCCAGCTTTCCCCACTGTAAAACACAGAAAAGGAACATATTTGTGGATTTTTTTTTCTGAATAATAAGAGATCTTTATGACCATCACACCTTAGCTCATGAAGAACAAAAGCCATTGAGTTGCACTTAGTAGTTTTTCATCCATATCCCACAAAACTTTTTGTTCATAATGAATTTTTAGGCTTAAGAATTCAGTTAAATATTTGTTTAGGATATTCTCTTAATGAACATTCATAATCACAGAATAGTCTAGGTTGAAACAGACTTCTCAAGGTCATCTGCTTTAAGTGCCTCATTAAAGCAGAACCAACTTCAACATCAGGCCAGGTTGCTCAAGGCTTCATCTCATCAAGATGAAATCTCCATCCTTGGAGATTTTCCAAATCTCTCTGCTCCCTTTTTCAGTGGTTGATCCCATTCATGGTGTGGTTGTATTTTTTTTTTTCCTCCTCAATATCCATAGTTCTCCTTGAATATCCAGAGTGCCAGTTGCTTCTCATCCCAATACTATGAACCTCAAAGCAGACTCTAGCTCCATTTTCTTTACACTATCCTACAAGGCAGTTGAAAACACCAACAAGATCCTTCCTCAAAGTCTTTTACTCCACAGGCTGAAAAACTCCCAGCTTTGGCAGCCTCTCCCGATTTGTCATGTTCTTCAGCCCCTGTGTTAAAGTCTTTCTTGCACTGGAAAGCCCCAAAATGGATCTGGAAGGCATGATGAAGTTTCATATGCTCCAGATATAGGGGCAAAAATCACTCTCCTCAACCTTCTTACTAATGCAGCCTCATAGGTGGCTGTCCTACATGGCTGCTAAGGGTGCACTGCTGATTTACTGATTATAAAACACACACACCCCCCAATAAAACCTCAAAAAAACCAACTGTCTCTGTTTAGCCCACACCCAGGGCTAAAAAATAACCAGTTGTTCTATCACCCAATCTCCCCTCCACAACCAAGAAAAGGAATTGGGAAAAGAAGGGAGACTCATGGGTTGAAATTTAAACAGATTTAATAAAATAAGAAAGCCAGTATCGATACTAATACTAAAGACACAAAATTATACTTAGCTCATAGAGTGGTGGCAAGCCCCTCCAGGGACAGTAACCATTGAGAAGGGAAGAGAGGGGAACAGTATAGGCGAGGAGAGAGCAGAGCCAACGAGGGGCCCCTCCCCAGCAGCTTTCCCATTTATGGTGAACCTGACATTAATGTTGCAGAACACACCTGTGGGCCAGCCTGGGGCAGCTGCCCTGGATTTAACTGCTAATGGTCTTGATCACCAGCCCACAGCTGGCCACAAACTGAAACAAAATGTAACAGAAAATCCATCCTGTAAATGTTATCCCTGCAAAATCAGGACACCAACAAACACTTCATGCTCTTCTATAGGGCTGTAGATGGAAAGTTGAATTGATTTTTCACACTCTCAAAGACAGGAGAGGCATCTTTGAGGGCATAATAATACAGTTGTGAATCTAATATGAGAAGCTATGAGGAAAAAAAAACCCACAAATATAAAGTTTGAAAAGTATTCACAGAAGAAAATGCAGCAGCATAAAACCAATCAAGCAGCATCTACAACCATACCCCTGTCTAGCCAGAGCTCTGCAGGTGGAAGAATTATCCTAGATAATAGGATATCTATTATCCTAGAACAGAAATATCTTTCAAGTAAAAACCTTCTGTATAACACAGTTTTACAAGAATTTACATCTAAGATAATCCCAGTTAACTCGAGTGATGTACTATGGACTATAGTAAGCAGCACAGTACAGTAGAAGAGACACTTAATTGGAATTCAGGGCTTTGCAGGTCCTTTATTGACTCTTGTATTAATCTGTCATGTGACTCTAGACAAATGATACCTTCTTTCTTCTATTTCTCTTCTTACACTTTATTAATTCATCTATTTAGCATGTAAAACCTTCAGGGCAGAGACCATTTCCTAACATGTTTCTCAGTGACATAGCACAATGAAAACACAATTTTTAAGGCAAATGTCACTGCAAATGGAACAATACGTCAGAAGAGGGAATCAAAAACTCAGTGACAAATGCCATTAACAACTCAAATTGATAGATATCTTAGATAAAAAATGTCACAACCACAAGGCAGTATGAAAAACTGTCTTTGTGTAAAAAGGAGCACATAATATACAGAGACAAACATGTTTTTAGAATAATCTGGGAGACAAAACCATATGAATAAGAGCATTCAGTGTATTTCTTTGTCAGAAGTGCCTGCACCACCATGAAAACAAATGCAGTGTGCTCGCAGGCTTGGTTTATGTACGTAAGTCAGTGTCCCCCAAGGTGCTAACAAGGCTATTTAGTTTCTTTTTAGCGATAAATCAAATGTTTCTACCCGTCACGATGCTGCGTTTCACAGACACACCATACAGGTGTAATTTGAAGAAATATGCGGAGTGTGACAGTGCAGCGGCCCAGGGAGGAAGAGGGTCCCCCTTCCTCTGCCTCTTCCAGCTCCCCAAAATGCACTCCTGCTTGCACCGCTCCGGCACTGCAGCTCTCGATGAGTCAGTCTGATGTGTTAAAAGAAGAGAGAACTAATTCCGAGAAATAAGTTAATATCTTTCCCTCTGGGTCAGCAGGATGACTGAATTCATAGTAGTTTGATGGATATCACACTCAGGTAGAAGCGCACAGCCAAGAGCAGATGGAGCAGCAACAGCCCCCACCTGCACAGCCCCCAGCAGTCCTCTCCTGTCTCTGTTCTCTAAATATAAATGGAGATATTATCTCTCTGAAACATTGGTGGTGTTCACTTATCACATACTTGAGTTATATAAGCATCTCAGAGGTGCTAAATAAACATACTCGAAATAGTACCAAGGGTAGTCTAATTGGGAAAGTTCACTAAGTGTGATTTTTGAGCTATTACATGTAACCTGACAAAATGTTTGAATTTAACAGCTCAGATAGTCATACTTGTTATTAACAATAAAATAAGCAACCTGTAATACACTGAACAACAATGGAATAATTGTATTGCTACAGAAAACATATTTCTCTACAGAAATGTCAATTATATTTTTTTTAAAGTGTGTTTCCTTTGTGTGTTTCTACTATCTCTAACAAATTTGTTTGGATGAGGGTTCACCCTAAGAACTCCATTACAAATAAACTGGTTACTGTCCTGCTACAAACAGGTTAAAGGTATTTGAGAGGAAAAAAGCATGATACTGTTGGCATGATACTTTTTGTATCATAAAAATAAGTGGTAGCAATGTGGTATGGTTCAGATTACAAACAGTATTTTTGATTGCTAAATCTTCTTACAATACTGATTAACTACACAGAGGCATTTCAGGAGAAAAAAAAAATAAAATAACAAAAATCAAGAAACCCACTAGATGGTGCCCTTATACCGCAAATACAGCTCAGCAGCTCCATTCTCACTGCTAAAGGTGACTAAGGTAGCATGACCCTAACTGCTGGTAAGGAAGGTGCTTCCCTTTACAGAGGTCATATTTCTGCTATGCATTTCATACCAAAATCCTGTCATTTCCAGTGCTGCTCCTCGTACCCTGGAGCTAACAATTCCACAATAATATATATGCATTCCCATAAATACACAAGCACAGATAAAACATTAACCATAATACGTCTGTCATAAAGCCAACTACTAATACTAAAAGTAGAACGAACTTCTGAAACAGGTGATTAAAACAATTTAGAATGACAGAATGGTTTGGGTTGGAAGAGAACTTTAAAGATCATCTAGTCCAAGCCCCCTGCAATGAGCAGGGACATCTTCAACTAGACCAGGTTGCTCAGAGCCCCGTCCAACCTGGCCCTGAATGTTTCCAGGGATGGGGGATCCACCACCTCTCTGGGCAATCTGTGCCACTGTGTCACCACCCTCATTGTAAAAAATTTCTTCCTTATATCTAGTCTGAATCTACCCTCAATATAAACTCAATTTGAGTTTCCTGCTGCTAAATTACTCCTGTTCTGCATGAAAAATTCTGGGGAAAACAAACCCTAAAAGTAGCAGACAGAAGGGGTTGTAGTGGGCAGGAAAGTGCAGCAATGACATGGAAGAAAAAGCTTGTTTGCCCCATTAGCATCATCAGGACCCTGAAAATTTACACTGCTTATTCCTCTCTTGAAAGGTCACTTCAGCACCCTCAAACATATTTCTTTGCAAACAGGTAAAGTTTTTAGGTATACTGTAAAATACAACACTGTGCTCTTGTCATTTTCTTAACATGTGAGGGATGACCACTCTGTGATTTTTCCCCACTCAGGGGAGATCCGAGGAGTGCAGAAAGTGCCAAAGGATCTTACTACTGTGTAGGAGCTTTTGAAGCATCGGGATGCAGCCCTGATGCCTTCACAGGTGAAATTATAGACTCAACCCCATTCCATTTCAAAAGCTACTTCAGCTCCACAAGGGGAAAAAAAACCCTGTACTTCATTCAAAGTAATATATGAGGTTATGTGAATGTGCAACACACTTTCTCCAGTGCACACTAACACAGGTGTCCCTATTTAAATTCAATATAGAACTGCTGCTCTACAGAAATAGCCCTTTGACTGTGCTTCCCTAGACACTAGAGCTCAACAAGTCCTCCTTCAAGTTGTTATGTGGGACGTGCAGTAATATTTTTGCAATTGCTTCTTATGATTTTGATATTGAAACAAACACGTTTCAATTCTTATTCTGAAGCTCACATTTTGTCCTTCACCTCCAGCATCACAAATCATTTCTCTGAAGAACATATTTACAAGTAAATTGAGATTCCATAAATATTCTGTGAAATCCATTCTCAGCCTGAATCATCTAGTACAGTTATTTGTCCAAAAATCAACAACATTTTAAAGGTAGTCACTTAATGATACAGAATCTCTTCTGTCGACTACCTTTATGTCTCATTTTTCCCGCTCTTAATTTTATTACCAAAAAAGCATCCTTTGCTACTGTTGCACCCAAGTATTTTGTCTTCTCAGTTTCTATGTTGTTTTTTTTTTGTTTGTTTGTTTGTTTTGTTTTGTTTTTTTTTTTTAATTACATGCCTATTGGATCTGTCACTTCATTTAAGGAGTACTGCATTCACTAGCCCTGCAAAATATTCCCAAAGGATTATTAACATCTTTGAGAAATATGTTATGACAGTCCATTTATTAAGTATAAACTTCATTTTACAGCCTAGAGGACAGTGACCAGTGTCATCAGACACTTTTTTTCCTCATAAAATGTAGTCATCTCCCAAATGGTAGACTTGCACTGTTCAAAAAATTATTAAAGATTGAGTTATTCTGCCTGGAATTTTTCTGTTCAAATCCTTCTCATAACAAAAATTGGTACATTTTCAGTACCTTGGGACCTATCTCAATTATAAAAATACCTCATGTACCAAAAAATAATTGTAACCACCTTTTTCCATTCTCAACCAGATCAATTCCATTATAAACCAAATTATTTTCATATTCATGCAAGACTCCATGTGATTTTGAAATTGGAGGCACACACAGGCACAGCAGTTCAGGACGTAACATGGGTCAGCGTTGCTGGTAAGCAACTTTAAAGACAAATGGATGTGTGCACACAGAACAATAAATCACTGGAGTATTCAAATAACATCAAATATAGGGTGTGTCTGTTTGGATTAACATGTACTAAAAAGCAAGGACTATATATACATTTTAAAAAATACAATACCATTTTACTCCATTGATAGATACAGAATTTACCAATTTATTATATACACACACACAAACACAAAACTCAAGGAGAAAGCTAAGCAGATTCATCAGTTGTGATATTTTCTTTCTGGAGCAATACAAAAGATGAGAGATATTTGCTTTTACCATCAATGGAAAGCAGGTTTTTTGGTCCTTCCCTTTAGATCTCTCTCCTCCCCTCTTTCTAAAGTCACAGGCTTTATTCATTTATTTTATCCTTGACTCATAATTTCTTGTAGACAACCCTAACCTTGCTCCAAACACAGAAATACTCCTTTTTATGGGTCTATGCTGCATGCATAGTAAACTTTTGTATATTTACAAAACTGTTACACCTACTCTCGCAGTACTGTACAAGAATGATTACCTCATTTTTCATATCAAAAGCTAAAGCAAAATATTTAGAACTGTTTAAAATGTTAAGTATTTCAGGGTGCCCTGTTTGAAACCCCTAGAATTTGAATTTCCACAGCGGTTAGCGCTTCTAAACTTTTGTCAGCACATCCCACTGACACAGCTACATTTGTAGAAACTAAGAAATCACATAGTCTGAAAGGAGTCACTCTCCTACTCATCAGAGATCCCCAGTGCCCAATAAATACTATTTCTGCCTGTCACTGCCCCCTCTCCATTCTGTCATGCAGAACGTGTCCCCCGCCTACCTGCCTGCAGCCTTCGCTGTGGCAGATAGCCTACATCTATTTATCCCATCACTTTATACCCACATCCTACATATACTTTTACCTCTTTCCAGTTGCTGACCCCACATTGGAGCATAGATGCCAGCTACCTTCACCTTAGCTTTCATCCAGCACAGATTTCCTGGTCCTTCTCGCTTCATTTCTTCACACTTAGTAATTTTACTGTCTTTTTATCTACCTCCCCACTGCACTCCAGTTTGATGGGTAGGTCTTGTCTCCGGTACACAGCATGATGACCATGGGGAGAGCCCAGAGGATACAAGTTGAATCACTCCCACAACACTCAACAAGTGACAAAAGAACAGTCCCCTGATAATCAGAACGGCTGAGACCCTACCAGACCAAATCTACCATTTCCTGAGTGAAAGAAGAATATTTTCAGAATTCACAATAAGTTCTTAACAAGCTTCTCTATGTAACTTGAATAAATTTGGACAAGTGCCATGAGAGGAGGTAAAAGGTGCATCCTTAGTTGCAGTAAGAACTCAGAAATATCTAACAAGCATAAAATATATACCAAATTTTACTAATAGATTAATTCACAAATAAAGCCAGGAATATCTGGAATTAATTGATCTAAAATTAAAGTAGGAATATTTAAGTTAAAGGACAAAAACTGAGTAATTAAACACGTACTTTTGTAATCAATCAACTTTAAGCAGGACTTTAAAGTAGAAACTCTGATAAGAAACAGATCTGTGAACTCTCTTCATTTCTACATAATCTCCAAGAAGCAATAAATGATAACTCTTTCCAAAACTTTGCTGCTAATAACTCACCTGTGACTTTATACCACAAGTCACCATTGTATAGAGTATGACAATTAACATAACACATATTTCATAGAATCATAGAATGGTTTGGGTTGGAAGGGACCTTAAAGATCACCTAGTTCCAAGCCCCCTGCCACAGGCAGGGACACCTTTCCTCTAGACCAGGTTATAATGAAGTCTGAGAAATGTTAAAAATTATGGAAAAACCTGTAATCTTATTTTTAATATAGAAGAACCATCTTTTCATATAATACAAGGTTTACTATGCACTTCATACCAAATGCAAATTGATCTCAATCAATATGACTGATCCTGTAGAATAAATATACTGTAAAATTATTTTCACTAGAAAATACAAACTTCTTTTCCCTTGCTGAAGTAATATATTGCCAGTATAAAAATCAAACTTTTTTCTCCACCATCTCTTTACCCATGACATAGTTGCACTAGTCTGGTAATTTTTCTTGCTTTCTTGTTTGTAAAATATAAGGGTAAATTCACAATCATCCCACCACCACAGCTATAAATTTCGGCTTTCCCTAGAGTTTAGGGAATGTCAGCTCTGTTGCAAAACTAGGTGTGAATAAATCTCATTCAACAGCTAAGCACTGAGGCAAAACAGGAAATATGGTTAGAAAGCAGATAAAATAATAGTTTCAATCTTTGTATCCTCAGTAAGTCAGCAGAGAAAGTTTTCATTTAGTTTCTTAAAATTAGAGAAAATTCTCAAAAAAGGTTGTTTTTCCACACGTAATCACAAACAGAACACAATACTATGGACATACGTCTCACATACGCATTCATGATGCCTGCAACATCACGTACAGTGGAAAAGACTTTACCTGAGAAGAAAAATCATGAACAAATATTTTCACAAAGAAGCAGGGGACAATATCAGAAGTCTCGCATAGTCTTCACTAAATCTACTTTCACTAAGCACAACGACTCTCTTTGCATTGAACAGCAGCCTTTTCCAGAGAGCAGCAGCATCATCAGTTTGGGACTCAGAAGTCACATGTTTTCTGCTACTGTGTGTCAAACCTCTACTGTCCATAACATGCAAAGTCCCACACAAAAGCCAGAGTACAATTAGACCAAACCGGGATATTATTATCAGGATGTTACGAATAAGGAACCTGTGAGCTGAAAAGGCCCTGAAAATCACACAGAATTCATTAAATCTTGACCCTCAATAATTTTAGAGGAAAAACAATAGATCTAGAAATATAGATATTAAAAAAAAAAACACAAAAAGATCAGTATAGTCAATGAAGGCAGTACTGTTTCATTTACTTGAGAAGTGTGATGGAACTGGAGTCAGCCTCTGGGTCCTGCAGTAGTTCTGAATGGTTTTACCCTCTTTGCTTGTCTCTTCCTATACATACCCACACGTTTTCTGCTGTCATGTTTCCACCTTTAACCCCATTTCACTTTTGCTCTTATTTGTATACTCATTCTCTACCTTTTTTCAATATCTTACTCTAATCCTGGAGCTTCCCTTGATCCTATAATATTTACCCTTTCTACTACCGTCTGCAAAGTAGACCCAATGACAGTAAGCTATAGATGTAGAAGACAAGCCCAGTCCAACACAACATGAGATGAACCACCTGCACTACACCTCCACTTTCAGCCCTAAATACAGCAGGATTGAGTAGCTCCTGATTGTGTGTGACAGATGCTTGTATTGTAGCCTTCTGTATTAATCAAAGTGAAAAGGACACCATTCCCTAATAATAATTTTAACAAACTCTTACCTAAAGTCAGAATGAAAGAGGAAAATATTTTCAGTTACTGTCTGCAATTAAGTTTTTTTATTCACTTTCTAAAGAACAGTTCTCAAATGTGAGACAGGGAAAAATCATAAGACAGGACTGGCAATGAAATTGAGAGTTAAACAATTAGTTGCTAAGAAAGTTGCTTAAGCAAAACCGTAGCTATTGCTGGAACAGAGGCTGCAGCACTTTGCCTGTAGCAGAACTGCCTGCTATCAACTGTGTTTGAAAGATGCTTTTTCCATATCTTTGATTAACATAATTCATGATGCAAGTCGAATTTTAATCATAGAATGGTTTGGGTTGGAAGGGACCTTAAAGATCATCTAGTTCAAACTCCCCTGCCATGGGCAGGGACACCTTCCACTAGACCAGGTTGCTCCAAGCCCCATCCAACCTGGCCTTGAACACTGCCAGGGAGGGGGCAGCCACAGCTTCTCCGGGCAATCTGTTCCAGTGTCTCACCACATTCACTGTTAAGAATTTTTTCCTAATATCTAATCCAGAACTACCCTCTTTCAGCTTAAAACTGTTCCCCCTCATCCTATCACTCCATGCCCTTGTAAAAAGTCCATCTCCAGCTTTCCTGTAGGCCCCTTCAGGTACTGGAAGGCTGCTTGAAGGTCTCCCCGGAGCCTTCTCAATGTTTCTGAGATGCTCAGCTTCATCACCATCTTTATTTTAGTGTCCTGTCTTCCTGACTTGCCAGACAAACATGATTTTACCATTCAACCAATCACAGATCTTGGTCACAAAACTAAACTGACAGGTTAATCAGACTTTGCATTATTTAGAACTATGGAGCTAGATTTTTCAAGGACGCTTGAGCAAAAGATGACTTCTTTCTCTCTGTCACAGCCACTGCATGTGAACACAAATAGATCCTTATAATTCAAGTCCATTAGCAGCAAACAACTATTCCTCATTAAAAATAGCACAAATCAATGTCTGCACTTTGCCTCTGCAGTCTGAGGAAGTGGACCTGAAAGAAAAGGGAAATTTAAGTCCTGTTCAAGAACTACTTAGGTAAAAGCACTATACACTGCATGGAGAAACACTTCATTTTCCATACACTTCTGATACTTACATCAAATTCATTTAATGCAGCAGCAAGCTCTCCTATGCCAGTGTGCCCCTTGTTCTCATCAGTGGGTGAGGTGGCCTGGGCAGCATTGGAGATACCAGCAATTGCTTCTTGTACTTGCTTGAAGACATAGTCCCTGTTGGCCCTAGTGGCTGCAACGTCAGGGTGACGGAGAAATGCTTGGGATGCAGTATACAACATAGTGGCATTCTTCTTCAGAGCACCTCGAGCTGCAGCCATTTCGTCCCTGCAGTGAGGATCTTTCAGTTCCTATATAAAAACATGCAATTTTTATAGTTGTAAATGAAAGTCTGTAAGAAGACTGTAATGTCTACACAGCTTAAGTTTCCCTGCATAAATATCGTCCAGTGATTTTGCAGAGAAGGAATTACAGAATCACAGAATCAATCAGGTTGGAAGAGACCTCTGGGATCATCGAGTCCAATAACAGAATCTACCATAAATCACAGAAGGAAATCCCTCTCCTGCCCAAGAAAGTCCATTCCTTCTGCATAGCTACAGCTGTTACATTCTGCTCACAGTATCTTCTTATCAAAGAGTCTATATGCTTGCCTTATTCAAAGGCCCACAGAAAATTTATATAAAACATTCAAAATTACTCTTCTCGATTGACTAGATTCAGTCTGCTGATTCCATAAAGGCAATGCGAGTGCAACAATCCTGTTGCAGCAAATGCCATAGTTTTGTAAGTACTATAACTATGTCCTTTATAAAATCCTTGTAAGGTAGACCCTTTAAAAAAAATTGAAATAAAAATATTACATTGATGAATATGTTTTTAGTTCTTAAAGACCTAATAAATATGCCCCTCATTATTTTTAGCCTTTCCTTCATATTTTGTTCTATTCCTCGTATCATTTAGTGTTTTTTTTAATGACATATACTTTCTTTTGTTTCCCCTGACAACAAGCATCAGATACTGTACAATACGTTACCAGAATAAGATGATACTGTATTATTTCTATTTAATCCATGAATTTATTTACTTACAGGATATACCACACTGTCCATGAAAGCCTTTCTATCATCAGGTAAGGTAGTCCTAACAATATCCATAAGGAGTAAGAAAACATTGCTTCTATTTTAGAACTATGAACAAAGAAGTTTGGAGAGCTGAACAGTTTATTTACACATAGAATCTATGGCAAAAATTAAAAACGAAACTAGATATTCTGGGTTTAAAGGGCTTGCCCATTGACCACTTTAAACCACACATGACTCACAGACAACAGTTTTCAGAGAGAATTAAGTTTCTAAAAACTTTATCAGGCTACAAAACAGAAGAGATGAAAAGAAAAGCTATGAATGTATATGTAGTAACTTTTAATGCTGTCAAGATTTTCTTCAATTATATGGAACACCTCACCAGCATTATAAAAATGAGCCTTAAGAAGAAAATTTTAAAAGGTTTATACTAAGACTTTCTGTTATCTTTCCATTTCTCCAATAAGAACTTAAGAGACTCTACATCTCTCTTCAGTAGCTTTCACGTTTTTTCTCTTTTCCCCATATTTATAGCTCTACTTCCACAAAGGAAGTGTCTGAACATATAGAATTACACTGTTCATATTGTGACTAGATTTTACATTATTAATTTATTTAATTTCAGTATAACTCTGAAAATGCTATATTTCATTTAAAAATACAATAGTGATACAGAAGTAAATTGTGATTACTGTAATGCAGAAAATAAAGAAATAGAAGGCAGCTTTCTAAATCTGGTGTGCTGTGCTATACAAAGACTACACCCCTGAATGACTGGTGGTATTCAAATACGATTGAATCGGGAGAGACTTTATACAACTCCACAGTGACAGCACTGTCTGAACTCTTAAAAAGAAGAATGTTGAGGAGAAAGTTATCTTTATTGCAAGTTGTGTAATTGCAGGTATTGAATAAATGTTATCATGATATTCTGGTCTTTTTTCCATCTGCCTTAGTAATGGATGAATTGAGTACTTGGGTTTTTTTAAGTATATGAAAATTAATAATGATGGTTTTAAAACAAAGTAGATCTCTGTACTTCCTGAATTTGAATTATACTATACTACCAATGAGCTCATGCTTTACCAGCGGTCAGTAACCTCAAATCAGCATAGGTTAGAAATAAATGGGAATAATCATCAAATGAAAACTATCCTTAACCTCCTGAATCACTTGCCTATTCACTCTTCATTCCATTATTAATTGAAGACCCTTGGAAAATATTCTTAAAGAAATTGCATTTTTAAAAAACTTCATTGCATTGAAAAATATCAATGTGATTAAATTATAGGCCATGGCACAGCAATTACTTATTGTATATTTTAAAACAGACTTAGACATAAAACACAAGATCTTCAGAACCAAGACTCACCTGTTGTCGTCTAGCAGCTACATAGTTCAGTTTTACCATCTCTTTTCCAAATTCTTTAAAGCGATTCGCTAAATCTTGCTCATTTGTTGCATTTTTCACTGCTTCTAGCGCTTCCTCTACCTAGAACATAATATATCAACTGTATTAGCATTTTAATCTGGGTGCACTCTTTGACAAAGCCTATAACAATTCTACCCAATACTCTCTATTATATGGACCCAATTTAGCTTTTACATCCATCACTGAACAGTGGCTTTATTATAGTCCCACTAACTTTAATTAGGTTTCTTAATAGAGAAACTGTCTGATTGTCATTCTGCATTACTTTCCATTTACTGTACTTTGGTATCATGTAAAACTAATGTAAAAGGCATAACTATATTAGTTTCCCCATTTACACTTATCAGATTAAATGTTTAATATCTGTGGGGTTTAAAACAAAACAGATGAATATGCTCTTACTGTGTGGTACGGACTTTATGGGAAAATAAAAGGAAGTTATTCTGGAAAAAAAATAACTTTTAAAATGGAAACTCAAACTTACCATGAAGATTTAAATTTACCCTAACATATTCAAAATACTCAATCTTTGTGAAATAAATGAAACAACAATAGATTCAACCAGAAGATATTTATTATTTCTTTTTTTCTCAGCTCTCGGCTTTCCTTTTTTCAGTTACTTTAAAATTGAGAAAAGAATCTACCAAAGAAAAAAGACCTGCAGTTACTCAGTCATGCTATAAGCTAACAGGCAAAAATATAAAACTTCACTTATACCAACAAGTTAATCTGTCAAATCTATTGTGAAACTTTATCTGATGTATAGCAAGAAAAAATATCTGAAGGGATAAAATGCTCTTTTCATACAATAAGTAAAGGAAATTTTCCTGTGACTAGATGAAAATTCTAAGTTGTATTTCTCTCCCTCAAAAGATAAAAATGCAATTCCAAGCAAAAAGACTGAGAACTGAAAGCTTCTATTCATCCTTCTTTCTAAAACCTATTGCTTCAATTCATGAGACTGTGCATAAGCTTTCAACAATAGGCAAATTTGCTCCTCAAAGAAAAACAGCTAATTCTGATGGGGACATGCTCCTATGCGAGAGCAGAACTTTGCAGCTTACTCTCCAACCATCAGTGGGAATCAATAAATTCAGCAGTAGCTGGCATCTAATGAATTTAGAAAGGCACAATTATGTGCAGAACCTGCCTTTTTATCATCTGTGTTGCTCTAACCCTGTTTTCCTACCAGCGAGTGAGGATATTTTTATTGTGAGCTTTTACCTACTTACTGTGGATTTAAGAATATCCACAAGGTTACAGTGCAGTAGAGTAGCAAACCCATACATTTCTATAGGAGAATGTATAATCCAAGTATATAAATCCATAGCTGTTATGTTGGAAGTTTTATACTAAGCCTGAGAGTTGCAAGCTACACCTTATTCAGAATCCCACTGATACCAGATGGTTTAGTAGAAGTAGGCCTCAAAGTAGGCCCTAAAAGGCCTACTCTGTGTAACCTTTAGACAGAATCAACTTTCCTGTCAGCAATTTTCCTTTCAGCTAAAATAAAAGTACACTCTGAAGCTAACTGCATGTTCTGAAGGCAGGGTCTGCTTCTGGGACTGATAACACTTAGTTATAGTCGTCACTGATTCTTGCTTGGGCTTAGTCTTAGAGAATCCAAGGTCTCTGTTAAATTCCTCATTATTTACAAAAAAGGGCCAAAGATAAACAAGACTGTAAACAACATCTTTGTAGTGTCTAAATTGACTTGATTCACAAGCTCTTACACCAGGAGTAGAGATAAATCCTGTAAGAACCAGAACAGTATCTTCTCCTTGGAGCCACCTGCATGTGTCAACAAAAAGGTCCCAACCACGCTTACGTGGAAGCCAGGTCATAAAGCAGACAGCATAACTATGGGGGGATTGCGACCACTAGAGACCCCCAGAGCCCACCCAAGACCCCTTCCCCAATTTAGTATGCATGTGCATACATTACATAATGTATTGTGACATTGTATTGTATTGTATACATAATGTATATGTGACATTACATAATGTATTAGCATAGGCATAAGGTTTCTTGGAATAGGTGAGCTTTACTCCCACCTATTGTATGAATATTCATTTTTCTATAATGTACATAATGAGTGTGCTTTTGTCCCTGGGTGTGCATGCTAGGAGGAGAGATCCCCCCATGCACCCAGCGCTGCAATAAACCAATGTCGGCTTTCTAAACTATCATTTGGAGAGTTTTCTTGGTTACTATTTTCCGGTAACACAACTACTTCTTCTTTCACTCTTAAAAAGAACAGCAGTTTTCAAAGCTGAACTATCTGACTCTCTTAACCATTAACACAAATCACAAAAACATCATTGTATTAACTAACTGGTTCTTGCAGGATTCACAGCAAAACATGAACATCTTTTTTTCAGATCAAGAAGCATTTATATTAAACTACCTGAAACTTTCATCTTTAGCATGTTTGTAATGACGAGCACAGACATGACAAACTGATACACATTTTTGTAAGTCCTGCCAGCTCCCTATTAAATAATATTGTTCGAGAATTTGTTACAGATTCCACTCTGATAATCAGATTTTGAAAGATGTTAATTATACTCTATCATGTCAGTCTGGGCTCAAGCCCAGGAAATTTCAAAATGAAGAAACTCGTTACGAGAAGTATTAGAAAGGGCATGAGCACAAACCCTTTTTTATGATAATTTGTTTTACAAATTCATGTTGGAGCAAGTTCTCTATCCTCAGAAAAACACAACTTCACTCAACTGTACAGATGTGTTCTGATTAATTAGCATGTAATTAATTACAATAGACTCATAATTCTGTATGTGCATGATCACATACTGTATCAGTATATGCTTTTTTATGAGTGTTACACAAGCTTCATTTCAATAAGCACTACCACTAATTTTAGTAATGCAAAAGATAATCTTAAAGAAATGACTAAGTGCCCTTCCAGAAAGCATCTGGATATATTCACTCTGAAACGTTAATTAAAATGCACTATTTCCTGTGAAGTATGAAGCGTAACTCACTCCTTTGACATGCTTTAAGTGAAAACTGATTACAGTACATTTCAGTATAATTCAGGCTTCATAACTTTGACATGCAGAATGATTTTCGTTTATTAATTTTATGGTTAACTTACACCAGTCTTTGAATGTCACCTTTGAGTCAACACAAGAGCTGTTCCTTAGTCATTTTTGTAAATTATAAACACTTTTTTTTCCTAGAAATTTAATTTTTGTCTAAAACTAGTTTGCATTATGAAACGGTAAAATAAAAATATTTACACTGTCAATCCTCAGAAATAAATTACCCTTTTTAACCTGAAAAAAAAAAAAAAAAGGTTCTTAAGTTGAATTTTGTTGAAAAAAAAAAACCCAACAAAAAAACCAGAGATGTCTGGCTTCTTGGAAACAGACTTCATAATAACATCTGACAAATGCAGAGATTACAAACCACATTGCCATACACGGCCCTTGCAAATCTAGGGTGCAAACTGTGTAAGTAAATACACCCACTTACAAAACAGTATTGGACATTTGTGTGTTAAATAACATAATACACTGCTGTAGCAGAAGGAAAAAATCTCAGATATGAGAACAATATTTCTCATTGCCTATGAAAGAGCTTGAATCTGAATTTTAATCATAATATTCAGAAAAATCTGGTTTTTATAAATATTAAAGTGTTAATCTCATTAGCAAAGAATTATTTGAATTACAGTTGTATGGAGAATTATAGTGGGGAAAAATTAACAGCATATTCCAGAGAGACAATGCTTACACCGCACGTACTCAGAGCCACACGCTGACAATTACAAGAGCAGCATTCTGTTCATTAGGGCAGAGCTCACTAGAAGCTGTGCAGAAAAATCTGTCTTTTTCATCATGAAAACTGTTTTCAAACTATTTAGCTTATTTGCATGGTTTGCAAGTTGAAGCGTTCTCATTGTTTTTCCAGAACATATCATTGTACAGTTACACTGTTAAAAAAGCAAATTAAAAAAAAAAAAAAACACCACACTTTTTGGGCAGTTATTAAAAAGAAGTAACTCTCCATCTCCTCTGCTGAACTCACACATGCACTCTGCAGGCTTTAAATATTCTGCATATGATTTTCTGCAAAATTTTTGTGGTTTTTTTTTCAGAGGTTTTTGTTTATTTGCTGATGCAATAAAAGTGAAACAGTCCAATAACTAGCAAAAAAAAAAAAATTACATTTCCCAGTTTTAACTGCAAAGTCTTTTAATATTCCTGTATAAAAAAGTGAATGGTGGCAGCCAAAAGTGAATACAAACCCATAGCAAACTATCTGGCAATTTTTAATTCCTCTTTATTCTATTTTGCCTCTTTGACGACTGATTAGATACCTATACTATTGTCTCGTTCCAAATTAAAGTTTCAATCTTGTGATACGTCCAGAAGTGGTGTAGAGAAAAAAAATAGAGCAACTGTAGTACCTAAACTCTGCCACAAGATCGCAGTAGTTTACAAATACTGAGTAAACCATCGGGATAAGATACGAGGTGAGTTAAGTAAATTTATGTAGTTCAGTTCAGAAAGCTGCAGAACAGCAGTACTAGTCCAGGCACTGAAGACATTTGACATTTTTTACTTTAAGTCTCCAAAAACTAATTTCTGCAAAATTAGAAAATGAATAAGACTGAATAAGAAAGCACTTTAAGAAAAAACAGTGAATTAGAGCAAGGAATGTGAACAGTGACATTCATTACTGATTTGTTCCCTATTTTTCTACACACAAAACACTCAAAACCAATACATAATGTTAAAAATGCTTACAATTTTCAGATGTGACAGGAGCCTCATGACATCAGCCATATCAGCCAGGATAAGCAAGCGGGTGACAGCAGAAAGCAAGGCACGAGCAGCCCGCACCATGGTGCCCCGTTTCACTGAGGAGCACGGGTCGTCAGCAAACTCTGAAGAGGCAATTCTCATTGTTTCTCCTAGAATTAAGGAAAAAAAAAAAAAAATGTAGTTAAAGGTAAGTTTTACACTTGTACTTTTTTACAGAAAGTATAAACAACTCACTAAATAAACTAACTGCTGTTAGGAAAAAAATAATGGCTTAGTTACCGAATATTGAATTGCTCAGGAGAAATATTTAAAAAAAAAAACGTGCAGCAACTGCCTCGATAGTCTCTGCCTTTTTTTTTCTTTATTCGCAAACTGTTCTTCTAGAGCAGTAGTCACTTGTAACAACTGAAAAGGAAACCAAAACACCAAGACAAGACTGCTGAACCGCAACAACAGAAGAAAAACAGCAGTGTGCGTTATAGCAATACAGAACCCACCTGCACTGGTAGGGAGGACAGGACAAGGCATCCCAACAGCATCGTCCCAATCGCATCTCTACAATTCTGCCTTCAAACTACATCCTTCTCCTTCACTCCCACTCCCCAGTCCTCACCTTCTTGCTCAGATACTCACTCTGTTCTCCTCCACCCTGAAAAGCTATCACTCCTATTAAAGGTATTTTTTTTCCCAATCATAGAACCATAGAATCGTTTAGGCTAGAAAAGATCTTTAAGATCATCGAGTCCAACCGTTAACCCAGCACTGCCAAGGCCACCACTAACCCATGTCCCTCAGCACCACATCTACACGGCTTTTAAATCCCTCTAGGGATGGGGACTCCACCACTACCCTGGGCAGCCTGTTCCAATGTTTGACAACCCTTTCAGGGAAAAAAATTTTCGTGATATCAAATCTAAACCTCCCCTGGCACAACTTGAGTCCATCTCCTCTCATCCTATCGCTTGTTACCTGGGAGAAGAGACCGACCCCCACCGCGCTACACCCTCCTTTCAGGCAGTTCTAGACAGCGAGAAGGTCTCCCCTCAGCCTCCTTTTGTCCAGGCTAAACACCCCCAGGTCCCTCAGCTGCTCCTCATCAGACTTGTGCTCCAGACCCTTCACCACCTTCGTTGCCCTTCTCTGGACTCTCTCCAGCACCTCAATGACTTTCTTGTAGTGAGGGGCCCAAAACTGAACACAGTATTTGAGGTGCAGCCTCACCAGTGCCAAGTACAGAGGGACGATCACTTCCCTTGCCCTGCTGGCCACACTAGTGTTGATACAAGCCAGGATGCTGGTGGCCTTCTCGGCCACCTGGGCACACTGCTGGCTCATATTCAGCCAGCCATTGATCAACACCCCCAGGTCCTTTTCCACCAGGCAGCTTTCCAGCCTTCTTCCCCCAGCCTGCAGCAGAGCGTGGGGTTGTTGTGACGTAAGTGTGGGACCTGGCACTTGGCCTTGTTGAATCCCATGATTCCCTTTGTGCCCATCACTGCTATGATTTTACTGCCCAGTCTCCTCTATTCACTCTACCTATTCACCATCCCAAAACTGCCTGGATATCCCTATTGCTGCCTCTCTCTGGACAAAGCAAAACACTCTCTTGTATAACAAACGAAATATACTGGTGCCTGGACACATTATTCCTGTTTAATTCCAGCAACAAGCATCTTATTCAACACGGTACTTGGGAACTAAATCAAGATTTTTAAGGATGAACTTTACTACTTCTTTATAGCAGATGGAAGTATTAAGAAAGAACAGAGAGTACTTAATGCTCCCAGCACTGACAGGGCTTGAGTTCCTTCTGTAAAGCTGAGATCTAATAGCTTTCAGCTACTAAAGCAAATAGGAGTAAGACTAGGACTAGCTTAGAATACGGTAGCAAAAGAAAGACGGAGTGAAGGCGAAGTAAATATCTGATTGGAAAGAAGGGTTATCCACGCACAGCACAAGGCATTCAGAGAAGTAGGCAAGATACCAATGGCAAATGCCTTGAAAGTGCGAAATTTTCTCCCCCTTATTTACAGCAAGGAATAAGTTGCATAACTGGGCATAAAAGATTTTTTTTTAAATCACAACCATCTTTCAAAGATTTGGTAATCTAATTTAAGACAACACAGAACATGAAGCTAAACCAAAATGGTAAACGTTACATTAAATTACACAGAAATGTGGTTAACGTCACAAGGAGATCAGATAAATTCTGATATGTAAGAAAGTGGATGAAAAACAAACAGCACACCACTGGAAGTCAAATAAACTAATAGTTTAATGCAGTGGTAATTGAAAAAGAATGGCACGTATTTTTTTCTTTCATACGTGACTCACAGAGGACAGTTAAGGGACTTCTGCCATAGGATGTTTCTTTTTTTTTGTAACTACCAGAAAAGCAACAGTATAGCACATAGACCATACAGAAATGTAGAACATACATCAGACCATAATTTTCCAAAACAATTCCAGACACCTAAAAAATACGTTTTTCATTAATCATCTGGAAAACAGAATAATGCATTTGTATTTCACAGGTTACTGGCAAAATGATATGGTTCTAGATATAGGTACAGGAACCTGGATCTATCATTAAAACTAAAATCTAAATATTTATACTAATAACAATACTGCAAGCATTATTGTAGCATCAGAACTGAAATCCACCTGATTCCTAGTTGTGATGTGAATATCAGGGATTAATTGGCTAGCATACATAAAATAAAGTTTATATAAAGTGCTGAGGCCCCCAGAAAAATTCACTGATTCAAAAAGGTTATTAGAATGTTTTTGAGTAAGCTGTAATCTTAAAAATTGTTATGAACTAAAAGAATATTAATCAAGGCAACAGGAAAAACATGCATCACTGGCGCTCTACCTTCATCCTTGTAGGAAATGGGTGATTACACCACCTAAATTCTTAACAGTGTCAGATGAAAAATAATCAAGTGAAAATGCATGATCTTCCTTTACAATTTAAGAAACAGGACAGAAATTATGCATTAAAAAATAGAAATTATGCACTAAAAAATAGTATCATAGAGATGATACTATTAATCCAATCTATGAGAAAAACACTTGTGTATTTTAAAGGACCTCAAAAGGCTATGGAAAACAACGCAGTACAGAAACCTCTAAACCCAAATCTTAGGCGCTCACTCTCTCCGAGGTCAGAAGCAATTTAGCTGTATCTGCACCCTGGCACGTACCAGCTAACGAGTCTTGCTCAGAGCCGGTTCTAATTAGGTTAGACCGTGCCACACTGATCACTCAAGATCCAAGCTGGTGTAGCTGCGTAGGGCTGCCCTGTTGATATACAGCTTTAATAACTTTAGACCTGCTTGGGTATCTCCAAAACACATTGTGTTCTGCTGTGTGGACTTGTTAAAAGCATTTAAAATAAGCCAACCCAGCTATGGAATACAATCCCATGGATACGTTACCTGGAATTATGTTGTGACTATGCCGAGGAAAAAACGATTTTTAAGACAACCTATTGACTTAGCTTTCTTTATACTGTTATCCTCTGCTGAGAGAAAGCTCTGTATGCACATCGCTTTTTTTTTTAAAATCCAGCATTCTCTAAATGCATCATGAACTTTCAGCAGTTTCTAAATTTAAGTTAGCTTGTTATGACCTTCATTTCAATTCACAATTTTATTTATTCATATAACAAAAAATTATGTCTGTGCAGCTGAATTAATAAGTTTATATTACTTTTCACCTCTCTTGCTACTATACTGCCTGAAAGCCCACTGCATCGTATTTTCTCCATGACACTTTCAATCTGGCAGGAACAGCATGTGCTCTGCCTGGTCAGGACTCTCTGCACGTGCTGCCCGACCAGCCAGCCAGTAGCAAAGACAAGGTTGAACTGCACCTGCCTTGCTCTTGGTGTGAACACAAGTCTGAGTTTTTATTGTGTTTTCTTCTCTCTCCAGTTGCTCATTTTTTTAAAATTTTTTAAAATTAGGTTTACGTTTTGTTGCATAGGGTGAAACTGGACAACAATTTAAATATATTAGGAGTTACCAATAGATAAATAATTATGCAAGCCTCATTTCCCTAGGAAATCAGGCTGAAAGAGGAGCAAACACTATTTCAAATGAGAATTTATATTAACCCAAACTCTGCTATTATTAAAAAATAAAACAAATCCTGTTTGTCTCCAGTGTAGAAACTCAGAAAGAAAGTACTTCTAATGTGAAATCAAAGCATATTTTCATTGCTTTTAAGACCATTATAACAACATTCAAAAAAAATCCCAGATGGCATAACTTCCCTTAACATAATGCAAATAGTGGAGGAGAGACTTAAGACAGCCACAGTGAATAATTCCCCTCAGAACTCTTTTCCTTATTACATTAGGACTGTGTGTTCTTGTTATAATTTGTGTGCAGTGTATCTTGGCCGATAAGATGATAATACAGAATTCAGTAGAAAAATTCAAATAGCTTATTTCTAAGGTTTCATACTTTTCTTACATTTCCATAAGGTTGCCAAAACTCTCAAAAGATATCTTAAGAGACAAGGAACAAAAAAATATTGTCAGATAAAGGGACAACAAAACAAATTTCTAAACACGCTTAAATGTTATATTGCTCAGCATGGCAGGTACCTGGTCTCCGAGAGAAACAAGGTTTCTGCGGAGAGAGACCACAGTTTGCTGTACGTAGGTTCCCATGCATTTCACCTATGTGCCAAAAATCACTGAAACTAGGAGCAAGGAACTCTGAGGCCACAAAGATTTTTCTGACACAAACTTTAAATCGAATAGATATTGGAAAAAAATTATCAACAACTCTTTGCTGAGAGTGTGCTAAAAACTGGGAATGAAATTTCTGCAAATCTTTTTTTATTATTATTTTTGAGTTAGAGACTCAAAATATTCCCTGTAAAAGGAGAGTCTTAGAGCTACCACAGAATAGCTCACAGTCTAGCAAGTGGGCAAGAGTTAGATTTGAATTTCCTAACCTGGGAATTTGATCCAAAATGTGGATGACTGGATTCATCTAATCAGTGTAACAATTGGGAATGCATCATCTTCCCTTCAGTTATTTATTAAAGGAAACCAGCTATGACAGCTTTTTGTAGAAAGTTTGATCCAACATGCACTCTCTTAGAGCATATCTAGCTGACGGAACCCAAGGGGAGGAATGCGATGGTATGAAAAGCTCAGCAAGGCTTTCCGATATTTACGCTCTAAGTTAGACTCAGGTGAGATGGAAGTGACTCTGAGCATCCAGCAGCAAAACTTTTGTATGTGAAAGTACTTGAACTTTAGGTATATGCAAGATGAAATGGCAGCCAAAGCAAGCTTCGGATTTTGGAATCAGATGCCTACAAGTTGTTTAACTTCCATGTTGGTACTGAAGAGATTTTACAGTTTCCTGCCAAATTACCAGTCTGTAGCTTCAGATAAATATTAATATTGAACTATGAAAGAAGGAAATAATATTTGGTAATTGGCCAGTGGCACCAGGAAAGCAAGCATGCAGATTATCTTCTTAGGCTTGACTATTCAAGGAGATACAACTAGCAAATATATTTGAAAATCAAATCTGGTGGACAGGCGGAAAATATGTGGAGGGTCAAAACAACAGTTTAAAAAGTTTGGATTAACGGTTGGACTTGATGATCTTAAATGTCTTTTCCAACCAAAATGACGCTGAGTCTATGATTTAACATTAGAATGACAAAGTTAAGTGAAATAAATCTTCTCCAAAATAATTAAGTAGAAAGTATTAAATAGACATATACAAATAAGCAAATAAAAATATTAATATAAACGTTCATAGCAGGTTGTTTAAACCTTATAAAGAACTAGCAGTTCACAATTTCAGATCTAATAACCTAGCAAGCCAGCCATTAGTGGGGAGGAAGGACTGTCTACCTCAGTGCCAATTAACATATTTTTATCCTTGTACAGCAATGGTATCAAACGACTCTTAGGCCAAAGGTAATGTTGGAGCTACAGCTAGTCAAATTATTTTTCAGAGAAACGTTTTTATCTGGAAAAAGCCAACCCCACTTTCAGTTATCCATTTTTTTCCAAATTCATTTCAAGTTATTCTGTAATCTATATTAATTACTTTCAGTGAAATTTAGGTCAATGCAAGAAACACAGACATCTTGAGTCATCAGGTCTGCTTCCTTGCCACTGCAGACAGTCATGTCATAATATAATTAATAATAATCTTAATATGATAATAACTACACTCACAAACTAATCAAGCTTCCATCTTGGAAACAGCTCAGACATTTAACCCCAATTAATCCTACTGGAAGTAAGAAACTCATTCCAAAATGAACTCCAGAATCTGACAGGTTTTTTCATTAGAGACACTTTAATTCTATGTTGACCGTATTTGTAGATAATTTATATCCTTCTCCTCATGCCCCATTTGTCCTTCAATTTAAGTAAGTATTGTTCTTCCACCGTGTTTCCTATTGTCCCTTTTTCGCTTCATGCATTTTTGCATTGAACCATGACAGATTAAAGGCAGTACTTCAGTCTCCTCTTATTGCATAGAATATCCATTCCTATAATCATTTCAGCAGCCCTATGAAACAATTATATTTCTGGAATACATGTGATAAAATCTGCAGTTTTCTAAGAGATACCATTCGCAGTTACAAGAAATACTTCACCTGATGCCTTGCAGCATTCATACAGCAGCATTCATGTACCTTTTTCATTAGATAAATAGTGTCAGCTATTTTCTCGCTAAGACCCAAACACTAAATTCTTTGGCAACTCCCTTTGAGAGAAAAGTGTGCATTTGATTTATGTTTTGTAAATAAGGAGTCTTATTTGGGTTAGAAAGTGATTTAAAACCTAGAACATTCAGTGGAGAAAGCCCCTATCAGCCATATTAAGAAATACTCATCATAAAAAGAAAAGAAAACAAAATAAAAAAACAAACCAAAAAATAACCAAAACCCCCCACTCATCCCCCTCCAACAAAATCCCCACTGAAATTCAGCTTAATTCCTGAATTCTAATGATGATTGGTAGAACTGCTTCTTTTGTGTAATTTGGACTCATAGCTGGACAACATTTCGTGTGCTTAGATCCATTTTGGATGGGTGCAAAAGGTTTTTATTTCTTTCAGAATTCTTTTCTTTTTGCCTAATGCAGCCCTGGATACCATTGGCCTCCTTTGCAGCATTGACAGCAGGTTGAGGCAGGTGATCCTTCCCCTCTGCTCAGCACTGGTGAGGCCACACCTGGAGCACTGTGTCCAGCACTGGGCTCCCCAGAACAAGAGAGACATGGACATACTGGATAGAGTCCAACGAAGGGCCATGAAGATGATGAAGGGAGTGAAGCATCTCTCCTATGAAAAAAGGCTGAGAGAGCTGGGACTGGTTAGCCTGGAGAAGAGAAGGCTCGGGGGGATCTTGTCAATGACTATAAATAACTGAAGGGAGGGTGCAAAGAGGACGGAGCCAGGCTCTTTCCAGTGGTGCCCAGTGACAGGACGAGGGGCAATGGGCACAAACTGAAACACAGAAGGGTCCCTCTGAACATGACTTTATTGTGAGGATGACTGAACACTGGAACAGGTTGCCCTGAGAAGTTGTGCAGTCTCCATACTTGGAGATATTCAAAAGCCATCTGGACGCAGTCCTGGGAAACCAGCTCTAGGTCACTCTGCTTGAGGAGGATGGTTAGACCAGATGACTTACAGAGGTCCCTTCCAACCTCAATCATTCTACAATTCTGTGAATCTGATAACAGCCACACAACAAGCCACTTCCCTGCACTTGAGTAATGACTACAAGATGTGTCCAATGTTATTATTTAGGTTCTGGAATCTCATCAGCTTGAGAAGGTTCAAACCTACAGCTACTGTCACCCAACATCACTATCAAACCACTTAGCTTGCTCTGATAGGATTTAACTGGGGGACCTACACTAGCTATCCTTCCTTGAAGAGTAATGCAAGATTAGATTTAGTCATACTCAGTCACTTTCTCCTAACAAATTTCCAGCCCCTCGAAATGGAGTATTTTAGACCTGATTCTTAAAAAAAACCCTTTTCCCTTAGATTTTCAAAATAAGATGTCATTTCATTTTGGATATTAAATTCAGGCACTTATATAGGAGCAGTTAAAGATGTCTTTACATGTATTTAACCAGAATCATGTACACATACAAGTCACCTAGTAATCTGTGTAAGGTAAATCAAGTACAAAAAGCTTAACTCCTGCAAAAAGCTATCAACAGATGATTGTAAAGGTCACCAAAAATCTGAACGATTCAGTATAACCCAAAACCTGAACATTCCAAAAAACGAATGTCAAAAGGGCAAAAGGAATGTACAGTCCACTGCATGTCTCATGCTGAATCCTGTTCAAATTTCTACTTCTCATCATTAAAGTCTTAAAATGGAAAAAGGCCCCAAACAACTGGAAAGGTGTTAAGTGATTACTATATATCAAAACTGAAAATCAACCTGAGGGGAAAAAAAAATCAGAAAAACAGATGAAGTCAACAAATCTATACATTTTTTCCTATAATTTTATACACATATACATATATATACATATTCAAAAACTATATATATATACACATCCATTCTGAAATTTTTTATTTTTCTGAATATATTTGCAGAAACTATTAGGCTGATTGCTTCTTATTTTTTACTGAAAAGAAAATACTTTTATTATACCAGTAGTTAGGGAAAGTGTTAAAAAACAACAGAAATGTATAAGTATTCCATTATATTCTTAGACAGATACGCACACAAAAATATATGTACATATATGGTGTCTGTCAGTGGAGATACCCCAAATCTGACTGGACACGGTTCTGGGCAACCGGCTCTAGCTGACCCTGCTTTAAGTAGGGGCATTGAACTAAACTATCTCTAGAGGCCCCTCCCAGCCTCTGTGATTCAGGGAAATCTCTTCTTCCTCCAGATATCTAACCACCTCACGAGTGTACACAACAGCTAGTACCATGTCAGTGCTGGAACGAGACCTGAACTGCACAATTTCTTAACACTGGAAGTCAAGATGATCTTCTCTCAGGTTCTTATCAGCTCTTTTCTTCAGATGCAACCACATAATGTTTAACAGTACTGACAAAAGCAAAACAAATATTTTGATCATGGTTTCTTTAGGACTAATACATAATTTGCAGTATCTTGAAAAACAAAGGCACAATCACTTTGTTTTATGCATACAGAACAGGAACCTGTCTAAAAAAAAGTTACTCTCTCCAACCAGTTTTCTTATGGTATGTGACTAAGTTGGTGTGGCAATAATTGCGTTTCCTTTGCCCAACACACACATAGACACTCTTGCTGCCTTCACTGTGCCAAGTCTGGCCGGCATTTCCCACTATGGTAAACTGGTTTGCTATAAGCTGGCAAAAACCTAACCAGACAAAAAAAAAATACTAATTTTCTACTTGCTCATCAAACTGAACTGTCTTTTCTTAGATCAGACAAAAAAAAACTAAAGCCAATACAATGGGTTAGAAAACACATTGAAAAATAATTGTAAAATGTATAGTATTTAAGTAACAAACGATGATTTTGATTCCATGCAGTTTACAAAAAAAAAAAAGCCCTGTAGAGAGAGATGCATTTCATTTACACACATGAAAAACTGTCAATTTTTATACACCATTTGCTATGGAAATCATTGATTGGACTTATCATGGGTAAAGAAGATCTCTTCTGATTCATGTTTTTGAAAAAGCAATTCCTATTTCAGCATAGTGGATATACCAGGAACTAAATTATCTATCTGAATACACTTACTTCAGCTAACTGCTTGCCCTGGATAGATGAAAACTGGCACCGTACCCACCAGACAACGCTTGCTTTCCAACGTAATGACAGATGGTGGGTATCAGACTCAGCTTCCCCTCCACATTCCCTTCCACACCTGTAGTGCTTTTACAGTGGCTGCAGTAGCTGTAGCTCAGACTGTCCGTAAGTGAAAAATACTGGTGGACATTTGTCTGCTTCACTGTATTGCACAATGCTAGTCTAAGCATATTATTCTCACCTATGAATGGGCCTGTTCCTTATTACTCCCAAAGATCAAACATTGGAATTGTGTACTGGCACTGGAAATAGAAAGGAGAGTGTGTGGTAAGTCTTTTCTTCCAAACGTCCAAGACAATGGACACTGGCCATAGCAGAAAGAGCGAGACCCTCGTGATCCCTCCGCTTTATACTCTGATCCATGACCTAATTAAAGTATTTGAGTGCTCTCCTTGTAATCAGAGCAAAAGCATTGTTATGAATCTATTCTAAATTAATGTATAGACCCAAACTGAGTTTCAGATTCCATACAGAACAGAGTTTATGATACTAAATGATAATACGATAGATTTGAATAACACATAACTGCTAATAGGGTGTATTTAAATAGCGTAAGCAAGTTCTTAATCCTTTCCTCATGGATGCTGTCTTGTTATTAAAACAAACAAAAGAAAACCCTTCAAGGCGCAAAGATCTGCAATTTTATCCCTTGGACTTGTCTAGAAACTCACCAGAGTAGGACCAGTTCTGTCCATTTTAGTATACTTGCCATCTGTCAAAGTTTCCGATTCAAAAATAATGGAGTAAATCTGGTCTTTGACACTTGCTTTCTCACTGTCTATAGTCGTGCTACCTTAATAATTATTTTGATTATTTATCCCATATCCTAAAATATCATATTTTGTTTACAGTACTTTAAAATCCATTCTCCATAACTGAAAATAGTTCATTTCAGTAGTAATCTCTATTGGTATTGTATAATCATTTCTTAAAATTTGGGAGGTAATTAGTAGAATATTTTCATACTGAAGAATGCTGTATACATACTAAATATGAAAACGCATTAAAAATGCTATTCAGAATTCCCAAAGCTTCACAGGAATGGCTGTTAAATCTTTGTCTCCCCTTCCCTAATACTTTTCTTCTAAATCTTTACTACTATGTCCCCTAAACTCATTTCCCCTTTACACTTGCAGTTGAGATTTTGTTCTCTGTCTGTGGAAGACTGACCACTGTTCTCATCACATTAATAGATTTCAAGGTCAGAAAGGGCCATATATGATCTAGCCTGATCTTTACCCATTATATTACAGCTACTAGAGCTGTGTCTCTCTGGAATTGATTATAGAGACAATCTAGTTCACTTAAATTTGACTCACTTTACGTTTGACATTTAGATAGAGTGATGGAAGATGAATCACTATGTATTTTAAAGCACAATGGACAGCCTTAAAGCTAGTATGTATTTTAGATTCAATATTCACATTTAGATCCAATAGCACACCATGTTATTCACCTCACAGACCATTAAAATGTATCATTTTAATTAACCCAACTACTTCTTTCCTAAGGGACAGTAAAATACCAAGAATACAAAACTTTAAGATATTTAGCCACATATCTATGACAACCTAAAACAATTATTTCACAAATGTTACATTTTAGAAAGAACTGTTCTAATTAATAGTCAGATTAAGAGTGCATTTGAAACATCACTGATACACTTAAGTACAATAAAACATTAATTAAATTCCAATTCAAAAGTAAATTGTTTTGGATGTGAGAATACATTACCATTTCTAATCCCTCTTTGTCTGCAACTCTCAGCTACTCCACAGTTTAACACCCTTCAGGGATAAACTAAACAGCTGATTAGCCTTCACTGAACTGGAGAGTTCATGAACATCAACGTGAACGTTTTAGATGTTCACCACTGCGGTTGGTGCTAGGGAACATGAAAACACACCGGACCTCTTAAGATATCAATAAACACAGAAGCAAATTTAAAAATTCAAACTCAACTGAATTATAATGTGGCCTCATTGGTACCCTGGCAAAAGCCATACAACTGAACTTCAGTGTTCTACAGAAGACAAGGAGAATGTTTCTTTTTATCTCGAAGTAGCATCTGTGTTGCCAAATTGGCTCTCTCCTTGCTTTGTTCCAATGGCCTGATAAACCCGACTGTCCAAGGCTATACACAAGCTAGTTTGCTCTCACACTCCAGCCAGGAGGGAAGCCAATAATATCTTTTCCAAGGAAAGCTGGGTGTGCTCGTTTGGGTAGTTCAGATACTGAAAGTGGCAGGACTGTCTTTCAACAACCAGTACGAAGCAGAACAGATTTGTGCCATGCAGCAAGGTACTGGGGTGCGTGATTCAGCCCTGGAGGAAGCCTGTTGTTTCTTTGTCCAGCTAGTAGTTTTTCCACAACTTCTATATTTATTCTAAAAATTTGAGACGTTTACTTAAAAATAAGAAATGTTTCTTTCTTTACCAGCTAGCTGCAAACTGAGACAAAAAAGCACATTCAAAATGAGCAGAATATTCTGTCACATAAACAAGACAAAACTATCCAAATAACGACAGTGGTAATTGCTAGGAAAAGCTGCCATCTTTTTGGTGAATTGTGCATAGTAAATTTATTAAAATAATTATTGTAAAAAAAGACTAAAATTAATGTAACTGACAAAGAAAAATATTTTCTGTGAGTCCTAGAAATTAAAGTCTTGAATTGAATCATTTAATGGGTTTCTACATAACAATTTATGAATTGTAAAGATGATTGTGATTAATAAATTTGAGTGAAACGTATCAGGTATAGAATGGAACATTTGAAAAGCACACGCAACTTTCTAACAGGCATAGAAAAGGAAGCGCTCTAAAGAAACTACTGTGGCATTCTCCATTAGGCAGAGAGATTCCATCATTCTGGATTATCACTTTCATTCTGGGGCTTGAAGAGGCTTACAAATATTGTATAGCCAAGCAAGTTAGTGGGTAGATTATATCTATGCCTTCGGCACTGTAAACTAAGTTCAAAATCATAATTAGAATCAGCTCCATCATTCTCTATTATCACATAAAAAATTGCCCAATGATAAGTTCAGTTGAAATTGATATTTTTTGAGATAAGCTTCAGTTTCAAAGGGTTGATATTTTCCAGCAAGCCATGTTTTCCTAACAAAATTATCAAAAATTCCCAAGCTCTGAGAACAGAAGGAGCAGCAAGTTACTAATGTCAATTCACGGGAAGCACTGTGAGGAGGTGGGCAGGACTGATGGTGAGATTGATCAGTCTGGTGGATTGATCAGCTCATCAGAGGTTTTAAGGGGTCAGCTTTGCATCACTTTGTAAATCCCTGCTAATTTATGCTGTTTCTTACACTTAGTGAATGACTGGACAGAAGCAGTAAGAGAAGCACAGACCACCTGGCTCTGAACAGAGCACATTTCCAAGCACAAGGTAGCCTGAGGATTAATATAGCAAGAGGTACTGCTGCCTGCCGATCAGCCAGCTTTCTGAGGAGCCTGAGATAAGGGAAACGGACAGATTATGAAAAAGATCCACGTATATATCATATTCTTAACATCATTATTAAAAATGTGGGAAACGAACACTGCTGAAAGTAAAAAAGCCTTTCCACAACACCCTGACTGGGATTAAGAGAACAGGTATGTTAATGTTGGACAATTCAGGGTTTTGTGGTCAAGATAGAAAAAGAACAGGAAAAAATTAAAGACAAAAATTGAAAAAGGTACTCCAGTATGAGACAGCATGAGAAAGGAGAAAAGCAGACCAAGGAGGGTCACCAGCACAGGGAAAGTCTATGGTATAGGCTTATGATAAGAAAAGATGAGAAAGAAGACAACAAAGAATACAAAGGAGAGCGCTTGCAGGTTTACACAAAGCAAGAGCTAGAAGGTGCAATAGCACTTTTAAAGAATTAAGTTATTTTATTTCTACCATCTGTTCACATAACCTGCACACATTATTTACGGTAACCTATATTTGAGACCCAATGCAGTTATTTTTACACCATAAAAGAACTTGTCAAGCATTTCTGAAATCATGTCCAAAGCATTAATCTACATGAAAACTAAGCCTATCTTTCCAAAATTGGGAATTACATTAAAAAAAATAATTTTCACAGACTATAATGATCTTTCATCTAAACTTGATTTGGAAACATTTTAATACCTTCACACTTCGTTGCCAGTTTCAAGCGGAATTCATATATCATATAGGTGTTAATATAACATAGCCCCTTATATAACAAAACACAAAGCCGATGTAGGAACCACCACCACCACACAGAAAGGCAGATCAGTACATTTTGTATAATAAAAGGTTCATAAACAGCATATGATTATTGTTAGATTTTTAACAAGTACAGAAAGAAAACAATCATCACCGAGAGCTGCAAGTATAGGTGTCACCGTGGAAGCATATCAAGAAACATGAGAGGTGTAAAAACTGTGCTTGACTATCAGGAATAATCATCAGCTGCATCTATTTGATGCACTTGTCAGCAGGTGTATTAGTCCATACAGATTTCTGTGCTAGTACCTCTGTTCCTTAAACTAGCATATTTAGAGCTAATTGAGTATTTCCACCTCATGAATTGTAAAAAAAAAAAAAAAAAAAATCACACATCTTTAGTTTTCAATGAGGCAAAAGAAGAAAAAGGAGATTGGATTAGTCAGGAAAATCATAGCCAAAGTGCACCAAAAAAAAAAAAAAGGGAAAAGGGGAAAGGAAAATGGAAATAAAGGAAAATGAATAAAGAAAATAAAAAGTTTGTCCTACCACAGAACTTCAAAGTATCCTTTGTATAGAATTAAAAATGGGCCAAAATGACTTTGTAAGTGCCGTGTATGATCCTTACATGCAACCACATTATGTTACACGCAGGACAGGAACACAGGCCTGGAAGGATTCCTAGAGCATCGTGTCCAGCTACCTGCTCCCACCTGCAATCATAGTATACAGTCCTCCGGTGTTCATCCCAGACAGACAGGTTTATCCTACAACTCCCCCACCACCTTCTGCCTCTGTTACTGCTATGTCTGGGTTATTCCAGAACCTCATTCCTCTGCCTTTGAAACTTTAATTTCCCAACATATAGTATTCATGAGGAATTTACACCTATTTCTTTTTGTTTCAACGTTATACTATAAATTCAACATAATTTCTGCCATGCCCAGGTATCTATAAAGGACAGTCCTAATGCCTGATAGTATTTTTTTCTATTAGCTATACAGACTCAGAACAAATAGAAAGAGGGTTTTTCTGCATGGAAAGCATTCTTGCATGTAGAAGCAATAGGGAAGGAGCACAATAGAAGACAGAGAGAAGTAAATGGAAACTGCTTCAGCCAATGGGAAATATATTAACTGAACCGTAGCTTAATTCAAGCACATATTTGTGGACAATCATCTCTAGCAAGTTTGCCATAAAATAACAGCATGATCAAAGTAATAAAATTAAGAGCTATTTAAAACCATAAGGTCCAGAGGAAATACGTGAAAGGAAGACAGGGTTGATACATTTTTGTGAAGAGAACATATGTTTCATCAAATACTGGAGAAATCACATAATAATATAAACAGAGAATATAAACTGAATTATCTGCAATTAAAAGAAACACGAAGAGAAGGCAAGCACAGTTCTGAAAGTCAAATTTGAAACAATTATGGATGAATGAGATTTGCAAACATCACAAATCAAAATCAGTGTAGAGTCTAGACTTTTAGTAGTTATAAAAATAATTCTAAATTCCACAGGCACTACAGAGCAGTCTCCTTTTCCAGTTTTCGTGTATAAACAGCGGCTATAAGACCTTGCAGACTTAAAGTTTAGAAAGTATTTGTCAAGAGACTAAAACTGAGAAAAAACAAGATAACTGATGATCAGAATACCATAATTTGACACTTCTCAGAGGAAAGCAACGCGTGTAATTTTACTATAACATTTTATATTCCCTCACTCTGTAAAGTATCGCTCACAATACTGGTCTTTATAATATGTGAATAATGTACTCTAGACAAAGACATGTTCAAAATGGTAAATGGAAAGACAATAAATTAAAGTCTTTTCTGTATTGGCTAAGCAACTTTTAGGATTCAGACATTAGAAAGTGTATTTCAAATTTTCATGCTGTCATTTTTATTACTTCTCCCATCAACTATCAATTTTTGAAAGCATATCCAAAATTAAAGCCTAATCTGTATGGGAGAATGAAGCTTCTTCATAACTCTTTTAAAGTTGGATGACTGCCATGGAAAATGCAGTCAAAAAATGAAGAACACAGAAGGAAACATACTTTAGGCAAGGAGGAGGACCAAGGAGGGTGCAAGGAAGACTCCCAGCTAAAGTTTATTGCTCCAAGGACTGCTTATATCTTTCTCATTAAACATAACTGGGTAAGTAGAAGAAATATATAATACTGGTAACACAGATCAGAACCCAAGGTTCCCACTTTTTAGGTGAGTTACAGCAGTATTTACAATTACATTCTGAACAAAAAAAAAAAACACCAACTTTTTTTAAAATGAAAATAGATTTTACCAACTCATTTACAACACTTACTCAACAGAACAAAAAAATTTTTATGAGTTTGTTAGCAACTTTTTTCTGTGTAATCATTACTGAATCACTCTTGAAATTTTCCAGTTACCATTTTTGAAAGACTGAAAATCCCGTTTTCATCGTTCAGCACAGCAAGGGGGGAAGGCCTGGAGAGGTGGAGGCAACGGGACAGGATAACAGCGGCAGCGCAGAAGGAAACCTGTCTTTCCCTCTGGGTGAAGGTTGGCTTTGTAACACCTCCCCATATTGTCCACCAGCTCTTCATTCGAAGCAACGCGACTGAAGCATAGAGTAATGACAAAATCTCAAGCTCATCTCCTTGACTTTCACCCTTGGAAGGACTACTTCCCAATTTACACCTACAAGACAATGTCTCTGCACTGCTCCAAATCACCCTCCCACCCAGTTGCTACATTAGGCAGCTGGTGAAACTCATATTACCTTTGCTCTGTTAAAAACTTCCATCACTGGTGATAGAAGTTTTAGAGGGCACCTACACACAGTCACATCTGAGGTCACTCCATTGCCAAGCTGAAAGGAATCTCCTTCCCCATACTTTCGATCTGACAGACTAATATAACTGATTTTCCAGTTCAAAGGGTGAATCAAACTTTTCTTTTTTTGTTTTTTAATGTTGGGTTGAACAAAAAGAAATTCGGTTCAGAATTTCTGCCCTATGAATCAATAGTGATTTCAAGCACACAGCTGTGATCCAGATGATGGTTCACTAGCACATAAATTAGAACAGCTTCAAAAGGAGAGGCCGAGATGCTCATCCCATGGTGCTCTATAACTTTACGGTAACAGCGTTCTTCTAAGGGGTCAGAGACTTCAATTCAAATCTTTATATTGAATTATGCACAGAGAGGACTTAAATACAGATTTCATGCAGGCAGGAAAATCGTCTTGCAGAACATCGTTCGTGGTTATCTCAAAACTTAATTGAAAAGGCTGTACATTTAATACTGCTGGGGATTACTGACTGGGGACTGAGCCTACCCACTTTTGCAATTACTGCTGGAAGACAGAACAGGGCAAGATAACTGCCTATGGTACCTCTTCCAATTTGTAAGACCCTACTTTTTTTCTTTTTTTTTTTTATATTTTTAATCCTAGTGAAACTATTTTCTAAATTTGACCTGAATTCAGAAATTTCATGCATACTAATACTACACTGTGATGGGTGGCTGAGTAAAATATTTACTGAAAAATACGCCCTAGTTACAATCCCTTGATAGATTTTTTTTTTTTACCTGTGGTGTATTTCTGCAATCCTTTCTCAAATAAAACCTTTCTTAACAGAAACATTGCTTCCAAAGAAACGAGTAGTAATTTTAGTATCTGATTTTAGAATTCAAGTCAAATATTTCTGGAAGAAATACGATTTCTATAACTTTCAATTTGTGAGTATAATTTAATTGTTACTAACTGTCAGAAGTTGACATTCTAAAGCAATTTCATTCCTCCCTGCTATAGAGTCACAATAGTAATAAAATCTTCAAGAAAGACAATATAAATATAGTCTAAAAAAGGAAAAATCACAGAATCACAGAATCAATCAGGTTGGAAGAGACCTCCGGGATCATCGAGTCCAACCATTGCCCTGACACCACCATGGCAACTAGACCATGGCACTAAGTGCCATGTCCAGTCTTTTCTTAAACACCTCCAGAGATGGTGACTCCACCACCTCCCTGGGCAGCCCATTCCAATGTCTAATAACCCTTGCTGAGAAGAAAAATCACCTACTATGTTAATTTATATTATTTTTCAAACATATATCACTGTGATTTTGTAAAATCTGTCTCAAACTCTCATATTTGGGCAATATATCAAATGTCAACTACCCTTTATAACAAACATATCTGGGAGATATAAGTCACTTCCATAAATTTAAACTAACATGAGCTTAAACAAAATATTGAAAAGTTAAATGAATACTAGAAAAGCTCCAGCCAAGGCTGTAACAGAAGCAAATCTTTTGAAAATAGTGCAGAGAATAAGTACAGGCTCTTAGTCTGGCTCTACCAAGAATCAGTATCATCACCAGTTCAAGACCTCTCCAACTGCCTGAATCATTAAGGATGTGTACAGAAAATCACATGTATGTGTTTCATTTTTCTCTATTTTTAGCTTCCTGCTCAAGATACAGGACTCATTATGGGATGCAGGGGAAGAACATTTTAGGACTGCACAAGACTTGTAATGGGATGTTTAGGGGAGGAACCGAAGACAAGGAAAAGGAAGGACTGAGATGATTTGGGGAGAAGCAAGTACAGAAAAATGGAGGGATAAGAGGAGAAAAGGGGCTAGTCACATGTAAACAAATTGCTGGTCAATGCACTTGTCTGGCCACGCCTTGGGCCAGATTTTCTGATTTCCAGCTGCTGGAGAGACCACAGCATCTGGAGGTCGACTGAGACATCTGCTTCCATGTGTTTGCGTCTGTGTGTGTCCTTGGGAGTGGGGTAACTGGGGAGACCAGGATCCAGGGGCCAGCTATGGGATAGACTGAGAAGCTAAACTCACCTACTGAAGGGATCTACGTTATACATACGAATATAGGTATTTCCCACTAACAGACCTTCAATCTTAATCAGCCAGAGAGGGGAAGAGGATAAGACACTTGGTGCTGTTGTGTTTGTTTTGTAGAATCATAGAATAGTTCAGGTTGGAAGGGACGTTTAAAGGCCATCTAGTACAAACCCCTGAAACATGCAGGAACATCTCCAACTAGATCAGGTTGCTCAGAGTCCCGTCCAACCTGACCTTGAACGTTTCCAGGGATGGGGCACCTACCACCTCTCTGGGCAACCTGTGCCAGTGCTTCATAGAGTCATAGAATAGAGAGTGCCAAGCATCTGATGTGTGTGGTCAGTCGTGTATATACGAGCTGTATATGCGTGTTTGTGTGCATGTGCCTCCTGGGAATACATGCTCAGCCTCACTACTGCTTTGACCATGGAGCTGCAGCAGCCTCACTACTGGATTTGGGAAGCCCTGACACTACTTATCTGTATAACAACCTTTGGGATTCTGTACAACGTCTGCTCTTTCATCAGTGTTTTAAATTATTTTAGAAAAGGAACTTTAATGTCTTTCAGAAGCTAAATCCTCTGAGAGCTGAAAGATAATTAATGGATTTGAAAAGGGTCTGAAAGAGCATTAGAGTATTTGCATGGAATGACATTTACCATGCCATATTTTTTATGTTGAGCACCGCAAACATGATTAACAATTACAGAATGACAGAATCAACCAGGCTGAAAGAGACCTCTTGGATCATCGAGTCCAACCGTTGCCCTGACACCACCATGTCAACTAGACCATGGCACTAAGTGCCATGGCCAGTCTTTTCTTAAACACCTCCAGAGATGGTGACTCCACCACCTCCCTGGGCAGCCCCTTCCAATGGCTAATGACCCTTTCTGAAAAGAAATTCTTCCTAATGTCCAACCTGAACCTCCCCTGGCGAAGCTTGAGGCTGTGTCCTCTTGTCTTATCGCTAGTTGCCCGGGAGAAGAGGCCAACTCCCACTCCACTACAACCTCCCTTCAGGTAGTTGTAGACTGCAATAAGGTCACGTCTGAGCCTCCTCTTCTCCAGGCTAAACAACCCAGCTCCCTCAGCCGTTCCTCATAGGTCAGACCCTCCAGACCCTTCACCAGCTTGGTTCCTTCCTCTGGACTCGCTCCAACACCTCAACATCTTTCTTGAAGTGCAGGGCTCAGAACTGGACACAGGATTCAAGGTGCGGCCTCACCAGTGCCGAGTACAGAGGGACGATCACTTCCCTAGACCGGCTGGCTACACTATTCCTAATAGAGGCCAGGATGCCATTGGCTTTCTTGGCCACCTGGGCACACTGCTGGCTCATGTTTAGCCGGCTGTCGATCAGCACCCCCAGGTCTCTTTCCACCGAGACACTTTCTAACCACTCTTCCCCCACCCTGTAGCGCTGCGTGGGGTTGTTGTGGCTGAAGTGTAAGACCCGGCACTTGTTCTTGTGGAACATCATGCCGTTGGTCTCTAATTGAAGTAGCTTCCAAATGTAACAAGCAATTCAAAATAGATTACGAATATTTTTTAACAACAAGATAGAGTTTTCAGGCCCTAGCTTCAGCAACTTCCTGAATATAAGACTTCAAATCTTCATGCTCAAAGCTTCCTGTTGGACAGGCATGAGCCACCTGAGAGACTGGAAGAAAGCAAGCTGCCAATAGCATAGGCGCTGCTGACAAAATAGAGAATATGCTTATTAATTAAGAGAGAATAGAGAATATGCTTATTAATAGAGAGTATGCTTATTATACACCCAGATTCTTTCAAAAGTGAAATACCCTTATGAAGTAATTCCACTTCCATATACTTTATAAACTAGGAACAATGCTGAAGAACTAGCAGAGAGACAGAGACAGCAAGCCTACATCCATTAGTTGAATTCTTATTAACCAAATGAACCAAAGTGTAATGTATTCAGCTAAGGTGTTTTTTTAATATTTTAAATGTAACTTTAAGTGTTAAGCCCAAACTATTCCCTGAAAGCTTTTAGATACTAATGGGTACAAATAGGTTTTTTTTCTTTTTTTTTTTTTTCCCTTCTATTTTTTTTAATTTGTGCTTTTTTGTTTGTTTGTTTCATTAGTTGGTTGGTTTCTTTTGGGTTTTTTTGGTTTTGTTTGTTTGTTTGTTTGTTTGTTTTTTTAATCAGGACAGCAGAAAGAGTAGATTGGGTAAATCAGGGTTCCTGGAATGTGTATTGCAGGTGACTCTGCTAAGCAAGCACATTTGAGGCATCAGTGTAACACGCTATGTAAGAAGATGTTCACACCCTGGACTTAAATGTAATTAAGATAAGCGTGCTAGGAATGCTTTCAGTGTGAGAAAGGAAGGAAATTTAGGGGAAGAAGGGACAGGATGGATAAAAATAAGTACAATTAGAAGGATGGGCTAAGAGAACAGTATGAAGCAGGTATCCAGGGTCAGAGAAGGATACAGAGAGGAGCGTAATCTACTGATAGAGAAAATAAGGACAACAAACAAGGTACGTTAGGTTTGTAAAGTAAAGGGGGAAAAAAGAGATCAAGGAAGAGGCATTTGATTTTTTTTTTTCTACTTTGCATTACAAAGCTATGACTGAACATGAGAGACAAGGAGAATAACCTTACATGAATACAGAGCTAGGGTATGAGAAGGAGATAGAAGTAAGTAGGTTTTAAGAGGGAATGGGAGATCTAAAGAGACCATGAGATAGGGGAAATTTCAGACCCTGAATTGCAAGGAAGACAGAATAAGCTACATGAAGGTAGCAAAGAAAAAGAGAGGGAAATAGAGAACTATAGAGGAGAACAGCAGAGACTCCTTGGGAAACAGAGACGGCTGTTAAGAGTTCTCTTTAAGGCAGTTAAAAAAGAAATCTGATTGTATTAGAGGTCAGAAAAAAATCTAAATACACTGGAAAAGTTTTAAGGAAGGCGAAAACTGAACAGGGATTTTCTGCTTCAGTCAGGAAAGTCAGGACCTTCAGACAGCAAGTCTTAAAGACTTGGGATAACATGCAACTACAAGGACTCGGTTTTAGGAAAGAACTGTTGATCTAATGAGGTATGACTGAAAGAAAATGGTACAATCAGGAAAGGTCTCCTAAACTACGTTCCATGGGTTTGGAGTTTGCTCCCACCACCTAAGATATATACATTCCCTGCTTTTCTCCCAAGGTAGCTGAAGACAAGAGGGAATAGTAAGGGAGACCTTTCACAGGGTTCAGTATAAAATCTTCATTTAAAAAGTTTTAAAAACTAGGTATTTAAAAGTATTAAAGTAAAGCATTGAAAATATTACTTTTTAGTATGTTCCATCAGAGAGAAAAAGAGTTACCAATAAAGTAATCTTTGTGTCTCAGATATTGATACATACTTTCATATTTACTGACAGTTACGGAGTACATGGATCATTTTCTTTTTATGCAATGTGAATAAATCTGCAGGAACAAAAAATTAAGTCTACTTCAAGTTTATACTCTCTTCAAACACAAAGAGCATCAATAGCTATTTCCTATCCCTTGATTGAAGTATAAAGTTTGGATTATGGTGTGAAGTTGTATCTACCTTGCTTGAAAAGCAAAACTTTAAAATACCACAACCTGCTGCTAGACTAAATCATGGTTTTAGTGGAAGTTTTAGCTATATACCAGAAAACTTCTAGGCAAATTGTACTAAAATCAGGCAGCCACTTGCACATACCTACAAGATAGGCATTGCCTACGTCACTTAACAGACAGAGTGGATTTACATAAATATAATCTATTTCCTTATCTTGCTTTCCTCGGAACCCTAGACTATTTCTTAATAAATTTAATGAGACCTGAGCCCCAGAATCTTTAAGCTATGTTTTCTCTGGATTCCTGTGCATTTCAAATATTTTGCCAATGATACAGTACATTTATTTCATACCTATCAATGGAAAGCAACTCTCTGGGATGCATTGCAACAACTGTCTGTAGTAGCACATAATATCACACAGCAATACAGGGCAGGAAATGAGGAGCACACCAGAGCCAGCTGCAACTACAGGAGGCATTTTTAGGTCGACGGTGTAATTATCCAAGCTGGAATTTTGCCAGACAACCAACTAGCAATACTCTGGCAAAACACAGCCTCGTTTCATTAATCCAGCTCTTTATGTCACTGAGCTAAACATATCATTTCACATTGCACCAAGGCTGGTCTAGTTTACACAGCTCGTGTGTGCTAATAATGGTGTTTGGTGTCTCCTTCTCTCCTAATCATGGACTCATGTCGTACAGACCCAAAAAAGCTGCTCCACTTTTCTGACAGACTTTTTTCTAGCCTGCAGTGTCAACAAAAGATGAATGCCTGTATCATTCTGTGTAATGCTGCTTAAGATCTTTTTTCCTCTCTGCTTCCTGCATCGTTGAGGTTTTTTTAAACACAGATTACAAAAAAGAATAAAAGGCTTATTATCAATTAAAAAGTCAGAAATTCACTCGAGAAGAAAACCAACACTCTCCACAGCAAATCCTCTCAAGATGCCTCTAACTTTACAAAGCACAAATCTACAAAGAAATCCCTGTTAACAAATACAAAGCTCTAACGATAATGATAATAAGGAGCTCTGATACCATGCTAAGGAATGTGGTATATTTGCCTAGATCAGAGAGCACGCAACAGTTCAGGTTGATGACTAACTCAGGAGAAGGCTCCTTGGGAGAAGCTAGCAAAACTGAGTCAGCATCGCAGCCCCGCAGGGAGAACGCTATGAATTCAGAGAGAACAAGGGCACTCGTGTCAGCGCTGAAGATGCTGTGCTAGAATTTGACATAACACAAAATAAGTAATGTAAGCAACGGGAAGCTGAAGTAGTTGACAAATGAAACTGCATGCCAGAACAACCAGGCATCAGCATCAAAATTCTAAATAAAAAACAACGCAAAATAACAACAAACACACCCAACTCCCCTCCCAGAATACTGGCATAACACCGTACATATTGTAGACAGCAAATACTTGACTTGTTCTGACGTACTGGCAATTGCATATTTAGAAAAAAATAAAACCAAAACACATAGGAACAGGAAAAAAGTGAAACCAAATATACATAGAGTGGATAGGAGGAAAAAATAGCCTCAGTATAGAACAGACTGGAATATTCATTAATCAGTGTTTACATACACAAGATTTTAACCATGCCTGCTCATATGATCATTTGACTCCAATTTTCACGAACTGAAAAAAACATCATATAAGTGCTTGGGGAGTAACTCACTGAAAATCAGTATTTTATACCTAAGTCTTTTAGACTCCTTTTGAAATCTCAGTTGGTGATCTGGCAGTCTTGGTCTAAAACCCAGGACTGATGATACTGGCAGATGGTATCTTTAGATTATGGGATTTACAATGGAAAAAACCTGAAAGGTACTTAATTCTGCTGCAATAAAAATAATTACAATCAAAGTCAATAAAAGGGAAAAGTTTTGTTATGAGCATATATTGAAAACATATTTTTCCCCTACCACACGCGTAAATCTGAAAGCATCTGACACACATTTTAACTTTTGAACAAAAATTGTCAGATGATACCCATGATACCATGGATATCCATGATATTTCTATAATTTCAAAGCCTTATTTGAAAGCAGTTTTCTTATAATAACAATTTAAACTACAAATATTAAATTGTGCAAAACAAGAATCATTTTTGCCAGTAAAGAAAATGTTATTATCCCACGCCTGAGTCCCATGCCCAACTAGGCAATTTTTTGTAACACTGCATATCTTGAAACTTGCAATTTAACCTATGCAGTATGCAAACCAACATTAACATTTATCTTATCACCAAGACCTAGAAAAAAGAAGTTCTAATATTGCTGTTAGCTGTATATTTTCAGACTTTGATAATCTTTGTATATATTTCATTATATACTTGAAGCCACAAGTAATTCTATATTGCTGTGCTGTTTGGTTGATAATTGTTAGATTTTTCAGAAATGTTCTGGGTCCCGCACTTCAAGAAAGATGTTGAGGTGATGGAGCGAGTCCAGAGGAGGGCGACCAAGCTGGGGAAGGGTCTGGACGGTCTGACCTACGAGGAACGGCTGAGGGAGCTGGGGGTGTTTAGCCTGGAGAAGAGGAGGCTCAGAGGTGACCTTAGTGCAGTCTACAACTACCTGAAGCTCCGGAGGTTGTAGTGAAGTGGGAGTCGGCCTCTTCTCCCGGGCAACTAGAGATAGGACAAGAGGACACAGCCTCAAGCTTCGCCAGGGGAGGTTCAGGTTGGACATTAGGAAGCATTTCTTCTCAGCAAGGGTCATTAGCCATTGGAAGGGGCTGCCCAGGGAGGTGGTGGAGTCACCATCTCTGGATGTGTTTAAGAAAAGACTGGACATGGCACTTAGTGCCATGGTCTAGTTGTCATGGTGGTGTCAGGGCAACGGTTGGACTCGATGATCCCAGAGGGCTCTTCCAACCTGGTTGATTCTGTGATTCTGTATGCACCATAATCCTAATTCTACATTTGCATCCACAGGCTTTAAACCACTGCTCAAATTTAGCAAAGTGAAAAATCACGTCGCTTTGTTATACGGCAGAATAAAAAGCAAGTTAAAAATTAAACAATAAGCTTTGGCACTGGACAGCATGGCTGCTAAGTAATATTTGAGTTCACTATGTGGTGACAGAACAGCTAAAAGGAAAAAAAAACAAATATTTTTTACCAAAGTTAGAACATTCTTTATACTCACTGCCATTCATGATAGTATAGCTATTTTAATACTTATATGCCATATTGCAGATACACTCGGATACAGGACATAGTTTTAATTACATTATTAGAGCAGCTGATACACTTGTTTTGGAAGAAATCTTGAAAAGCATCAAACGAAACAGTTAAACATTTCGCTCCACATACCTTGTTTGCGTACATCCTCTACAGCAGCAACCAATTCCTCCTTGAGATCCTGGCTCTCTTTAGCGATTTGATCTCCTTTCTCTAGAAAGTTCTGCGTGGCCTGCTCCACCGAAGCAGCCAACACATGAGCCTTCTTAGAGCGCCCTTTCTTTTTGCCAGATGGTCCTTTATTGCTTGTGTTAACAAGCGTTGTTACCTTTGGGAAAGAAAAAGTTTTTGTAAGTTTGAACAATTCTTCAACTATTACTAGCACAATAGGTGGCCACCTAATTCAATGCTCTCACTATTTTCTTTACCGTTGAAATGATGTAATGGTCACGTGTATTGAATAAATAAAGTGTGAAGTTTAAAATCCAAAGCATGGCAGCACATACCTCAAAAAAGGTTTTTCCTTATAACCTGTATTTAGTCTGGGCTAAGGAAATCACAGTCAAGCAGTGAAGCAGAAACAGAAAAAGATAAGAAACAGGTACAAAAGGGCACTGGTGCTAAAGCATCATTTATATCATTGCTTTTAATTTAGACAAAATGAATATGCCGATAAACTGAAAACCTAACACATACGGGTCAGAAACCACTCATAAAGCAATCTGCCCTTGAGATAAGTCCTGTCAGTTACATTCAAGTGGTGACAAAAACATTGTGGCTGTTTTCCAGACATTAAGGAATAAGCAGCTCCTGCTATTATGCAGGTTAAATCTATCTGGTTTAATATTGCTTCAGTATATTTATAATATATTGGCATAAGACAGCGAAACGATCCCACTTTCTCCCCAGTATTTAAAAAGAAAGAAAATCTGCTTCCATGTTTGTAGAAGCTCCTAAAGGAATTTCTTATTGAGCTGTCGATAAACCGATTAGAAACTTTAACCACCAAGCTTAACGATACAGCACAGTGTATATCACAGCTTCTGCTGGACAAAAAAAAAAAATCTTATATCACTCCCCCAGTAAAAGGTTGCCTTTCTGTACAACAGGAACACTGAATCAGGTATCATCATGTGCAAAATGCATGAAATAACAGCAATGGATCCATAATGCTCAGAAATACAATTCACCATACCCAGGATACAACCCAGGGCAGTTCAAGTGACGTATCAGTGTGCTAAGCCAGAGATTTACTGTAAGAAAATAAAAACCTTTGCAATAAAGACAGTGAAGTACAAAGCAGAACATTTCAAAAGGAAGCAGAAAAATTCACTGTCATCCCATCCCTATTACAAGAAACGGGACAAGGTGTTTGGTACAGTTGCTACCCAAGAGCCTTGTGCTACAGTTTTTTGCTCTTTAAGCTAGGATTTTTTTTTTTTCAAATCACACCTAAAACCTACAGGCTATCAAAGAAGAAAAAAAAAGAATAGAAAATAAGAGATTATCAGGGCTTGAAAACACCATATGCATAAGCACGGGATGTATTGGGTGGAAAAAATGTATTCCAGAGCCGCCTTTCAGGAAGGAGTCTGCCTGGTTACAGGAGGGCAATATTGTTCCATCATCTGTGTTTTTTTTCCACTATTTATGTTCAGAAATAATATTTTCTTTATTAGTTTTCCCTTGAAATTATTCTTCAAGAAATGTCCTGAAGATCCTTTTGTGGTCGATCATTATCTATTTAAGGATTTTAGAATTTTATAAATAAACAAACTAGGCTACCTCTGTAACGTGGCTCAGGTTTAGCAAATGGAACGGTTTTGTCTAGCACATCATAAGGATGACTAAGAAAAGCTTTGACATACAGCAGGCAATAAAATTGTTTAAGCATATGCTGAAATTGGTCTCAGCAGAAGCAACAAACCACTTTACATACAGCCCTCGTAACACAATTATCTCCAGGCAATGTTAAATAAAACGTACTTAGAAAAGTAAATATCCTGATTTAATCTACACCAACTGCACTGAGTGACAGGAGAGGCCCTTCCTCCTAAAACTGGTAAGTATGAGGTAAGTCCTGCAAAAATCCATTTCTTAAATGGGTAGGCATGTAATATGCAAAGGAAATACAGCAATTGGTTGAACATACATTGATTTTAATATGTGTGTTTTGTTTAATGGGAGCTGGCTGGTCATCAGTTATCACTGTTTGGGTTTTTTTTGAAGGAAGCATAAGGACAAACACAAAATTCACATTTTCATACATAGTTAGAGTGGACTGCAGGTGACTGTAACCCAGACTATGCTGAATTCCCAAGAAGGGATTAGTTAGGAGCTGGCACCAGATGAAGCAAGCTCTGAGGTGGCTGCAAGGGCACATCACAGGTGCAATTAAAGAAATGAGAAATAAATATTGATCTATTTTGGCCCACACATTGGGAGCTTTTTCTGTCTGTACCTGTAATAAAGCTAAGGAGTTTTCAAAATAATAGTATACTTTTACAATAGAAACAGACAAAAAATATATTTATATCCATTTAGAAAAGATAAAGGAACTCTTTTTGGACAGAGAAAGAAAGATGAGAGTGGTTTGCTTTCAAAGAAAGTATGCTCACAGCAAATATTTGTTTCAGCTTTAAACAGTGCTCGCTCTTCCTCGCACATTAATATCTAATTACAGACACCTACAGAAATGCAAACATTCCTAAAACACCATAAAGCAATAAGAAAAGTTTATCAGAACATCCTAAACTATATGGAAATAATTGCAAATTAAAATAAAGTATTTCATAACATTTTCTTTAACCTTTTTTTTAACACAGGACAATTGCTTTGCCCTGTGATAACTAATATGCAGAAATACAGAAAAATCACTTAAAGCTGCACATGTGTCTATCGGTGCTCAAAATCTCAGTAAAAAACCTGTGTCAGAGTCTGTGTAGAGCAGCTGTACATGCACAGGTCCTCGAGATGAAGAGGAACCAGCACTGGCATAAAACCTTTGTTAATGTACTGAGCTGCTCTTACTCCAGGAGTCGCACAGCACATAGAAAATTCCTGATTGCCACAGGAGACAGAGATTTTTGCTACCACTTCTTATAACAGACATGTAGAAAACAGCATCCCCAAAGCAAATCATCTCTTTCAAAAGGAAATGCTGATGTATTCTTCTCGATCCCAATTCCCTCATAAAAGTTTTGCTGCTCTTTTTTCTTATTTTGCTTTGTTTCTAGCATTAAAAAAAACCTACAAAAAATATTAAAATGTCTCTAGCATGTCAAAAGGTCAGCCTCAAATATAATCATGAAATCATATAAGACGTGCTAGCAAGAGAGCACAAGTTCACAAGTTTCTTTTCAGAAAGGGTCATTAGATGTTGGAAGGGGCTGCCCAGGGAGGTGGTGGAGTCACCATCTCTGGAGGTGTTTAAGAAAAGACTGGACAAGGCACTTGGTGCCATGGTCTAGTTGACGTGGTGGTGTCAGGGCAATGATTGGACTCAATGATCCCAGAGGGCTCTTCCAACCTGGTTGATTCTGTGATTCTGTGAAATGGTGCTAGAGACATTGTTTGCCAATGTAGCTCAATGATTTGTAAATTTGAAGCAAAGGCTCATAAATTTTAAACAATGGAGGTCTACGAACATGAAATACATGGTAGCAACATCTCACTACTATCTGAACAGCAGCATTCAGATGCTAGGAATTGTTTTTTGATTTTTTTTTCTTACATAGAGGTGACCTGGCACACAGAAGTAAGATCATTCACCAAAAAAAAACCACGAAGGGCAAATCTTGACTCTAACTGGAATCTCAGATCTGTTTTATATATATTTAAGTTCTGTTGAATACAATAAGAAGAAAGTGAATGAATGCTTCTTTAATTGTATTGGTTACTATTCTCGAAATTTTTTTCCAGTATGTAGCTATTTTTAATTTAGTTCTGCAATCTGAAATTAGTACAATAATTTGGTCATATTGGGGACACTCCTTCTATCTGGAAATATCCATGGGCTTATATGAAACCCTAGTAGCCTGATATTTAGAAACTAAAAATTTAAAACAGATTTAAAAGCAAATGGAGACACTGTAGTTCCTGATTTTGTTGATAGAATCCACTTCAATAATTAAAATGACTGATGACCAGACAATTTTCTTTTTCTCTTATACTTCAGGTTAGGAACACACCAGCAGGAACAGTTAGGTTTTTTACATTTCTATTAAAAAAAAAAAATCAACTTAGATGTTTGGAACTTTAAGATAGACCTAAAATATTTTTCCACAAAAACAAATTTTTTATGGGGGGGAAAAAAAATACTCTTAAGATCAAAGAAAAGGCTGATACAGATTAATGAAAAAGTATTGCGGATGAGGACAGCAGAGAGAAAACCTATTCTAGTCCCTGCATCATCACTTGAGTCTCTGACCTTGTACATATCTTGTCTCCTACCTATAATTTAATTTCATTTCTCACTTCAATCTGCTTGGAAAATTTTTCGATATTACATCCATTAAATTAGTTTAATAGATAAAACTAATTATTTTGCTGAATCAGAGTCCCAGACTAATTCGATGAAATAATACTATTCATCCATTTCAGAGACAGCCCAGAAGCAAACACTGGAGGTTAGTTTCCTTAAGAAAAGAAAAAGAAATCACACACTGCACCCAGTTTTAATATAACGAATGCATCTTTCAGCTACTTTTTCCAAAGTATAAATTGAAATCTCTGCCACATATTATAATTTGCACATATAAATACATGTCCTTCCATAAAACGTCTATGTTCTGAATTTATCAATGACTGCAAGTACAGGAGTAAACATAAACAGAACTACATGGCCCAACATGGGACTATTTCCAACGTACAGTTTCAAAAAGTAATCGGTATATCAAAATTAGATAACGTGAATTGATAAATATAGTAAAAAGTCTAAAAACTTCTAGTGGCAGAAACTGCATTTGCAGTACCATTTCTGAGTGAATGAGAAACTCTCTGGGCACTAAAGGGACATATACAGTAAAGAAAGCATTGAGAGCAGACACGAAGAGTGTACAAACTCTTTCCAAAATATAAATGAACATGGCAAAATTTTCTAGTCCTGTACCATGAGCTAGAAATCCCTACTGTAATTGTCACTGCCATGCCTAGAACGCTGAGCACCTTATTCTATGAACATTCATGTTCATCTTCCTTATGCACTGAGTCAGAGAAAACTGTCATGGACTTACTGTACTAGTGAAAGAATTCTATGGTGACTATATCTTGTGTTCCTCTGCACTTATTTTTAGATGACTTCTTCTCCATATTAGTGACAGAGATAGAATCATAGAATAGAAACATAGAAGGTTTGGGTTGGAAGGGACCTTCAAGATCGTCTAGTCCCAAACCCCCTGCCACAGGCAGAGATACCTTTCCTCTAGACCAGGTTGCTCAAAGCCTCATTCAACCTGGCCTTAAACACTGCCAGAGAGGGGGCATCCAAAGCCTCTCTGGGCAACCTGTTCCAGTGTCTCACCACCCTCACAGTAAAGAATTCTTCATGCTCACTCACACTTTCCAACCACAGGCATCAGGCCTGTGTCATCAGAGATGGCCTGGTGCCAGCAATGGAGCACCCTCTCATCACGTTGCAGATGATGGATTGGGGGGATCAGTTGATATGCTTCAGGGCAGGGCTGTCACTCAGAGGAACCCTATAAAAGTCAACAAGGACAAGTGCAAAGTCCTGCACCAGTAAAGGAGGAACCCTTAGCTGGAGAGGGACTTTTTACAAGGGCATGTAGTGATAGGATGAGGGGGAATGGTTTTAAACTGAAAGGGGGGAGACTTAGATGAGATATTAGGAAGAAATTCTTTGCTGTGAGGGTGGTGAGACACTGGAACAGGTTGCCCAGAGAAGCTGTGGCTGCCCCCTCCCTGGCAGTGTTCAAGGTCAGGTTGGATGGGGCTTGGAGCAACCTGGTCTAGTGGAAGGTGTCCCTGCCCATGGCAGGAGGGTTGGAACTAGATGGTCTTTAAGGTCCCTTCCAACCCAAACCATGCTGTGATTCTGTGATTCTAACCCCTGGCAATAAGTCAGGGGAAAGACTGGTGGGGGAGCAAATCTGCTTCAAGGGACCGGAGGGACCTTCATAGACAGCAAGTTGTCGCAGTGTGCCCTGGCACACCTTGAATATCGTGCCCAGTTTTGAGGCCTCCAATACAAGAAAGACAGGCAGAAGTTGAAACAAGACAGCTTCAAACTGGATATAAGGAAAAACTCATGCGATGGTTTGTACAAGTACAATGATTTTCATTTAAAAAGCAAATTTTATTCAAGGTATTTATTCAAAATATTCTGTAAACTTTAATATGATGGCCTAACAAAAAGAGCAAAGGAAAGCAGAAGTTTGGACCCTCCTGATGCAAAGGAGATCTCCCACTTCCCAAGGAAGTATTGTAATCAGTGAACTGTACGCTAACTGCAATGGTGGGGTTTTCTTCTCTCTAAACGAAGCTGGACCATCGTGCAGCAAGAGATAGAAGACTCATGACCGAAAGGCAGCAAGCAAGGAGACGAATCATTCTCAGCGTGGGCTTAGGACATTCGCTTGGGAAAGAGCAGTTCTGGATTCCAGTCTTTGCACTAACAGGTTGGGTTCTGCACAATACACAGCCCTTACAGGAAGAAAACCACTCATAAAAACTGGAATCGTGCAATTTTGCCCACCTTGTGTCAGCTTCTTTTAAATTACATTGAATTACCAGTTCGAAATGCTAAGAAAGCAGTCTCTTCCAAAATTAGAAGTACCATTCAGAAAAGTTAGCTGTACTGGGAGAGGGGAAAACAGTGACAGAAAAACCCATAACATATTAGCTACTTTCCCCTTCTAAAAAAGTCATGTATCGACCTATAACTTAATACAAATTGCATGATAAAAAGAAAAAAAAATAATAACCTCTTATCTTGACACTGTGATTGAGTTTTTCAGAATTGTCTCCCCAGAAGATTTTAACTGCATTCACATAAAGAAAAAAAAAAAAAAAAGAAAAAAAAAAGGAAAAAGACAAGAAGACAGCTCAGTTTTCTGGCAGGGCTTTAAAGCTAACTGGGTTATTTTAAATATCTTATCCCACCTGTGCTGGTACAAAGGAAAGAATGTCTCTATCAGCTTCTGTTACTAATTAATGCAGACTTCACCCAAAATTCTGTACAATTACCAAATATATCACTTGATAATTACCATAAGCTCATTTGGCAACCCTATAATGATCCTGGCTTTGTGATCACACTAGGGAACCTTGCTCTCTTATTTTATTAAAGCAGCTTCTCACAGTTCTAGCACAGATCTCTGTTGGAAAAACAGAACTTCACTAATTAATAGTTCAGTCCCATCCCGAATTAAAGTCTTCCTTACACAGCTCCAGTAGCACAAAAGAAAGGTGAGGATGCCTTTGCTAAAAGCAGAAAATTCTATTAGCATGGATTTCCCTATTGCAGAGGTCACGTGCGGGCAGGGATGCCAGAAGTGAAAGGGGATAGAGCTAGATCACATACTTGTCAAATTAATCCCCAGTCAGCAGCTACAGCTCATAGAAAAACATTCCTGGCTCTGTGAATTAAATTGTCTTCCCTACAGATTTCTGAAATGCATGGGCCAAAAATTTAAGAAGTGTAATACTTCCCTCCAGTCTCTTTCCTCAATATTTGCTTGAAATTGCATTAGTTACTTAAGATTTTCCATAACCACATTATGAAATATACTTAGATTGACAATTTTTGAGAAAATATTTATATATTTTTTTTTTTATTATTATATTACTAATCCTTGTGGTTTGTCACTGATCACTCACCTAGGACTGATGCCTTATTATTTTTTTCAGTACAGACTGGGTGATGAATTAAAAGACATCTAGATGTGGTGCTTAGGGACATGGTTTAGTGGTGGACTTGGCAGTGCTGGGCTAATTGTTGGACTTGATCTTAAAGGTCCCTTCCAACCAAAACAATTCTATGATTCTGTGAAAGGATTGAAAGCAGCCCTTCGGAGAAGGACTTCGGGATACTGGTGGATGAAAAAATAGATATGAGCCAGCAATGTGCGCTTACAACTTAGAAGGCCAACCAGATCCTAGGTTGCCTCGAAAGTGCAGCCAGCAGGTCAAGGGAGGTGATTCTATTCCACTCTTGTGAAACCCTACGTGCAGTACTGTGTCCAGCTCTGGGGCCCCCAGCACAAGAGTGCTGGACCTGCTCGAGTTAGTCCAGAGGAGTACCACGAAGATGATCACAGAGCTGAAGCACCTCTCCTATGAGGAAAGACTGAGAGAGCTGAGGGCATTCAGCCTGAAGAAGGGAAGGCTCTGGGGAGACCTTATTGTGGCCTTTCAATACTTAAAGGGGGCTTATAAGAAAGATGGAGAGGGACTTTTTACCAGGGTCTGTAATGACAGGACATGGGGTAATAGTTTTAAATTAAAAGAAGGTAGATTTAGATTAGATATAAGAAAGATTTTTTTTTTTTTTTATGATGAGGGTGGGGAGACACTGGAACAGGCTGACCAGAGAAGTTGTGGATGCCCCATCATTGGATGTATTCAACATCAGGTTGGATGGGGCTCTGAGCAACCTGATCCTAGTGGAAGATAACCCTGTGCATGGCAGAAGGACTGGATCAGATGATCTTTAAAGGTCCCTTCCAACCCAAATCATTCTGTGATTCTATGATTTTTAAATAGCAATGACAGAGGCTGTTGGAGTTTTTCAGAAGGTGGACAGCATTTATCTGCTTGCTTGTTTTTAATAAACCAAAGCAGGTAAATCAAATACAGCAATGCAAACATGTACATTATGAAAACCATTGACATGAATACTTTGTTTGCAACAGGTGAAACCAATGTAAAAGGGTTTCTCTGAAAGATCATTCATTACTTGCAAAAAAATTTCATTATTGTCCCCTGCGTCCCTTCTATTTTCAATTAAATATTACTTGTTCTTCCCAGTGGCATTTCTCGAATGCGAACAGCGACAAGTTATTCCTCCCTTCTCATACACTCATATATCACCAAGCTGCTAGAAACACTCAATGACCTGAAAAGAGACAGCCCTGACATTTTAGTGTAAGGGCCCTTTTGCTTCTCGATATAAAGCTACCCTTCCACTCGAATGCACTATCTTATTGCCTCACTGGTTATACTAATGGTATCCCCTTGAGCGCTGTTTTTCAAAATCCTTCTGTTTCTGAAAAAAAATTTGTTTCATTAAAGAAAATAAATCACTACAACTGTCTGGAAAACGAGAACTTCATTTTCCAAACTGTCTCAGGGTTGAGTTTTCTTTTTTTTATTTCCTTTGGTAGCAGAGTAAAACGGAGACCTTTTAAAATACTTTGGGAGAGAAACAGTTTATGTTATGGGTTCAAGTACTGTCACGGCTGTAGGAAGATCAGATTCAATCCCTTGCTCAAAATGAAGTAGAGACCAGACCTGAACACTGTGTTCATGACCTTCTTCAATTTGACCATTCAGAACCAGAGCAAAAGCACATGGGATTTTGCTTTTTATATTCCTGACTCTGCACACCATAAACTTATTTTATGATATGGCTCTCAGCAGTAGCTCATTAGGCAATCCCAATCCAACTACAAGATATTATTAAGCAAAATACAGTAGAAAATACTTCTAGAAACTACTACTTCTCTGTTCACCTACAAAACAGAGAAGCAGCTCACTTGGGTTTTCCCCATATTTTTGCTTATTCTCTAGTACTACGTAAAAAAAATGGGTTTTTTCCTTATTACACAAATATAATTGTGAACACAGACATTCTGCTGAGCACGATTCAGTCCTTAATATAACTGCTTTTTTTTGATAATAATCATTCTTCAATTTTGTCTATCAACTTAAGTAATTTGCCACTGTCCTTAACCCATAAATCATAACAGCTTACATAATTAACTCTTGTCGTTATCTCTGCACAATTAGCACCAGCTGTCTACCTAATTCATAAAAGTGAAATTCTTTTTCTATTATATATAGATATTTGAATTTTCATTGACAAATATAACTTTCACTATCCACACCAAATTCCAGTGTTTTAACCCAGTCTTTTTGTACTCCTTCCAGTTCCCTTCAGTGTTTGCAAACACCTGCTGGTCAGAAGAATTAATAAGTAAGCAGACTATTCTCTCTAATGTATAAATTATTAGCCAGGATGTTAAAAAATGCCAGTGACACACCTACCTTTTGGATGCAAAATACATAGATAACCCAGGCAACACTGATTAGAGCCAGTTTATTTTAATCCAATCTAGCTTGAGGACAGCTATCTGCTCTGATTCATGTTTCCTCTGCCAAATACAAATTCCTGAACAAATTTGCATATTTTATTCTGTCTACATGATGTACCTTTAGGATGTAATTTAGAGATAGCAATACTGTTACTGTTAATTTATATTCTTCTTATCAGTGCTCACACCATGGGAAAAGGCTTGTATCCTTGCCAATGTGAATGAATATTATATAAGGCACTTTTAAAGTTCTTCAGCAAGTATTAATTCTATGTGGAATTTCCTACTACTTGTTCTGGTAACAAAAAGAAGAAAAAAAAAAAAATTAAAAAACCCACCACCACACTTATTTTCCTCCTACAAATCTTCCTGAAAAATTATCTTTTATACACAGATACACAAACCTGCAATATGTTTTCACTGACTCTCCTGCAATTGAAACAAGAATCAGTATAAGTCAAGCTAATAAAATGTCTCTCCTAATATATTTTGCCTCTAATTTGTAATAAATTAGGAGCAAAAATTTTTAATTTTTCCCTTTGTGATAAGGTTCTACTGTTAACTGGCACTAAACTACTGTGAGGTTATTTAGAAGGACAATATGAATTCCAGCTTCTTTTCTTATAACTCCATCATATAAGGAGTTACCTGGTAGACAACAAAAAGAGATTATGTTAATATTCCAGTCATTAAAGATAGCAGATTTATATTCTTCAAGTTTCCTAAGGATTCATTTGCTCATGAACATGACTCAAGGTTCCCCACACCACCCAGACAACTTGCCTCAACTGTGACCCTAGGAAAAGCCCTAACGATGCAGAAACAGTTGTTCAATTGCTACAGCTCAGTCATCCTCCACGAAAGCCTGACAAGAAGAATGCCAATTAGTGCCATTTATGACAGTGCTGCACTGTGGTGTGGACTCTTGTCAACTGGTAACACCACTGGGACCAAGACCACCTCATGGAACTGGCACTACAAACAGTAACATTAATTACAAGATACACTCTCTGTCTCTGTGCTGTTAGGATTACAAAACCTCTCTCTCAAAAAACTAAATAATACCCTTCCTGAATACAAGTTGCTAGTATCTTGTTAGGAATTTTGATAATTGCAGCTTTTGCCAAGCTAGAAAAGCCTAAGCAGGTGTTTAATTGGAGCAATTACGCAATGGGCTACTATCACTTTGAGAAAACAGTCTTCAAGAAAACCATTGGCTTAATCCAACTCCTATGAAATCTGTTCAATGCCTTTAATGGAAGTAAATTATAAAAGTAAAATTTTAAGATGTTCCTCTCTATTTCTAATTCACTGTGGTTCTTCTAATTGCACAAAAGGGCTTGCTCTCAGTAAAGTGCAACTGCCAAAGACAGCACAAAATACACAGATCCCACTATTTCATTCTTTAGGTTACACCAAGCAAGTTAGGCTGTACCATTTCAAAAATTCAAGTTTATGATTAGTGTTAAACATAACATGCATGATGTGAGACATGTAGAGCAGCTAGCTTTGTATCATTATCACAAAATTATGTCTTGTGGTACTCACATGGTATCAAAAGTAAGACTGCTGGTATTAGATATTACGTGGGAGACAATCAACAAACAAGTTTCCATTTCCATATTTAGAGTTATCAGTATTAACCAATCAAATGATGCCACTTTGTCCTAAATATCGGTAAGTGGATCCTCAAAATCTCAAAAAAAGACGACAAGGAAAATACACACATCTGCTGTTGAATCAGAACCAAAAGCTAGTATATTTGTACTTACCTCCAAGTACGAAATCATTTGAGAGCCATACAACAAAAAAATACCAAAAATCTATTCAGCATCAAAGTATCTCCCATTTAGCTGATAGTCTTTATTTCTCCCAGTTCTTTAGTAGAATAGACAATAAATTCAAAAGGCACCTGACTTATTCAAGGAAGATACTTCATTTAACCACATGAGGGCACACCACGCTAGAGTAATAATAGAACGTGCCACTTGTGACATCCCTGGGTTTAGTGTACTTTACGCTGTATTATTGGATCTGGATGACACTTGTCACTGCAAACAGCACATACTTTACAAAGTGAAATTCTTAGTTGATGATTAACGTATCATTTTCTTGACGCTTCTTTTTGGTTTAAAAATCTGTAAACAATCTTAAAGGCAGCATTATTTAAAACTTAGCTCTCGAAGGAAATCGACCACAAAGCAGGCAACAGTTATAGAATCACAGAATGGTTTGGGTTGGAAGGGATCTCAAAGATCATCTAGTTCCAACCCTCCTGCCATGGGCAGGGACACCTTCCACGAGACCAGGTTGCTCCCAGCCTCATCCAACCTGACCTTGAACACTGCCAGGGAGGGGGCAGCCACAGCTTCTCTGGGCAACCTGGGCCGGTGTCTCACCACCCTCACAGCAAAGAATTTCTTCCTGATATCTAATCTAAATCTCCCCTCTTTCAGTTTAAAACTGTTCTCCCTCATTCTATCACTACATGCCCTTGTAAAGTTGTATTGGCTAGAAGAAGAAAAAAAAAACAAAAAACAAGGCAAAAGAGAGATGGCAGTTTCCTTAGCACCGTTCTACAGCTTTTTCTAACTAATTCTGGGCTTATTTATGTTGGGGGTGAGGGGGAAGTTTTATTTCCTACCTTAATAGATATTGCATTTAGAATGGAAGCTTTAATATCATCTGCCTTTGTTTGTTTGGGTTTTTTTCAATGACTAAGACATTGTATTAGAGGAAATAACATAAGAGGATTTAAATAATCCTTAACTGGATAGTAAGCCAAAATAGCAGGCAACTCTAAAGGCAGGTAGCACTATGTTTAGGTTTATCAGAGGCAGGCTGATCTCCCCAGCTTCCACTAGCCAGAGGGGAGAAGCTGGCACTCCTGGGAGTGCCCTCTATTAGCTATTGATGGAGCCTCGAGGACTGGCTCCCCCAGGGTAATCTTATTGTTTGTGAACTCTCCTAAACAGCACTGAAAGCAATCTTATACATCACTAAAAACCTAAGGAAAAAGATTCCCAGGAGTTTCAGTTTCAGTTAACGTAAAGTACTGGAAGTGAAGGAAGTAAAATACTTCAGACATACGCAGCGAGTTAGAACTCTAGTTTCTCTGTAAACAAGTAATACATCTTTTTTTAATGAAAACCTTTCCCGTAAAGAACAGCAGAAAACAGAAGCAATCTTCCACTCTATTTATACAACAGATTAAATCAAAATCCCCCCAAAACAGATATTATTTAATTTTCTTGGACTTCTATTTCCGACAGTATGAAGAATAATGAAATTAACTTATTCTTCAAGTCAATTTTTTTTTTAAATAACAAACAACTGGGGAAAACGAAGAAAATTATTTAAAATGACTACCAAGAAAATGAAAAAAATATTTTTTTCCCAAGAAGATTGTACAAACTTCTTTAAGGCAAAATGTGGACAGGTTAAAATCAATATTATTACCATGTTATTTCAATCCTTATCCAAAACAAATTTATTTAAATGAAATCATAACTCTACAAAATGGTATGATCTGAGACAGACCAGATGAGACAAGACTACAATACTTTTTATTTTCTTTCCCCAAAATTTTTTTACCCTTAGTCAACCAATAAGCACACACTCAGGTATCCAGTTTGGAGAAAGAGCAACTTGCATTACAGAGTTTGAACAAATAACATTGCTGATCATGAATTTTCATATGCTGGCACATTTCACCTTCAGCCACCCATTTCATGGTGATGACAACGTCCAGAATAGGTGCAAGTACACATGCAGAAGGAAATAAGTATTTCAGTCTTTCCATTTTAATTTGCCAATTGTTTCAGTTCTGAAATAATTTGAAATGCAGTCTTGAAAGAATCCCACCACAGCATCAATAGCCACACCTCCACCGTTCAATTGCAGTCATGCTTAGATTATGAACAGGGAAGAAAACACTGCAGAGATTGTAAATATAGAGCACCTATAAATTCTCACTCAAAAAGACAGAAGAGATCTTGATTAGGACTCTTTTACCTTGACCCTCTGTTTATGGTTATGCTAAACCCATCAAAAGAGCTCAATGAGAGTTTGATCGTCTTTCCCACAACATTGCTCTCCAGTGTCCTGTTCAATTTGTTGTCCTCTAGGACTCTCAGGTCCTTTTCTGCAGAGCAGTGCCCAGACATCCCGTATCACGACATCAGATTACTCCATCCCACCACAGGACTTCGCATCGGCTTTTGTTGAGTTTCATTAGGATTCTGTCAGCCCATTTCTTCAGCCTGCTGAGATACTCCTCATGGCAGCCCCAGCTTTCAGCATATCGACCTTCCTCCCAAATTGGTGTTCTCTGGAAATTTATTGAGGGTGCATTTCACCCCATTGCCCAAACAAATAACAAGACATTAAACAATATCAGCTTGACACCAAGCCCTGTAGAACGCCCCTGGCAATTGTTGGCCATCAGTCTTTGACCACTACTCTTGAAGTCCAGAAGTCCAGCCAGTTTTTGACCTGCTTTGTAATCCACTTATCCCCTATACATTGTACAGAGGTTAAGAAGGCAAAGCCTGCATTTTGCCTACGGTCAAGATCCATTCCCTTGACAAAGCACTCAGTTCCTCTCTATTGTCTAACTTTTACACAGCAATACAGGAAAGAAAGCTATCCTAAAAACCAGAATAATATAATTGCATTATTACAAACAAATCATGTGAGAGACTTGAAGGAGTTTGTTGAAAGGTTGATTTATTTCTTTTTGGGTTTTGGTTGTTTGGTTTTTTTTTTTAAATGCCAACTGACTGAGATTTCAACTTATTACTATTCAACTAAAATAAGATCCAATGCTCTCGTTTGATGGTCATATATATGGTGTATCTACCACTAGAGAACAACCACCTTATCCATTTGGGCTGGGAGGGATATTACTCTTCAGTAGAGCATATTCATGCATTAAAAGGTTACTGTGCTATGCTAGTACACAAACATATTTAATTTTAGAATTTAATCACCGGGGACCTGTCATGCCAGTACAGCTTGCTAATTCAAATAGACTATTCAGAGACATGGCATAAGAGAACCTTTCCAGAAACCACCTTTGGTCAAACTAGAACCAAGTACTGGCTTTCTCCCAGGATTTGCCAGGAACAGAAACCATCTCTGTATTCCTTCTGCTGATCTTGATTTTTTTGTCAGAAGAACAGAGAGCAGCAACATCATCCCACACAGATCTAACAGCTACTTCTGTCCCACACATTCCACAGATAGATCTAGTTGAGTAGACATCAACAATTTTTTCATTGTTTGTTTCAACAAAACCATGAGTAATACATCTAATTATCCCGCTGCATATGGTACCTAAACCTTTCTAATCACCACAGCACTAGGCATTTGTCTGCCTACCTGATGACTGAATTTAGGTTTATGTTTTTCCCTCCATGGTAAAGAGATTATTTTCACCCTCTGCTGCAAATGAAATAGTCCTTCCTAACCCACTGTCTCTTACCGTTACCACTATCAGCATCAATTTTCAGAATAGCATCACAGTAACAATAAGTTTGGATTAAACTTAACCATACGGAGAAGGAAAGAACAAAATTACAAATTTGAGGGGAAATAACCCCAACTGGCAGTGACAGCTAATAAAAGTCTTAGAGATGTAAAAGAACAGAATCTGATACATATATTCCCAGCAGTAAGGGACAATTGGCAGAACAGACAGCAGATGCCAAAGAGAGGGTGTTATGTCTGAAACACAGAAAGTGACATTAAGCTGGTTTTCAACTCATTCCCGCACAACCAAAGGCACACAAAATAAGCTTTTTATTAAAGAATGAATGTATTAATTAACATTAAAGTATATGGACTTCAGGCTGTATGTTTAACAATAAGCTATTTAACAAGGATCTCAACCTTAACAATATATAATTCCATATTACATTTTTATACCAATTATCTCAGTGGGCTATTACTGCTAAAAATGAAAAAAAATAGTACATTTTTTTCCCCAGTCAGCTTGCTAGCAGGATCTCTTAACTGCATTTTCTTTAATTATGAAAAGAAAAGCCTTTGCAAAATGCCAAAATTCTCTGACATAACTGTTACAGAAGAGAACACAACTGTTCTGTAACATAACTTTCTTCTGCCACTAACTACTGCTCAAGAAAAGAATGGTAGTTCTTCACAAACACTACTAGACATGTTGAAAACCACCCAACGTAAGTCTTTAAGGATGAAGTTTAATTTCTTCGTCTTCAGAGCAATACATAGTCAGTAGAAATTAGTACATCACTAGCTAGAAAAAAAAGATTGACTCACGAAAGACCAAAATTTGTAAATAAATACATCTGAATGTACAATATGGAAAGTTTCAGGCAGTTATCACAGGGAACGTGTAACAGCTTGTAAAAATATTACCTGTAGTATATCCTAGGAGACTGTAGAGATTGGGAACAGAACTATTAAGATTAGTATCTATCAGTGGAAATGTTTGTTAAGCACCACAGTGAAAGTAGAGCAAAGGATTAAAGGAAGAATCATTTAGTCAAACTAAACTTAAAAATTCTTCCACTCTGCCACGTGAAAGATTGCACATTAGGCTAAGTACACCTCTGCTGTTTCAAGGAGTATATTTTTACTCGGGTTGGGTGTTGTTTATGTACTTTTGTCTTACATACAATAAAATAGAATAATTTTTTTAAATTAATCATGTTAATTGATTTAAGTTACATTTAAATACGAATGCATCTCCTACACTGTTTCTAGGTAACTTCTCATTTTTGCTATTTGTTGTAAACCCTATGAATATCATAATCAAGGAAGGAACAAAACTAATTATCCTTTTATTTTTTTGAATCACACAGTTCTAAGTTGCTACAGAAAACATTCCCTTATAAGTATAAAGGGAATTACACTTATACAGTGTAATATATAGATTAACCTAGGTACATTCTCGAAGGAGCTAACAAAAGCCAGTTTTGCTGTTGAATCACTATACAACATAATTCTACACCACTGAACATCAGTTTTACTAAAATTTATCTATCAATGCAAATTCTATAAATTTTTATTTATGGGAATTAGCCACAAGGATGACAGAACAATGAGTTCAGCCTGTGATTGAAACCAAAACATTTCTTTATTGCTAATGTATAAAGTTTTGGAGGTGTCACTAGATGTTCTTGAAAAAGAAGGAATAAGAGAGATATAAAAGCCTAATGTAAACCAACCCTGTTTATTTTGGATTGTTATAAAAACGTATCTGAGGCCAGATCTGCCATAGAAAGGTTCGCTGCCAGAACTGTTGCTGATTGCTGAATCGCCTCTTCCACAAGCACAGCTGCTTTGTACTCTGCAACCTCAACTGGGATTTTTTTTAGGCAACGGCACTGGCCCATCATGAGCAAGAGTCTATGACCTGCAGCTGCTGATCCTGCTACACCAGCAGACCATCACCATACTGGATTGTCACTTCACTGATATAAATAGTCTTAGTCACAAATCGGTCGAGTTAAACGAGTGCAAAGCCAACTATGGCCAACTACTGCGAATTTAAAATCAAGCATATTTTACCTTATAGTTCTGCCTGACCACAAATGGCCTAACATACATCATAATACAATGTTAGTCAACAGAAGTAAGAGCCCTTATGCAAAGACTGATTGTATTTCTTCAATGTTTAGATACTGCTTAGGATTTAGCTATCAAAAATTATGATCTTGCAACTTTTTCCATTCAATATGTACATCTTAGACTTCTTCAAGGCAATTTTCTTTGGTCAGCTTGACATTTAAAAATCAATAATGGTAAGAGGAGCAAATGACCTTTCTTAGATTTAGTGCAGGTCAACAAATTCAGACTTTACTTTTATCCATTATAACGCTACATTAAAAAGTCCAGGTGGGATTCTACTGCAAGTTGGATTTGCTCTTTTCTTCCACATTTTTAAGTTGTCTTACTACTTTTGGCCTCGAGTTCTCCAATAAAAAACTGTGCAAATCTTTCCCATACACATAAGTTTTCGTGACAGAGCATTAACTAGAAGGTGTTTCCTCAGTACTAGCATTAAGGATTGAAGATTAAATGTCAGTCTTACAAATTATATTTATTTGGTACTATTTATTAAGTAAACCATTTAGTATTAAAAATGCCTATTTTTAAGTCTGAAGGCCTCTGCTAAGTGAGCTAGTTTTCCACTAAATTTTAGGCCAAATAAATGCGATTGGCTGTGTTGACAAACAGTCAAAGGTGGAAAGAGGTTTTAGAAGTAGATGTGGGAGTATGATATACAAAAGCACATGCCTAACAAACGTTGCTGGGGTTTTGTTTGTTTATTTTTAATGTCTGAACTGTAAGAAAAAAAAATACAGAACACATCCCGTGGAATACCCTTTTGAGAAGTTTGATCAGTTTTACAATATATAGCGCCAGTTACTTGTATTCCTTTGAAAGTTAAATGCAGGTTAGATTTAATTAGGTCATTAGACTATATTTGACAGCATGTCACTTGAATTCTCAGTTTCACCTTATCTCAAATCACGTCTCCTAAGAAAGAAGAAAGGCACTATTCAGTGCACATATTTCAGCCAAATAAAACTATCAGCACTCTGAAACTCCAGAAATTATGAGATTCCTGAAATCTCTCTGTTTTACCATGAAAGCAAAGAACCTGCTTCAGTCCTGCTGAGTAATTTTTTTTCAGCTGGCTGGTCAGATTGTTTCTAAAGTAGGAAAACACAATGTCCAGAAACAAACAAAAAAACCCACTATTAATTTACACTGAATTGTTGAGAGCTAATCCACAACTTCAAGAGAAACTTGGAACAATCTCACTGCACTCATCCCAGCAGACAGTCACACAGGTCTGCAACAAAGTGGCTATGGTCAGAAATATATTAACAGAATTACTGAAGTTATTAATTTGTGAGGAAAGAGTAGAAGAATTTTGCTTCAACTCTTAACTTGTTAGCAAACAAGGAACTCTGTAAAGCTTGACAAACATCTTAACAAACATCTTGACAACATCAGCAACTAAGAAAGATGAGTTTAAAGGGAACACATGTCTTTCTTGGAAGTATGTATATGAAATTAAGAAAGGGATTATACACATTGAATAGCAGGAAATGTTTCTTTTCAGGAAGACAAATAGACCAGTATGCCATATAAGAATAATTAGGAATATTTACATTTCCTGGGTGTCATCCTCTCTTAGTTAATATTCCTCTGTGTATTCAAGGTTTGTTGTTATTGTTGGTTTTAATAATTTGAAAAATTTTCATCCATTACTGTGAATACAGTGTGGAAATTGATTAATTAAAATACAATCAGCAGGAAAAGTTCCATTCTTAAGTAAAGCAACCCAAGTTAACATCCAGAGATACCCTCCAGTATTAGACAGACAGAAACAGTTTCTATTCATACATTCAGATTTTAAGAAGAGCTAGAAGATGCTCAGTACTGGAATAGACATTACTATGTTTATTCTCTCCCAAAGGTTTGTTTGGGAATTCAAAATTCACAAAAAGTTTTGTGTTTTTTTCAAATAATATTGACTACAAAGCAGATAAGTAAGATAGAATTAAATTATATTTAAAATAAAAATTGTCAGTATAGCATGAAAACAAGGGGCAAACAACAAACCTGGCCTCTAAATAAGGAAGGATTTGCCTCTAAATGAGAGATTTTTTCTTTTTTTTTTTTTTTTTTTTTTTTTTTACAAACAGAATTCACACACAGATTTTCAGTATTTCCAGTATTTAGCACCAACAACCAAAATCAAAGCCTAAATCTAAATAACCTGATGGTTTCCTACATAGGCAAATGTGCAGGTGGAAGTAAGGTATTCAAGAGGCTTAAATATTCACTTTTATTTCATAAATGAAACTGAAGTCACAGAAAGGACATCAAGTTAGACAACCTTAGAAAATTACCATAGAAATCCACTTTACATTTTCTAAATATTTTTGGCCAGAATATGAATTCAAGTAGTTAAATATTTATTATCTCTTTAATATAATCAGTTATGAATAGAAAATTGTTTGATTTTAATGTTTGATTGCACAAGCAAAGATTTCACACATTCAATTTTTGAAACTACCGATACTCTGATGGATGGTTTCCCTCTTCTGTTTCAGTGTCTTTGAAAAAACTTGTAGCTCCAGTAGCAGCCTTGCCTTTTGCTTCAAACAATCCACTCTTCAACAGCTTTATAGAAATTCCCTACACTGATTTTAAAAGACAGACGCACAGAGAATTAACAAAATAGGAAAGTAGCACAGACTACGTGAGCAAGAAGCTCTTGAAGGTACGAACAGTCACTTTGTTGGGAGTTTGTACAGCACATGGTGCAGCGGAGCTCTGATCCCCAGCAGCACAGGCTAGAAGATACCGAAGTCCAGATCCGTGACATTATTCATTAGCCGTATGATGTTAATGCCTGAGCATTTTGTAATGAATCACAGCTTCGCTTCGCGATGACTTGGGGGCACAGCTTGCACTCAAAGATAAATCCTCATTTAAAATCCTGTTACCACAGGAAAAATGTCTACTGATTTATCTCTAGCTGATAAATTCCCCAATTTTTAAGAAGGCATTAGGTTGCTTATTAGTCTCAAACTTGAGCACCAGCTTGAGGGGGAAGCCAGAACTTCCTTACCAAGAATTAGGCTCTTTCAGACTAAGTAGTAGGGAATAACTTGTTACCAGAACAAGAAGCCTCAGTGCTGACCTGAATCTATGCAGTCTCTAAAAATAATAAAAATGAAAAAAACTACACACACACACAGAGTGCAGGAGCACATTCCCTGTTTGTTTTTAAGAAAAGAATTGCTCTTTCAAGAGACAGCAGATAATTTTCACAGAAAAAAAAGGCAAAACACCACGAAGATTCCCACAATACTTAGTTAAAATTAGATTGTTCGTTATTTCTGATTATCAGTCTCTCAGTGAGGACAAAACTTGTGGTTGTTTATTTTTGACTCAGACCTTGATCCCAATCCCAACACTTCATAAAAATCTTACAGCTTTCTTCGAATAGTAGAATCTGCCAATCTTTTTCTTCTTAAAGAAAAATGTCTTGAGAATTGAAACGAGAGAAAGGTCAAAAAAAGCATTATGACCTTTCCTGCTTTCTCTATGACAAAAATCTTAATATTGTGCCTTGTGTTTGCTCACAACCTTTTTTCAGGAAATTGCTCAGATTGTAGCCATAACCTTTCACAAACCCCAGAATATTATAACTCAATAATAAAAGTAATTAAAATGTAACAGCTAAGGTCCCCTGACCCAAGATCTTACATGCAGATTATCTCTGATCAAAGGTCTCTATCAGTTTTCTTACTTTCTCTTGGGCCTGCAATAGAGATTCTTAACTGAAATACTTCAGCCTTCAAATTTAGCAAAGGACATAGGAAAGATACTAGAGAATTCAAGAACAATTCTGGTGTTTGATATATGAATAAATGGAAAAGAAACAGATGACACAGTATGCATGAAATACAATATTCTCTTAATTAAATTAATCAAATCTAAATCTGACCACAAAGCAGCACAGAGGACACTTGCTGCATTTAGCATCAAAATGGTAGATAAACTTCAATACTGAAAATATAAAGGTATCCACAGTGAGGAAAAAACAAGGGTACATACAAAGCTATCACTATTCAGAACAGATCAGAAAGATCCTCTGAATGACTCTTTGCGTGCCAAATGCCACTACTCACTGGTGGTCAAAAAGGCAAAGACTTAACAGGAAAGAAAATCTTCGGGAACATCCTCCCCCCTCCAAACTACAACCCCCCCTCCCAACAAAACATTCTCCCATCACATGCATGAAAAGGACCTCAAAAAAATATTTAGGCTATTTCATCCCAAAACAGAACCAGCTCTACCTCTGCCGTTCCCGACAGTGGTATGGCAGAAGCGTTATCCATTCCAGTTTTAAAGAACTTGAATACCATTCATTGCATGACTTCCTTGGGAAATCTATTTCAATGCTTCGCTACTCTTACTATGAGAAAGCTTTTTCTGATATCTATCTGGAATCTTCCCCTTTGCAATTTAAGTCCATTATTTCTCATCTTATCCACTACAGGCATGGAGAACAAATTGTCCCATTCCCTCTTCGTGTATTCGAGAACTGTCACATTCCACTTCAGTCTTCTTTCCTCAGAAAAACACCTCCAATTTGTCCAACCTTTCACAGAATGTCAGGTTTCTAGATCTTTGTTATTGCTCTCATCTAGAGTCCTTGTAACTGTTCAAATCTTTCCTGAAGTGCAGTGCTTGAACTGGACATCATACTGCATCTTACTTGACCAGCACAGCCCTCCCAGTGCTGAAAAGAATGGGAGGACTATTTTTCAGGAAGGTGTATTTCTATTCTACCGCTGAATTTAGTGCATGCCTGTTTAGTAAATCATGACACACTAGACACACTCAGCTACATTCCACTACCATTCCTTGCCTCCTCTACTATGGCAGGTCATTGATGTGTATTTATGCAGTTAATTATGCCTGGCCAAGTACAGAGCTTTCTAATTGCCTGTACTGAATTACTCCCCATATTTTCAGATTATCATCTGCAATTTGCCAAGGTTACATTGACCCCTAATTTAGTTGACCAACATGCTTACAGTCCCATCTCTAGCTTCATGTTCTCTGCAAAGGTAGTAGGCATCTCCATCCCATCGACTGGACCATTAGTTCAAATACTGAATAAGGTCAGAATACCATTCAGTTGACTCACTTATATTGACAGTGAAACCTGGTAGTAAATCCAATCTTGTAGCAGTTTCATCTAAACTATGGCTTGCTCCTCAGAATGCCATTTCAGGCAGTATTAAAAGTCTTAACGAAGTCAAGATGCATGGCACCAGATTCTCCTTACTCAGTCAAGTCTAGTCCTGTTACAAGAGGTAATTACAACAATCCATGTTCCCTGTATCTTTGTAGAAACTCAACAAAAAGCATTGCTTACTACTGGCTGAGATACAAATTACTCCCCCAAAAAAGACACGGTGGAACTGGAACAAAAAACTGAAGAAGAAGAGTGACCAAAGAGAGCAAACCTTCCTCCCTGCACACAACCTTCATGACATACTTTGTGTTCTCCTCCTTTGTCTCTGCTCCCAAGTCTAAGGCTCAGGAAGTCTTGGCTCCTGCCAATCAGTGGTTCAAAGACAGTAATCGCTACACATTTACGGAGCCTTACAATCTCCCATAACTATCTGCTTTTGGACACTGGTGGAGACAGGAGACATGGCAAACCAGAGCTCAGCCTGACAGCCCTTACAAGCATCAGGCCTAATCAAAGCATCTGTCCCTGAGGGTTTTTGCTGTTTTTTAACAGGACTGCCTCCGAAAGGGGCTGCCTGAATGTGGCAGCTATCTCACAGCACTGATAAGTCCTCTGTCAGTGTGTTATAATGTTAGAGTGTTTGAAGAAAATTTCAATACAACCAATTAGATTTCTTGCCACCAAAATATTACTTCTTGGCTACCAGAGTACTAAAAACCATATTCAGTCCCACCTGAAAAATCTCTTTAAAAATTGCCTAGCAACTGGGTCATTCAACTCCACTGATATGTTAACAAATGGTAATAAACCTGCCCAAGTCTACTATTGCATTTGACAGTGACGAAACCAAAGATGGTTCAGAGTAGCTGAATGAGATATGTGCAGTGGCAGGGTATGGCAACAAACTTCTTCTGCAGCATCATTTTTTAATTATCTTTTTGCAGCCTCTGCACAGTTATGGACATACTGTACAATTTTTATTCTATCATCTAGAAAAATAGAATTTTAAAGCTTGAATATATATTTTATTAAATTATACAATTAAAAAAAAGACTTCTAGCTGTAAAGCTAGTCCTTTGTGAGAGAAAGCACTTCCATTTACTCAGTCTTTGAATAACTTGATTTTACATTTATCTGTAGGAATCAATTTCTAAAAGAATATGTGATTTAAAATAACTCTAGGGATACCTGCAGAACCTACACACCAAAACTATCATCAGTCTTAATTTTTTTAAAATTTTTTATTTTATATGGAATTTACTGTCAGATGTTAACAACAAAGTTAAAGTAAATCTTTCAAATCACAACTATAAAAATAATTAAGATTATACCACTTCAGAAAAATGTCTATTTAGTACAGGCACAAAAATCAATCCAGGACAGCCTTATGGATTTCCACTGTCACAAGGTAAAAGTAATTGGATCCCGCCTTTTTTCTTTTTTTTTTTTTTTTTTTTTTTCCTTTTTCTTCTTTTTAACTGGCACTTGTACATAACAAATGAGCTAAAAAGAAACAGGGGACTGAACGTTATGGTTCTTATCAGGAAACCATCTCAAGGTAAAACCTGTAGTCAGGATGGCACTTAAGTGTGTACTTAGCATTAAACAAGTACTTATAGTAGAATTAGCAAAAGTTTCAATTGTTTCCACAAATCAAGTGAATAAGAATGAACCACTGCATTGCTCACAGTAAATCCCAGAGTCATGCAACAGAATTATAAGAAACCGTGCTGTAAATGAGAAAGATAGCTTCGTAGTCACGATATTTCTAACAATACAAACTTGTAAGGACTAGAAAGTAGAAATTTGAACTGTTCTAAGCTCATAAATAAACAAATAGGTAGTATTAGACTTGAGATGATCTACTACTAATACTCTGTTTTCAAGTATTTATAAATTTGCATGAAATTCTATCTTGCCGCTTGTTCCTGCTTCCCACTCTGGATGTACATATTATACTACATTTTTGTGAAGAGGATCATCAACAATGGTTTTATCATTTCCAGACCAATATTACTCAAAACGTGTTATTTTGCCAATACCCTACCAGCTCTTTTGTTAAGGAGACCCAGGATCCCCATCTCTTGCACAGCAGACATGCAATTTATGAAGGCTCAAGAGAGAGAAAAGGCTGCCCAACAAGAACGTGGAGATGGCTGGCTTTGCTTTTACTTCCAATTCGAACGTTTCCCAAAACATGCCAAGTGATTTCTACACCTCTACTGAGGAAATCTCAAAATGAACAATAAGCAGGAACAATTCAAAAGCTCACAGGACCTTTTCCTAATGTCTTAGTTTTTCACCCATACCTAAAAAAATAATTATTTCACTCTCCTGTATCAAACGATAACAAATCATTGCTTTAAGTAATGCAGATCTTAAACAACTGATTTTTTTGCATAGCTCAGTAATAAAAATGTAATGCTTGCAAAGTATTCTAATTTTGGATTAGCTGATAAACTTTGAATGAAAAGAATGTATTATAATTGTATCCCACAGCAGGGCAACCATTCCAGAAAAAAAAAAAACAAATGCTAGTAAAAGCCTATGAAACAAACACCAATGTTTTTCAGCAAATTTATTTCAAAGTGTATTGTTAGAACATCATTGCAGTACCACAGCACCTCAAAAACAGACCTCATAAAACAGCAATCTCTCTTTTGAGTTGTAAAAATTTAAAATTGCCTATGGCATTCTCCAAACACTTAGGTTTTTCGTCTTTTTTTTTCTTCTTTCAAGAAGTAAGAAGATTGCTCATCTGTCTCATCTAGGAATATTTTTTTTCCCCTTCAGCCATTTAGGAAGGCAAAAGCAGGTCAGGTTTTCATTATAACTAGATTATGCTGATCTTTTAAACAAGTCTGGTAAGAGACTCGGGGACAACATTGTTATCATATTAAAATTTACCTTGGGAGGATGAGTCTTCAAGTAGCTTCTTTGTTTTGGATTAAATGCTCAGAATAAGTAAGACAAGACTGTTCTGTGAACATCTTAGTCTCCAACGTGTTTTGTTTCCCCAGCTCCCCATCACTTGCTTCCCAGTACACCCAATCCACATCCCTCCAGCTGCAGATGGGCTGACTGGCTCGCTACCTCTTGTATGGGAACTGATCAGCTGGCGTATGCTTCCCTGTGTGGAATGACTTGTAAAACTGAAGTGTATGTTAAATGAATAAATACGATAGGGCAAACAGAAATACCTGATAAATAATGAACTATACGCACTTCATCTCTAAGTAGATCCAATTTTAGAATATAAACTGTGCTGGGGAATACAATACAATATAAATTCTTACATGGGGGGAGAAATATACAAAATGTATTTTCCAAATTCATTTAGGACCAAAACTAAACAATCTGATGAAGTAAAACTTTTCTTTTTTTTTTTGTTTGGTGGCGGTGATGACAATGGACGACACCCTTCTAAAATGCCTCCTATAAAAGGAAAAATATTTGAATAATGTGTGACTCTTGCCATAAAAGTAATTGAATATTCAGGGCTAAGGTGGTCAAATCAGAATTGATCAATATGATCAACAAAACATGTTGACTTGATCAATATGGAAAATGTAATGTAAAACGCTAGTATTTTTTCATATATGCACCTTATATCAAGATTGTATCTTTACTAAACCCAGAATCTATTAAACCTAGATCTCTGCTAAGTCACAGAAACATTTGAAATATATAGATTTAGTTAATTAAAAAGAAAATGTGTCAAACAAGAATAAAACTCAATTTAAAAGCCTCTGATCATGTTATTTATGTAAAGTTCTTCAGTATCTTCTATGAGATTCACTAAATTAAGACCACAGTAAATAAATTCACAAGGACAAGCAACATCATAAAAATCTCATGAAAAGTATAAATGAGTTATGCAGTAGTATAAAATGTAATTATAAATGTTAATAAAGGCTTTATGAATATCAAGTTGCCCACACACTCTCAGTGGACAAAAGTGGAACTTAATGAATCCAACATCAGGCACATTTTGATGAAATAATTAGTTTTTTGATAGTTCCACCCTACATAAATGGAAATGCAGGAACCCAGCATAAGCTTCCCTGTTGGACTTCTGTGAAATTAGATGCTGATTATACATATTCATTTTCTGGCTAAATAAGCTTCTTCCAGAGTGTTCAGATACCGTGGTGACAAATATCTCATATAGTGATAGTATCACATACCTACATAGCAAGCCATATAACCTCAAAGTATACATCATATAAGCTTACCATTGACAAGGAAATCAATGAAGATAACAATCTATACAGTATCGGGTAGGGCGATGGAGGAAAGGGATATTAAAAAAGGACATATTATGTTTGAAAATATATCTTCTTAATACATGGCCTTTGAAGTCTCAGCTTTCTGATGGCCACATCCATGAAAGACACACATGTTAGAAGAGCAGCTGTCTCACTGCAACTGAGTTGACTCATAAAAAGTATACATTACCTAAGTATTTGCCAGCAGTTCAATGGAAAGTTTGTAATTAAATTTGCAGTTCAGACTGCCAAGTATACAGAACATTTGTAACGTGACTGATTTTCAAATGAATGAATGGGATTTCTTTAAATGAGACTTATGAAAACTCAATATATTATCAGTTGATGAATTCAGACCGAACAGTCTGTTAACCTAAAATAATTTTCTCTAAACCAGGAAATTCTCAATCAAAAAATGCAACCCTGCTGATTCCTGCCCTTTTCTGTAATAAAAACACACTAGCCCAAAAGCTCTGTCAGAGCGAAGAATAAAGAAGTACCTAGGAACCAGATGTTACCATGGGAGCCTTAAGGAACCACTGACATACCTACTGTAAGCAAGGACCTACTGAGAGTTTGGCAGAGAAAAACATGGACCCACTGAGTGTGGCCTGAAACAGGGCACAAGAATTTCTAAGTTAAAAGGAGCAGCGATTTTTTTTAATGCAATGATTTTAAAAGAATCTAGAGTACCTGGATATTATAACCAAGAAGAATAAGGAGGAAGAAAAAAGAGAAGAAATTATCACAGGATAATAGATTGATGATGTAATAACTAGAAATATTTTGGCCAAAGGAAGTATTTGAAGGAGTACACAGAAATGGTCTGGTCAAATGGGTGTAGTAAGACAACCCTGCATAAAATTACTATAGGAAGCTAAAAACTGAAATTAAACTTCTCAAACCATAACCTCCAAAGTTCTAAAACCGCTTCTCTTTACAAAATTTACACTCCATAAAGAATAAGAGCTTACATATTTTCAGTAGTTTTCCTTCCAGTTCAAAAATATTTAATTACACTTTCTTGACACGCAATTCTTAAGTTTCATTGGTATTTTGGCACAGAATGGTGCTTGGGGACAAAACCAAGCAATTGGCAAAAGCAAAGGATTGGAGGGGAGGCAGGGAAGACAAGGAGATGAGAGGACTACATGCATAAATGTAAAGATACTTTGGCTTCCCTGTCATGCCTTAACATTTGGTATCAAGTCCAGTGGAAGCCACAAGCCGTAAGCCATCAGAAGCAGTAGCAGATAATCACTTCAGGTCAAGGTTTTGTCCTTCATACCAGCTCTGCAGCTGCACCTGATTCTAATATGGGACACAGAAATACTCTTTGTAAAATGGCTCCTCTGCTATCAGAATATAGACTCCTGAGAAGTACCAAGGGTTTTGCATTTTTTAAAACATTTTAGCAAAACAAATGCTTCTTCAGAATTGAGATTGAGGAAGAAAATACTACCCAAAAATGAAAAGGTTTGATTGTTGTTTGACTTTTTCTAAGGATGCTCGAAAAACATATTGGGGCTATGACCATCAGCTATTCTAGTGGCCTCTATATTGCTTTATATTGGCCAATGAGTCCATTACCAGTTCCCAACTGGATGTGACTGTGGTATGTACCTACTAAGAAGTCACTCAACACTGTGCAAGATTTTAGAACAGAAATAAAAGGTAGAGAACAGTACTCCAGACTAAAGTGCAAGTGCTGCAGTCATTGAAGTCCTCGGTCTCAAGTAGCAGAGGGTCTGCAGTGAATAAGGAATTAAGGGAGCAACGGATTAACAAATACATGCGAACTGCACACTTGCAAGTACATTCTTTAACTGGTGATTTTTAGATGTACAAGACTAAAAAGCTCTCTTGACCAGCACTCAGGGCCATGCCACTCATAGCAACTTGCACTTTGATTCCTCACAGCAGTAGTGATCCCCTTTCCAAAAGAGTTAAGCACCAAGTTATTGGCTACTTAATAAGACTTCTATGGGCATCAGCTCACAAGAGCACTGACAAAGACATCTGCAGATCCAATCGCAGCTCTCCTGCTGCAATTGGTGGTGGCTTATATCTACTTCCCCAGAGAGAAAAACGTCAGTCTTGCTTCCCTTGTTTCCCAGCAAACTTGGAGGAAAGATTGCAGACAGAAGACCTCTGAAGGATGCATGCTGCTTCAAGGCAAATCAGCATTAGGAGCATCACTGTTAATGAATAGGGAAGCATCATATAAGCATCTTAATCTATTCTGACTTAGTTTCTGACACAATTGTAGAATTTCTCTGCTCACAAAATTATGTATAAAACACACCATTCTGTTTGAGTACACACAAAACTCACACTACTCAGTACAAACTGATACGCTGGGCTTCCTATCTCATCTCCATGAGAGATGTGAAATAAATGGTCTATGGATGTTTAATGTCCTTGCTGGCTCATCCAGCCTAACAGGCTACTGCAGCGTTGTAAAAACAGAACAGTTGCAAAACAAAGAAAGGAAACAAAACAAAACAAAAAAAAACACCACACAAAAACCACAACCAGAAAAGGCAAAATCCCTCACGTTAATTGAGGATACTCTTCTAAATCTAAGGAGAAAACTGCAAGGCCAATCACTTGAAAAGAGAAGACAATTGTCTAACTTGATTATACCAATTTTACTCTTGAACATTTTCAGTTCAATGAGAAAGGCTGAGAGGTGTGAAGAACATTTGCATTACTAAGTTCTCATTAAAGATGTAAAAAATATTATGCAGTGACTACTACATTGAGCTCAAAATTTCAGTCTTCAGTTTCAAAGTGCTTAGTAACTTTTGTTCAGTAACATTTAAACACCCACAAAAACTCTACGATGATGATTGCAATAATAATTTCCACTTTTGCAGTTCGTCTACTGCAAGAAGAAAGTCAATTTTTATAGACTAAAGACCATAAAGACCAGTACAACTGCTACAATTTTATTAGTGTCACAAACTACCTACCCCACCTTTTTCTTTAACAAAAATCTCTCACTACTTTCTACATAATGTTCAAAACAAACTAAAACATAAGTAAAGAGAAGCACTCACAATATGCCCTTTGAGAGAGAAAGAAATAACTTTGAGCTGCATCAGTCCATTCTGTATATTATACTACTGGTATGTATCTATCAACAAAGTTGACAAGCACTAATGGGAATACGTACAACTTCAATCATTCTGCCTAAAGAATTTATAATATTATACTAATAACAAAAAATATGTGGCCTGCAGTGTTAGCAGGCATGCATACTTCAAAACCAGGTCTGTTTTTTTCAGTTTCAAGTAAAGGTCCAAACTAACAATGGCTGAGGAATAATGATAAAGTACATTTGATAAAGTGCTGAGGCTCTGAAATTTTACCTTAATTGAGAACAGAAGACCAACTTTTCACTCTCCATGATACAGCACTACAGCTTTCTACCTAGCTTGACTGTCGGTGACGAACCCAAGAAAACCTGACAAGCAGACAACCAAGCCAGGAACACAGGAATGTCCCTAACAAACATACTGAAAGTCTCTAGCAACGAGATACCAATCAACATATGAAAATAGAAAATAACAATCCTAACTCCTTCTTACTTGTCTAAGCAAGCTAGCAAGGAATTAGAAACTTCTGTCTCCAGATTTGTCTGCCATGTGGGGAAGCAGCCAGATGCAGCTCACAGCCCGGACCTTCTTGTTCTGTGTCCAAACACACACACAATTAAATTATCTTTCCTGAATTCTTGATACTTACGATAATGCAATTAAAAATATGCTCTGGATGAGAAGGCATGTCTGTAAAGTGGCATTCATTTCTGGTTGGAAATAAATGATGTAACCCAGCTACATCTTGAACAAACAAGCTAGAACGCTGTTGAATTCAGAAACTTCCAAATAAAGTTATCTGTTTGACAGTTAATTTATTCTTCACATAAGTGGCTCATAAAGAAAAGCTTATTTTACAGGGCATGGACCACAGTATAAATTAAACTAACTGATCATAATCAGTACTACACCAACTACACCTGCATGTTTTCAGTTTCTCTAACAAGTACTTGGTTATGTCAGCCAGAAACTTCTCAGACAAAGCCCGTTTCCTTTTCTATAAAGGACAAAAACACTACCACAAACTTTAACTCATCACATTCCAATAGTCAACAATATCACATTTCACATATGTGAAAGCACTGACTCCCTCAGTTTAAAAAGGAATAAAACAATATAAATATTACAGGTTCATGGAAGCATTCAAAGATCTCTTATGTGGTGGAAGATATGAAGGAAGCAGATTAAAAGAATATGGACCAAGCAGAAGACAGGAAGGAAAACATAAATTAGATATATATACACATATAGATAGGTGTACATATACATATAGTGAGGTGGGTGTATGTCTCCCAAGTAACAAATAATAGGACAAAGGGAAATGGCCTCAACTTGCGCCAGGGGAGGTTTAGTTTGGGTATCAGGAAAAATTTTGTTCACAGAAAAGGTTGTCAAGCATTGGAACAGGCTGCCCAGGGAAGTGGTGGAGTCACCATCCTTGGAGGGATTTAAAAGATGAGTAGATGTGGTGCTTAGCACATATTTTAGCGGTGGGCTTGGCAGTGCTGGGTTAATGGTTGGACTTGATGATCTTAAAGGTCCTTTCCAACCAAAACGATTCTATGATTGTATATGTAGTGCCTCCTGCATTCATTTTCCTCAAGTTTTTTGAGCCAATTGCTTCTTCAGAAAAGTAAAAACCACCCGGCAATTAAAGTATTTCAAGCAGAGTAGTAAAAGCTTAATCATTCTGCACTACAGAGTGCAGATATGTGTAATTACCTGGGAAAAATTGAATAGGTTAATACATATCCCCTGGAAACAACTCAATATTCAGTAGCCGTTCAGTACACTGGATTCATTATGCTTCTATATGACTACCTTCTAATAAAAGAACTTACTATTAGCATAAGCAGATACAATACATTTTCATTATTATAGATCAAAATGAAATGAATCAGGAAAATTAATTCCTGTTGCAAATCTCATTTCTCCAAAATCCTTCTCTGAAAATTTACAGTTGAACCATTTCTACAAGCAGATAAGGTTTAAAACAAGAAAGTGAACTAATAATATAATGCTCACAAGCACAGGGCTAGCTTGTGATTTCACAGTTTGAAGGGTCAGTATATTGTTGTATATCCTAAGGATCATGAACTACCTTTGAAAGGTTGACTGACTCCCAGTCTGATTGTTGCTTTGAGAAGGGAATTACACTAGATCTGGACTTGCTGCAACAAGTGCTCCCTAGAAAGTACACAACCAGGTCTGTCAGGAAGACAAAGGATCCATCTGTTCCCCACTCCTTCCATCCCAAACTCATGCTGATAGGCAAATAAAGTTTGGGGGGACAATGCCAACAAATAGAAAAATGAAACAGGCTGAATATGCCGTATGCTGTCAAGAGTTTTCAAGGTGGGGCAAAAGGTGAAAACACCTTCACATTTTGGGTCATATGATACAGGATAAGAGAAGCGGTCAAAGGAATCAGGTTACATGAAAGCTGTGTAAGATCCCAGGTCAACAGCCTTGGCTGTATGACAGAGTGAGGGGCTACACCAGGCTGCTGCCAAGCAATGGACAAGTTGGAGGTACCAACCTGGCTTGGGTGCAGCACAGAGCTCTGCTGCAGCCCTTCTGCTCCAGGATCCACCATGTCAGGCACAGACCAGAGCAAGGGACACAGCACAGGACACGGCTAAGCCACACATACCAAATATCAGTGCTGTGGCTGATGATTTGGCAAAGGAGAGCAGATTGAGTGCAATCTGAAGAGTCATGACTGCGGTAACTTTTAGCAGGTGAGGAATTATTTTTGGTTTATCCTCTTCCACACTAACAGTTTATTAAGCTAACATTAAGCTGTACTTCTTCGTTTAAAATGCTATGTATAATCAATTCCATCTATTTTCATCTTTAAAACTAATTTCTAAAGAAAAATACTCACATAAAATAAGGTGTCAGGGCTACTTTGTTATGATTATGCCTTTTTGCCAAATCCCCTTTTATTTATGAGCTAGCTGTTGACAAAGAATGAAAATTTGAGCAACTAGTTCTTTGCTCCAAACTGACCCAACAAACTGAGAATAAAAATTCTAGTACCGATTTCATTTAGGATTTTAAAGACTTATTCTAAAAAAAACAGATATTGACAAAAAGGAAAATTTCTACTCAGCAGAGCAATATTGCTTGTGTATTCTTCAAAGGTCATCTGCACAATATTGAACACATCTGTGTTGAATATGGTAAGCATGAGCTACATGTGCTTAAAAACCCCGTTATACAGTAGTAAAATGCTTGAGAGGTCTCATCAATGAGTACTTAATGAATATAGTAGTACACAGAAATCTACTAAATTAAGAGAGAAACTTCAATACATCAAGGGGAAAATATTAATCATCTCATTGAAAGAGGACATGTCTGTACAATCTGAGCATTTGCTGCTCAGACACATAATATTCAAGAACACCAACCACTTATGAGTTTGTGGGAAGAGATACTAAAAATTAATTTACCAAACAGGAAACTAAATATAGTAATTTAGACCATGTGCTTAAGGCAAAACTGCAATACATTTCTAAATTTCTCTGGCTGAAAATCAATGCCTTGTTTAAAATACACGAAAAGCTCAGATCTCTCCAGTTCCACACTGCTGCATTTTATAAAACATTCAAAGATCGCTGAAAAATGTATTTGGACCCATTAGCAGGTTCACACCCAACGGAGTCAATATTCCAAAGAAATTAACATAGGAAAGAAAAAAAAAAAAAAGAAAAGAAAAAAGATCCACATAACCATGCCCTGAACAATTTGAACTGCAAAAAAATTAATCTTCAGAAATACATATTGAAGGGAAATAGGGAAATGGAACAAAAATTGCCATTGCTTTTCAGAATATGGATCTATTACAACAAGTTAATTAAGACCTCAAAGCAAAATCTTGTAATTAGCCTGTTTTTGTTATCAGGCTTATTTTGTGGCCTTTCTAACTTTCGCGGATTGATGACATACAGCAAATTAAGTTAATGAAAAATAAGAAAGTGAATAAGATGTTTACATCTTACATTCATCTTACAGAGCTGACAGCGGCGGCAGCAGCGAAAAGCGGCGGCAGCGACTTGAGGTTAGTGCGGGGGCGAGGGCGACATCGGGCTTAACCGGGCGGTTTTTCGTACTCTGGGCCCCCCCTGAGCCCCCCGCGAGCATCAGCCCCGAGCTGCTTCCCTCTGACCCCGGACCCGGAGGTTCCCGGCAACGAATCAGGAGAGGAGGGGGCGTAGCCGGAGGCACCGCGGGCGATTTAAACGCGGTGAAACCAGAACAAACAGCTGACAGCGGCGGCAGCAGCGAAAAGCGGCGGCAGCAGCGAAAAGCGGCGGCAGCGACTTGAAGTTAGTGCGGGGGCGAGGGCGACATCGGGCTTAACCGGGCGGTTTTTCGTACTCCGGGCCCCCCCTGAGCCCCCCGCGAGCATCAGCCCCGAGCTGCTTCCCTCTGACCCCGGACCCGGAGGTTCCCGGCAACGAATCAGGAGAGGAGGGGGCGTAGCCGGAGGCACCACCCCCTGTTACCGTTGATAAGAGCCTCCTGGAGGGCAGGGACTAGTCCCTGGCCAGAGGGGAGAGACTCAGCAGTGCCTGGGTGAGTCAGCAGTGACTGGGTGTGTCCCAGGGCAGGAGAGGCTGCAGTTGTTTGCAGCTCGTTGGGGAGGGTGCTGACTCCCTCCCAGTGCACAAGGCGAGGAAGGTGCCAAGGAGCTGTGAACCAGGGGTGGCACCAACAGGTATTTCCCAGTTCAGTGAAAGAACAATGGTATCTACCCGGCGGAAGAAGACCAAAATGGATGTGGGAACCCAGACAGAGCTCCCACGGAAGGAGGCGATGGTGCAGGTTGCGGGCTGCAGGGAATGCTACAGCGTCTCTGTGGTGTCAGGGGGCTGTGTGCGCTGTGAGCAGGTAGATGATCTGCTTGGCCGAGCGGCACAGCTGCAAAACCAGGTTGAAAGGCTTCAAGCCGAAGTAGAAAGGCTTAGGAGCATTCGGGAGGCTGAAATGGAGATAGACTGGTGGAGCCAGGCTCTGCCCTCCCTGCAACAAAAATGGGAGCACCTGCCGGAGAGCTCCCAGGATCGAGGGACCACTGTACTCTGCCCCTCTCAGGTGGAAAACAGTAACCTAGAGGGGAGGAGTGAGTGGAGACAAGTCTATGGCCGTGGCAAAAGGCGAGTGCCCTCCTTGCCTAACTTGCCTCCACAGGTGCCTCTGAGCAATAGATATGAAGCCCTAATGGAATACAGCCGGTCCAATGGGGATGTGGTGGAGAGGCAACCTATATCAGAGGTCCCACCACAGTCAGAAAAACCTGACGGGCGTTTAGCTACCTCCTCCACAAGGAAGAAGAGAAGAGTTTTAGTGGTTGGAGACTCCTCCCTAAAGGGATCTGAGGGCCCAATATGCAGAGCTGACCCCCATCACAGGGAGGTCTGCAGCCTGCCTGGAGCCCGAATCAGGGATATCACCAGGCAACTCCCCAACCTGGTGAAGGCCACAGACTACTACCCCCTGCTGATCTTCCAGATAGGTGGGGAAGAAGCTGCATCCCGTAGTCTGAGGGGGATGAAGAAAGACTACAAGGCCCTAGGACGGTTGGTGAAAGAGTCTGGGGCACAAGTTGTTTTCTCCTCCCTCCTTCCATTTTCAGGTGATGACGTGGGATGGAATAGTAGGATTCTCTCTATTAATGCCTGGCTGCGAGACTGGTGCTACAGGCAGGGCTTTGGGTTCTTTGATAATGGCTGGTTTTATAAGACACCAGGTGTGACTGTAATACATGGGAAAGGTTTATGTCGTAGGGGCAAAAGGGTTCTGGGACAGGAATTAGCAGGGCTCATTCGGAGAGCTTTAAACTAGATTCGAAGGGGGATGGGGTGGTAGCTGGGCTTGCACCACTGGGGCAATGCTCTAGTGTTGAGGTAGACCAGGAGGCCCCCCATCCCCCTGGGGTGAAATCAGGGGGTGAATCTGGGATGAAATCGGTGTGCCCAGCTCGCTCCCTGAAATGCCTGTACACCAATGCACGCAGCATGGGGAATAAGCAGGAGGAGTTAGAAATCCGTGTGCGGTCGGGGGGCTATGATCTAGTGGCAATTACAGAGACTTGGTGGGACGCCTCGCATGACTGGAATGTGGTCATGGATGGCTATGTCCTGTTCAGGAAAGACAGGCCGCTAAGGAGAGGTGGTGGAGTTGCTCTTTATGTGAGTGAGCAGCTAGAATGTATTGAGTTCTGTCCAGGGGCGGATCAGGAGCGAGTTGAGAGTTTGTGGGTGCGAATTAAGGGGCAGGCTGGCAGGGGTGATACTGTTGTGGGTGTCTATTACAGGCCACCGGATCAGGATGAGGAGGGTGATGAGGCCTTCTACAGGCAGCTGAGAGCAGTCTCTCAATTACAGGGCCTGGTTGTTGTGGGGGATTTCAACTACCCTGATATTTGCTGGGAGGCCTACTCAGCCAGCCATCCTCCGTCCAGGAGGTTCCTCCAGTGCATTGATGATAACTTTCTGATGCAAATGGTGGATGAGCCAACTAGGAGAGGAGCGCTGCTGGATCTGATCCTCACTAACAAGGAGGGTCTGGTGGAAGAGGTGAAGGTTGAGGGCAGCCTTGGTTGTAGCGACCATGAGATGGTAGAGTTCAGGATCTCATATGGCAGGAACAGAATAGCTAGCAGAATCGCAACCCTGAACTTCAGGAGGGCCAACTTTGGCCTTTTCAGGCAATTGCTAGGGGAAATCCCATGGGACAGGGTACTAGAAGGTAAGGGGGCCCAAGATAGTTGGTTAGCGTTCAAGGACTGCTTCTTCCGAGCTCAAGATCAGAGCATCCCAACAGGTAGGAAGTCAAGGAAGGGTACCAGGAGACCTGCATGGTTGAACAGGGAACTGCTGGGCAAACTCAAGTGGAAGAAGAAGGTGTACAGATCGTGGAAGGAGGGGCTGGCCACTTGGGAGGAATATAAGTCTGTTGTCAGAGGATGTAGGGAGGCAACTAGGAAAGCTAAGGCCTCCTTGGAATTAAACCTTGCAAGAGAGGTCAAGGACAACAGAAAGGGCTTCTTCAAATACATTGCAGGTAAAGCCAACACTAGAGGCAATGTAGGCCCACTGATGAATGAGGTGGGGGTCCTGGAGACAGAGGATAAAAAGAAGGCGGAGTTACTGAATGCCTTCTTTGCCTCTGTCTATACTGTTGGAAGCTGTCCTGAGGAGCCCTGGACCCCTGCGGCCTCAGAAGAAGTCAGGATAGAGGAGGAATCTGTCTTGGTTGATGAGGGCTGGGTCAGGGACCAATTAAGCAACCTGGATGTCCATAAATCCATGGGCCCTGATGGGATGCACCCGCGGGTGCTGAGGGAGCTGGCGGAAGTCATTGTTAGGCCACTCTCCATCATCTTTGCTAAGTCGTGGGCAACGGGAGAGGTGCCTGAGGACTGGAGGAAAGCGAATGTCACTCCAGTCTTCAAAAAGGGCAGGACGGAGGACCCGGGTAACTATAGACCGGTCAGCCTCACCTCCATCCCCGGAAAGGTGATGGAGCAACTTGTTCTTGGTGCTGTCTCTAGGCACATCAAGGATAGGGGGATCATTAGGGGCAGTCAACATGGCTTCACCAACAGGAAGTCTTGCTCAACCAACTTGATAGCCTTTTATGAGGATGTTACCCGGTGGATAGATGATGGTAAAGCTGTGGATGTGGTCTATCTCGATTTCAGTAAAGCGTTTGACACGGTCTCCCACAGCATCCTCGCAGCTAAACTGAGGAAGTGTGGTCTGGATGATCGGGTAGTGAGGTGGATTGTGAACTGGCTGAAGGAAAGAAGCCAGAGAGTAGTGGTCAGCGGGACAGAGTCCAGTTGGAGGTCTGTGTCTAGCGGAGTTCCGCAAGGGTCGGTTCTGGGACCAGTTCTATTCAATATATTCATTAATGACTTGGATGAGGGATTAGAGTGCGCTGTCAGCGGGTTCGCTGATGACACAAAACTGGGAGGAGTGGCTGAGATGCCGGAAGGCTGCGCAGCCATTCAGAGAGACCTGGACAGGCTGGAGAGTTGGGCGGGGAGAAATTTAATGAAATATAACAAGGGCAAGTGTAGAGTCCTGCATCTGGGCAAGAACAACCCCATGTACCAGTACAAGTTGGGGACAGAGCTGTTGGAGAGCAGCGTAGGGGAAAGGGACCTGGGGGTCCTAGTGGACAACAGGATGACCATGAGCCAGCAGTGTGCCCTTGTGGCCAAGAAGGCCAATGGCATCCTGGGGTGTATTAGAAGGGGTGTGGTCAGCAGGTCGAGAGAGGTTCTCCTTCCCCTCTACTCTGCCCTGGTGAGGCCGCATCTGGAATATTATGTCCAGTTCTGGGCCCCTCAGTTCAAGAAGGACAGGGAACTGCTAGAGAGAGTCCAGCGCAGAGCCACAAAGATGATTAAGGGAGTGGAACATCTCCCTTATGAGGAGAGGCTGAGGGAGCTGGGTCTCTTTAGCTTGGAGAAGAGGAGACTGAGGGGTGACCTCATTAATGTTTATAAATATGTAAAGGGCAAGTGTCAAGAGGATGGAGCCAGGCTCTTCTCAGTGACATCCCTTGACAGGACAAGGGGCAATGGGTGCAAGCTGGAGCACAGGAGGTTCCACTTAAATTTGAGGAAAACCTTCTTTACTGTAAGGGTGACTGAACACTGGAACAGGCTGCCCAGAGAGGTTGTGGAGTCTCCTTCTCTGGAGACATTCAAAACCCGCCTGGACGCGTTCCTGTGTGATATGGTCTAGGCAATCCTGCCCCGGCAGGGGGATTGGACTAGATGATCTTTCGAGGTCCCTTCCAATCCCTAACATTCTGTGATTCTGTGATTCTGTGATCCTTCTCAAGAATAAAGCTAAGATGGATTACAAACTTATTAATATCTAAATTGCTTCCCAAGTCATTAGAAGCATACATATTTAAACACTTAGGTTGTGTATCTGTTTTCTCTTTTTTCCCGGCAAATCTATCTGTGACAGAAAAAAAGCAATCCTGCTCCTGCTTCCTCCCTGATTCATAACGTGCAAAGTCCCATGATTGCAGTTTTTTGTTCTTCCAGTAATTCTTTTTCCAATTTTACAACTCCTGGTGGACCCAAAGCATGTTCTTCAAAAATATATCCAGCGTTTAATCAAAGATTCTGGTAGCACTGAGTTGCCCACCATTCCAGGAGAACTATTCCAGCACGTATGTTATTTATAGTTTATATTTATTTATAGTTTCAGTTTCCAGCCGGAGGATTTTGTCTGATAAATAGCCATTCACTACAGTAAAACTTTTTTGCTCATACAGAAATGTATATTGGTTGAGATCATAATACCTCTTAACTTACTACAGCTTACTCCTGTAAGTACTTACTTCAAAATTCTTACTGAATATAATTTTAATGATTGGATGTTTTAGCTTCAGGGTGTGAATCTCATATTCTAATTTAGTTTAAATTAATTCTAGAGTATTATTTATGATATAAGTACTACCAGAAATAGTCTTAAAATCTATACTTGCAGTTAATTTAAGACAATTTCCTTTTATTGATAAGCCTGCATATAAATGAAATATATCCAAAGTCTTTAGTCTGCCATTAAAAGGCAAACCTCGAATCATTCACATAATTCTTCTCTGATCTCCTTCCAATTTGTCAACTTTTTGAGAATAGAGAATCCTTCCCATAATCATCTCATTAATACTATGTTATAATAATAATAATACTGCCTCACTAAAATTTACTTTATACCCACCAGTTGATCCACTGAAGGATCACATTATCTTTTGCTACTATGAGCTCACATTCAGTTGGATATCATGACAGCTATTTTGAAGCTGCTGCTTAACAAACCATACCAACTCCCTTCTCATACAGTATGTGACTGATATTATTTATTTTTAATATATTTGATTCACATTTGGTGACATCAAAACCATTTTTTCCAAGTTAACCCCCTGTTAAAGCACTCAGTTACACTATAAAAATGACCTAGACTTAGAACTATTATAGTTATATAAATTAATTAGCAGTTATATCTGCTGCAATAATTTTGAAGTCTTTTATTTTAACCACTGGAAAAACTGTGTCAAATACTTTTAGTAGTACAAGTTTAGGATACCAACAAGAATTTGCTTATCAGCCAAAATGAAAATCCATTACTTTTGTAACAAGGCCACGGGCTATTAACTATGCAAGCATCTTTTAAAACAGAAGCTGATACACCTATCCTGCTTTAATTAGCATTTTTGACATAAAAGAAAAAGACTGTAATTTGCTAATACATGTGTTGACTGTGAGAATTTTTGGAAGTGACATGTAGCTCACAAGATATTCTGAAAAAACAAAACATAACTGCTTTTCAAGCAAACTGAAAAGAATTAACTAAAAAAAGCAACCAAAGCCAATTTTCCCTCAGAACTTGTAGATGTTCCCCTTCTACAGCAATGACCCCGATTAAATCAACAGGATTGTTAAGAACCTGCTGAGTTGTATGTTTGAGGACAGAAAAAGGCTCAGCTCTGCTTCACTGCATCTTCCTAGACATCTTCAAGGACACAAGTAGAACAAAGATATTACAATAATTATCCATATTAGTTTGATCTTCTTGCTTAGAGTTTGGAAATCCCAGGCAAGAACAGTATTTTCTGAAAACTCTTCCATAAAACAGTTGCAAGAAAACCGTACGCAAAAAAAGAATACGGTTAGGACAACGGCTAGATAAGCTTCAAAACCCAGGCTGCACTGTTTCACTAGATGGGATGAAGACAGCATCAGGGACTTCCCCAGGCTTCAGCTATGCAATTGCTTGTACTAATTCTTCCCTGATGAATGCCCTAAACTCATAGGAAAAATTCATACAGCTCCCTCCTGTCCCGATTTCTCTCCACTGCAATTCATTTATTCTTGCAACGGAGCCACAACTGGAAATACCAGCAAAAGCTCTCAATATTTACTCTAGCTTAACATTCAGCAATCTGTCTTTTCTTGTTGTTTATGTATTATATTTCTTTTTAGTCAAGACACTAGCCCCATTATGATTACACTCTAATCAGCCTTGATGGGGGAAACTTACAGCAGTTCTCGCTCTCCTGAAGCTAAAACTCAGGTTCTTTGCAAGGACAACTGGTATCCCTGCTCGCCAAGCAATGAGGTTTGGAGTTGAGGGGGTTATATTAGTGTGCACACCACCTACGTAAAGCTGTGTTTCTACATGGTGTAAGTCTTCTTGTCATTAGATACCTATTTATTACATGTCTCGTCTCTTGGTTTGGCTTTGATGAGAAGATGTCAGAAGCCTGGACCCAAAAAGAGTCTACAACTTTAAGAATACAGATGTATCTCCATTTGTGAGAAGAGATCAGCTCTGCAGGTGGGAAAAGCACCTATCTTCTGCTCATACAATACTCAAGGCCATGACACAACCTACACAACTGCATCAAGTCAGTTTATTTAGTCACTATATTTGCAAAGACATCCAGCAAATTCTTTCTCAGAACTTACTCACTGCACTTGGACATATTCATGCCATACACAGCAAACCCGCTTCATAAGGTTACCACCTGTTAGACTGAAGTCAAAGCAGTAAATGCTTTATTTAAGTTAAAACTGTGATGAAAATGGTTTTGTCCATACCACATGAAGTCAAAAAAAAGTTTCTGATAACCCTGAACCGCTAATAATTTGCTAATGATGAACAAGATTAAAGAGTTTCTCAATGGATGGAAAGTCGAGCATTTAAGAATACAAAGAGTTACTCAGTAGAGTAGGTCCATTTTAGTCATAAGCTTTTTCAGTCACCTTTTACTGCAAACCTATGATAGCCCCAGGATAAATTGCATGTCCAGCTATGACACAACAATAACAAATTTTCTCACCATCTCTCCATATTGGCTTGTGTGGCAGAAAAGAAGAAAAAATAGCCATCGTGTTTCATTGCTCTGAGTTTAAGCACCATTATTCCATAAAAACAGAATATGGGAATAATGGATGAGATCTAAAGCCCGCCGAGACTTCATTCTCCCCCCAGCAAATGTTAAACTGCATATACATAAGCTCAGAAGTACAAACACATACATAAACACCTTTAAACAGTGAATACAATCACTGGAAGGCATAGACTGACCAGGTCCAGACCTTAGAGGACACTACATACTATAAATAGTATACAGGTTTTCAGCAAGGGAGAATAAAAATAGTAAAGATAAAATTTAATTAAAGGTCCTCTTAGCCAGCACAAAAAGTCCCCATACTGAGAAGATCACAACTAGACTTCACAAAGAGGCACAGATGTTACTGAATCTGATGGCAAAGAAGAACCAGTGATGGCCAGAACGCAGCAGATGTTTCTTGCAGAATCTGATGGATGAACAAAACACTCTGCGGTAAATAGGTACCTGCTAGTTTTTAGTTCAGAAATTATTTTAAGTGATACAGAGCATAATGTTCCTATTCAACAAATTAACTTCACAAATAATGTTTAAAGTTCAGCTTCAATTAGAAAATAAAAATTCCACACTAATTTTTGATAGGTTTTGGCTTTGACTCCCTGACACAAATGGCAATCACCTAATTAGCCCATGCCAGAAAATACTGACATGCAGTCCGACCTCCTGCACTCCCAGAAATGCCACAGAGCTGGGAGTGTTCTGATATAAACAGAGTTTAAACAGAAACTAACTTCACAATTGGGAATACAGACCTGTTAAAGTGGAAAAAAAAAAATATTGTCCTTATTGCACAGCTGAATTGAGCTCAAATTATCTAAAAATAAGCCTTTATAAGTCATTTTCCCTTAGGTCTGTCTTGAAGATGACTTAGCTGAATCCAGCTATCAGAGAAATTGCACAAAAAATCTGTACAATTACTAACACAAGTGGAACGTGTATATCAGGCAAATGGTACTCCATTACCAGGTTTTTTTTTTTTTCTCAAAATGGTTTGAAACACACTTACACATTCACAAACCCTCCAAAAGGAAACCCGTGTGCGTACAGGCACAGGCATGGTTCAGATGGAGCCCCTTGACAATAATAACTAATGATATATTTCTCGTGGAGATTAGTTAGCACACCAGATTTAGGGTTCAAATGCAATAAAAATGTTGCTCACTGAATATAAATAATATCTGATTAACTGGAATGGTTGGGAATATACTTGTATTTCTCATAGCAACACAGAAATCAGTCCATTTTCCAAATATACTGCACAAGGGATTAGATTAGGCACAAACTCTTTGAGAAGAAATCATGAAGTATATCAGCTGTAATTATTATGGTTTTCTAAATAAATTGCACTAAAAAAATTTGGAATTTTATCTAATGACTTGTTTATTTTATAGCTATAGGCTACTAAATTTTACTGAGTTATACTATATACAAAAAAAAATGAAAAATCATTAGTCAGTGAGTTTTGTTTGCCTTACAACATACTATTGTTTCATTCTAAGCTACTATAACAGGCATCTTAAATTTACTGGGGAAAAAAACCCAAAACATGCAGTGCAATTCAGAATTGTCTCTTCACAGCAACTCCAGGAGGACAAAAATGTGTCATACTGAAGGAAAACTTAATCAGTCATGAAAAATCTGCAACAGGAACATTCACTATTATTTGTGTTATCGTTACAATTCTGAAATAATACATAATAGTCCAACAATTTAAAGATCCTAAAAAGCACAGCTGCTGCATGGCTCTGGTGATAAAGGCATGTTTGTAAAACAGCCACACTGCTATTTAAAATACCTAGGAAAAACTGCTGAAAAGAACCGCAGGTCGACACTAGAAAATCGAAATCTCATCAAAAGAGCAAATCTTATCTTCAAAAATTACACACAGCTCCTTCATCTTTTCATCCACACGTTCACACATGAGTATTTTTGGTGTTTTTCCAAAAACCAATTGCTTTAGTGTTGCTAGTTTATGGTTGGCTTTTTGTTGTTGTTTTTTTTTCCTCTCCTTAACATATATATCTTGTATTCATATTTGTATTTAATTACAATGAAAACCACCAGAAACCAAAAATCTATCCCCTGAGTCCTTATGGACAGCCTCCATAAGCTCTATTTTCCAGCCTCATATAAAATAGCAGGTAATGGTAGTTAAGCCCTTCCTAAAAATGTAATTCTTTTTTTCTTATGAAAACCATCCACAGTCTGCCAAATAGAATTGTAATTCATTTTGCTTACTATGCATGAAGGTGAGAATAAGAGGCTGTATCCCTTGAGAATATATTTTAGTTATACATTTCCTTATAAAAATTTCATAGAATTAAAACTATTAAGAGCTATATAGTAAAAAAGATTAACTCTTATAAGCTCTCAGGAAACAAAACTAGCAATAAATACAATTACCTTCTACTTTTAGTTAATTGTAACATTGAAGCCAGAGAAAAGAAACCTATTTCAATTATTAAATTCAATATTGTTGAGAACAGAAATTCTAATAAATTTTCCAATCACACATTCCTTACAAAATCTCAGTAATAGTAATGTGCTAAAAGACACGTGGCAGGGCATATCTGTTACTTTTTAAAGATGACAACAAGCACTGGGAAAACAGGTACCCCAGCAAGCTCCAATACTCTTACATCTCTGACAGCCAGAGAAAGTTTTAATTAGTTTGCTAGTTCAGGGCTTCCTAGAACAAATGCAGTTCTGTCATTTCTAATGCTTTCTCATGATCAGTTAATGGACTTTTTTTTCCTCCAGCTCAGACAACCTTCTTGTCTTGTCATTTCTTCTAAATCAATTCATAAGTTATCCATATTTTCTCATCTGGAACACTAATGAGCTTGTCTAAAATTCAGTTTTAATGTACCACTCTCCTCACTCACTGAGGTGTTCTTTTTCAAATCCCCATCGCGTTTCTGTATTAGTCCTCAAAATTTCAGTAGAAATCAGTGGATGTGCCACCATTTGAAAATCTGTCACTCATGTGCCTATATATACACTGAGTTCAGAGCCTAAATCCACCTCCCACACACATACACAAAAGGCTTGATTAGCATTTTTGGAGTCCAAAGGCTTCTGTACAACTGTTTCTGTTTTTTCAAGCATTCTCCAAAATCATACATAGCTTGGATAGCAGGAGGACATTCTAAATATTCAAGTGTGAATACCAAAATAAAACACAGATTTGTCTTGGTGGTGCTAGAAACCACAGAATCAGATGAATTTTGGCTGTATGGGACCCCAGGAGGTTATCTACTCCAAACTCCTGGTCAAAGTAGGGCTGCCTTCAAACTCAGGTCAGGTTGCTCAGGAACTTATGCAGCAAAGTTCTGTTGCATTTTGTGGCCATTGAATTTCTCTCTTCTATCCAGTGACCTGTTTTTAATGACTTGCAGAAGAACTGCACATCTCTACAATTTCTGTGTTAAGTAGTTCTTATGAATCTACAGTGGACTTCGGATTTCAAACTGATTACGGATTAAATATTTATGTATTTATTTACTTGCCAAGATAAACTTTCAAATTAGATGTTCTCTTTAGGAAGGAAAGTGCTTTGAAATTTTTTAAGGAGATCCAAATCTTTGCATGTGGAATGTGCACATAGTATCTTGTGGAGGTTGTCACTACATAGGCAGATTGTAACCTAAGCCCAAACAGAGGTAAACGGGATACTATTCTTGACCTGACCAGACTGTACATGCAATTTTTATCAGAAAAAAGAAAACCTCATTAACTTATCTGAGAAAAACAGGAAGAGCAGCTGAATAGCTTGAGCCAAAAATGCAACAGACAAACACAATCTGAAGGTAGCATATTTCTCATCACTTGAAGCTTTCATGATTATGTTTGTGTGGCTCACAAAAACATGCTTTAGTCTAACATACTTTATCGGATTCAAACTAGAGGAAAACAAGTAAAACTACTTATTTCTCCAATATAACAAATTAAATTACATGTTCAGAAAGTTTTTTATATGTCCGTATTATCTAGAAACCTATGAAACGAAGAAATCAGAATGGAAACAA